>NC_080077.1:9565767-10165767 GCF_949987535.1 Balaenoptera acutorostrata
GAGAGGGAAGCATTGCAGGGTTTTGAGGATCACTCTGGCTGTCCTGTTGAAAACAGATCCTAGAGGGTCAAAGGAAAGGCAAGGAGACCAGTTAGGAGGCCCTACAATGATAGAGGCAAGGGAGGATGCTTGGACCAGGGTGGTAGGACTGGAGGTGCTGGGAAACGGTCAAATTCTGGTTAACACGCGCACGTGCACGCACACACACGCACTTTTCTATTATTGAAACTTCCAAAGAAAAGCAGACTAGTGTAATAAACCCTATGTATCCAACAGCTCCGACTGCTATCAATTCACGCCCAACCTTACTTCATTCATACCCGTCACCCACTCTCCTACGCCTCAGATCAGTCTCCTAATGTGGGCCTCAGACAATATGCATCAACCAGCGTCAGGAATAAAAACTATGGGACCCCATCCCAGCCCTGCTGAATCAGAAACTCTGGCCTTAAGACCCAGAAATCTGTGTTTTCACAAGTCCTCTGGGTGAGAAGCACTGCCCGAGATTATTCCAAGTAAATCCCAGACTTCACGTCATTTTATCTATAAATATTTCTGTATGAATTTCTAAAAGATAAGGGTTCTTTTTAAAAAGGGAGCACAATACCATGATCAAATCTAAAAAAAAAAAAAAAAAAAGTAACCATAATTCCTTAACATCATCAAATATCTGCAGATATTTTGAAGGCAGAACCAGAAGGACCTGTGGACAGACCGGATGCGGGACATGAGAGAAAGACAGGGTTCAAGGATGATGCCAAGTCCTGCTCCCGAACAACTGACAGGATGGCGTGGCCATGACCCCCGGTGTCTGTGAAGACGGACGGGCCAGGTCTCAGAAAGGCACTGGGTGCTCAGTTCAGACAGGCCCCAGATTTCGAGGCTGGAGTTATGCCACCTGGAGTTACATAGAGACATTGGCTGAAGATACAAACTGGATGCCCCCAGCAAACAGAAGGTACTTAAAATCATGAGAGTGGGGGAGATGGTCTGGGGAGTGCGTGGAGGGGACAGCGTGTTTAAAGGCTGGGGAGACGGAGGAGAAGAAGCCAAAAAGGGGCTTCCCTGGTGACGCATGGTTAAGAATCCGCCTGCCAATGCAGGGGACACGGGTTTGAGCCCTGGTCCGGGAAGATCCCACATGCCGCGGAGCAGCTGGGCCCGTGCGCCACAACTACTGAGCCTGCGTGTCACAAGTACTGAAGCCTGTACGCCACAACTACTGAAGCCCGCACGCCTACAGCCCATGCTCCACAACAAGAGAAGCCACCGCAATGAGAAGTGCACATACCACAATGAAGAGTAGCCCCCGCTCGCTGCAACCAGAGAAAGCCTGCGCGCAGCAACGAAGACCCAACGCAGCCAAAAATAAATAAATTAAATAAATAAATTTTTTAAAAAATCAGTTGTATTTAAAAAAAAAAAAAAAGAAGAAGCCAAAAAGATATAAGAAAAGCCAGCAGTGCGTGATGTCAGGAGCCCGGAGGAGAGTGCTGACAGGAGGCACGAAGGGTCAGTGAGGTTGGATGCTGTCCTGAGTCCCGTCCCACCAGGACTGAGCATTTATCACTCTAGGTACACACAGGGGAGCCAGGAAAGGGCAGTTTCCGGAAAGTTGAGGGACAGAAACCTGAATGGAGAGGAAGAGAAAAAACAGAGACCGTGAGTAGAGACAATTCCTTGAGGAACTCGGAACTCGTGTGTGTGTGTGTGTGTGTGTGTGTGTGTGTGTGTGTGTGTGTGTGTACACAAATGGGAGGCTGTAGAGCGGGAAGTGGGGTCTAAAGATTTCCCTAAGGTTTGCAAGCTGGTAGAACTGATCCAAGGTAAAAACTGCTGGAGGAGGAGAGAGAGGGGACCCGCCAGCAGTGCCCTGGACTGGGTCATGGACCCGACGTGTGAATGGGGGCTGCCTTAACACAGAGTCCATCCACGCAACAGGAGAGGAGGAGGACACAGGGACAGATATGGTGGGTGGGTGGCCATGGCGCAGGCAGCGGGTGGAAATTCTCTCCTCGTTGCTTCAGTTTTCTCAGTGAAATGAGAAGCAACCCGTCAGCTCGAAGCGAGGAGGCGGAGGTGAGGCAGAGCTGCAGGGGGAGGTGTGGAGGAGCTGCCTGGGGAGGCGGGAGGGGGAAGGGGATACAGGAGCATCACTGAAGGGGCTGGGGACCCTGAAGGGGCAATGAGACCCGTCGGTGTGGTGGTGGGTTGCCTCCAGAAACTTCCAGCCACACAGAGGCAGGTACAGGCGAGGAGAGGAGGACCTACCCAGTGGTTTACCAGGTGAGTAGTAGCGAGCAAGAGAGGGGCAGGGGTGGGAGGAGAGGGGCAGGGGTGGTGTGTGAAGAGGTGCAGAGGGAGGAGAGGCATGGGGGTCGGGAAGCGACTGGAAGAGGTGGCAGGTTCACCTCCTGCACTGTTGATGGGAATGTAAGTTGGTGCAGCCACTATGGAAAACAGTGTGGCGGTTCCTCAAAAGGCGAAAAATAGAGCTACCATATGATCCAGCGATCCCACTCCTGGGCGTATATCCAGACAAAACTCTAATTTGAAAAGATACATGCACCCCAATGTTCACAGCAGCACTGTTCGTGATAGCCAGGACATGGAAGCAACCTAAATGTCCATCGACAGATGAATGGATAAAGATGTGGTACACACACACACACACACACACACACACACACACAAATGGAATACTACTCAGCCATAAAAAAGAATGAAATAATGTCATTTTCAGCAACATGGATGGTGGATTGGGAGTTTGGGGTTAGCAGATGCCAACTATTATATAGAGAATGGTTAAACAACAAGGTCCTACTGTATAGCACAGGGAACTATATTCGATATCCTATGATAAACCATAATGGAAAAGAATATGAAAAAGGATGCATGTATATGTAAAAAAACATTTTAAAAGAGGTGGCAGGTTCACGGGACCGCAGTCCCAGCGGGGTCAAGGTGGTTGGAATTGGGGAAGTGAGGGATGAGCTGGAAAGATGAAGGTGGAAGATGAAAAGTGGTACGTCTGACACAGAGGGTGGATGGAATGTCTGGGCCGACAGAGAAGAAGGTAAAATCGTCAAGGAATCAGGCGATTTCAAAGAGGGCCAGGGGGCAACGTGGTTCCTTGGTGTGCATGGACAAAGGCTCAACTGAGCCTGCAAGAGGGTTTGACCCTAGATTAACCTCCAAGTCCTGTTTCCCTGGTGACCTGATAAACCTCGTCTACAATACTAGACGAGATGGCTTATGATAAAAATTGACCTGTCTGGTAGCAGGCGTTGGACCGGGCGGAACCACAGGCGACCAGAACAACAATGAGGCCACAGGGACCCTTGGGTGGAGCTGTCCTTTGAGGGAACCTGGAAGCTCAGCTGACCACCGACACTGGATCCTATTGGGGCGTGAGGCTTCTCAGCAAGACAGCCCAGGTACCCACGCCGCCCTGGCGCCCACACCTCCCTAGCGCCCACACCCCGTGAGTGACCTTACAGGGCTGCTGTGAGGATGACTCCAGAGAAGAACGCTCCGTGCAGCCCCGCCAGCGAGCTCTGGTTCCTGTCCTGGATGCCAAGTGGGGCGCTGACAGTTTGGATGTTTAGATGGGCCTAGGAAGACCTCCTGGTGGGCGCTGGACATGATATTCCTCGTTGACTGCTTTTATGGTGGAGGGAAGGAGGATGGCCTGGAGGTGGCAAAGAGGAGCCTGGGGGGACACGCATCCCACCCCCAGGTCCAGTGGGCCAAGGGGAGTGGAAGAGAAAGGGCTCCACTGCAGGGGGAACAGGGTTTGCCCCAAAGCAGAGCAAAGCTGGCCCGGGATTCTGGTTCTCAGGACAGACCTCTGTCATCAGACAGAGCTGGGGCCGGGGCAGGTCTTGTGGGAACCACAGGCTGTAGCGAGAGTCTGCTCTACTCCAGGCCAAGCAGGCCGTGTTCCCGGTCAGCAGGCCAGCAGTCTGGATCAGTAATCAAACCAACCATGCGTGCTTCTTTCTTCCATAATATTTTCCACAGTAACACACCTTAAGGAAATTCCATCAAAGCCCAGCCCACAGGTCAGAAAAATAAGTAGGTCAATTTAACAACGCAGACGGCCCAAGACTGAGGTACCATTTGTGGCTGCGTTCTTGTGCCCAACGTTACACCAGCTTCTTCTATTTCATGGTCTCAAGAGGACAGAATCATCAAGATCAAGGTCAACGACTTCTTCATGTGCTAATTCTGAGCTCAGCTCAGACTGGCTTGTAGCTGTTCCTTCCAGAGTTATCAGTTGGGAGCTAAAGCAGCTCTCCAGAAAGACAATGGTTTTCCTCGGGCAGGCGGGCGGGTGGATGGAGGCTGCTGGAGGGTTGCTAAGCAACGTGGAAATCAAAACACCAGCCTGAAACAGAAGCTTGAGAGCCCAGACAAAAGCCAACTGGGCAGACACACCAGCCCCGCTGAGAAACCTTCCTGCTCTCCCCACCACCTCTCCCTCTCCCAAAAGTCCAAGCCACGTGAAGGGCGGGTTGGGGAGTGCACCCTAAAAACACGACCTAAGCAGAAGCACTGTCTCCCAGCAAAGCTGTGCATACGTGCGCCACCCAGCCAGAGGAAGTAAGAGGACAATGTATGGTCTCCTGTGGCCACAGCTGGAGAAGCAGCTGGATAAACTCCCCTCCCTGCACCAAGGTCAGCAGCGGCTGAGGTGACCAGCCTGGAAGAGGAGGCCGGCTCCTCGGACAAGAGGGCTTGAGCGCTGGGCTGGACACTGAGCCTTTAGAGTTGAGTCTTTTTTTCCCTAAAAAGAAGGGATCCGGGCCTTTAAAAAAAATACTGACACAGTGCTGACTAGGCTTCTGACGGAGCCAGGCGACGGGGGCGGCAGAAGTCCTGGTCAGCAGTGCTTACGCCGGCAGCATGGGCTGGGTCAGGGCACCTGCAGGGCCTCCCACCCAACAGAGAACAAGAATGAGCATCCTTTACCCCCTTTTCCACAAATGCGTGCAAGCTATCTTTAGGCATGGGGGAGAGGTAGATCCTTCAGGGCAGAGTTCACGGGCTGACCACAGACCTCACTGCTGGGCCTTCTGTCCCCCTCCCCGGTCCCCACAAGTGACTCCCCCCCGGGGCAAGTCCCAACGTGCCACTCCCTCCTATAGCAAACCCTTCCGTGTGCTTCCCTTGACTAACAAATTAGACCCAAGGCCTGGGCCGGGTGCTGAAGGTTCCTCTCCCAGCTACTTGCCCAGTTTCTTCTCTAACTGACCAGCCAAGCTAGTTCCTGAGTATTTCCCCCTCTTTTCTTCCTTACTCAGGAAGAAGTACTTCCTTACTCTACCTGAGTGCCCCTCCCAGCCCTGCTACAACCCCACTGGAGTGCCTCGTCCCTCACCGAGAAGCCCTGTTTCCATGCATGTACACACACACACACACACACACACACACACCCTTACCTTTAGAAACCATGTCATGTGATCCACATACACCTTCTAATGCTACACGAGGTGCAGGGAGGGAGGGGGAGAGAAGGGGAAAGTCACACCCTTTCCCACTTCAATCCCATCACTCAACAAGGATGCTAGATGCCTACTGTGTGCCAGGCGCTGCTCCAGGCACTGGGGGAAGCAGCAGCGAGGCAGGGATACGACCAGCAGGAGAAGCATCCTTCAGGACGCAGGTGTGATCACCTGGGTGATGCGACGGGCAGACCTGCGTGGGACCCGGCAAGGCAGCCATCCCTGGTAACCCTGATGAAGGGCTTCAGAGTACCAACGGGCGAGCACCAGAGCCTGCCTGAAACTGTGTCACGGAGAGTAGGAGGAGGGAGGGCGGAGACAGCGCCTTCACATGGGGGAACGGAACAGAGAAAGGAGGCGGGGGGTTGGGGTCGAGCGAGGGTGTTTCTAAACATGAACCGTCTGTTGGTGCAACGGTGGAAAGCATCCAGCTAGGAAGGGAAGGGAGGACGCGGGGAGCAGAGTCTTCAGAGGTGAGAGGGGACAGGACCAGCGCAAAGGAGGAAGAACAGGAGCTCAGAGGTCACGTGCCCTAATGGAGGGAGGCAGTGCCACCGGCACGGGGCAGGCAGGGGAGGTGACGGGGTCTGTCAGAGTTCTGCTTTAATTACTTGCATTCTCTCAGTGAAACAGGGAGTGAAATCATTAGCGGAGAGGGACAAGGTGTTGAAGGCCTGAGATGAGAAACAGTCATCCCGGAGGGCGGAAGAGAAACCTGGCTAGGCAAATGCAACGAGGCGACCGAACCAGCACTGGAAACCCTTAGGAAGCTGTGACAGACAAATCAGTGTGGTCGGGTTTTTCTCCAGCTGCGTCCAGCAACATGAGAGTGTGCACGTAGTGGGGGGAGAGGACTAACGCAGGGCCAGGGGTTTTGCCTGACAAGTGTGAAGGAGAGAGTGGTTGAAAGAGGGGAGAGCGTGTGCAAGAGGAATCATCACCATGGATGGGAACTGAAGCAGGACAAGGAGGCAAGAGAGGATGTGAGGGCAGGGAAGGTGCTGGGAAGGTTCAGGGGCCGCAGACTCAAGGTCTGAGTAGGGGTCCTACGCGGGTTAGGAGGGCAGAAGGTAGCAGAGAGGACGCTTGATGCTCAACTTCCAGGGCGGTATAATGACTGGTGATGAGAAGGCCAGCGGCGTGAAGGGGGATGGAAGGAAACACTTGGCAGTGAGGAGGTGAGAGCAGCTAATGGGCACAACCATACCAAGGATGGGACAGGAGAGGTGGCGGAAGAGCTGGGCGAGCCAGGAGCCCAGCCCTCCATGAATGGGAGCCTGGCCGAGAGGCAGGCAGTCTTCCAGGGAGGGATAGGGACCTGCGGGGGAGCAGCGCTGAGGAACACAGACAATGACCCCGCCTCCAGCAAGGCCGCCAGGTTTGGGGGGATGCATGAAGGTGAGGTCGGGACACAGTTCCAGGAGGCTGGGGTGAGAGTTGATCAATCTCCCCAAGGTCAATTACTACTCTATATTTTAATCCAGAATCCAGACAACAGTCGATAATTCATTTCCTAGGCTTCTCTGGTTTAAAAATTTTTTTGTTTGGTCAGATTCATTAGGGATCTGACAGAGCAGTTTGTTCACCTGTGTTAGATGCTCAGAAACTGTCACAGCACTGCAGTCACGCTCTTTGGGGACCTCTGACCTCTGACAAACTCGGGAGCACACAGGTCCAGGGAAGACGAGGGAAGTTCAGCTCAGCGCAGACACGTTATTATTGCTTTATTACCGACACTCCACACCTAGGTAATATCTAGGGGTGTAGTTTGTGACAGGTGTGGCCTCTTTCTCCATATATGTCTATAAACTAAACACACCTGCTTACTCACAGAGGCCCCACCCAACATCAACGGGAAACGGTCACAGTTTGTTTTTTTTTAACAAAAGGGCGGGAGAAACCTTCTCAAATGAACCTAGTTACACTGTTTTGTTGATTTGGAAACTGCCTCCTCCAAATTACCCTCCAGCCAAAGGCTTTCTGCACCTGGAATTAGCTCTAGTCTCGCAAACAGAGAAGCCTGTGGCTGGCTCAGAACCTGGTCTTAGAATCTTCATCCCTTCACAGCAGGGATTCCCCAAGTGTACCCTAGGGACACTGGTCACCATCAGGTGTTGGTGTATGTTCTGTGAACTAAAGGTCAAAGGTGTCTGGGGAAGGCAGGGCTGTCTCAGTAGGTGGATTTACTGCAGGGCCTGGCCGTCTTTCATATGCTAACTCACGCTGGACCTCTCCAAGGGGTCACCGTGTCCAGACTCCCCCGGTCATCTGCCACAAAATCCTTTCGTTTGGGGAGCCCCGCTCTGGGGAAGTTTGCCTTTACAGAATGCCTCTGAAGCCTGTCCCACACTCCTTCCAGGGGGCCAATTCTGTCCTCCCCAACCCTGGCTTTTTTTGACAGGTGCCAAATCTGTCACCAGCCCCAACCTCTGGCCATGGCGGCCCTGTCCTACTTCCTGCCACTCCTGGCCCTGCCACAGCTGTTGTTCACGTCCCAAGCACCTGAGCCCTGCCCTGACGTTCCCAGCACTGAGCTGGGCTGGAACCTGGGCAGGTGTGTCCCCAGAGGACAAGTTAAATCCGGGCTTGTCTGGGAGCCCACGGGGCTGACCTGGGGAGCCAGTCATGAGGACCAAACATCTGCTGGGAGAGGGGTGAGCCGAAGGGGACCGACAGGTACGAGGGCACAGCTGCAGGCCAGGGGGGCGGGGTGATCCTGAGGAAGTACATTATCTGTCACCCGGGGCTTCCACTGAATCTCAGGAGGGAGAAGGCAAGAGAAGCGGAGCAAGAGAGAAAAAAGCACTCATCCGTCTAACACGGATGACGGCGCTCAGCAGAGCTGGCAGTGTTGGCTCCACTGCCTGGGCCATTTGTATTTTTCCTCTCGAGAATTACTAAGTATGGCTTTTGCCAATTTTTCTGTTGAATGGTTGGTCCTTCTTCTTCGTGATCTGTAGGCGTGTTTGTATAGCATACAATGATCACCAGTCCTGTATTTGTCCCTGTATATGTTGCAAAGGGCTGTACATAGTTCCCTTCCAGCCTGCTGCTTGTCTTCTAACTGTATTTATGGTGTCTTTTGATATCCCAGAGTTTAAAATGTTTCTGTAGTCAAATCTGTCAGTCTGACACGGGGTAAAGGAGGAGCAGGGGGCCCTAGGGTGCCACCAACGCTGTTTCCAGATCTTCACGCTGGTTATACGACATGTTCACTTCGTGAAAATTCACAGAACTGTCCACTTAGGATTTGTTCATTTCTCTGTATATGTTATACTTCAATAAAAAACAGTTCTTAAATCTCTCAGATTATTTTTTCCTTTATGACTTCTGAGTTTTATGCTTTGCTTCGAAGAGCTTTCTGTACCATTACACTGTGGAAGCTTCTCCTATGTTTTTTTCTAGAACTTTAAAAGTGGGATTTCTTTACATTTAACTCTTAAGTACCTCTGGAATTTATATATGATTTAATGTAGGGCTCTAACTTAATTCGTGTCCACATGGGCTTAACAAATCCTTTTTCTGACTCTCCAGCTCTGGTTCCCTGGGAACCCATAAAGGTAAAACATAGACCACCAGATAAACCAGATAACACTGCTTATGGTCAAAATGAACTTCATGAATGAGGAAGCCCCAATGGGGACACCAGGCTTGGGGCTTCCTTAAGTGCGACAACTTTTGTAGCTGAGCATGCCCCTCTGTGAACCCCGGAAACCATACCTATGGGGGTTTTATAAGGGATCCTAGCTCCTGCAGGCACAAGGCTGTAAGCTGGCGAGAAGCTAGCTAGTGACAGACAGCCGTGTGACCAGTCACCTGCGTGAACTGCGGCAAAGACCACTCACTCCCTGGAAGAGGAACCATCCGACATTGACCTGTGGAGCAAGCCCTTCTCCTTTCTGACCAGATAGCCAAGGGGGACCTGCTCTGAAATATTTGGCTGAACAAAGGAAGTGCCAAGTTGCACAAACACCATTTACTGAGCGTCCACCTTTTCCCCCAATGATTTAAATTGTTACCTAAATTACTCTATTTACATGAGTCTGTTTTGAGCCCTCTCCTCTAGTCTATTGATTTTTGCCTATTAAATCATTGTTAAGGCTTTATAGTATGATTTACTGTCTGGTAGATCAAGACTGTCCTGATCTTTTTCAAAATCTTCTTGGCTATTTTGGCCATTTCTTCATCATTTGGCAGTGTTTCCTGAGCCTCTCCTCATGTCAGACACTGTTGAGAACACTCCCCACTCCCACACTTATTAGCTTCTTGGGGCTGCCGAACAAAATACCACAAGCTGGAGAATTAAAGCAACTTGCACTTGATTAATCAACTGCAAAATCCAGCTGGGGGCAGGGCCAGGCTCCCTCGGGAGGCTCCAGGGAGGATCCTTCCCGCCTGTTCGCACTTCTGGGAGCCCCAGGCCTTCCTTGGCTGGTGGCAGCATCACTTCCATCTCCACCTGTCTTCACGTGGCCATCTCCCCTCTGTGTGTGTGTGTCTTCACATGACATTCTCCCCTCTGTGAGTACCTGTCTCTATGTCTCCTCTTCTTACAAGGACACCAGTCCTACAGGATTAAGGGCCCACCCTACTTCAGGATGACCTCATCTTAATTCACACCTTAATTATGGCGACAAAGACCCTATTTCCAAGTAAGGTGACCTTCAGTTAGAGGGGTTAGGACTTGAACATATCTTTTTGGGGCGGACAGTGCAACCTACAACATCCTGCTCCCAAGGAGCTGGCATTCTCAAGACCCAACAGATGTTCCAAGCAAATAAATAAGGTAATTTCAGTGACAGGTGCTATAGAGACAAGAAAACAGGTGAGGGAACAGAGACAGTTGAGACGTGGAGGCCGTGGGCTGGTTTGGCTAAGGGTGGTCAGGAACGTCTCGCCGAAGTCACCGAGTTAGGCCTGAACGAGGACAAGATGGCCAGATAGAGGTCTGGGAAGAGCACTGCGGGCACAGGGCACAGCCAGGGCAGAGGTGCTGAGGCAGGAGCCGCTCAGGGTCACTCAAGAAGAGTGAGCCCGGGAAATGGGGGGAGACAGGCTGGAGAAAGAGCCGGGGCAGAGGACACAGGCCGTGCAGGCTCGGTCAGGCCGCTGTCTGGGGTCAAGGGGACAGCCCGGGAGTGGCAGCCAAGAGGCCACTTAGGAGGTGGCGTGTGGTCCAAGGGAGAGAAGTAGTGGCTGGACTAGTGCCGTAGCAACTGCAACAGGGGGACTGGTGGATTCAGACATATTTTGGAGGTAGAGTGGTCTGGATGTCCTGGTGGATTGGACGGAATTGAGGAGAAGATAGGGATCTGGATGACTCACAGGTTCTGTCCGAGCATTTGGCCCACCCACGGGGGTGCTGCCGGGGGGCTGCCATTACTCAGAACGGGAGGATTAAGATAAGCACAAGTTTAAGTGGTGGGTGGGGGGGCAGTCCCAGATATACTTTAAAGTCAGCCTGTTACGCTTTATATCAAATGCCTGTGGGGACTTCCCTGGTGGCGCAGTGGTTAAGCATCCGCCTGCCAATGCAGGGGACACAGGTTCAATCGCTGGTCCAGGAAGATCCCACGTGCCATGGACCAACTAAGCCCGTGCACCACAACTACTGAGCCTGCGCTCTAGAGCCCGCAAGACACAACTACTGAGCCTGTGCTCTAGAGCCCACGAGCCACAACTACTGAGCCCACGTGCCACAACTACTGAGCCTGTGCTCTAGAGCCCACGAGCCACAACTACTGAGCCCACGTGCCACAACTACTGAGCCTGTGCTCTAGAGCCCCCGAGCCACGACTACTGAGCCCACGTGCCACAACTACTGAGCCTGTGCTCTAGAGCCCACAAGCCACGACTACTGAGCCCACGTGCCACAACTACTGAGCCTGTGCTCTAGAGCCCACGAGCCACGACTACTGAGCCCACGTGCCATGACTACTGAAGCCTGTGCGCCTACAGCCTGTGCTCCGCAACGAGAAGCCACCGCAATGAGAAGCCCGCGCACCGCAACGAAGAGTAGCCCCCGCTCGCCACAACTAGAGAAAGCCCGCGTGCGGCAACAAAGACCCAACGCAGCCAAAAAGAAAATAAATAAATAAATTTATTAAAAAACACCAAACACTCCTGTTGATTGCATTTTACTCATAGATACTTGCATTTACAGATTTATTGAGAACATTTTTACAATGTTGATGTTCCTTTCCCAAGAATATGCTGTACCTTTCCACTTATTCAGTGCGTCCATAAAGTTTTATAGCTTTACATATTTTATTATGTTTATTCCCAGAAACTGTTGTTACTGCGAGTAGAATCTGTTTTTCCTATTACATACTCTAATTGACTAATGATGGTATATGGGAAAACTACCGATTTTCATCTGTTGAGCTTGAAAACCAGCCAGTTTATTAATTCACTACGTCTCATGAACTATCACCTGCCTATCACCCAGCTCCAACAGGCATCAACATTTTCCCAATCTGATTTCACCTGTTGTGTCCCCACTGTGTGTGTGCACATGAGTCCATCTGTCTGTCTCCTGGAGGGTTGCCACACAAGTGCCGGACGTGCTATCGCTGCACTCACAGAGACTTCAGGCACTGTCTCCTGGATTTCCCAAGTGCACAATCTTATCATCTGCACCCAAAGACCTGAGAGTGATCAGGAGAGGGGAAGACAGAAACCACAAATGTGACGACTTTCCTACAAGACCCAGGAGAAAGGTAGGGACCAAACTGAAGTCACAAAGTTCATCCTCTACAGCTCGCAAACTTTCCTCACAGGATCGCTCCTCAAAGTTTTCGTTCCAGGTCTATTTTCTCTTGTAAGACAAAATCCTAATAAGCTCTCAGTAACCTAATTTTCCTAACAGCAAACTGACCCAGAAACCTAAAGGGGGAGCGCTGCTGAAGTCAGACACACACCCAGAAACCCCTGAAGTCTGGAGCCATCCGTGCGCAGGCAGTGGTATTTCATTACAATTTCTCACTCCATATATGTGTCTTAGGTCATTTGTTCCAGTTCTGTGGCTGGACTAAAATTTTATCACGACCACACGAGTTAGAAAAGGCCATGACCTGTCCACCTTTTCCAGGGCGGTCTCCAGCTGGTATGGTGCCTTTTTGTGAATTAGCAAAAAGCGTCCCCTCTGGACAGATTCAGACCCACAGTCACAGCTTGGAAAGCAGGGGAGCTTGGGAAGGAACAGGAGTTCAGCCTGCCTCACCCAGCCCTCCCACCCCACCACCTCACCCCAGAAGCTGGCACGGAGGCCTGGACCTTCCCCTGTGTTCCCATCCCAGACTCCTGGGGTCTTTGCAAATGTCAATATTTTTAACATCCTAATGGACATCATACCTCTTTCCCTGTCACCAAACAGCAAAACTTAAAGAATAATAGCAATGAAGTTCTGTTACTTCTGGTTAAAATCAGTTTATACTATCAGACGAAATCTCTGAGTCCTCACTCCAAGCACTGTGTGTCTGGAGAAAGCAGAAAGTAGCCCTTAGAAATGGCAAGTATAAGATTCTGTTTGTCCACTCCAGAGACCTACAGTGTCAACACGGAATTCCATTCCTGCAGCTCTGCTGCTGGCCCTCTTGTGTTACCCCCACAGACGTGCTCTGCCCATGGCTCTCGCCGCCTCGGCCAGCAGCACGGGGTCCTGGTCCACAGGCTCCTCCCCTCCTGGTCTACAGGCTCCTCCTCCCTGGTCCACAGGCTCCTCCCCTCCTGGTCCACAGGCTCCTCCCCTCCTGGTCTACAGGCTCCTCCCCTCCTGGTCCACAGGCTCCTCCCCTCCTAGTGGTCCCAGTGAAAAGAGAAGCAGGTGCCACTAGGCAGATGGACATTGTTATAAGGGCCTGGCTCAGGCCTGGGTGGGTGGCAAGTTACTTCCAGCCCTCGTTTTCCAATATTCCTTTCTCTATCCACACCATTTAAATAAAAACAAACAAGTCCACTGTTGAAACAGGCCGTGAGACAAGTGTCACTGTTCTGTTAAGCCGGAGCACGTGCCCTGCTGCTGCAACTGATAGCCCCCCATCACTCCTCTCCGCCAGCAGGACCCAGCTCGGTTCTGCCTGACCTCAGCTCTGCTTGGCTGGGAAGCAGGGGCGGCAGAGGACTATCTCTGCTTAGAGAGTTTTTCCAACATACAACATTTATCAGCCACGGATAAGATTCACGGTGAAGCTAAGTCCATGCCATGTACAGGCAATAAACACAGACAAACAAGCCCACCCATCCCCAGACACACAACTTGCCCCACTCCAGTCCAGACTGTTAAAAAAAAGTTATTCAATATGAGGAAAGGTATGATATTCAGAATGCCAGTGGATGTTAATAAGAATCTGCTAAAAGAGCTACTCAATTAGCATAGTTTAGTTTAATAAATACCGTATGTTCCTAATTTAAGTTTAAATTGTTATGGCTTAAAAATTGTTTTTGCTGGTTACAGGAAAGGGGCAGAATCAAGAGAGAGAATTTCATGCATTTTAATTAATTCATAAGTCTCCAATAAAAAATGTATAGCATCAGATTCCTAGGTTTAGCTCAGACTTAGATCTGAGCCATCTTAGATTTTACTTTGCCAGGTCATTTCTCCTAAGATTCAAATTTCTGGGTAGTTTATAATTTTAACTAGGTGTGTAAAGTAGGGGTGTGGCTTATTTGCTTATGCTTAGTGTGTAAGGTTTTGTTTTGTTTTGTTTTTTTAAAGACACATGGAATCTGAGAGTAGGGAAGCCAGAATAGGTTGTCATGCATTTGTTTTCAGATTAGGATTCGAAGCCTGGGGGAATTAACCAATTCCCCCAGATAAGGAATAGCTTAAGGCATCAGGGTTAGAATTCAGGTCTGAGGAAAGGAGTTTGCTTTTTCTGAGCAGAGATTACTACCACCTGTCAGGAATGTCAGTACAAGTTGAATACAAAAAGGCAGCCGGCCAGCAGAGATAAGCTGTATAGTGTGCTCACCTTAAATCTGGCCATTCTCCTAGCTCTTGATGGGTGACTGGACCATCCCAACCATCCCAGTCCTCCGCTGGGTCTGAGCATGTCCTGAACACCTTGCCCTCTCCCTAGCCCACCCCCAAATCCCACATCAACACGGTAACTGGGAGAGCATTTGGTGGCCCAAATTCTCCGTGAGACCTCACAGTGTTTTAAAGGGCATAGGAAAAGTCCCTCTTCCTTTCTTACCACCTGTTTTGCCCTGAGCATCACGTCAGACCTTGTCAAAGAGTAGAAGTGGCAGAAGACGATGCCCTGTTCTCAGGGAGGATATGGTTTCAGTGAAACACACAAGAAAGAGTCGGAGAGTAGAGCACAAGGGTCCAGCAGGTGGGGCAGGGGGGATGGCCCCATCACGCCCCAGCAGCCTGGGGAGGGGAGGGTGAGGGGCGGAAATGGGCACAGAGGCAGGAACAGAATGAAGCACCAGCTCCCGTGATGTTACAGAAGCCTCTCCGGGAGAGTCCCATATCCTCAAAAAACTGCCTTAAAATTAAGTTCAGACTTCTGCATTTGTACTTTGGAATTGCTCCCATGAACTGGGCCACCAGAAGGAGCTGCTCTGCCCGCCCTCCACAGCTAATATGCTCAGAGTGCATCCTCCCTCCCACCCGGAGTCATTTTCTGAACCAAGAAGCTATATAAGCAAATGGCAACCCTCCAGCTTCATATGCCCCGAGTTCAGACTGCTGCCCCCCAGCACCCGGCCAGATGCACCCAGCCTTCCTGGACGGGGCCCTGTGCTCCACAACAGGTGCCCAGTGCCCACCTTGGGTGCAAAGCAGTCTATCCACCCACGTGGCAGAGCCGTCCTCAGGGCCCCAGAACAGAGGACAGGAAGTGTGCGGGGCGCCCAGCACACTCACTCAGGAACCTTTCCCCACTCAAAATCGAGGAGAGGTTCAGGATGACACCAACGTGTTACCTGTTTGACTGTCCTCACGTTGAGATGCACGTCCTTGGGGAGCCTGGGGTCCACTGCCACCTCTACACCGAGAAACCCAGCACTTCCTTCAGAGCCTTGAGTCCTAACCAGGCTCTGTTCTAGGTGTCGGGACATCCACTCAGAAGGAAGAGACCTGGCACAAGCCTCAGCTCTGCTAGAACACAGGACTGAAGCCCACACACTTCTCTTGAGGATCTAGCCTTTGTAATATCACACGCGCTGCTCAGAATGTGGGTGACTGCTTCCCCAAGCCTGAACACCCCTCTATAAAAGAGTGTCAGATGGAAAGCCAGTCACAGTCGGGATGCTGTGTGACGCTTACACGCACCAGCAGCCCTTCTCTTCACTGACTACACGTGTGTTTTGAAACCCAAGATAAGCGGAGAGACAACAGGACACTGCTAGTGTTTTTCATACACACACTGAAATTTCTTTTTTTCTGAGCATGGGATTTTAGCAAACATGCCGCTCTCTGGAGCCTCCTGGGCTTGCTCAAGTCACAGCTCGGCCACTAACTAGAAACAGAACCTCATGCAAGTTCTTACACTTCCCCGTGCCTCAGTTTCTCCAAGTGTAACTGGAGATTATTAGGACCTGCCTCTTTGTGAGGACTGAATAAGTCAATACATGTAAACCACAAACAGCGCCTGGAACATGATAAGCACTCCATCAGTGTTAGCTCTTATTATCAAGTGAACCAAAGGTTACTTGACCAGCTGAAGATTCAAAACACTTTGCAATACATATCCTTGAAGCAAAATGAGTTCATGTGTGTATTTCCCGAGATAGGCTACCCGTAGAATACTGGATCAAGGACGGGCATGTCTTTAAGGGTTTCATTAAACTGTCCTCAATAATGACTTACATTTACATAACAGGGTCCCAGGTCTCCTTCCAGCAAGTCCTTGAAACAGGAAATGCCTGTAACTGGGCTGTTTTGTGCTGACTTTCGCTGAGAATCCGCCACCTAGCAAAGCGCCCACTGTAACTCCAGCCTGGAGATGCCAGCGCAGCGCTGGGGCCTCGCTTTCAAGCCCTCAGCTTACTTGCGTGCATGCACCTTTGCCAGCCTGATTTGATTTTCCCCTGGGGACGGGCTGGCCACCACACACCCTAATAATAGGGACCCCAATCTAATTCCCAGGTCTGAGCCTGGGGCAGTTTGCCAGGGCTTTAAGGACACTTTGAGTGGGGAAAAAAACTCCATCCTCAGGTGAAAAGGTGACACCGTCCATCAACAGAAGCTGAGCAGTCACAAATCACAAAGGGGTGCCTGGGTGCCCAAGGAACGCCCCAGAGTAAGACCTAGGCACACCTGGCCTGACACCTACAGGGTCTGAGCGAGGTACCATCGGAGCCCTGCACCCCCTGTGTGGAACTATTTGTAAGGTTTCAATCAAGCTCACAAACTGTTAGGTAAAATACGTTTTATCCTTTTGGCTTGAGAAGGACACCCCCGGGACCAACTGGAAGGCCAGGTCCAGAATGTGCCCAGTAGGGAGAGCCGCCCCCAGCCTGGCCCCCTTTTCTTTCCACCGACCCCAGCCCCGTCTGGGCTTCATACCACCTTGCAGGGGCCTCGTGCACACACCTGAGTACACCCCAGCGAGTGTGCGTCCACTTCCACTCACACCCTGCACCCTTGCTACACCCCTCCTCCAGACCTGGGTAGACACACCCACTGCACAGTCTGTCGGGGGCCCTGGGAGGAGACCCGAGCAGGCTGGATGCAGGCTGGACACCACTTATGCAGGAGATTCCAGGATCCTGTGTACCTGGACTGGGGTCCAGGGGTGGTCAGGGAGAGGGCCACAAACAGCAGGGGACATGGCCGCTTGGCCCAACTCCTCATTCTGCTGAGAGGCACAGGGCAAGGCCCCCTCTTGCCGTGGTCTAGGGGCAGTGCCTCCACTGGGTCCCGACCATCTCCTTCGAGCCCATCAATGCTGTCCCAAGAGGGGGGGCACCCGGCTCTTCCAGGCTGTGGTTTACTCTTCCCGTGTGATCACTTCACTCTTAAAAATGTATCTTGGCCAGAATCTCAGAATCAATTCACACCACCATTTCTGTTGTTGGTCACATTTCAATCCATCAAGTAAATCTGAACTTACACACATACAAATGCAAGTCAGGAAGAAAAAAAAAAAAAAAAAAAGCCAAGCCAAATTAATTAAAATCTTGCTGGCAATAAACCAACTAAGTTTTAGGAAATTTATTTTTCATATAAAATACAGGGGCGGGTGACATAGAATTGAAGTGTACTGATAACCACCCACAGTGAGTGACAGGTACAGCAGATTCACTTTTCCTTCCACTTCTGTGTACACCTGAACATTTTCACAATTACAGGTTAAAGGGAAAGTTTTGGAGCTACGCAGCCCAAAAAGGGAGCCTGGCGAGATCTGATATCACATTCCTCCTGGTGAGTTACCAAAAAAAGCCAGGCAGAAGCACACTAACTCAATTTGCCATCTTGTCAACATTACGAGCAGCAAACCTACAACTGGGAAAGGCCTGTTCCTGAGCCACGGACACAACAGGCCGCTGCGACCTGGGGTCACCACCCAGGTTTCCCAAGACGGGAGCCCGAAGCCCCCAGCAGTCCCTACCTGCGCTTCAGTCTTTACCCAGGAGGATTCATTCGACTCTCTCAGACGCCCTTAGGCAGGTCAAACTTCAAGTCACTGACCAAATAAACCCAGGCCACGAAGCCTGACAAAGCGGCCAAGGTGGCAGTTTATACAGAGCCTTGCTCGGCTCCATGGCCACGTCTCCAAGTCAAACAAAACTTGACGCTGTGGCCTCTCCCACAGCAGCTGGGAGAACCCAGGCCCGTGTTTACACAGGACCTCCTCCCCCAGAAGCTCAAGGTAATTTCGGGACACTCACTAATTAGCTTAATTAAGTCTCACGGAGCCTCCTGCCCACCTCGCTCCCTGCTCCACAGCACGCATGGCTGGGGGTGGGAGAGGCAGGGCTGCACGACTCACACCCACGTGTAAACACACGCGCACTTGCAGACCACCCTTCCTGGGGGCTGTCTGGAGAACACTGAACTCTGGAGCATTGCTGCTGGCTCTAAAAATGGACGAAAGTCATGAACAATAGGCACAGTTCCCTTCATCTGGTCTGCACGACGTCTGAAAGCGACAAAGAGAGAGAAGACAGCAAGCGCTTTTTGCCCCAGTACCAAATAAGAGAACATCTGTATGTTAACTGTGGACGGCAGACCCAGGGGAACTGTTACAGGCTCTGGCTTTGTATCTATACTTGAGATGCCTCCTACTGTTGAATCAGGTCATCGAGAAAACTTGATAAAAACCTTTGAAATTGGTGCCAACCTGTTTGGCTTTTCTGCCTCTGGAATTCCTGTTCCCGCTGACCCACATTAAACATGGATTCTCAACCTAATTCATTTAGAAGCTGGAACTTGGAAGTATTCCTCCAGCAAACCTCCTGCTGGCAGGCTAGGTGGCCACCTAAGTCACGTTGGAATAGGACTAACCTAGAAATCTGCCAATCAATGATCATCAGTTTTTCCTAAACTCACCACCCAACTCAAGCCCCTATCTCAGCACTGCCTGAAAACACCAGGCAAAGGTGAGCCCCTTTCAATGGGAAGCCTTTGCAAGTTATGATCCTTACGGGTTGAAACTGAAGAGCTGTGCTTATGCCTGTTGGGCCCACCTAGCTCTCTTGCCTGTTGCCGTAAAAGCAGCAGCGTGCACCTGCCGCAGAGCTGCACAGAATTTAGGACCACTCAGGGGCCAGGGAGAAACCACTGCCCTCGACAGTGGGCATAAACCCTCGACTTAAGTCTGCTTGACCTCTCATTCCTCAATGGGGAGACCCATCACAGGAAACCACAGCTGACAGGAAAAGTAAGCTGCCCCCAACCTTGAACCTCATGGAATAGCCAGGGTTCCACTGCCAGCTATGCTGGCTGCCACAGGTGTACTGCCCCTCGCAAAAGTAGAGACTGCAACCTTCTGGGGGGAAAAAAAAAATGAAAGCACTCTTAATCTCATCCAGAAAAGGAAAGCAAAAAGTTAGACCTTTAGAACACAGATGGGAATTTCAAGTTCAGAGCCGGTCTATCCAATTGTGATGTGTTTAGAATACTCTAAAAGTCTGAGACAACAACTTTCTAGTAACAGAAGGCTCCTACAATCCTCCTCCGGACCAGCAATATCACCAAATGCTACAGCTGCCTTTTAAAAATAGTTTTACTTGAAGAGACCATTGTTTCGGGGTGCGCGAGGAGAGGGGATTCAGAGTACCGCCTAAACGAGCTCCAGAGACAGGTGCGAGCCGCGGCTATCAGCGCAGACCGCAGAGACTGGCATGAGACGCTAAGGCTGCTGCTGCCGCCACCAAGAAGCCTGTGTGCGAGCACAGGTCACTATCCACACCTCCCCTCCCGGGAGCCTGTGCAGCCCGCCACTGCCAGGGTCCCGTGATCCAGGGACAACTTCCCCGGGAGAACGCACGGCGCGCCTCAGGCTGGTGCAACGTCACGCAGGCCTCTGCCACCGCAGGCTCGCCCCGCATCCTCCGTACCGCTCCCTCCCCCGCGGCCTGAGTGAGCCAGAGCCCCCTAATCAGCTGCTCCTTTAACCCCGTCCTGTCGGAGGCAGAACAGATGCCCTCAGGCGACCTACACGCAGAGGCGGGGCCAAATCCAAAGCTGAACGCCGGGAGCTGTGCGAACAGAGAAGAGAAAGGGAAATCTCTCCCAGCAGCCTCAGGAGCAGTGGATTAAATCTCCACAATCAACTTGATGTACGCTGCATCTGTGGAATACCTGAATAGACACCAAATCATCCCAAAATTGAGGCGGTGGGCTTTGGCAGCAACTGTAGACTTAGGGTTTGCTTTCCGCATCTAATTTGTTTCTGGTTTTATGTTTATCTTAGTTTAGTATTTAGAGTTTATTATCATTGGTAGATTTGTTTATTGATTTGGTTGCTCTCTTCCTTTTTTATATATATATATTTTTTTCCTTTTTCTTTTTGTGAGTGTGTATGTGTATGCTTCTTTATGTGATTTTGTCAATATAGCCTTGCTTTTACCATTTGTCTTAGGGTTCTGCCTGTCCGTTTTTTGTTTTTTTTGTTTTTTTGTTAGTATAGTTTTTATCGCTTGTTACCATTGGTGGATTTGTTTTTTGCTTTGGTTGCTCTTCTTTCTTTCTTTCCTTTTTTTTTCTTTTTTTTATTACTTTAAAAATTTTTTATTTTTAATAATTTTCTTAATTTTTTATTTTAATAACTTTATTTATTTTCATTTTTGTTTTCTCCCTTTTATTCTGAGCTATGTGGCTGACAGGGTCTTGGTGCTCCCCCCAGGTGTCAGGCCTGTGCCTCTGAGGCACGAGAGCCAAGTTCAGGACACTGGTCCACCAGAGACCTCCCGGCTCCACATAATATCAAATGGTGAAAGCTCTCCAGAGATCTCCATCTCAATGCTAAGACCCAGCTACACTCAACGACCAGCAAGCTACAGTGCTGGACACCTTATGCCAAACAACTAGCAAGACAGGAACACAACCCCACCCATTTGCAGAGAGGCTGCCTAAAATCATAATAAGGCCACAGACACCCCAAGACACACCACCGGACGTGGTCCTGCCCACCAGAAAGACAAGATCCAGTGTCATCCACCAGAACACAGGCACCAGTCCCCTAAACCAGGAAGCCTACACAACCCACTGAACCAACCTTAGCCACTGGGGGCAGACACCAAAAACAACGGGAACTACGAACCTGCAGCCTGCGAAAAGGAGACCCCAAACACAGTAAGTTAAGCAAAATGAGAAGACAGAGAAACACACAGCAGATGAAGGAGCAAGGTAAAAACCCACCAGACCAAACAAATGAAGAGGAAATACGCAGTCTACCTGAAAAAGAATTCAGAGTAATGATAGTAAAGATGATCCAAATTCTTGGAAACAGAACAGAGAGAATACAAGAAACGTTTAACAAGGACCTAGAAGAACTAAAGAGCAAACAAACAATGATGAACAACACAAAAAATGGAATTAAAAATTCTCTAGAAGGAATCAATAGCAGAATAACTGAGGCAGAAGAACGGATAAGTGACGTGGAATATAAAATAGTGGAAATAACTACCACAGAGAAGAATAAAGAAAAAAGAATGAAAAGGATTGGGGACAGTCTCAGAGACCTCTGGGACAACATTAAACACACCAACATTCGAATTATAGGGGTCCCAGAAGAAGAAGAGAAAAAGAAAGGGACTGACAAAATATTTGAAGAGATTATAGTTGAAAACCTCCCTATATTGGGAAAGGAGATAGTCAATCAAGTCCAGGAAGCACAGAGAGTCCCATACAGGATAAAACCAAGGAGAAACATGCCAAGACACATGTTAATCAAACTATCAAAAATTAAATACAAAGAAAAAATATTTAAAGCAGCAAGGGAAAAACAAAAAAATAAAATAAAATACAAGGGAATGCCCATAAGGTTAACAGCTGATCTTTCAGTGGAAACTCTACAAGCTAGAAGGGAGTGGCAGGACATATTTAAAGTGATGAAAGGGAAAAACCTACAATCAAGATTACTCTACCCAGCAAGGATCTCAGTCAGATTCAATGGAGAAATTAAAACCTTTACAGACAAGCAAAAGCTAAGAGAATTCAGCACCACCAAACCAGCTTTACAACAAATGCTAAAGGAATTTCTCTAGGCAGGAAACACAAGAAAAGGAAAAGACCTGTAGGTCTTTTCAAAACCAAACAAACCCAAAACGATTAAGAAAATGATAATAGGAACATACATATCAATAACTACCTTAAACATAAATGGATTAAATGCTCCAACCAAAAGACATAGACTGGTTGAATGGATACAAAAACAAGACCTCCATATATGCTGTTTACAAGAGACCCACTTCAGACCTAGGAACACATACAGACTGAAAGTGAGGGGATGGAAAAAGATATTCCATGCAAATGGAAATCAAAAGAAAGCTGGAGTAGCAATTCTCCTATCAGACAAAATAGACTTTAAAATAAAGACTATTACAAGAGACAAAGAAAGACACTACATAATGATCAAGGGATCAATCCAAGAAGAAGAGATAACAATTGTAAATATTTATGCACCCAACATAGGAGCACCTCAATACATAAAGCAAAGGCTAACAGCCATAAAAGCGGAAATCGACAGTAACACAATCATAGCAGGGGACTTTAACACCCCACTTTCACCAATGGACAGATCATCCAAAATGAAAATAAATATGGAAACACAAGCTCTAAATGATACATTAAACAAGATGGACTTAATTGATATTTATAGGACATTCCATCCAAAAACAACAGAATACACTTTCTTCTCAAGTGCTCATGGAACATTCTCCAGGATAGATCATGTCTTGGGTCACAAATCAAGCCTTGGTAAATTTAAGAAAACTGAAATCGTATCAAGTATCTTTTCCAAACACAATGCTATGAGACTAGATATCAATTACAGGAAAAAATCTGTAAAAACTACAAACACATGTAGGCTAAACAACACACTACTAAATAACCAAGAGATCACTGAAGGGTTTCCCTGGTGGCACAGTGGTTGAGAATCTGCCTGCCAATGCAGGGGACACGGGTTCGAGCCCTGCTCTGGGAAGATCCCACATGCCACGGAGCCAACTAGGCCCGTGAGCCACAACTACTGAGCCTGCGCGTCTGGAGCCTGTGTTCTGCAACAAGAGAGGCCGCGATAGTGAGAGGCCCGCACATTGTGATGAAGAGTGGCCCCCGCTTGCTGCAACTAGAGAAAGCCCTCGCACAGAAATGAAGACCAAACACAGCCAGAAATAAATAATAAATAATAAATTAATTTAAAAAAAAAGAGATCACCGAAGAAATCAAAGAGGAAATCAGAAAATACCTAGAAACAAATGACAATGAAAACACGACAACCCAAAACCTATGGGATGCAGCAAAAGCAGTTCTAAGAGGGAAGTTTATAGCAATACAATCCTACCTCAAGAAACGAGAAATACGTCAACAAATAAACAACCTAACCTTACACGTAAAGCAGTTAGAGAAAGAGGAACAAAAAAACCCCCAAAGTTAGCAGAAGGAAAGAAATCATAACGATCAGAGCAGAAACAAATGAAAAAGAAATGAAGGAAACAATAGCAAAGATCAATAAAACTAAAAGCTGGTCTTTGAGAAGATAAAAAAAATTGATAAACCATTAGCCAGACTCATCAAGAAAAAAAGGGAGAAGACTCAAATCAATAGAATTAGAAATGAAAAAGGAGAAGTAACAACTGACACTGCAGAAATAAAAAGGATCATGAGAGATTACTACAAGCAACTATATGCCAATAAAATGGACAACCTGGAAGAAATGGACAAATTCTTAGAAAAGCACAACCTTCTGAGACTGAACCAGGAAGAAATAGAAAATATAAACAGACCAATCACAAGCACTGAAATTAAGACTGTGATTAAAAATCTTCCAGCAAACAAAAGCCCAGGACCAGATGGCTTCACAGGCGAATTCTATCAAACATTTAGAGAAGAGGTAACACCTATCCTTCTCAAACTCTTCCAAAATATAGCACAGGGAGGAACACTCCCAAACTCATTCTACGAGGCCACCATCACCCTGATACCAAAACCAGACAAATATGTCACAAAGAAAACTACAGGCCAATATCACTGATGAACCATAGATGCAAAAATCCTCAACAAAATACTAGCAAACAGAATCCAACAGCACATTAAAAGGATCATACAACATGATCAAGTGGGGTTTATCCCAGGAATGCAAGGATTCTTCAATATATGCAAATCAATCAATGTGATAAACCATATTCACAAATTGAAGGAGAAAAACCATATGATCATCTCAGTAGATGCAGAAAAAGCTTTTGACAAAATTCAACACCGATTTATGATAAAAACCCTCCAGAAAGTAGGCATAGAGGAAACTTACCTCAACATAATAAAGGCCATATATGACAAATCCACAGCAAACATCGTTCACAATGGTGAAAAACTGAAACCATTTCCTCTAAGATCAGGAAGAAGACAAGGTTGTCCACTTTCACCACTATTATTCAACATAGTTTTGGAAGTTTTGGCCACAGCAATCAGAGAAGAAAAAGAAATAAAAGGAATCAAATCGGAAAAGAAGTAAAGCTGTCACTGTTTGCAGATGACATGATACTATACATAGAGAATCCTAAAGATGCTACCCGAAAACTACTAGAGCTAATCAATGAATTTGGTAAAGCAGCAGGATACAAAATTAATGCACAGAAATCTCTTGCATTCCTATACACTAATGATGAAAAATCTGAAAGAGAAATTAAGGAAAAACTCCCACTTACCATTGCAACAAAAATAAAATAAAATACCTAGGAATAAACCTACCTAAGGAGACAAAAGACCTGTATGCAGAAAACTATAAGACACTGATGAAAGAAATTAAAGATGATACAAACAGATGAAGAGCTATACCATGTTCTTGGATTGGAAGAATCAACATTGTGAAAATGACTATACTACCCAGAGCAATCTACAGATTCAGTGTAGTCCCTATCAAACTATCAGTGGCATTTTTCACAGAACCAGAACAAAAAATTTCACAATTTGTATGGAAACACAAAAGACCCTGAATAGCCCAAGCAATCTGGAGAAAGAAAAACAGAGCTGGAGGAATCAGGCTCCTGGACTTCAGACTACACTACAAAGCTACAGTAATCAAGACAGTATGGTACTGGCACAAAAACAGAAATATAGATCAATGGAACAGGATAGAAAGCCCAGAGATAAACCCATGTACATATGGTCACCTTATTTTTGATAAAGGAAGCAAGAATATACAATGGAGAAAAGACAGCCTCTTCCATAAGTGATGCTGGGAAAACTGGACAGCTACGTGTAAAAGAATGAAATTAGAACACTCCCTAACACCACACACAAAAATGAACTCAAAATGGATTAAAGACCTAAATGTAAGGCCAGACACTATAAAACTCTTAGAGGAAAACATAGGCAGAACATTCTATGACATAAATCACAGCAAGATCCTTTTTGACCCACCTCCTAGAAAAATGGAAATAAAAACAAAAATAAACAAATGGGACCTAATGAAACTTAAAAGCTTTTGCACAGCAAAGGAAAACATAAACAAGATGAAAAGACAACCCTCAGAATGGGAGAAAATATTTGCAAATGAAGCAACTGACAAAGGACTAATCTCCAAAAGTTACAAGCAGCTCATCCACCTCAATATCAAAAAAAACAAACAACCCAATCCAAAAATGGGCAGAAGACCTAAATAGACATTTCTCCAAAGAAGATATACAGATGGCCAACAAACATATGAAAGGATGCTCAACATCACTCATCATTAGAGAAATGCAAATCAAAACTACAGTGAGAAAAAAAAAAAAAAAAAAAAAAAAAAACTACAGTGAGATATCATCTCACACCGGTCAGAATGGCCATCATCAAAAAATCTAGAAACAGTAAATGCTGGAGAGGGTGTGGAGAAAAGGGAACCCTCTTGCACTGTTGGTGGGAATGTAAATTGATACAGCCACTATGGAGAACAGTATGGAGGTTCCTTAAAAAACTAAAAATAGAACTAACATAGACCCAGCAATCCCACTACTGGGCATACACCCTGAGAAAACCATAATTCAAAAAGAGTCATGTACCACAATGTTCACTGCAGCTCTATTTACAATAGCCAGGACATGGAAGCAACCCAAGTGTCCATCGACAGATGAATGGATAAAGAAGATGTGGCACATATATACAATGGAATATTACTCAGCCATAAAAAGAAACGAAATTAAGTGATTTGTAGTGAGGTGGATGGACCTAGAGTCTGTCATACAGAGTGAAGTAAGTCAGAGAGAGAAAAACAAATACCGTATGCTAACACATATATATGGAATCTAAAAAAAAAAAAAAAAAAGGTTCTGAAGAACCTAGGGGCAGGACAGGAATAAAGACGCAGACATAGAGAAAGGACTTGAGGACACGGGGAGGGGGAAGGGTAAGCTGCGACGAAGTGAGGGAGTGGCATGGACATAAATACACTACCAAATGTAAAATAGATAGCTAGTGGGAAGCAGCCCATAGCACAGGGAGATCAGCTCGGTGCTTTGTGACCACCTAGAGGGGTGGGATAGGGAGGGTGGGAGGGAGATGCAAGAGGAAGGAGATATGGGGATATAAGTATGTGTATAGCTGATTCACTTTGTTATAAAGCAGAAACTAACACACCATTTTAAAGCAATTATACTCCAATAAAGATGTTTAAAATAAATAAATAAATAAAAATAAAAATAGTTTCGCTTAATTTAAGAAGACTTCACAAGTTAAGGATTCAGCCCAAAGTCTACTGAGAAATGAATGCTAGGTTAAGTGACAAATGTGGACTGCACGTGAGCTGAGGCCCATTCCTGTCATTACACCCTCTGTTCTAGAATCCAGACTACTGTAATCACCAACATAATATACATGATTTCAGCCCAAATCTAATTTCCAATGGAAAATATGCATTGTATTACTTTCATTAATCATTTTAAAATCTTCACTTTTGAAAAAATAAAGTCTTTTTATCCCAGTGGCTTGAAAGGAACTCAAATATATAGGAACCTTGCTTAAAGTTGCTGTCATCCAACTGAATAATATTTTAATCTCTTTGATGAAGCAGTAGTTTTGTACCATGCAATTTAATCTCTCAGCTCTGATACATGTGGTATGAAGTAGACATCTAAAATGGAATGGAGATTTCTGTGGTTTTCTTTCAAGACCTTAGCAAATGACCAAATTTGGACTTTTCGGGACAGAGCACAAATTGGAATAATCTGATAATAATTTAATCCATGACTACTGCACACTTATGGTGCTGACAATACTGGAGATGTTTTAGTAACCAAGTGACTGAAAACAAGCCAGATAACTATATGCTAATGAAATGATTAGGGAACTAGAAATAGAAGAGATGGTTCTTCCAAGATGTATACCGAAGAATCTAATTGAAGAATTGATGCATACAATCTGAAAAATAAGATGATTCAATTATAAAATATGGTGGGCGTGAGTGCACAGGTCATCTACCGAAAGGACTGGTGACCCTCCTCTGAGCTTCGTTTAGCTACAAACAGGGGAGATGCTGGACACCAGTTGTAAGCCTACTCTCCAGTGTTCAGGTTGAAGTTCTAACAATTCTACCTGGTTTCGCTCTCTTTGTTACCTGGCCTTCCTCATGAATGTTAGCCACAAAACAAGGTGATTCCAAGAAGCCGCACACTGTACAACAATACAGAAATAGTCACTGGAAGTCAGGTAGAGCTGTTTGCCACCTTAGGCAAGCACGTTTCTTAGCCTCTTCAGGCCTCAGTTTACTTCTCTGTAATATGGGGATAATACTAGTCCTTTTGTAGAATTGTGAAAATTAAATGAGATGGTCTCTAAAGCCCTTGACACAATGTTAGTGTCAAGACTTCCTGGAGCTCATAGGTGAAATACACTGACTTGGCAACTGGCTAATGTCAAATACACCCAGCACAGAGTCACCAGATTTTTTGGGTTTTTTTTTTTTTGCCTCCAAGTTCTATACTTTGCAGTACTGACGCTTCTCAGCCAAGTATTTACATGAGGCAAAGGCGCCATCAGCGCTTTCTCCGGAGGCTATGTTACGGTGCTTTTGTCCCCATCCCCCCCCCGCCCCCCGGGAGTGAAGGAGGCCATCACAAGGGAACGGGCATTCACTGGTTTCATCAACAGGTGCCAAAGAAGAACAGCGCCAGGCACTTGGTCGGGCTGCCTCCTAAGTCACCCCTCCTGGATGGTCTTGAATCTGTAACGGGTTCCGGGGGAGCGCGGGGCAGAAAAGACCAGAGGCGGCTCTCCAAGAACGGACCCCGCCGGCAGGCGCGCAGACCGCAGACCCCTGTGGGCCGCCTGTGCACCCGGGAGCAGCCACACGTGTCTTCTGGCGTCCCCGGGGTCACTTCATTCAAACTGGCCACCCGCCACCCTGCGCGTGCGACCCCCACGCCTCGGCCACCTCCGCGCCGCCCGGGACCGGTCACCTCGGGGACGAGAGGTGCCCGTTTGTCTAGGTCTCAGCAAAGGCAGGCGACCTCCCCTCCAGGCATCCTCCCCGGGACAGGGGACCAGGGCGCGGCCCGAGCCCCGGCGCCGCTGCGGAGTCGCCGGCCCGGAGCCCTGGGCGGCGCCGCCTGCCGCACTCACCGAGCGTGGCCACCGTGCCGGCCTCGAAGAGCAAGCAGTCCCCGCGGCCGCGCGCCTCCAGCAGGATGCTGCTCTCCCCCGAGGCCTCCAGCCGCCCGAGCAGCCGCAGCCCTTTGCTCAACGCCATGGGCGCGCGGCCCGCCGCCGCGGCTCCCCGCGCTCCCGCGACTTCCAGGAGTTTCACTTCGCGCCCACGCCGCCGCCCGGCGCAAGCTCCTCCCCGGCTCCTCGGCGGCCTCCGCCCCGCCGCCTCCTCTGCGCCCGCGCGCGCCGCCCCGGGCAGGTGAGGGCGCGCGGTCGCCTCCCCGCCTCCCGGCCGGCTCCGCCGAGGCGCCGCGCTCCCCCCAGCGGCCAGGCAGCGGTGGGAGGCCGCCGGGCTCGCTCGGGGGCTAATCGGGGCCCGGGTGCGGAGGGGAAGTCCTCCTGCGGGGGGCGGCAGCCAGGAAGGAGGATTCCACACATTCCTCGGCGCGGAGGAGGCTGCAGGCCGCGGGGCGCCCTAATGCGCCTGAAACGTTACAGGACGCCCGCGGCCTTATATGGGCAGCCGGGGCCTGGCCGGCGCTGCGAGGCTGGAAACCTCCGGGGCCGGGCCCTCCGAAGTCCACCTGGCCCTCCGCTGCCCTCCCTGGTGGGGCCGGGCCCTCCGAAGTCCACCCGGCCCTCCGCTGTCCTCCCTGGTCCTCCCGGTCCCGCTCACGCCTCCCTCTCTCGTCTACTTCTGCGACCCTGGACGAGTCCCTTGTTCTCTGTGCCTCAGTAGCCCTACGGGTGAAGCGGGATTAGTAACTGTAGCTACTTAGTAAAGTTGCGGTGAGGATGGAGTTAATTCGTGTAAAGGGCTTGGTGAGTGCCTGGCGAGTGGAAAGTGTTCCCTAAGTGTTGCCTTCTAGCTTTCTGTACGGAGGGTACTGCGGTCCACTGTCCACCCCCAGGTAGAATTTGGGAGGATCAAAGGTGTGTTTTCTCGGAGAGAACTGAGACCCTGATCTCTAGACCTGCCACTTACCTTGTGACCTTGACTTCTCTGAGCCCGCTTTTCTCCTTTGTCAGATGGTGACCGGAACCTGCCCCACCGGCTTACAGGATGGGTGTGGAGTCGGAGGAGCCGAACGCTCGGGGAGTAACGCTCAGGGCCAACTGTGAGATGCTGATGGGTGTGGGTGCGCCCGTGAGGGGGCTCTTCCCTTTCCCTGCCTGTGCCCTTTCCCTCCATCTTGCAATCCCTCCTCCCACTCTGGTGAGTGTGTACAGTCCTTGACTTAAGGGTAGATACTACAACAAGCCAGTTTGTACTCAGACATGTGGACAGCAGCACATATCCGTGCATCCTCCGCTGGAGTACGAGGACCTGGCAGCTAGGCAGGGCCCCTCTTGGCACTGGGTTTTAGCCAGGATGTCGGGACTGGTCTGCAGGGGAGGGGAGAGAGAAGGAAGGAGAGGGCTTCCCTGGAATCGCCCTTTGGGTGGGTTTGGGGGGCCTCGTTTCCTTCTCCTGTAAGGGATGTGTATGGATGGCCCTGAGACCTCCGTCAGGATGTTCCCATCAGGCCCCACACCCAGTTGGTTCCTCTCACACCCATTCTGCTCACATGGAGAAGGCTGTGGGTTAAGCCATTTGTCTCTCGGGCAAGTTCCAGAAGGAGCAGAGCCCCCGGTAGCAAGCAGGATGGTGGCGCCCTTGCAGAACACTCAAGAATGACCAGGAATGCTTCCTGTCTGTGCCAGGGCACGCGTGGTCCACGCCGAGCGGCCGAGACGCCTCGGCTGCGCCTTCAGGATGACGGAGTGGGAGACAGCTGCACCTGCAGTAGCAGAGACCCCCGACATCAAGCTCTTTGGGAAGTGGAGCACTGATGATGTGCAGATCAATGGCATTTCCCTGCAGGATTACATCACAGTGAAGGAGAAGTATGCCAAATACCTGCCCCACAGTGCAGGGCGCTACGCGGCCAAGTGCTTCCACAAGGTGCAGCGCCCCATCGTGGAGCACCTCACCAACGCCATGGTGATGCATGGCCGCAACAATGGCAAGAAGCTCGTGACTGTGCGCATCGTCAAGCACACCTTTGAGAGCATACATCTGCTCACAGTTGAGAACCCCCTGCAGGTCCTGGTGAATGCCATCATCAACAGTGGCCCCCGGGAGGACTCGACCCGCATTGGGCGAGCTGGAACAGTGAGGCGGCAGGCCGTGGACGTGTCCCCGCTGCACCGTGTGAATCAGGCCATCTGGCTGCTGTGCACAGGTGCCTGTGAGGCCACCTTCTGGAACATCAAGACCATTGCCGAGTGCCTGGCAGACGAGCTCATCAGCGCTGCCAAGGGCTCCTCCAGCTCCTACACTATCAAGAAGAAGGATGAGCTGGAACATGTGGCCAAGTTCAACCGCTGATTGCCTGGCCACAGCTGCAATAAACTGTTTGCCCTTTGGGGTGGCTCCCCCCCCAAAAAAATGACCAGGAACCACCAGACATTCCATCCTCTGTGGATACCCTCTCAGGGGGTGATTTGGGAAATAAAGGAAATGTGAACAGCAGAGATTCAAGTCATTCCTGAGCCTTCTGCCCCCTTGTCACAAATTCAATTATGTGGTGGATATCCTGGGTATGATGCTCATACGCTATCCAAACATTTGTAAAATGGAGACATTATTTCCTCCTGAGAACAGTGTGCCCATTAAATGAGGCAGAGTAGCCTTTGGCCTACTTTTTCTTTCCTTTTAGATGCAAAGCTCACTTCTTCCAGGAAGCCTTCCTGGGATGCTGAGGTTCCAGACAACATTGTTTATGTACCCTCAGATTCACAGATGTTCACTTCAGCTCTCACCTGCTCATATGTTGCTTGAGAAGTGTTTTCAGATTTCTCTTAGCCCTGTTTCACAAATTAGGTCATAAGATCTTAGGAAGGGGACCAAGACTTTTGAAATTTTCTCTCTCCTTTTCTTTCCTGCCTTTCCTAGTATCACATAATTTACAGCTCTGCACAGTGGCATGCTGGACATATTTTAGAAAATTTCCTATAGTCCAGACCAGCACTTGAGCTTTACAGCTTATGGAATCTAAGACACAATCAACTGTAAGATGAACCACTATTTTATGCACCACTGAGAAAGAAAAAATGGTGCCAATTAAACCATGTAATTAAATCGTTAGCAATGCCCTGATTTCAGCAATGCTATAACGTGCATCTTAGACACCAATAATGGCTGTTCCCCTACCTCTGAGAATTGGCACCTGCTGTGTTTTCAGGTCATGGTTTGGAGTGTGATGGTCCACAGGGGCAGCAGAGGAAGCCCCACCCTTACATACACACTGCCTTGATAGGCTGAGGGTCACTCGGGCACTGGCAAGTTTAGCAGATGGAGAAAGTATCAGATCTTGAGACACTCGAGAAAAAGGTCAGCTCTGATACCTAAACCATGAGTGGAACCTGGGAAGACCAGTGGACCCATGTGAGTGGGGAAGGCTTGGGCACATCCCACTCCTGAGATGCAGAGCTCTTGGAGGTCTATGAGTGGAGGGGGAGGAGGTGAGGCGGGAAGGAAAAGCCAGCTCCGTCACCCCTGGAGTAGACAACGGCAGGAAATGCAACGGGGCTGTGGCCTGGGGAGTCAGCCAGGACCTGGGGAGCCAGGGAGCCCAGCAAGTTATCAAAGCAGAGAGAGAAATAGGGGAGAGATACACAAAAGGCTGTACTTGGTGCCTATTGCATGAGAGGCAAAAGGACAGCGAGAAGTCAGAAGGGAGCCCAGCGTTGAGAGAATGGGGTGGTGGTGGCCCCATCGACAGAGACAGGAGAATGAGGGAGGAAGCCAGTGTGACCAGAGACAGGGGGTGTGGGAAGTGGGCCTGGTCTGGCTTGTGCTGAGTTTAAGATGAGGAGGGTCAGCCAGTGGGAAAGGCCAGAAATGAAGAGTGGAGGCTGTGAGGGGAACAGCTCTCTGAAAGGGGGTTGGGGGGATGAAGGCCAGTCTGAGTGTGGGAGGGGCAGGAAGAAAGAACTAGAAAGAAGTAGCCTGAGATTAGGGAAGCCCAGGTGTGGCAGGGGATGCTCTGGGAAGCAGGATGGTTACTGGTTTGAGACCCTCAGAAAGGTCCCTAACAATGAGGACTCAGGAAAGAGCCTTGGTTTGGTGAGGAGCTAATGGTGACCTCTGAATTAGAGGGTGGGAAAAAAGTCAGCTTGCAAAGAATTAAGGAAGAGGGCTTCCCTGGTGGCGAAGTGGTTAAGAATCCACCTGCCAACACAGGGGACACGGGTTCGAGCCCTGGTCCGGGAAGATCCCACATGCCACGGAGCAACTAAGCCCGCGAGCCACAACTACTGAGCCTGCGCTCTAGAGCCCACAAGCCACAACTACTGAAGCCTGTGTGCCACAACTACTGAAGAGCACGCGCCTAGAGCCTGTGCTCCACAACAAGAGAAGCCACTGCAATGAGAAGCCTGCGCATCGCAACAAAGAGTACGCCGCAACTAGAGAAAGCCCATGCGTAGCGATGAAGACCCAACACGGCCAAAAATAAAAATAAATTAAAAAAAAAAAAAAGAATTAAGGAAGAAATGGGGGCAGTAAGCGTAGTCTGCTGACTCTGGAAGCCTGGCTGGGAAAATCACAAAATAAATTGGATGGTGGGCAGAAGGGACAAGAGACCTTTCTAAGACAGACCAGGCCTGCTTAGATGATGTTTATATCAGATCATCCTAGCTGCTGAGTTGAAACTTGAGGGAGCAGTGGCGCCAGAGAGGGGGCGGCTGTGACAACCCGGGGGCGCTGGCGGTACGTGGACAAGGGCGTTGGGAGTGGGGTGGAGAGAGACGGCTGGGTTCGGTATAGGTCTGTGAAGGGTGAGCCCACAGGATTTGCCGTTAGAGCAGATGTGGCATAAGAGGAAAAGGCAGGAGTTTGGATGATGCCATGATCTTGGCCAGAGCACCCGGAAGGATGGAATTGCCATCATCTGAGATAAGGGCAGCCGTGGGAGGAGCAGGTGGCTGGGTGGGTGGGCAGATTGGGGCATGTTAATTTTGAGATGCCCGTTAAAAATCCAGGTTGAGAGGGACGCCCAGCCCGAGACCTGGGAGTTAGCAGAGCCTCAGGGCAGCAGGCGACACACCTACCTGTGGCCGCCTTGGAGCCCCAGCAATGCGAGTTGGCCCTGGGAGGACGCGGGTTCGAGCCCTGGTCTGGGAAGATCCCACATGCCGTGGAGCGGCTGGGCCCGTGAGCCACAACTACTGAGCCTGCGCGTCTGGAGCCCGTGCTCCGCAACAAGAGAGGCCGCGATAGTGAGAGGCCCGCGCACTGCGATGAAGAGTGGCCCCCGCTTGCCACAACTAGAGAAAGCCCTCGCACAGAAACGAAGACCCAACACAGCTAAAAATAAATAAATAAATAATAAAAATAAAGGAATTCCTTTTAAAAAAAAAAAAAAATCCAGGTTGAGGTGCCGAGTGGGCAGTAAGTTACGCAAGTCTGGGGTCCGAGGGCGAGGTCTCTGTGCAGAGAAGTAAATGTGGAAGCTATCAGCATCCCGATGGTGTTTAAAGCCTTGGCCTGGGTGAGTTCACCAAGGGCTGAGTGCTAGTCAGAAAGGGAGGAGTGAGGGCTGAGCCCAGGGGTGCTCCGATCTGGGGCACTGAAGGGGAGGAAGGGGGCCCCAGAGGCTGCTCTGGGTCCAGTAGGACGAGGACTGGTCCTTTGAGTTTCGTCACGTGGAGGTCACGGCTGCCCCTTATGAGAGCGGTTTTGGGACATGGGAGGAGGTACAAGTAGTTCTTTTTCACAGCCCATTTCTTCTTGCATGACCCTCTGTATAGCCAAGGATCTAGGTATTGACTCCAGGTGATTAAAAGCATGCAATACACTTTGAGACCGTGATTTTGAACCCTCTCAGCTTCTCCCCGTAAAACACTCCATCACTCTAATTACACTTGGACCATCTTCCAGTTTTCCTGCCTCTCAAAGTGCGGCACACACTGGACACCATTCTCTAATAGGGCTCTGACTCATGTAATAATTAAGTGACTGACTCACGCATAATTAAGGTGATGATAATAGGATTTTTCTGGGTTCGTTTCAGTTTCATGTACCTTTGAACTTTCCTTAAAAGGGATTCATTAAACATACAACTAATATGACTTAAATTTGATACCTTAATAACAGTTTTCAATTAAATGCATTCACAAATTGGAAAATATCCTTTTGTCAGACCACACGCCCTTTTAGGGGTTTCAGAAGAATGTGATCACCATAAGTATACCGGCAAAGCAGATCAGCCCATCAGCAAACTGAGCTTTATTGATCCCTGTGTGTACTGATAGGCTGGCTTTCAAAGATTCTAGCCCTAATTTTTAGTAAAACTTGAAAGTTTTTCAAAGTACTTTTCACATGCAGTATTTCATTAGATATTAATGACACTGAATATTTAAAGCTAAAAGCTAATATTCTCAAGTCATTAATTAATTCATTCATTTACCCAGACTGCAATCTCCCATAAACTTGTTTAGTGGCCTTTCACTCCCTTAACTCTGCATCCTCAACGTCACCCAAGAAATTGCATAAGCTTGCAGACTGGTGTCATTTTTCTAAACAATAATTATTTAATATCATCAGATATTCTGTTAGTGTTCACGTTTCTGAGTGTCTTGTAAATGTCATCAATCGCTTTCCATAGTTTGTGTGCATCACACAAGTAATGTTTACGCAATGAGACCGATGTGTCTCTTACCCTCCTTTAAATACATAGGTTTCCCTTCCATTTCTTTTTTCCCCTGCATTTTATTTGCTGAGAAAACTAGGTAGCATGCCCAGCAGCCCTCACAAAGTGCATTCTGCTGAGCATCTCTGTGGTATCGTTTAGCGTGTTCCCTTGCTCTCTGCATGACCTATAATATAGCTCAGTGGTTGGAGACAGAAGCTCTAGCACATTCTGTCTCCTGGGTGGGTGTGTTCTTCCCGTCAGGAAGCACAGGTCTGATTTTTTCTCTTTGTGATGTAGCAGCCATTGAGCCTCAGTGCCATAGTCCTTGCAGAACAGTCATGCTCTATTCTATCATTTTCTTCATTTGTAGCTAAAATTCTTCTAAAAAACCAGAAAATTCCCATCTACTATTTGTGTTACCCGATGGTAACACAAACAAGAGAGGTAGAATAGGATTCTTTTCCTTTATTTACTAGTGTTCAAAATAATGAGTCATTTTGAACTCAGTGAATTGGTCCATTAACATCCTCCAATGGTGACCAATTAGTTTTTTTATTTTTCACTTTCATTATGAACTCATATCTGAGTTTAAACGGACTTGATGTGTTCCAGTCCATTGCAGTCTTATCTTTATTGATGCTCAAAATGTTCCCTCTTTGGCCAGTGGGAGCATCTTTGAGTTGGTTCCAGGGTCCTCTTGATAGGACCCCAGTTGGTTGGGATTGATTGGTTCCTTGCCTTCCAGTGTGACAATATCAAGCTCATCTTGTACATTTTTTATTCCTAAGACCTGGAATTAATCGTTTCTTCAAGAAGCCCTGATTCTTTTTGGTGGAAAAAGGAATCTCAAGACCACAGTTGGTCATTTATAAATTTTAGCCTCATGATCTCAGAACTTAACTGCCTGTTAATCCAGGACAGTTTCACCCAGTTAAGCTCATTTCCTCTTCCTCTAAGACAATTGTTTCAACCTTCTCCTCCCTCACACACCCCTATCTCCTTCACCCCTACTCTGAGCAGTTTAGGCCTCAATACTTCCCTGAGAAAGTAGAGCCACGAGAAGAGAATTCGCTCATCTTCCATCACCGAAGCTTCCCCATCGTCTTCTGTCCTGCAGTGACAGGGAGGAAAACTTGAACATTACGTTCTTCTCAATTTTGTGTAAGCTCTGCAGTACGGAAAATATACGAACTTCAAACAGCTGCAAAAATAGTGTCTTGGGGGGAAAATAGAGTTTCTACATCAGTGCAAGTCCCTGCTTCCCTCCATGTGCTCAGACCCCGTCCACCTTCCCTTCCCAAGGACTCTGTTCCTTCTCTTAGCCCTACTGTCCCAGGTCACCCATCTCCCCTTCTCTCCTGGATCGTTCCCCGTAGGGTACAAATGCGCTCCAGTGTCTCCCACTGTAAAGAGGAGACCCTCTCTCCACCCCACGTCTCCCTCACCACGGCCCTTCTCAGAGGCCATGAACTTAGAACGAAGCCAGTCTGCAGGATTTGGGCGGGGGGTGGGGGGTTCCCAGCACGGTTCAGGGGTGTTGAAGCAAGCTGGAGCTGTCCAGCTTGGACAGGTAAGTCTCGCCTGGGCCCACCTCTCCTCTGGACCACTGCGACCACCCTTCACTGGACTATGGCAGTAACTGGCCTGCTTCCTCGCCCCACCTCCAGCATGCAGGGTGAGGCGTGTCACCCCCCTCGTCCCGGCTTCCGACGGCACTTGGGTGTGGTCCCCCCTCTGCCCCTGCTGTCCTCCCACCCATGTCCCTCCTCCCCTCACCCTCGAGTGGTCCCCCGACCATGCCAAGCCCCAAGTCAAGGAGCCAGTGTGAACTGTCGTCCACTGGCTGCGTCCTTCTCAGCTTGCTTTCTTCAGCCTACACGGGACCCCTCAGGAGGAGCCCACCACACTACTGCCCTCCCTACCAGGTGTCCCCGTTCCTTCCCTCGGTAGCAGGGATTCACGTCTGAACCCTTCACACATCTGTGCTTTGCTTGGGTACTGGCACTCGGACAGAATCCTGTAGGGGTTAAATGCCAGGACTCGGCGGCCTGGCGGCCTGGGTTTGAATCCTAGAGCCACGCTTTCCACGCTGGGCGACCTTGACCAGTTTAATACATAACTTGCTGCCTCAGATTCCTCACCTTTTATATGTGAGAACGAAGGAAACTGTGAGCGTTAAGATACACGTAAAGGGCGTGGAGCAGTGCCTGCCTCACAGCGGGGCGCCACTGGTGTTAGTCACCGCCCCGCGTCCCCCACTGTCCCGCAGGCTTCAGGGCCACGTCTGTACAGTTACTGTTGGACGCCCAGCGGCTGGCATCCTGGAGTCCTTGTCGAGTGAGGGAATGAAGGACACGTGGACACCCGTGTGGAGCCGGCCGGGAAACTGAGCCTCTTACATAGACGCTGGGCCAACGGCAGCTTGGGTGATACACGCCTTCGTCTTTCGTTCCCAGAGGCTAGAACTGAAATACACAAGAGAAAGACAGAGCAAGCCACAGTCACGGGAGGAGTGGCCGGCAGCCCCCAGCCCAGGAGAACAGGGCCGCCCAGCTGTGCGGTCCTTTCTAGCTCTCTGCTGTCACCGTCACAGAAATAGCTGTGTGTTGGCCACTGTCCATCCTGCTGGGGTTGGGAAGCCCCGTGGTGCAGGTGAGGTCTGCAGTCACCTGGCTCAGCTCCCCGGGGAAGCTTGCCTGGCTCTGCTGGCCTTGCTGCACGGCGGGTGTTGGGCACTGTTAATAGGAGGGGTGGCCTCCAAGTTCATTTTCTTAAGGTATTTTCTTTTGTAAACAAGGCGCATGAGGCACCGATCTGTGTATCTACACACACACACGCACGACTGGACTTAGGACCTCAGGTCGGGATAACTGGGTCCAGGCTCGCATCAGCTTTCCTCACAACCCAAGACCATGACCTCTTGGAGGGCTGCCCCCGAGCCTCCCAGGCACCAACTGAACGCCCATCAGAGTGTGCCCAGCAGCTGGGCTAGCCGCAGACGTGGTGAGCTCAGCAGCTCCGGCAGCTGCAGTGACGCAGGATCTCGCGCGTGTCTGTGTGGCGCCTGCCCTTCCTCCTGGTCTCCTACTGAAAGCCAGCGACCCCTGATGTTAGATGGGTCGATACAAAGATGGTTCGTGGGGGCACCTGTGGCCCTGGGGGTCAGGGGAGCTTTATTCACTCCTGTGGCCAAGACCAAGCTCCACACACAGGTGTGCCAGCTGCCAGCCGGGCCTTGGGCCTCACCCAGCGCCCCAACTGTAGAAACAACCCAAGGTACACCTGTCACAGGTCTGGGGGCGGGGCCTTTCCCATGCCGAGAACAGTTAGAGCCTGCTGGTCCGTTGTTCATTTCAATTCCACACTCAGGGAGAACCTACCAGGGATGGGATGATTGTTCAGACTAATGAATAATCTGGCTGTTCAGCCAACTAAAGAAGCTCTGACGACGAAGGTCTGTTCCCCGCACGCCCCAGCCCTGCACAAGAGCTGGGCCAATAGATGGGCGGGGGGGACGGGGGGGGGGGGGGAGGGCATGGCTGCCAAGCCCCTCCTCCCCAGTGTTACTGCACGAGAGGAAGAGCAGGCCTCCCGAATGGGCTCCCGCTTCAGGATGGGGAGGCCTGTTTCCCCTTCTATCCTTGACTCTTCTCCAGAAATACCTCCAGTTTTCTCCAGAAAACTTTCAAAATATAAATTTTTAATGGAATTAAAAATATAATAAAATATAAATTTTAAATAAAATACAAATTTTACAAATAAAATATACATCTAAAATAAACTATGTTCTTTCAACTTTTCTGAATGCTTAAAAATTATCAAAATACAAATTAAAAAAAATTTGCTCTTAAATTTTGCTTTTTTATATAGTTTTAAAAATTAAAGTGAAATTACAGATTACTACATGGTGATTCCCTTCTGAATAAAATTAACTTAGTTAAATCTCTCAGTAACAACATATTATAGCCAGTGTATCATAGGTACTTAGGAATGCTTTGGATGGAAGTAAGAGAAAACTCAACTATAAAAGTCTTAAATAAACAAGAAGTCTCAAGGTAGGTCATCTAGAGCTGGGGTAGCAGCTCAGCAATGTCATCAAAGATCAAAGCAAGGTCCTTCTTTCTCTTCCATCATTCTTAACATGTTGCCCTGTTGTCTCATGATCACAGAATGGTTGCTTCAGCTCCAGGCATTACACCAATATTCAAGGTAGAAAGAAGAGAGGAATCTGGGTCAGCTATATGTGTCCCTTTTATTGAAAAAAAAAAAAAATGGCAAAAGCTTCTCAGACACCCTGAACAAATTTCCACTTAAGACTCATTGGTTAGAGCTGTGTCACATGAACCCCATTAGCTACAATAGAGACTTTTCCAGTCTCTTCAGTTGAAATGGACAAGAGAGAAAGGGGTTGGGAAGGAACAGGTTTTGGGTTGGATGACCAGCAATGTCTGCCATGTCTAGCACAGCCAGCATCTGATTGTCTTGTTATTTTAGCACGAGGCTTAATGCTGCCTAGAAAGTTATAAATTATTTTAATTTTTCCTTATGTCATGTATCTCCTCCCAAGGCAATCATGGTGAAACAGAAAGGACAGGAAAGATTTCTGACTTGCTCACTGAATACTGAAGTCCCGATAGGACTTGCTATAAGATACCAGGTCTCCAAACTTCTCACCCACAATTTTTTCTGTTGGCTACACTGCCTCTGACTCTCTAATTTCATATTTTATCTATTTGAGAGAACTTGTTTTTCCACTAGGCTGCTGACAAATTTAGCAGGCTTAGGTGGTTTTCCTCGTCTGCTGAGACACGCACAGATCACCAGTGTTTTCAGCTTAGCTCTGGAGGCCAGCTTGTCGCTGTCCCCACGGGCAGGTTTCCACAGGGAGCGTAGAAGAAAAAGGGGGAGTCACATAAAAAGCTGAGCGTGACCGAAAAAATATTACAGCATTTTTTGCAGATCAAGCTATGTGACTATTTCAACCACAGAAGTGAACACGAATCTACGTAAGACATAACAAAAAACGGTAACTAAAAATGGACCTGCCACGGTTTAGTGAGCACAATAAAAAGAATAAAGGAGCTGTCACCTCAGGTCACCTGGCTCATACCCATCTTAGGAGTCCTTACTTCTGTGGCTTCCTGGTGAGTTGAAATTTTTCTGTGAGGCACCACCTGTCTTTGATCCTCTTCTTTTTTTTTTTTTTTAAATAAATTTATTTATTTATTTATTTATTTTTGGATGTGTTGGGTCTTCGTTTCTGTGCGAGGGCTTTCTCCAGTTGTGGCGAGCGGGGGCCACTCTTCATCGCGGTGCACGGGCCTCTCACTATCGCGGCCTCTCTTGTTGTGGAGCACAGGCTCCAGACGCGCAGGCTCAGTAGTTGTGGCTCACGGGCTTAGTTGCTCCGCGGCATGTGGGATCCTCCCAGACCAGGGCTCGAACCCGTGTCCCCTGCATTGGCAGGCAGATTCTCAACCACTGCGCCACCAGGGAAGCCCTGATCCTCTTCTTTTACATGAGGTTAGCTTTGCATTTTTTTAGTGCCAGAGGAAATGTCTTTGTAGTTAAGTTTCCCAACCACCTTTCCGCACCACTATTTTATTGAGATGGAATTGACATATAACATTATATGACTTTAAGATTAGAAGAGGTATTCTGCTTGATTCTCCATGACGACATGGCTTTTGTACTACGAAAATGTCCCAGTGTTTGTGTTTTTAGGCATATTTGTGATGTGTGGGCAGAAGCCTCCGAAGTCACCTCCAAGGGAGCAGAGGATCTTCAGTCACAGTGGCTCTTTTCAGCTTGACTCGCCTGCTGCCTCCTGATGCCCAGCGGACCCCCAGGGGCCTGCACGTAGTTATTTAGACAATAATATTGACTGGACAGCCAGACTTTTTTCAGTCTCTTTCTATCCGGAAGTTTGCTCACAGTTAGTCTAATAAGCTTTCTCTGCCTCTCAGTGCCAGGACTCACCGGGAAGTAGTGAGGATATATTTATAACTTCCTCTCCCCTCTCTTTTCATTCTCTCTGCCACAACTTTTCCCGCCCATTCCAAAACGCTTTATACAAAAATCTAAAACTCCACACTGAGCCAAATAGGGCAGTCAGCTGTGAGAGGAAGGACTTTCTCTCCTCTCTCCTCAAGGCTCAGTGACGTTCCATTTCTCCCCTCCTTTGGCCAAAGGGTGACAGTAGGTCTTTGCTCTGCCATCACTTACCACGGTGGTTCTGAGTTTCGAGAGCCCCTGAGGACTTTGCACAACGATGGCTCGGATTAAAATCCTGTGTCCCGCTCAGACAGCTGACCTGGGTGATCAGCTAGAACCTCCAGGGCTAAGTGGAAACTACCTCCCGTCCACTTGTGAAATCACTCATCCCTCCCTCTTCAGGACATTCCTTCAGTTCCTATATTATAAGAAAAACGAAAGAGAAGGAGAAGCAATTACAAGAAAAAGAACAGGACTCGGCTGATGAAATGTGAGATGAGATTCTGTTTAGGTGAGGAAATTGACTTTGTCTTTAAAGTGAGTCACCTAGACCTTTAAGAATCTGATGAAAGGTGCAAATCCTTTTCCCCAGAAAAAATGTAAAATACGCACATAATTTGCCTACAATCGCATGTGATTCATTGACACACGCACCCCAGTAATATATGGACCAAAGGTTAAGAATTCCTCTTTTGGAAGCAAGTTAGAAGAAGCGGCTGTCAAAAGTATCTCTTAGAAAGTTCTCACCACAAGAAAAATAAAAAACAAATTGGTAACTATGTGAGGAGATGGATGTTAGCTGAACGTACTGTGATGATCGTTTCACAATATACACATGTATCAATCACTCTGCTGTACGCCTTAAACTCATACGATGTTCTATGTCAATTATATCTCAATATAACTGGGGGAAAAAGCACCTCTACAGGTGGTTGGGAAGTAAATCTTAACCACGAAGGCATTTCCTCTGGAGCCTGAAAAAAGCAAAGCTAACCTCATGTAATAGAAGAGGACGGAGGACAGATGGCTCCTAACAGAAAAATTTCAGTTCACCAGGGTCAGGTCTCCTGTCGTAGACAAATACCTATTGTTTATGTTAATTCGTTTTCCATTCTGTTTAGATTTGTGGCAAGGGAAGTATAAATCCTTCTGAAGTACAATGGATTGATCCGTCTGGAAGTGATTTAAACACATCAACAAAAGAACTCAATCTCAAAAAAATGGTCTGTTTCCTTTTGTCAAGTTGTGCTTGGTTTTGCTTCCTCCGGCTCCTCATTTTCTGGTGGATTGATGGTTTTCCAAATGGTACATTTTCAAAACCTCCTGCTTCATTAACCCAATGTATTTGTAGACACGTGTCTAGGGTCAGGGTGAACGCATACTCCGGCTCAGTAAAGAGGGATTATCCCAGGCAGGACACGCTGGTGTAGTTCATGCTGCACAAAAAACAGCTCCAGCCCTCAGTGGCTCAACGTGGCAGGAGTCTCCTCCTTGCTCGTGCAAATTCTGCTGTGGGTCCCAGCCGCTCTCCAGGCCACCTCTCCTCTATGTGCTTCAACTCTTCAGCCCCCTTATGTCAACACTTAACTCCCGTTGTCATCGCGTGACGGAAAAGAGGGGCTGAGAGACGAGCACTAGGAAGTGGACTCGATGCTCCCAACTACATTTCTGTGGCCGAAGCAAGTCAGACAGTGATGCCTAATTCTATGGAGATGGGGAAGCATGATCCCTCAGTGGGCGCAGAGGAAGATGAGAACAAAATGATGATGAAGGTATGACGTCTGCTGCAGGGACCGCGAGAACATGGCTGAAAATTAAAGCAAGTTTTGAGGAACGTGTGCTGAGATGTTCTCTGTGGATGGGGAACTACCCCCACCTCAGACTTTAAAAATAAATGATAGGCTTTCCACTTCCAGCCTTGATGAAGTAACAGAGGGCAGGTTACCTCTCCTTAAATAGAGAAAAACAGAATATATGAAAAATGGGTTCAGACTTCAGACAACAGGCATCACAGGACTCTGACCACTGGGAGAAGAGAAATAGGTGAGCCCCCTTATGGCCCCAAATTCTGCCTGAATGCAGATTCCAGGCTCAGCACAGGGAGGGAGAAACCACACAGAGGTCTGTGGTATCACTGAGTTGAGGAGACAGATCAGAGTTCTGGGAGATGAAGGCGGCTAGGATCAGATGGGCAGAGCTCAGGAGAGAAGGGAGCTACAGAGAGAGAGACTGTGTTCTGGAGAGCTGCAGAACAGCTGCAGCTGTTAGCTGTCTCTAACCCCTAGAGACAAGGCTTTCGCTGAATACTGCCCCACGCACCCCTGTGAGGACACCACGTGAGGACAGTGACGCAACCAGCAGAAATCAATGGGCCAAACAATTCCCAGGGCTCACACGGGGCTGGGAATAGGTCACAGAGTCCGCAGCTGGAGTGGGGTGACATCCTGCTTCAGGCATCTGGCAGGGTCCTCAGAAAGGCGTCCCCTCTGTCGGGGCTCACGCGTGCCCTCCACGACCGGGGGCTCATGCGTGCCCTCCATGACCAGTCTCCCGTCTGCACTGGAGGGAGGCCAGTCAGAGCTCTGGTCACTCCAGAAGCAAGGCCGGGATGGTCAGCCCGGAGTCAGGCCGTGGGTCGTCCCTCCTGCTCACGGCCTTTCAGTTCTGTGCGTCCAGCCCGCTTTTCCTGCCTGTGGCCTCTCTGCTTGCTGCCCCTTGGGCTGACCGAGGTCCTCTATGGCTAAGGCACAGCATCTCCTCGAGGTCCAGGTGAATCAGTAATCGTAACAGCCAACGTTATTGAATGAAGGAGTGAACTGAATGCAGCCTGAGATGTTTCTGTATCTGCGTGGGAAGGAGCCGGATGACCTGGGCCGAGGGAACATCCTACGTGCAACTCCAGGGGCAGCCCTGAGTCCAGACTTTCCGTTATTAACCGCCCCCCTTCCCCTCTTCACTTGAGAATTAGCTACATCTGATGGCTAAAAAGCAAAATAGAAAGCCACTATTAGCCAAAAACATATGGGTGCCACTCGGAGAACAGAATCGATTTAAAGAATAATCCACATTAGGCAGCAGGAGTGAGAAGCGGTGAGCTACCTGCTCAGCCTGGAGGAGGATGGGCCCTGCCCCCAGCACCGGGCTCAATTTCAATGAGGCCCCAGGCCTCACTCTGGGCCTGTCACATGCCTCACGTTAGCTTTCCAGCCAAAGTGCATCACATGATACTGGATTTAATGTTCAAATAATAAGCTCACAGTGTCTCCAAGACCCTCTGAGAGACCGTGCTGCTTAGAAGGAAGCTGCATGCCGAAGGGCCAGCAGTAACTTTTAAAGCCTTGGAGACAACCAGTCTCCTCTCCCGTAGCCAAACTAACGCCCACACTAGGAAGCAGAAAGATTACAGAACTCCCTCATTAGTTTAGAGGCTCATCATTTTATGAAGGCTCAGAGTTTGTCAAGGCAAAGGGCACGAGTGAGTGCTGACTGATGCTGGGAACTCAGAAAGTGCTTGGCAGGTGGAGCAGAGGGGGGTCACTCCTGCACTTCAAGGTACCCATTTGTGACAACAGTGACAACGACCATTACGGAAGAGAGAATCGACATCTGCGCCTCCCCTCACCAATTGCTGTGGAGTCGATTCGCGCTGGCTGACCACTTTGAGATCAAGAAGGTTTGTAGGAAAAAAGAGGGTAATCCGACACTCACCCTGGATCGCATCTGCTCATGAGCTCACCTGTCTCCTGCCAGGTGAGGTGTGCCTAGAGCAGCAGGTGGAAGTTGGGGCGAGGTCCTGCTTTCGAATTGGCAGGGTTGATGAGGGATGAAGTTTGGGACACACGCTGCTCTGCCCTTTAACTCACTGGGACTGGGTCCCAAAGGGTCACTCGGGAGCCAGTCCAGGGGTGGCTGCCCCCACTGAAGGCACGGGGTTGTGGGCCCCACGCCCGCACCTTGCCCTCGTGTGGGCGACTCAAGAAGGGCCCAGAGCTGGGAAGGGCTCTGGGAAGGCACAGGGTTGTGGGCCCCACGCCCGCACCCTGCCCTCGTGTGGGCGACTCAAGAAGGGCCCAGGGCTGGGAAGGGCTCTGGGAAGGCACGGGGTTGTGGGCCCCACGCCTGCACCCTGCCCTCGTGTGGGCGACTCAAGAAGGGCCCAGGGCTGGGAAGGGCTCTGGGAAGGCACGGGGTTGTGGGCCCCATGCCCGCACCCTGCCCTCGTGTGGGCGACTCAAGAAGGGCCCAGGGCTGGGAAGGGCTCTGGGACACATCTGTTCTTAGCCCGGCCACTCCGTGGCTGAGGGCACTAGGGTCCAGAGAGCTCACATGACTTGTTCAAGGTGACAGATGTCGGTGTCAGACTTGGGACCACAGCCCAGGGATCCGACTCACAAGTCAGACCTCTTTACGTTACCAAGGGTTTCCTTCACCAGGAGGAAGGTCTTCAAATTTTTGATGATTCCCTCACAAGGTTGAACTAGCAGATGAACTGAGGTCTGTACATACAGCGAGAATCAGCCCAGTTCTAATGGGTGGTACTAATAATGCCCAGGAAACAGATGATTTGGGAAACTAGATCATTCCAACAGCTTTAAAAAAATTTTTTTTAGTAATGTCAAATAAATTTTTATTCATTTTCCCAGTTTTATAGAAAAATAATTGATCCACATCACTGTATAAGTTTGAAGTATACAGCCTGATTTACACATATTATGAAATGATTATAATAGGTTCAGCTAACATCCATCATCTCATATGGATACGATAAAAAGAAAATAAAAGAAAAAAGGAAAATAATTTTCTCCTTGTGATGAGAACTCCCTGGATCTCCTGTCTTGACAGCCTTCCTGTATATCGTACAGCAGTGTTAGCTAGAGCCACCATGTGGTTCATTACATGTTTTTGAATTATAATACAAGATCATTGTTAAAAAACTCAGAAAAATATAATCTTATATAAAGATCACTCATTGTCTTACCCGCAAAGAACCACTGGAGAAGCTCAGTCTTAGCCCATGTGCTGCTTCCTGGTCCAGGTTTTGCGTTCTCAGCCTTAAAGCCTCTCTGGGCACGCTCTACTCCAGCACTACCCTGGGCACTCCTAGATCTTATTGATAATAGGTTTTTATCCTCATCCACATGCATTTGTTGAGTGCCTTCTGTGTGTCCTGAAAACGCCTATCGGTCCCAAGCAAATCACAGTTGTCTGTTTGCTTTAAAGCAGCGCCTCTCAGTTTGGGTACTGTTGACACTTTGGGTGGATAATTTTTCACGGGGGCTGTTCTGTGCATCGGAGGGTGTTCAGCAGTCGCTCTGGCTTCTACCCACCAGATGACAGTAAGTCCTCAGTAAATGTCCCCAGGCACTGCCAATGTCTCCCGAGGGCAATGTTACCTATGACTGAGAACTGATGCTCTCAGGAGAAGTGGCGGGGCTACGTGTTCCCTCTGGGCCCAGGCATCTGACCATGGGCGGCCGCCGTGTCCATGCTCACCACCACATGCCCCGACACTGTTTTATACCCAGAGAAGTGCAGGACTCTGGCTTTCTGGTGAACCAACATCATTTTCAGTTATGTCAGTGGCTTTTCTCTGGAATTGACGACTCACCACCAATCCCACCCCCTGGGCCTCCCCAACTTTGCTCCAGGCACCCCCTCTGCAGGGCAGCTCCCAGACATGAGCCAGGTGAGAAGCCCTCACCATTAAAAAAACCCAAAACCCAAAAACCAAAAACACCAGTGCTTCAAACTTAAAAGCAGTTGGTCGTGCATGGCCCAGGTTCCTGGTTCATGGTACACACATTTCTCTCTCTCTCTCCCCCCGAAAGAGTTCTGCAAATCCTACAAACTGATTGCTTAATTGAACTTTACAACTTTTTTTTTTGGCTTAAGATATGGATGTGTATTCCCACCTAAAGACCTTTGAACTTACTCTTGACTCAGAAGCTAAAAAATCTTCTCCACAGAGGTTTAATGGCCTTCAGACAACCTCGCCCACTGTTGGCCTTTGAATTGTCAACAGCGTTCAAACAGCATGGGTACAGTTGAAATACTGTGTTATATATATGTAAGCTATATAAGAGGGTAGATCTTAAAACTTCTCACCTCACACACACAAAATTGTAACTATGTGAGGTGATCGATGTGTTCACTAACCTTACTAAGCTTGGCAATCATTTGCAAATATATACACATATCAAATCATGACGTTGTACACCTTAAGCTCACACAAGGTTATATGTCAATTATAGCTCAATAAAGCTGGGGAAAAAAATCTCCTTCTGCTTTCCTAAAACTTCAGTTTGTTCCCAACTGCACCAATTTACATTCCCGCCAGCAGTGTAGGAGGGTTTCCTTTTCTCCATACCCTCTCCAGCATTTATTATTTGTAGACTTTCTAATGATGGCCATTCTGACCAGTGTGAGGTGACACCTCATTGTAGTTCTGATTTGCATTTCTCTAATAATTAGCGATGATGAACATCTTTTCATGTGCCTATTGGTCATCTACATGTCTTCTTTGGAGAAATGTCTGTTTAGGTCTTTTGCCCATTTTTTGATTGGGTTTCTTATTCTTTGTTTTTAAAAATGTTTTTGGGGCTTCCCTGGTGGCGCAGTGGTTGAGAATCTGCCTGCCAATGCAGGGGACACGGGTTCGAGCCCTGGTCTGGGAAGATCCCACATGCCGCGGAGCAACTAGGCCCGTGAGCCATAACTACTGAGCCTGCGCATCTGGAGCTTGTGCTCCACAACAAGAGAGGCCGCGACAGTGAGAGGCCCGTGCACCGCGATGAAGAGTGGTCCCCGCTCGCCGCAACTAGAGAAAGCCCTTGCAGGGAAATGAAGACCCAACACAGCCAAAAATAAATAAATAAATTTAAAAAAAAATGTTTTACATTGGTGCAGCCACTATGGAAAACAGTATGCAGGTTCCTCAAAAAGCTAAAAATAGAGTTGCCATATGATCCAGCAATCCCACTCCTGGGCATATATCTGGACAAAACTATAATTCAAAAAGATACATACACCCCTATGTTCATAGCAGCACTATTCACAGTAGTCAAAACATGGAAACAACCTAAAAGTCCATTGACAGATGAACAGATAAAGAAGATGTGGTACATATATACAATGGAATATTACTCAGCCATAAAAAAAGAATGAAATAATGCCATTTGCAGCAACATGGATGGACCTAGAGATGATCATACTAAGTGAAGTAAGTCAGAAAGACAAATACCATATGATATCATTTATATGTGGAATCTAAAATATGACACAGGGCTTCCCTGGTGGCGCAGTGGTTGAGAATCTGCCTGCCAATGCAGGGGACACGGGTTCGAGCCCTGGTCTGGGAAGATCCCACATGCCACGGAGCAACTGGGCCCATGAGCCACAACTACTGAGCCTGCGCGTCTGGAGCCTGTGCTCCGCAACAAGAGAGGCCGCGATGGTGAGAGGCCCGCGCACCGCGATGAAGAGTGGTCCCCACTTGCCGCAACTAGAGAAAGCCCTCGCACAGAAACGAAGACTCAACACAGTCATAAATAAATAAATAAAAGAACGTGAATTTCTAAAAAAAAAAAAAAAAAAAAAAATCTAAAATATGACACAAATGAATTTATCTACAAAACAGAAACAGACTCACATAGAGAACAGACTTGTGGTTGCCAAGGGGGAGGTGGGGTGGGGGAGGGATGGACTGGGGAGTTGAGGTTAGCAGATGCAAACAACTGTATATAAAATATATAAACAACAAGGTCCTACTGTACAGCACAGGGAACTATTATTCAATATCCTGTGATAAACCATAATGGAAAAGAATGTGAAAAAGAATGTATATATGTATAACTGAATCACTTTGCCGTACAGCAGAAATTAACACAACATTGTAAATCAACTATACTTCAATAAATTAAAAAAAAAGTTTTCTTACAGAAGTAACTGCTGGGTCTGGGATTTGATTTTGTTCTATTTACAAGCAAATTAGTTAGTCTGTTGCTGTTTCATGGATGCCCGCAGGAGAATGAAACCCCTGAACCAGAGACAATGGGTAACTCAATTTCCAGCGGCACAGCCGGCGGCGGGGAGCTTCAGCTCACGGGCTGGTTCTCCCCTCCCCGCCTTGCAAGTCCATCAGGGGCAACTAGGGGGCGCCCGAGGGATGCCTTCTCGTGGAAAGGAACCTGGAGCTTGGGAAACCCGCATTTTATAGCAAGCAGTGGGAACACCTGCTCTTCTTCCTAGAAGACCTTTACCTCATCCACCAAGGCTGTTTGCTGCAAACAGTGGTGACAATCAGCCTGGGTAAAAAGCAGTGAGGACTCTGCATTCTTGGCATAGCTGGCAAAGCCAGCTGGAGAGCAAGAGAACCTTGAGAAAGGAACTCAAATTCTTCTTACTTTCTTGGAGAAAAGGATTTTAAATCAAACAGGCTGAAAAAAAGAAACACACATAGGAAAAAAGTACCTTCCTTCCTCATTATTGTCATTAGTTCCACTCAGCAATTACTCAACCATAAACATAGTTACTTGAGTGCTTTTACTACTTTAAATAATGGACATTCATAGTTTGGATTCCCAACCTTTAAGACAGGATCGCTCGAGTCCCTCCACTGAGGATGTGGACCAGGAGCGTGGGGAAAGGCAGTCTCCCGTGCACAGTCTTTCCACTCCTGCATGGCCACGAAAGCGTGAGCCTGGAACATCTCCATACATGGAGATGAAGAGCCCTCACGGCTTGGGCAAGCCCACCTCTTTATTCAGGAGTATCTTAGCCTGTTCCGGGCTTGGCGTGTACTCCTTTGTTCTGCTTAATCGCCTGGCCGGTCCCACTGCCCCATCTGTTCCCAGTAAGGAGCGTTGGAGTCCGTCACCTGCTGCAGGCGAGGGGCGGGTACAGACCATCTCCCACTGGTCATGGGGACCAACGCTCATTACTGAGGCTGGTCTTACTCTGTCTCTTCTTTACATTCCATCCAGAGCCTGTGTGAGTTGTGTGTTTCTTGGTGACCTCAACACATGCAAACCTTACAGGGGGTTGACGCCCTGGACCTGGTGCTTCTGGGGATGGGCAACCAGTGTCACACGATCAACAAGTGGACTGACCTTTTCCTCCACCATGCCTTTACCTCTTCTCTCCAGACATTTATCTACTAGTTTTACATTGTCAAGATTTATAAAAATTATAAATTATTCTATAATTAAAGCTCTTCTGTGATAGCTAAAGGCCCTTCTGAAGGCTCAAGTTACACGAGGAAGTGGCCAAATGCCACGGTCCCCGCTCCCGCGACACTGCCTCCTCCTCCCAGCCCGCACCCATGGCCTCACGGGGAGCTCCCCGCCATGAGCGGCCGGGGAAGAGAAGACGGGGCCTGGGTTCTGCCCGATGTGCGGACACCGCCCCCCAGTGGACAGCTGCAGACCCACAGCCCCTCCCTGGACACCCCTGAAGGACAAGGTGACGGAATTTACATCACAGAATTAAGATATGGAGTATCAAGAGAAGTAAACCTCATGTAAAGAATGAATACACACACCCCATAGGTGCTGCGTCTCTAGAGAACCCTAACACGCTGGGCAGCAGTATTTGTTCTTACTGCTCTCCAGGTGACTGTGACATGCTTCCCGGGTTGATAACTCTGATTTAAGGAACTAGCATTATTAATTCATGTCAAGAGAAATACGTTTTGGGGCAAAACTCATTACCTGCACTCTTTTCAGCAGCCGGCAACAAGAAACAATTATCAAAAAAAAAAAAAAACCACACGAAAACACCAAAAAGTGTTTTGAAAAAGTGCTTGAGAATTTACTGTACAGTTTTTTAACAATTTATTTATATGTTGGCTTCTACATGCTCTTACATTTGTGTAAAACATTTATACATATTCTTTACAATTTGTACATATATTAAATGGCTGTAACATAAACACTGTTCTATGAGATTTTATAAAAGGAAAATCAAGTAGGGAAAATTTCTTATAAAACATTAACAAAAAACCCGTGATATTGAAGAACAAGAAGTTCTCATATTCATGTTCATTTGATTTCCTCTGCTATTTATTTTTTGGTTTCACTTTATTTGTGCTGGCCCGAAATTTCCATTTTCTATCATGTAACTGTCAGGTCAGAAGAGTGAAAGCAGGGGGAGAGGATGCAGTGAGGCAGCTGTGCAGGACGCCGACATCTGCGGGAGTGAGACCGTGTCTGCAAGTGTCCAGATTTAATGCTGACGGTTTGCAAAGATCCTGTTTGGCTTTACGCCTGCCATTAAGGGAAGTACTAGTGATCAGGAAAATTCTGTCTGCAGTTTAGGGTACAGTCAGGAATAACATCGCTCTGCGCTTTTTCTCAAACGTAAAAGCTCGGGATGACCGCACATTATGCGGGCTGCCACCCTCCTCAGCCCCTAAACTCCTTCCATTTCGGGGGCCGGGAGAGGTTTGCTCACCTGTGTTTCATCTTTTCAGGTAATTCCCACTGGCCCGCTAGTCTAAATCAGATCAAGCGGCAAATCACGCTTTCCCCGGCATTTCTCACAAGGTCTCACTGAACACCTCGAGACTTAAAAACAAGTGGAAAGCTCGGGAGGAGCGTCTGCCCACAGGGCCGGCCCTCCCGGGCGCAGGGTCAGCGCGGCCGCTCCTTCCCCACGAGCAGAGGCAGAGGGCGTCCCCAGCTTTCTCGGTGAATTCTTCCAGCCCTACCGGGGCTCGGGAAGAAGCCGAGGAGGGAGGCGCTCCTCCCAGCAGACGGCACTTCAGGGTAGTGGGCGCAGGGGCTCTGATCCTGGGGTTCGGCCAAGCTTTGTCCTCTGAAGGGACATGTGCGTCACGGGCACATGAGGTGCCGCAGCCCCGGGAGCCCCTCTTTGCTTTCTCTCTCCAGGAAATGTAAGCACTTGAGTCATAAATATCTCAGCGAAAGGCATGTAGATCTTCCTAAATAGACAGGAATCCCAAAGGGCTGAAAAGAGTTATAAAAATATACAAACATATATATTTTTTACTCTGGCATATTTCATATTTTTAAGAAAGCAATTAGTAATTATCTGACATTGGGTAAGAACTGGAAGATCGTGGGTGACTCATAAATTACATTTTTATGTAAAATATCAGTGGGGGAAACCCCTAATTTTCCATTCAAAATTCTGACAACTTTAAGTACTTTCCAAAAATAGACAATTTCCTTCCACTGGTTTAAATAATGGATGTGGAAATGAACAAAAGACTATCCCTAAAGAACTGATGCATTTAGGCGCTTAATAAAGGAAATGCAGTTTTTTCCAACTCTATTTCTTTTTGGTTTTCTTTCTTTCTTTCTTTTTGGATGATGGAGGGAAAAAATTAAATTGCGTTGCCCCAAGTCAGAAGGAAGCACTTCGGCGTTTCTTCACGTTCGTTCTGTCCTACATCACCGGGAAGCGACCGAGGGCCTGCCTCAGCTTTTCCGCAATCTGGTGAAAAACAGAACAACTGTGAGACATCTCTCCCACCGTGACTTCATGGCACTCTATTATTTCCATGTCTTCTGAGTTAAACATGGCAGAAGTTTCAAATCCTTGAACGGGTCGACGCTCCTAGTCTCTCCCGCACCAACCCAGCCTCCGGGCAGTGGAGAGGCCTTCCTGAACCCCGGTCGCGGTGGTGCCCGGCTTGCAGGAAGCCCCGCTCCTTCCTTCCCGCAGCGCAGCTGCTGCCACGCTGTGCAGCGTCGTTCCTAGACCATCCGCCTGTCCGCCAGGCATCCGGGGGATCCGGTCTCCGCGCTGGCCCAGACGCCCCTGCCCTCGCGGACACCTGTGAACTCCTGAGACTCGGCGGACGAGCGGCTCCCCACGAGGCCCCGCTGCTGCTACACAGTGTGGAGACAGGATGCACCTTCAGCCCGTCTCTGAAACCAACTGTTTCCGACACGCAATGGACAATACGCACAGAGCACGTCAGCCACAGCTCCCTTCCAAGAATGACCGTTGGAGAGACACGTGCGGCAGCGTCCACCCAAAGATAAGATGACGCGTGCGTGGATGTGGGCCTGGGGCTGGCCTATCATTATCCCTGAACATACATGAGATGACACCATGGCAACAGTGGAAAACTTAGTAAGAAACATGGCAGCCAACACATGGTCATTGTGTAAGTTACAGAACTTGTCTTCGGATGTCTGAGTTTCCATTTATTCAAAACATGCTAGATCTTTGTTTTCTGTACACTCTGGTAAATAACAAAATTGCTATGCAGAGGTACAAAAGTGAACATTTTCATTACTGGTTCCTGAGTGAAAATATCTAAGGTTTCGCCCTCCCTCTCGTTTTCGTTTTCCTTCTGAAACTCCTCTGCAGGAACCTCGCTCACAAACAAAGCCAGTCTGTGCTGCCCTGCACGATGCCAGGCTCCGTCCCCAGCTGAGAGCCGGCAGGGACGGCAGGGTGACCTCATCGCATTCACAGAGTTCCCTGCGCACAGAGGGGCTGGAGGCAGGGAAAGGGACCACACAATAAGGGCTTCTTGGGGCCTCACAACCAGCATCCAATACTCTTCTTCTTAAAAAAACAACCCCCCTTTTAACCCAGTGTTATTCAAAGGAAAAGGCGGATTTGATTAAAAGAGATTGGAAAAAACCCTGCTCAATATTTAGCCTCCTTTGGTTTATTAGTTAGGGTTAAAAAATACAAGCAGGGACTTCCCTGGTGGCACAGTGGTTAAATATCCGCCTGCTAATGCAGGGGACACGGGTTCGAGCCCTGGTCCAGGAAGTTCCCACATGCTGCGGAGCAACGAAGCCCGGGCGCCACAACCACTGAGCCCGCGAGCCACAACTACTGAGCCCACGTGCTACAACTACTGAAGTCCGTGTGCCTAGAGCCCGTGCTCCGCAACAAGAGAAGCCACTGCAATGAGAAGCCCGTGCACCGCAATGAAGAGTGGCCCCCACTCGTCACAACTAGAGAAAGCCCACGTAGAGCAACAAAGACCCAATGCAGCCAAAAATAAATAAATAAATTAAAAAAAAAATACATGCAGATTAACTTCACAGGGTCAGCGTATGTGAGCAGGAACCCTGCCCTCCCCGTGTGCACGGAGGCCCGGCAGCAGCGCCCACTCACCGTCTCGTAGAACTGCACCTGTTGCTCCAGGTACAGGCGGATGACGCTGTTGTAGTCGTAGATCCGGTTACTGTGGAAGTGATTCATCTCAGCTACAACCAAAACCAAGACATCAGTCAGTGCCCCCCGGACTTCAAACGACCACAACTGGTGTCTCTGCTCGGTTATGATTAATCATCAACCGGATTTAATCTGGTTGGCCCGTGCCAGTTCCTGACAAAATGCTAGAAAGAGCCTAGAAAAACAATTTGAACGGTTAATGGCAAACAACGCTTTCCAGTAGATGGACGATTACTGCTGACTGGCATGTTAAATCCTAGGAAGCCCAATACGGATGATCACCCAAATGGCGAGGACTGTTTGAGCAGGACACCGACTTGGTCTCACCGTCTACAGATGACTGCAGTTCAGAACGTCAAGTCTGTTTACAGTGGACCTAGCGAGGCGCCCGCGGGCTGCCACGTCCCCTCCTGCAGAGAGACTGCCCAGGCAGGCCTCCTGAGGGACTCTGAAAAGCTGGGCAGAGGAGTGAGACGTGAGCAAGGCCCTCTTCAGAGTGGAGCCTGGTGCCACTGAGCCCCAGGGCTGCCAGAACTCAGGCTCTTTCCAGGCAGAGGGTCACACGCCCATCCTTCCTGTTTGCTGAATGCACCGATTCAGCAAAGGAATCCCGTCTCTAGCTTTTCCTCTCAGCACCCTCACCCCAACAGCAACTCTGGAGACGCCTCCTTATCAGGGCTCCTCATTGCCTCCCCCCCTCGCACCCCACCTTTTCCCTTATACTCCACACCTACAAGGCCAACTGCCTGCATAAATTCCTACAAAAAGCTCACTGTTCTGAGTTTTATGTTGTTATCTGAAGTTGTACAAAGCTTCTCGCTTATCTATTTGGATAACCCCAAACACAAGTTCAAAACCAACTTCCCCGTTTAAAACCCTTCAAAGCCCAAAGCTTCAGTCAGGCTTCCCTGTTTACTTCTGGATGCCTTTCACACATTCTTCCCTTCTCCCACACCTTCCCTACTCCTGAAGGATGTCCTTTAGAAAAGCCCGCAAATACCCCTCATTCTCTCCCCTAGCACCTCATCTTCTTCGGGTTCTCAAAATCTCAGACGGCAGGAGCCAGGTCTCCGGTCGGGCTGTCCGACTAACGTCAGTCCCCAATTTGCACCCGCCCTCCCCTGGCCCCGGTCACTAGCAAACCCTCTCCCTTGAGCAGTGCTTTTTTGTTTGTTTCGTTTTTCCATCAAAATCTTTTAATGTCTTCTTAATGTCCACAGCAAGTCTAGACTCTTCTGCCTGGCTTTCGAGGCCCTCCACAATCACCAGAATTTTTCCCCTAATACTCTCCAAGTGTGTTTTATTCCCAAAGGCCAATGACCTAATCTGGTACCATTATTTTGTGTGCTTTTGTTCATACTGGAACATCCTTCCCCTTCCTCCTTTGCCCATGTATGTTCTATCCATCCACCAAAAGAGGAAAAATCCTTTCACTGCTCCTATCTGCTGGAAAACACTCAAAACATTAATATTTTCTCTTTATTAACAGTCAAACTATGCCAAAAATGCTATGTTCAAACTCCCTTCACATTCTATGGTCTTGGGGCCTGGAAGTTACATGCTGCTGAAAGCTGAACGCTGGAATCTAATCTGGATAGGGGCTGATATTAAAGGTTATGAAAGGAATCTTCAAGGTCTCCAAGAAATAATAAAAATGTACAGGTTTAATCAAGCTGTCATTCATAGTTAGGTCACGTCAATGCGTGAAAAAGTAAATAAATATTACAGCTTTTCATTAACACTGGGATCCTGCAACCAACAGGCTTATGAAGATATTTTGAATCAGTTCTTATTAATTTAACTGCTGTTCACATTTGAGTTTCTCTCCAGCAAGGAAGATAGAAAATTTGCTGAGAAAAAAACCTCTACTAGTTAGCCACAGACCTTTCCTTCTTACCTTGCAAAGCATAAGACATTGTCCCAACACGTTTCACCATGTTCTGTTTGTCCTGTGGGGTGATCTTACTAGTTGCAACAAGTTTATCACTTTCTTTCACTTTTTCTATCGCTCCCTGTAAAATAAATACAAAATGCAGTGGTATCAATAAAACAAATCTAAAAAGATCAATTATTAGTTTAAAATATAACAAAATTAACATATTCTATAATTGACTTGCTACTGAATAGGAAAATGTCCCCACAAAATAAGAACATAAGGTAAGCATCTATATGTAACTTCCTGTAAGTCACTTGGAAACAAAAATGTTGCTATTCTTGCCACATATAACTTAGCTGAAAGCTACAATTTTATGTTACCACAGAGCAGAAAACTAAACAGCGCTCTCTTTCTGTAATACGTATAAGCCATTGCCATGATACGAGTAGTACAGGATGGGAAAACAGGCACTAGGTTCAGGAAGTCATCTGACCCAGGTGAGTCTAGCATATGCGCCGGGGCACTGTGTCTCTGTTACAAAGTAGAGTATTTCATAAGCTGGTGCCTAAGTGCGCTGATCATAAGCTTTACTGTGATTTCTGTAAGAGGCACTGAATTAATTTTAAATTAATACTTAGATGGAAACAGGTGTAAAAGCTGCCGAACGTTTCCCACACCAGTCTCATCGCGCTGGTCGCTGGCACTGTCTGCAGAGCATTAATCAGGCTCCCCGCCTAGAACTCGGGTGGCAGGCACAAACTCCTACCACATGCTAACTGTTCTCAGATTTTTCCTGAGATTTTCATTTTCATTTTATTTATTTTATCCCCCCCTCCCCCCGCCGCCAGTTTTACTGCAGTATAATTGACAGATAACATTGTATTCGTTTAAGGTGCACAGCATAATGAATTTGATACATATTTATAATGCAAAATGATTACTATGGTAAGTATGGTAACATCCATCTCCTCCCTGAGTCACAAACTATTTTTTTTCTTGTGATGAGAACTTTTAAGATCTACTTTCCCAGCAACTCCACTTCTGGGTATATATCCAAAGAAAACAAAATCACTATCTCAAAGAGATATCTTGCACTCCCATGGTCATGGCAGCATTACTCACAATAGCCAAGATATGGGAACAACCTAAGTGTCCGCTGATGAATAAGTGGATAAAGAAGATGTTCTGAGTTCTATACTAAGCTATTTGAAGTTGCACAAAGCTTACTTACCTATGCTACCCCTTCATGATACTTCAGTTATAAAGCCAAATGCTAAAATGCCCACTTGCCAGGACTGTTAGGATCACAGACCGGGCCTTTGTAGAGATTCTCTTAATCAACCCAAGTATATCACAATACTCTAGAGTACTACCATTGATAAAATATCCACAGTAATGAAGTAGTACACAGATTTTGAAAGAGAGAGAAAAATTAACAAGAATCAAAATCTGAGGACACCCCAAACCAATCTTTTATTTAGCTTAAAAAAACTTTTATGATGGGAATTATATAGTTTCCTTTTTATTAATATAAACATATAAAATTGATATTGACCATTTTGATTTTTTTTTTTTTATGAATTATGTTTTTTGTTTTTTTTTAAAATTAATTAATTTATTTATTTACGGCTGTGTTGGGGCTTCGTTTCTGTGCGAGGGCTTTCTCCAGTTGTGGCGAACGGGGGCCACTCTTCATCGCGGTGCGCGGGCCTCTCACTATCGCGGCCTCTCTTGTTGCGGAGCACAGGCTCCGTCGTTGTGGCTCACGGGCCCAGTTGCTCCGCGGCATGTGGGATCTTCCCAGACCAGGGCTCGAACCCGTGTCCCCTGCATTGGCAGGCGGACTCTCAACCACTGCGCCACCAGGGAAGCCCGACCATTTTGATTTTAATTGGGAGACCCTTCATCAGGCTCGGGGACAGAACAACTTACTTCATCTGGACAGGAAAGGACCTCTGAGGACCTGCCCACACAGCACACAGGGTCTCACTGATGAGGGAAAGTACCATTCCTGACATTGACTTGAATACCAAACACCACGATGATTATGCTTGATACCTGACCTAAGTATATCCATAAAGGAGTATTTATCATACTTTAGGTTCTCTCAAAATAATCTTTTTACGGAATAAAAGAAACTAAAAAACTATTCATGTATCTAAACGTGTTAGGACCTCACTATTGATAAACACTCCAAGCCGTTCCAGCTGGGTTCAGAGACCAGCTCCTGACTGGGGGGCACTGAAGGGTCAGGCTCACGCAGGTGGCGGTGCGCCTGGGTTCTGATTCACCTGGGATGTCGTCTGTGAACTTCTATGATCAAGTTACCTTGTGAGCGCCAATAATGTCAGGGAAGCAGCCAAGGAAACCTTTATATTCATGATTACATTCCATCAGGAAATGGAGATCTTTCTTTGGCTGTAACAAGACACAGACTGGTTATTATTGGCGGAGGAATTCAGACAATCAGGGAAGAGAAAACTGTTATATCTGAGGACTGTATCAGCCAAATCCACCAGGCACTACATTAAGTTACTGAGTGTCAAGCATTCAGCCTAGTTTTCCTATAAGAAAATAATCCCCAAGAACTATACTCTCATCATAGGTTGTGAAGAAAATGATAAAACAGAAAATTTTTAGGTTGGTTGGTAAATTAGCTATTTTGAGGTGGCCCAAAATACAACAGTGAGAAAAAAAAAAAGTTAATATGGTACGTTTACATACAAGCAAATAAGACCTTATATAGTTTAATGTCTAAATTTTAGCAGAGAATAAAAAAAATTATGAAAAATGTGGTAACCATTAAAAGTGGCAACTTTAAATTTTTCTATTTTTCTAGATTATAATTTTTAATAGTTATGGTATGCACAATTCTAAAAATGTATCTTTTTTTTTTTTTTACAAGTATCAGGAGAGTAGTTAATGACCACATGAATGTACGTGCATACAAACATGTATTTCAAGTCATCATCTGAAAAAAAGGTTTTTAAATTTAGGGATTTGAAACAACTTAGATGGTTATTCCCCTTAAGGAAACTTGTTATCTGTTACTATGAACATAATTGGAATCAGGCTACTAAAGGCTCCAGTAAAAGCCACGTGGCTCTAACAAAAACCTGCTCCATGCCGGGAACCACACCAGGGGCTTTCTCTCTTTATTGGCTGTTGGATCCTGAGATCCTTTCCAGGTAGGTGCTACCATCGCCATTTACCAGACCAGGAAACCAAGGCTCAGATAGGCTGAGCAAGAGTCCAAACAGGGACTTGAGCAAAGCTTTCCTGTACGTTTTAATCCCCTCATGGCTGAGAATGGATTCAAACCATTGACACTGGAAGGTATTTAGGTTTCCTGATGATGAATTTACCCACCACTTGAGCTTAGCCTAAGAAATACTACTACCCAATGTAATTAACAAAGATACACAGGGATAGAAGAGAAGAGCCATTTGGAAACTTTGTCTTCAAACAGGTTTTAAATTAAATATGTGGATGAGGTAGCATAAAGTCTTAACTGGAATTGTGTGGTTATGTTAATACCTGTTCTGCCACAAGACTGGCAATTTCTTCGTAAGTCTTTCCTGCTTCTGTTATTGCGTCATTGAGATCTGTTTCACCTGAAAATCATTACAGTTATATGAGTGGTTATAACTTATATTTCCTTTTCATTTATTTTATTTTAAAAATTTATTATGGAAAACTTCAAACTTTTAAAATCTACAGAATAGTATAACAGCCCCCATTTACCCATCACCCGATGTCCCAATTAACCGCTCATGGCCAATCTTTTAGTCTCCTCCCTACCTCACCCTTTCACTGGTCATTTAACACTTCATCCATACATTTTACCTAAAAGATAAGGACTCTTTAAAAAATAAGGACAATACCAACCTCACACCTAAGAAAAGAAAATTGTTCCTGGTATAAACTGTCCAGCCAGTGTGTAGCTGCTTGGTATCTCCAATCAAGTTGGCTGCTTGAATCAAGATGCAAAGACAGCCCACATGGCATAGAGCTGATGTGTTTCCTACATAAGTTCTTTCTCCTCCATCCTTTTTTCTTGCAAATTTCTTTTTGGGAGGTGTATAAACCAGGTCGTGTACCTTGGTACCACAGTCTGGGTTTTGCTGACTGAGTCTCGGTGGTGATAACACAATCCTCTGCTCCCTGTATTGTCTAGCTCTTTTATTTTAGTACAGGTTTGCAAATTGGTGCTGTTCTACTTCTATCACTCCTTCTTTATTAGCTGAAATACTTCTATAAAGAGAAACTTCCCTTTATCAACTTTTTGGTTACCTTGAGGTATAGGAATAGGAAGAGCAGGTTAAATGCTTTTTTCTCTCTACAGTTTTCAGAATAATAAGTTGATTCTCTCCTATCCTCCAAATGTAACTGAGATTAACATTTTTAAAAAGTATCATTGCAAAGTCTGAATTTAAACATATTTGATATGCTACATTCCACAGCAGTTATTATTTTCACTAATGCTCAAATTTTCTCTTCATTGGACAGTGGAAGGCTCTTCAAATTGACATCTGAGTTCTTCTGCTAGGAGCTCTCGTTTATTTCAGGGGAACATAATGTTTAGAAACTGCCATGCGGGTGGTGCTAGGGGTGCTTCTTGTTACTGGATTGGATAATTGTTTCTAAGCCTTTCCAGTGAACAGAGCCAAGCGTGTATCTGTTAATCCCAAAGTCCTAATTTATCCCCTCACCTCTCCCCTTTGGTAACCGTAAGTTTGATTTCTATGTGTGTGAGCCCGTTTCCGTTTTGTGAATAAGTTTGTTTGTATTGCTTTCTTAGATTCCACATATAAGTGATATCATATGATATTTGTCTTTGTCTGTCTGACTTACTTAGTATGATAATCTCTAGGGCCATCCATGTTGCTGCAAATGGCATTATTTCATTCTTTTTTATGGCTGAGTAATATTCCATTGTATATATGTGCCACATCTTCTTTATCCATTCATCTCATTGTATATATGTACCACATCTTCTTTATCCATTCATCTGTCGATGGACACTTAGGTTGCTTCCATGACCTGGCTATTGTAAACAGTGCTGCTATAAACACTGCTGCTATGAACACTGGGGGGCATGTATCTTTTTGAACTAGAATTTTCGTCTTTTCTGCATATATGCCCAGGAGTGGGATTGCTGGATCATATGGTAACTCTATTTTTAGTTTTTTAAGGAACCTCCATACTGTTCTCCATAGTGGCTGCACCAATGTACATTCCCACCAATAGTGCAAGAGGGTTCCCTTTTCTCCACACCCTCTCCAGCATTTATTATTTGTAGACTTTTTGATGATGGCCATTCTGACTGGTGTGAGGTGATACCTCATTGTAGTTTTGATTTGCATTTCTCTAATTAGTGATGTTGAACATCTTTTCATGTGCCTGTGGGCCACAAGATGCTTATCTTTCCAGGCCTGGGGTTCCTCATCTCGAAAATGAGGGGCCAGACTAACGAATCCTCTAAACTCCCGCCCAGACTAAAAGTTCTGATTATAAGACACAATTCAGCCAGGCCAACAAGAAATATCCATATATGGGTGCCCCAGATCTCACATTTTGGTTAGAGACTAATTTCTTCTTCCTGAAAATACTCAGACACTGACCTCCAAAGACATGCCTTCCCTGGGTATCAGGATAAACACTACGGTGAAAATACTAAGTCTATCATTTCTGTAAGTGATAGGATGCCCTCAAATTGAATAGGTACCACTCACCTGGCAAATACTTTTACTTCCTATCTGCTCCATAGGCCAAATTAAGAAAACATAAACCAAAATATAAAAGAAAACAGCGAACTTCTTCTTGTAAGTGTTGTCAATGGAAATGCACAATGAACTCAAAACACCACAAGTACGACATACGATATGGGATAAGTTGAAAGCAATTACGAGTTATGGAGAGACATAAAGCAACATGAACTTGTTACTCAGTAAAAATTTTTCCTCCAAATGACCTTGATAAGATCTGGCTTTTGACAGTCAGACTTGACTTCAGAGTTTGGCAGAGAGACGAAGCAAGGGCAGAGTGTCACATACCATAGCGGCCTGTTTTACTAAAACACAAGAGCTATCTGAGCCCAAGAAAGGCAAAGAAGCTAGCAAGAAAAAACAAATTGTAACAACCCACCACTTTTCTCAAAAGTAGTAAGGTGAGGCTGCAAAAGTCCTCAGTGGAGCAGATTAAACTTCACTGACGAGGGTGCTTAACTGCAGTTATTGTTTGTTTACAAGAGCCTGAGGAGGCCGGTCTGTGTGGAGAAGACACTCAAGGCCCAAAGAATAAATAAATAAAGATGTACCTTGATAACCACTAGAGCTGAAGACTGTTGCTAAGCTCTGCAAGGCCTTGCCTATCTTCTGATATTCCTTGGGTAATGCTGAAAGAGCAAAAGGAATAAATCATTAACTAGTCCTCTGAGCAAAATGAAATGCATCCAATTATTTTCTAAAAGTACTATTACAATAAAAGAAATTTGAAACGATTCAAAATAGTCTATATTCTTAATAAAATATTGATGTAAAATGATTGTTTTTTAAAATTAATGATTGTTTCTTCAATTAATGTTTTTAGTTTTACATTAATCAATTGTTCAATTAATGGCGGACACTATTATTATGAACACCACCACCACCCACATTCTCATTCACTGAATGAACTCAAAGTGCACCAGGAGCTCACTTAGAAGATGACGTCTAGGTTAGAGGCCTTCCACATACACCACCCCAACTTGATCGTCACAACCACACCCTCTACAAACGCAGGTGCCCCATCTTCATTTCATGGGTTAGGAAAATAAGGGTCACATGGCTAAATGGTGCATCTGGCACTTGTGATTCCTAATCCACTGCTTTTCCCACTCTGCTATGTACGTATGAATGATTATTTGCAAAACAAAAACAAAACTGAAAGCAATGGGGTGTGCAGAAAAATGGCAGTGGCACCTCACAGGATCAGGGAGGAGGGATTTTAGTTTTCTCATCTGTATAATAATAAGATTAACTAAATCATCTCTAAGGCTCCTTCTAGCGCTAAAATTCTAGGCTTCTGGGATCACTTTGGAGAACTTTCGAGAAAAGAGTCTCATATCTTAGGCTACCTTTTTTGCATCTATACATAAGTCCCCTGAAACACATCTGCTGCCTTTCAAAAGAAACCATTACTTTCATTTGAAGATAGTGTTATATTAATAAAGAAAAATGCTTCAAATGTTTCTTTAAAAAAATCTAGGCCAGAGAAACTTGACATATGGTCTATAAGCTGTAATAATCAGGAAACACGAATTCAAACTATATTAGCTTAATTTTAATAAATTGTTCACCCTTTTGTAACTCAGTTTTTGCCTCTATACCAGGGGTTAAAAATACTTGTCATGTGCTTCACCATGTGGAGTGTGTGCTAGATCTCTCACTTCACAGATTAGGAATTTAAAAAAATTCTTCTGTGAGAAGAAAGAAATTATGCTTGAATCAAATTCTAAACAAAATACTTCAACCCCCTTTCCCCACAAAAGAGAGCAGCCTAGAGTTACTACTATTTCATAAATTTGGCCCATGGATTTTACAGCACATGGAGCTGACCAGATGTTAGACATACAGGATTTGATTCTTTAAAAGAAGCCATAATCCCAGATTTTTTGTGATCTCCTTAAAAAATCTTATTGTAATATTTGTACTCACTTAAACTTTGCTTAAAAAAAGGGAAACAGCTGAGTTTACAGTTAAAATTAATTATTTAAAAAATTAAATTACTTCATTTACATTTTCGAGAAGTGCCACTCCCCTTTTTGTCCATGAGTTATTCCCTGTGACCAAAGGCTTGAAACGGATTTTGTTTTCTGATGTTGCATTTGTATACGTTATGTTTTCAGGCTCAGTTCTATTTTTAGTATTTCTTTGCCTTGGGAAAGGAGCAACTGTTATTACTCCTGGTGTCTGCCCCTCAAGCAGGAACAGCTGGTACACGACAAATGGTTCTGTTGATATAAAATGTCATGTGAATGGTGGAGGGCCATTCAGTGTAAGGCCTGGCTTTATCCTCCAAAGGGCCAGATAGGAAATATTTTAGGCTTTGTCAGGTGGCAGGTTTCTGTTGAAAGTACTCAACTCAGCCACCCTCAACCTGACAGTAGCCAAGGCCTGATCCCCACAGCTGGACACTGGACTGTGTGTGCTTCTCTCCTGGCCCATCTGACGCCAGAGTGGCATGGGTTTGGGGAATACAGGCAAACAGTTCAGCAGAATGACGGTCTGCAAACAAAGGGAAGGGAGGGAGGACAGCAAGTTCCTGAGGATGTAGAACGGCAGGCAGAACGCAAGGGTGACAGCGCCACTTTCTTCTCAGCAGTGTGCGAGTCTGACCCATGGACGCACTTTCTGCTATCACCTACCACTCACTGGTTTTGCCTAAAAATGAGAGCTTTAGTCAAGTATACAACTTACTAATATTCATCCATCTTACCAAACGGATGAATATTAAAAAATAAAATCATGAGATTAAAAATAACCACAGGCACTTTCTAAACATGCAGAAAAGATTAATCTTCCACAGATGACAAACCCCAAATAACTGGAAATATTTAAGTGAACACAGTGTTTCTCACAGAAGTTCTTGAACTGGCTTTGTTTGAGCCAATTTTCTGTCGTTTAACGAGGGTTGAGAAGTGAGGTTCCTCCAAGAGCTGTGGGGATGACATTACTTTGGTTCACTAAGCACATTTCTGTTTGAGGTGGTTCGGTTCCCCAGGGTGACAAAGGCCACAGCGCAGGCTGCACCGCCGCCTACAAAAGCCAGCAGCGGCCAAGGATGGCACTTACGGCCTGTGCACCGCTTCCAGTGCTCCTGCCCCACGGTCAGCAGCTCCTTCACACCATCATCCATGGCTTTGGTGAATTTACCGACAGCATCACACTTCTGTTCTCTGTGGGGCAAAAACATGAGGAGGTGGGTCCTTGACTTCACTATCAAACATCCAAACAGTATGAGGTGTAAGGAGAAAAGTCCGTGTGGTCAGGGGAGTTCACACCAAACGTGACCACAGGTACTTGTTTCTTGCTTTATAACAACTGCACTTTAACTAAATTAGTCTTCAAAACAGGCTGGATTCGGGTTTTTAAAGAACTACTTCAAAATCTGCCATTTATATTTTAACCCTGCTTCCTTTCCCTCTCAATTCCTTGCGAATTTTAATTAAAATTATTCTAAAGTAAATAAAATCTTCATTTCTTGAATATCTTTCTTAGTGAAATTCAATCACTGCAGGTACCACTGAATCTATAAAAACGTAGTACAGGTTGCTAATGGTAGTTGTTCATTCACTCCAACAAGTACTTTAATGAATCAGAGAAAATACCCTAGACGCATAGCATCTAAGCGATACTGAACATACCAGCTACTTAAGGATGTAAAAAGTTTTCACCAACTTGAAAAAATCATCACAATATACTTTTAAATGAAAAAAGCAGATTATAAAAGGGAATGCATAGTGTGAGGTCACTTTCGTTTAAACAAACAATTTTTCCTTCAGATACAAATGAACAGAGGAAGGTTTGGAAGACCACAGACCTAGGTCAACATATTCACATTGACTTTTCTCTCTGGGTAGTTATAAGACTATCTATATATTTGGTAACAATAAGCAATGATTTTACGTTAAGAAAAAAGCTTCTTAAAATTAAAAAAAAAAGCCTACGATTTCTTATTAGTCTTTATGCAGCAAAGGAACTACTCCAGATTTTCAACCAAGCCTACGTTAAAAAGAAGATGACAAGATTAAAAACAGGATATGAAAAAAAACAGGAAAATCAGGTCTGGGATTGCCCCCTTCAAGGCGATGTTCACAGAGATTTCTGTCTCGTGGACCATTCTGTGGGCGCCGCCCTGTCTCATCATCCTTTATTGGAAACAACTACTAACCACAATGTCAACTGTGAAATCACTGACTTCAAGGTGAAAAGGAAGCAGACTTTAACTGATGTTATGGTTAGAGAGACAGTGTTTCATGTACAAACGATGTTCTCCCGTCATCTGACTACAAGCCCCACTCATTTTACACACTCTAGTCTGACGACTGGCTGAGACCTGTAAGCAATGGAGGCAGACTCAGTTTGGGGAGAAGGGAAGTTTGTCAGCATCTCTTACATTTCTACTAAGTCCAGGTCAGGTGCCTCTGGTTCCATGGTGGAAAATATCATAACTCCCACCAGTTCATCTTTCTCAGCCTTCCTTTTCCCAGTTTTCCATTCCTGTAAATAGGAACATTATAATGGTAAAGTGGAGAGCAGAGCCAAACTGGTCTTTCAAACTTCCCTCCTAGAATCGGCTCACTGTCATCTTTATCCTTCTAACTTTCAGGAAGCAGCGCCCACACGACCTCCCTCTGCAAACGCGCCAGGCACCTATACATCTCCAACGTCATCTCATACGTAAACAGTGTCACTGCACAGAACGGTCCTTATGAACCCAAGTCCTTCCAGAGTGAGGTGACCCAGCACCTTTCCTTTCCCAAGCCCCACCCATATAAACACACCCACGAATGTGACAAAGTGCCTCAAGTTTTTAGGTTGTTTTCTTAAAAAGATTAAAGCTTTTCTAAAATATAAGACAGGAACCAATATTATAAACTATTAAAAAATTATTGCAAGTTATACACACACACACACACACACACACACACGCGAAAGTACCCAAAGCAGAAATACGCAGTGCAACGAATTCTCACAAAGTGAATTCCTGTGTAACTGCCACCAAAGCCAAGAAAGAGAAAAGAGCTAGCATTTCCGAAGCCCCTGTCATGTCCCTTCCCAATCACTGCCCCTTCCGTCCCCTACAAGGGTAACCATGATCCACTCCTTTATGGTTATCATTTCCTCGCTTTATAGAGTGTCACCATCTGAGTCCCTACACCATGGTTTTGCTAGTTTTATGAACGAGCTAAGACCCTACCCCAAGCATTCTTCTGTGTCTGGCCTCTTTTGCTCAGCCTATGCTGAGAAGCTACATTCACACTGTTGTTACGCTGTAGTTCGTCCATTTCACTGCTGTATAATATTCCATCGAACGACTGTTCCCCAAGTTATTTACCCCATTCTACTGCTGGTAGCCACCCCCAGTCCTGGCCAAGTTACGGATTAAGCTGCTGTGTACATGTCTCCTGGCGCATATGTGCATGCGTTTCTGTAGGCATTTACCCAGGAGTGGAAAGTTGTTCAAGTTTAAATAGATAATGCCAAACTGTTTTCCAAACTGGTCTCATCAGCTTTCACACCCACCAGCAGTGTGCGTGAGTCCCAGAAACTCCTCATCTCACCAAGAAGACAATTGGTATAGTCAGTCTTTCTAATTTTAGCCTTCTGGCAAGTGTATTCACTGTGGTTTTAATTTGCATTTCTTATTACTCATGAGATTAGGTACTTTACTATACATTTATTGGTGATTCAGATTCTTTTGTGAGGTATGTTACCAAATCCCCGATTTTTCTACTGTTTTAACCTTCCTTATCAGTTTGTATGGGTTTGCCCATCTTCTAAAATCCAGCCCTTTGTTCGTTATACATGTTCATATCTTTGACTTGTTTTTCTTTTTTAATGACTTATTGTGATAAACAGAAGTTCCTAATTTTAATGTAGTCTAATTTGTCAATCTCTTCTTGTACGGTTAGTCAGTTTTGTGCCTTATTTCAGAAATCCTTCCCCAAGCTAGGGGTATGAGGATTTTCTCCTACGTTACCTTCTAGAAGCTCTGTTGTGTTGTCTTTCACATTTAGACTTGTGAACCATCTGGAATTAATTTTTTTTTAACTTAATACAATGGAAACTTTCCAGAAAAAAAGTAGAAAGAAAAGTACTTTAATAAACCCCTATAGATTCAGCTTCAAAAATTATCAACTTTTTACCAATCTTGTTTTATCTAGTCTCCCCCATCCTACTTTTTTTCTTGTTTATTTTAATGGAAATCTCAGATATGATATCATTTCACCTGTAAATACTTCATTATATATCTTTAACAGATAAGGCCATGTTTTAAAAACATAACCACAATACCAATATCAAACCTAACAAAATCAACAGATTCTTGTGAGGTAGTGACCGCATTTCATTCTTCCCAGTGATGCCATCCAATTGACTGAGCACCATTGACTGAACAGGCTGAGAAGAGTCAGACACGAAAGAATGCTTAGGGTAGGGTTCTTAGCTAGTTCACAAAACTAGCAAAACCATGGTGTAGGGACTCAGATGGTGACACTCTACAAAGTGAGGAAATGATAACCATAAAGGAGTGGATCATGGTTACCCTTGTAGGGGACAGAAGGGGCAGTGATTGGGAAGGGACATGACAGGAGCTTCAGAAATCCTAGCTCTTTTCTCTTCCCCCACTGTACTCAGCACCATCTTTGTCATAAATCAAGTGTCCATTCTATTCAGTTCTACTGGTCTGCTTTTAAACTTATTTTAGCTTTATAATGAGTCTTAATATCCAAAAAGGTCCTCTTCCCACTTCATCCATTTTTAAGAGTATCTTGGCTATTCTTGGAGCTTTAATTTTCTACATATGACATCTTTTCAGTTCTTCAATCCATGAAACACAGTATTGGAACACTTATTTAGGTCTTCTTTTATTTCTCTCAACAGTGTTCCATAGTTTTTTATGTAGATCTACATTTTCCTGTAGATTCTTTGGGATTTTCTACGTCCAACCATCTATGTGAGCTACTGTTGCCCAGAGAATCACAATTTTTAATAACTTTCTAGTTTTATACTGTCATTTAGCAGATGAGGAAATTGTGGCCCAAAGAAATTAAATGCTTTGGTCAAGGTCACAGAGGTAGTTAGAAGCAAACCCAAGACTAAAACTGAGTGCCCTGGCCCCAAGTTCTTTCTTTCTTCTCTTGTATCAAAAACACCAAAAAAGGTCTAGAGTTATTATTTTTAATAATAACATTCTGCATAAAACACAACCTTTAGAAGTGCTTCCTCAATAGAATCCTTGACAAATCAATCGAACAAGCCCTTGTTAAAGTGCTATGGGTAAGCAGTAAGGCACCAACTTGGACAGGGTTCCCCGTCGTTCTTGTAACTCTATTAGCTTTTCACATGTATCATTCACCACGAAATGCAAAAAGACTACAAATGTTTAAGTGGAATGATCTCTAACCTATAAATTACACCAGGCATGACCAAACAAATGATCACATACAGTGGAAGACTAAGGTGACACACGGCTATTTCCAAAGCAGATAACAACAGTGAGGTGACAAGCAGCCAATTTCTTGTTGATTGCAAAAAAGAACAGATAACTGCTGGCAGAATGACTGCCCGTGGGGCAGGGGCAGGGGCAGGGGCAGATCTGGATTGGAAAAACAATGTGGCTCTGAGAAAGCCGGTTCAATTCCGAATCTACCTTTCCCTTCATCACACTATTTACACCGTAAGGTCAAAATGTGATCATAAGAAATCATTCACACTACTTCCCTGACTTCACGCTGATAATATCCTACACAGTTTGGGGTCTATCCTATTTTTAAAAGCATCTAGGAAAAAGTCCCTTATTCTATCATATCCTTCAGCCCTGCCTTCACTGGGCCAATCCACTCCCGGGTTACGGGAAACCATTTTGGCAAGTGCTTCTCTCACGTGCTGTGACTGATTTCCTATTATTTAGAAACAACCAACTAACCAACACAACTTAACTCCTTTTAGACAAAAAATTGGCGTGAATGGGATAATTCTCAATATCCTCTAAGATTATCATAACAAAATGTCCTACCTTTTCATCTCGGAAATTTAGAAATTGCTGGAAAACCTCACTTTCTGAGATTACTGGGTGACGACACATCCTGGTCATCCACGCCTGAAGTCTCTCCATGCGCATCTTGATAAACTCTTCTTCAAAGCGACCTGCAAGAGACATGCCGAGAGTGATGTGCAACTCTGTCAAAGATGAATCACTGTTACCCCAACTGAAAGACTGTTTATGTAGCTACTGGCTACTTGTAAAGAGTTATTCAGTAAAAGATAAATCATGGTAATTTTTCACTAACCTAAAAACACACAACATAGTGGATGCTCAAAGACCCACAGGAAAGGTACTCAACAAATTTGAAAGAAAATTTTATCTCAATATGAAAACTTTTCTCTTTCTTATAAACTAACAAGCCAGTGCCTATGTGGCCATATGAAGCCTTATAGGCAAGAAAGGGGTGATAAAAATGGAAATTAATAAGCAATTCTTACAAAGTATGTGAAATTTCTATATTTATAAAAATGTGTCTAAATGCAACATAATCTCAGATATACAAATTTAAATTTAGTATTTCTGAAAAGTAACTCAGAACAGTAGTTTTTTTTTCCTGTTTTGTTTTGTAAACTACTTAAATGAAAAACAGAAAAAGCAATTTTTCCATGAATGCAATAATGAAAGTGATCCCAGAACTTAATGACCATCGTAAAAACAGAGCTTAATGGGTGATATTTCTGTTCTAAAAGTGGAAAACCGGCTTAACAAACCTGACATACCAAACATCAAGTGAACAATGAGAATTTTTATAAGCCTAACAAACAAAATCACTATCAGTTAAAAGGCTTCTGGAGGTGGAAATTCTGGCTACAGCTGAGTGCAGAGGAGGGGCAAGACAGGTTCCACCCACTTTCATGAGTTTCATCAAATACTGGACCTACTCAAGGGTAGAGAGAAAAGGCAACTTTCAAAAAGGAGTATATTCACTACCAAATGTAAAATAGATAGCTAGTGGGAAGCAGCCACACAGCACAGGGAGATCAGCTCGGTGCTTTGTGACCACCTAGAGGGGTGGGATAGCGAGGGTGGGAGGGAGACGCAAGAGGGAGGAGATATGGGGACATATGTATATGTATAGCTGATTCACTTTGTTATACAGCAGAAACTAACACACCGTTGTAAAGCAATTATACTCCAATAAAGATGTTGAAGAAAAAAAAAAAACCAGGAGTATATTATTATTATTATTATTTTTTTTTTTTAAAGTTCACCTGTTTCTTTTTTTTTTAATACTTTATTTATTTATTTAATTTATTTATTTATGACTGTGTTGGGTCTCTTAGTTTTTCGTGTGAGGGCTTTCTCTAGTTGCGGCAAGCGGGGGCCACTCTTCATCGCGGTGCGGGGGCCGCTCTTCATCGCGGTGCGCGGGCCGCTCTTCATCGCGGTGCGCGGGCCTTTCACTATCGCGGCCCCTCCCGTTGCAGGGCACAGGCTCCAGATGCGCAGGCTCAGTAGTTGTGGCTCACGGGCCCAGCTGCTCCGCGGCATGTGGGATCTTCCCAGACCAGGGCTCGAACCCGTGTCCCCTGCATTGGCAGGCAGATTCTCAACCACTGCGCCACCAGGGAAGCCCAGGAGTATGTTATTAAACGAGGCGTTTACTACACTCCTTCCTAAGAGCACCAGGTGGGGAACACATTTTCTAAACTAGATCTAGGAAGTGGAATGTGGTGGAATCAATCTGTCCTCCTCCCCTTAAGGGCTGTCCAATGGTTAATGAATTAAAAAAAGACTAAATGAAAACAAATCCCACACACACTCCCCTGCCCCAAAAAAAATGAAAAAAACCAAACCTAGATATCCCAGATTACTCGACAGAGTGGAACCCAGGAACAGCTTCAACAACCCAAATTAGTCTGTTACAGAGTCATCACAAGCATGCCTTGCTTTTAAACAAAAATAATAATAATAATAATTGTTTTGAAACAACAAAACAAAAACTAATTTAGCTAATTGCTAAACCTAGTCCCCAGAAGCAACTATAAAGCTGGACAAAATCCACAAAAATAAGGGCTCTGGAAATCAACCAAAGGCAAACAGCCATGTGAGAAGTGTTTATGCTCCCAAACTGCTGAACTTCAGGCCAGAACAGTGGAAATCTGTGGCGTTCTGGCCTGGGGCTGCACCCCTCTCCCTCTATTCCATTCTATTCCATTTACAGTAGAACCCTCCCCATGAAATTCTTACATATTAATCTAGGAAAACACGTGCAGGATCTGTATGCCGAAAACTACAAAACCCTATATGAAAATCAAATATGATACATGTATGTTCTTGGATTAGAAGATTACACATTGTTTTCAATTCTCCCAAAATTGGTCTATAGAATCAATGCAACTCCAATAAAAATCCCAGCATGATTATTTATAGATATCTGACTAGAAATAATCATGCTGACTCTTAAATTTACATGGAAAGGCAAAAGAAAAAGAATAGCCAAAAACGATTTTGAAATAGAACCAAGTTGGAGGATTTACACTACCTGATTTCAAGACTTACTGTACTATAAAGCTACACTAATCAAGACTGTGTGGTACTGGCAAAAGGACGGACACATATATCAATGGAACAGAATAGAGTCCAGAAATAAACCCACACAAATGTGTTCAACTGATTTTTTGACAAAATGCAAAGTAAACTCAATAAAGAAAGGATACGCTCTTCAACAGATAGTGCAAGAACCACTAGATAACCAGATGTATTATAACATATACCTCTACCACCTCACATCTTAGAAAAACCGTAACTCAAAATGTATCATAGGCCTAAAACTATAAAACTTTTAGAAGAAAATATCATTGTAAACTTGGGTTAGGCAAAGAGGTCTTAATCATGATACTTAAAGCACAATCCATAAAAGAAACAATGGACACACTGGACTTCATGAAAATTAAAAGGTGTTGTTATGCAAAAGACACTGTTAAAAGAAAGGCCACACCTGGGACAAATTATTCGCAAATCACATTATTTGTCAGAGGACATGTTTCCAGAATATATAAAGAATCTTGTTTCAAAATTCAATGATAAGAAAACAACCTAATAAAAAAATGGGCAAAAGATTTGAAAAGATACTTTACCAGAGAAAATTTATGGAAAGGAAATAAGCAAATGAAAAGATGCTCTACACCACCAGTCATTAGGGAAATGCAAATTGAAACCATGAGGAGACAACATCACTACATTAGACTATTATACTTACTAAAATAAAGAAAAACAGACACTATCAAAAGTGCAAGTAAGGATGTGGAGCCCCTGACAATCCCATCCATTGCTGGTAGGGATTCCAAAGTTGTACAGCCACTCTGGAAAGCAGCCTGGCGATTTCTTAAACATTAAATAATATATACCTACCATATGACCCAGTCATTCCACTCCTAGGAATTTATCCAAGAGAAATGAAAACTTATATTTATACAAAAACTTGTATGTAAATGTTTATAGCAGACTTATAAATGGCCAAAACTGGAAACCCAAACATCCTTCAAAGAGTGAGTAGATAAGCAGACTATGGTATAGCCAATACAGTGAAATACTACTCAGCAATGAAAAGAAACAAACTATTGATACTCACAACGAGAGATGAATTTCAAATGCATTATGCTAAGTGAAAGAAGCCAGACTCAAAAAGACCCAAAAGCCCGACGACATACACACTATATGCTTCCATTTATAATGATATTCTAGACAAGGCAAAATTATAGAGACAAAGAGCAGATCAGTGTTGCCATGGGTTAGGACTAGGGGGAGGGGTTGAATATAAAGGAACAGCACAAGGAAATTTGGGGGAGGTGATGGAACTTTCTGTATCTTGAATGTAGTGATAGGACTGTGGTGGTACCTGTTAAAACTCTTAGAACTGTACACCAAAAGGAGTGAATTTACTATATATAAGTAACAAAAAAAAGCAGCCTGGACTTTCCCTAAGAAACTGCAAGTACAAATAAGTACAAGTTTCCTTTAATGAGAAGAGTATTATAAATCCACATAAGTCAAAAACTCCTAAAAAGTGGCCATTGGACAGCTTGATGGGTCTAGACCCTCCTGTATACTGAAACACTTCAAATTCTACACTTACTAGGGCTAGAGATTAAGCACTACAGAAGCGTAAGCTTTGCAGAAGATGGCCCACCTCATGGACAGAAAAGACCCTGTAAGTCAGCACGGACCTAAGGGCTATACTGAATTCCCCATTATGAGCAAGTAAATTATACCAAGAGTTTATAACCTACTCATTGGTTGGAATTAATTACTGACTCTTATTCCTCCTGAAATTTTTTCTGACACAGCTGGTTTATTTACAAACTGTGACTTCAGATGTTACCTTGTGCTTGTTAGGAATTTCCTATCAGGTTCCAGAGAATTAAAAAAAGGGAGAGGAGGAGATTTTTCCCTGGTGGTGCAGTGGTTAAGAATCCATCTGCCAGTGCAGGGGACACGGGTTTGAGCCCTGGTCCGGGAAGATCCCACATGCCGCGGAGCAACTAAGCCCGCGAGCCACAACTACTGAAGCCTGTGTGCCTAGAGCCCGTGCTCTGCAACAAGAGAAGCCACCGCAATGAGAAGCCCGCGCACCGCAACGAAGAGTAGCCCCTGCTCACTGCAACTAGAGAAAGCCCGCGTGCTGCAACGAAGATCCAACGCAGCCAAAAAAAATTAGTAAAATAAATAAGTAAATACATAAAAATAAATTAAAAAAGGAGAAGAGGGATTTCCATTTCCCCATTTTCTAGGACACTTACTTACGTTTTCACTAAGTATGGGAATATATCAGTTTGGCAGCCAGAAATAAAACCAGATTCATTCATTATTATTCCACAAAGAACAAAATCTATAAACAAATAAAAAATCTTAGCTGTAAGCTTTTCATGGATGGATTATCAAGTCCACAGAGATGTCATGACATCATCTATTTGGCATTCCTTTTTCTTTTCTCCAGGATTTAAATGAGACAGGAACCTATATAATAATGATCCTGTGGGCATCTCAGGCAGGAGGCAAACAAGAGAAGGGGGAAATACAGTGGCTCCTGGGCTTTTCAGTTTCCTCGGCACACGTCCCAGCCAGTGAGCCAAAGCTCAGCTTCCTTCAGACTGAGGAGCTGCTGCTTCCGTGCTTTTCTGTGACACCCTCCTGCCTTCAGGCCTGACCTTTCTTTTAAAAAAAATACAAACCTTACTATGGGAGAACCGTGACTCTATGATGCTTTAAGACAGTCATGGGTTATTTGATTCCGAATAAACAACGTATTAAAACCTAAAAAATAGGAGAAAACTCCACGACTCTAAGACAGCTCATTAATCCATTTATTTAAACACCATGGGGAACATATTATGCTAATCAAGTTGATCAAGGAGAGCTTAAAATTCAGGAGACAGCCTGAAATTTGAAAATGTGGAGAAAGGCAGAACTTAAGTTTTCACGGAAAGAAGTCTAAATTTTTAAAAAGAAAGCTGTGACTTAACAATAAGGATGACAGGGCTTCCCTGGTGGCGCAGTGGTTGAGAATCTGCCTGCTAATAAAGGGAACACGGGTTCGAGCCCTGGTCTGGGAAGATCCCACATGCCGCGGAGCAACTGGGCCCGTGAGCCACAATTACTGAGCCTGCGCATCTGGAGCCTGTGCCCTGCAACGGGAGGGGCCGCGATAGTGAAAGGCCCGCGCACCGCGATGAGGAGTGGCCCCCGCTTGCCACAACTAGAGAGAGCCCTCGCACAGAAACGAAGACCCAACACAGCCATAAATAAATAAATTAATTAAATAAATAAAGTAGCTATTAATTAAAAAAAACAAAAAACAATAAGGATGACAGAAAGGAGGGAGAGTGAGTGTCTGAACTGGGCACGGAACCAGGGCTGGGGCGACACGTGAGCGGCAGGAAGCAGCCATCCACGCCCACCTGGCCGCCCCGACAGGGCCGCCCCTCAGCTGCCCCGGCTCCAAGAGGGGCTGCCTGGGAGTCAGCCCGGCTGAGGGCGAGGACATGTCTGTCAACCTGGCTACGCAGTCCCCACTCTCCGTTCTGCTCCGACCATTTGGAAGTTTTGAAACGTTCTCTCCCCAAAATCAAAATCAAAACAAGTTCTTTAAAAACAAAGTTCCCGGGCTTCCCCGGTGGCGCAGTGGTTGAGAATCTGCCTGCCAATGCAGGGGACACGGGTTCGAGCCTGGTCTGGGAGGATCCCACATGCCGCGGAGCAGCTAGGCCCGTGAGCCACAACTACTGAGCCTGCGCATCTGGAGCCTGTGCTCCGCAACGGGAGAGGCAGCTATAGTGAGAGGCCCGCGCACCGCGATGAAGAGTGGCCCCCGCTTGCCGCAACTAGAGAAAGCCCTCGCACAGAAACGAAGACCCAACCCAGCCATAAATAAATAAATAAATAAATTAATTAAAAAAAAAAAAACAAAGTTCCCATCTCCTCAAAAAGTTTCAGAGGAACACAAACATAAAACAAAGCAAAGCACAAAATAAAGTTTTAAGGAGAATAACTCTCTCATCCTAAGGTTACTAATCCTGGCTGAGGATGAGTTAGTCCGCATCTCATCACGTGAGCACGGCGAGCTCTGGAATCACATTCACATCCCTTCTTAGCAGAGCTGAATGGGGGCTGGCGCGTGTCTCTGAGTTGAGAGAGCACGTGGTGTGACGTGCCCGGGCGCACGTGACGCCTGGCACGTGGGGACAAACTTCACCACGTGCTGGACCGTCTGAGCGGGCGCTGCCATCCGGCTGGTGAGATGCTCAGTCCCTCTCTATAAACTATGTATTTCACCTCCTGCTGAGTGAGGACTAAACCCTCTCCGGTCCCCAGGGTCCCCGGCCTCTGGGGACGTGCTCTTCCTCCTCCGCAGGCCCCTCGAGTCTCCTCACGGGCCGGTGAGTGTGTCCGTGCCCCCTGCACTTCTCTCAGAGGCTGTTCTAGCTCCAGCCTTCTAAGTCTTACTCTCATCTTCAACCCTTTCCTTTCTATACGTATAGTTTCATTCTTCTAAACGTTTTCCAGCTGCATACGGAAACTTTCTAATCTCTACGTAAAGCTCAGCTTCTTTACAAACTTTTATTCCACGACAAATACACGCCTCCTGAGTACTAACATTCCAGTTTCTAGATCAGGCTGGAGATTGAAAAAATCAGTTCTCGGAACAGACACAGGAACAAATACCCTCCAAGTGCACAATTATGAGGGGCTCTGGTAGCACGGTGCGTTATTCACTACAAGATTACTTGGGGTGGCGGAGTGGGGGGAACATGGCATTTAAATAAATAAGGAAAGGGAGAGGGTAATAATCAATGATAAATAAAAATATTTAAATATCAATAGTCACCAGAATAATGGAGTAGAAAACTTGGTAGCTTCCTGCACTAACACTTAGAAGCTCTATGGCTTCTACATCTGATGTTTACAGACCTGTAATGAAAATGACACAGCTGGACTATGTAACGTGTTTACATCATTTGGGTCATACATTTAAATTTCCATTTTAGGCTATTTGGATTATTTCTATTTTTTTCAAGGGTCATTTTTCACATGTAAAAAAATGCATATATTTCTTTATAGGAAGGGGTTAGCAATAAAGACACAATGATTGGAAAGGGTGTAGCAGTAAAGACACAGTGACTTTGCCAGAATTCAAGATACATATGTATACAGGAACTCTAACAGAAAATTTTATGACATATTCTTGTTAGGTGTTCAGGTAACTTCCAAATACATGTACAATATATATATATATATATATATGTATATGGCTATCTTTAGCTGTTGTTTCCAAACCCCTACATCTTGTTCCACTAGAGGATGGAAAATGCCATTTCTGATTTACATTAGGACGCTCTAACTGGAGTCTTTTTACTTGTCCTGAGTTCAGTGTCGCACACACTCACCTGTGACTTGCTTATCTGGAAGAGAAGGGATTGGAATGGCTGACCCAAACTTTACCAGTAGACGCTCATATAACCAGTCAAAGTGCTTATACCTGTGGTTTACAGATCGATTAGTGTTCTACAAAATAAGGAAAGATAAAAACGTTACCAATGCCAACTACAGGAAATGAAGAAAAAAGCAAATTGTTACTAGTGATGCAAGCATGATTCTGCTTTGATAACTTGGATACTTACAGTAGGTGTTAACTGATATTCAATGTAGCTCTTCAGACCGTACATTTTGGAGCCTTTCCTGGGATCTGCTACCACACAGTCAAATGTAGAGGTAGGATAAACCCACATTGGGCCATAATCTCCAACCTACACAACATTGCAGGGAGAGTTAATTTTGTTACATGGAAAAATAGTAAGTATAATCGATATAAATCATCAAATGATTCTTTTTAGGACTAGAAGTCCTTAGGAGGGTCATTTTTGCTCTTCTTTGAGAAGTTATTTACATAAATGCTCTCTGTTCCTACTAAGGTTATATTTAAAGAACACACTTAATGGGAGAAGCCCTTCTGCTCCCACGTGGGCATTGCAGGCCATGGAGAGATGCCGATCTGCCTTTCCTCTAGAGAGATGGAACACACTCTCTCTCTAGTCCAGCTGTCTTAGTTCTATGTAATGAGGGGCTAGTTTTTAAAAATTTCAAATCTATTGCAGACTAAGTTCTGTGAAATATAAAATTACACACTTGGATGTCTCAGCAATGCCAAATTGCCATAAAACTTCCTCCACACTTACTCTCATTTTCTGTATACCCTAATTCTTTATATAGTTCTAATTCTTTTTAAAGGTGAAAGGAGAAAAAAGTGAGGTGAGGTATGAAAGTTCAGAGGCTATTAAGTCAGGACGGTAACTGGGGCCCAGAGAATTTTAATAAGGGACTAAAGATCTCTGACAACAAGTTATTGTGATTCTCCAAGAGGGAGCCCAGATCCAGAAAACTCTCTTAAAGCTGCAGAGCAGGAATCTTTAAAGGGGGCCTCTTGGGAACTTCCCTTAGTGACTGGGACCAAGAGAGGCGACTCTGATCAACTAGGGCCCAACATCCACAGGGTCACATTTTATTAGTGGGTAGGGTACTGCACCTTAAAAGCAAAGGACCAGGTCTCTACTTTCTCTTGGTTTTCTGAAGGCTCAATGGCTTTCCTCAGCTTCCTTTTCCACATAGGAAGCTCACACAGGCAAGCCTGCTTATGGGCCCAGTTTCACCTAAAACGTGTGGGACAACTCAAACACGGGGGTCTTTTAGCTCTGTTCCAGGACTCTCCTGCTGATGACAAAGTCCCCTGTGAGAATCTGAGGGGCAGGGCCATGGGCTCTTAATTCTGTGGAGTTAAAGAAAAAAACTAAAATAATCTCTAACCTAACCACTCAGAAGATAATTATCCCAAGTGTGCTTTGAGGGAAGAAGGATAAAAGGGCTCTGGGTCACAACCCTTCTCTCTGGAGTTTTCTAGGATTTCAAGCTTTTCAAAGAAGTAGGAACAAGTAATATAAAAAATTCAATATCATTATTGCAATTTTATCGAGTTTCCCAGGACCCAAAGATTATAGAATAAGACCAGACCTTTCCTCCTTGAGTCCAAGGTGATTATATTCAAGGTGGCTTGCCCTCCTGCCCTGCCCTCAACTTACAGTACAGGATTAAATCAACGGGGTCAGAAGATAGCTATAGTTCTCTTTGCCAGAATTTCATCTGGAAATATACAGCTAGATAACATTTAGATAGAAAATCTATCAGCAATCAACATTTAGGTGAAACCACAGAGCCTGTGTCATGTTATGCAATAAGCTATTCAAAGACAGATAAACTTAACGGTGCATTAACTCCCAGCTTTTATGTACAAGTTCCTTATCACGACTCGACAGCTGGTTTATTGAAAGAAAACTATTACCAACATAGTGGAAAAGGCAACTTATTCTGATAACATGCATGTACTTCGCCAAGGTAGAAACCTAAATATTTGAATTGGGTTTTTTAGCTAAATGTGTATGGCTAGTAGAAAAAGAGCATGTAAAAGATACTTCAAGATACTTTAGAAAAATTATGAAAAATACGTATGTACTATGGGTGTTGTTTGTTCAATTACTAACATTCTGAAAGATAAAAGTAAAGAATATCTAAACAATATAATAATGGGCATTAATTCATGCCAATTATTTTTAGTACTCTTAAAACACTAATACACACTGTCAGTTACTTACTTCGAGCATTAAACGTGTTTAAAAATACTTTCCAAATGACTAATAACCCTCTTAGCTTTAAGGTATTATAAAAGAGCTTAATCAGAAACAAAGCAAAAAAAAAAAAAAAAAAAAGAACAAACTTACAATGATAGGAATTTTCTCTTTGGGTTTTGCTAGTTGCTTGGCCAACAAATACTGTTCCATTCCAGGTTTTGCAAATCCAGGAAATCTAATCATGAGGATAAATGCTTGTGAGTCTTATGCTTTTCCTTATAAGAATTCTACAGCTCTCATCCACATTTACTTAATACGACAGTTTGAACTTGTTCTGTCTTTCAGATGTACTAGAACTAGGAAACTATGGTAAATGAAACCTGATGTAATCAGATTGTTCAATGGCCAATTAGTCATTTAATTAAGCTTTATCTGGTAAGAGGACAGTTTGACTCCAGAAGGTGTGATATTTATAGGCACTCTATTTGCTTGATCTGAGACACTCTTATCACCACACAGAGTGAAGGGCAGACTAGAAAATGTCCCCCAGGTACAGAGGTAGAAAGTACTGAGCACATCAATTTGAGATGACCACATGGGGTGAAGGCCACACGCTGGCATTTTTATATTCAAATTAAAGCTGCCTTTCAACATTCTCCCTCGGGAGGCCACAATTATCCCAAAGAAACCGACACTGTTCATAAGTACTTGTGCCATTTTCTTTGGGAACTGCCTTCAGAACCAGTTTATGAGACACACACAAAAAAACAGTCTCCTTAGTAAAGACACTCTAAATATAATAAACTTGGCTATTTCCAGAAATCAAATCTACATCCGAAGCCAAGTTCTAAAACTGAAGAAAAGCTGGAATAAATGCATGGCCATCCAAAGGGCTACTTCTAAAGAAGACAAGATTAATCTGGGTTTTAGAATTTTTTTTTTTTTTAATAAACAGGGAAAAAATCCTCAGAAAGCAAAATACCTAAAATAGGAAAAGAAATCTTATTTCTACAAAAACCAGCTGTCTTACTTATGATTTCATTCCTATACCAAGTTAAAGGCCAATGTGATGCTCTCAGGGGCTCACATCTTTTCCTTCATTCTGGACTGACCTCCCTCCATTCTCTTTTCCCTGGACCTGCTTTAAAACACAGCTCATACAACAGAGTAAAAGAGGTGTCTAGGAGCTTGATGGCCTTGGGTTTGAATTTCAAGTCCAACACTTAATAGCTATGTGACTTTTAGAGCGTGTCTCCTTATGTGAAGAATGGGACCAATACGACTTAGCTTTAAGGTGGTAAGGGAATTAAATGAAAAGATTTAAATAAAGAGTTATCTATATAAATCTAAAGACCCTAGTACGTACTCAGAAATTAAAATGATTTCTAATGACGCCATCAGCTCTTTGGAAGTATTCCCTACAGCCTCAGGTGGAGCTTTCTCTGTGCTGCTTCAATGTTCTGAGCATATTTTTGCTCTTCAGCTTATTGTGCTGCAATTGCCATCATCCATTTGCACATCACAGCAGACTAGAAGTACCTTAGAGAAAGCATTTGTATTTCCAGGACCTAGAGGAATTATGGGAATAAACTAAATGCTTAATGAATTAATGGGCTAACCTGGAACACTTTCATTAAAGAACCTACACTTTTGCTAGAAAACGCTGATGGAGAAATTGGGGTATTACACATAGCAACAATTCCTTGACTAGACTGTAAGCTTCTGAGTGCAGACAGCACAAGTCATGCTTCTTTTGGTATCTTAGTGACCACAGCAAAACTCTAGAGCTGACTATGCACGCATTTAATACTTACTGAACAGCAGTGCAATTGACTAATTCTTTCAGTATTATCAAGATGTATTCTTGTAATGCTCAAGTATACTTAAATGTCTGATCTCTGTTTCTAGCATAAGGTTTATGCTCCATGACTGGAATATAGCTGTCATATAAAATGGATTAACTGCTGAAAAGTGTTAATATTAAAAAAATGTTTACAACTGTTATAAGTAAGTCATTTATACATTAGTCTAGTTAAATAAAAATATGTAGGGTTTAAACGGCTCCCAGCACCACAGAAAGCGAGGAATGCCTCAAAGGTGCAGGTGCATATTAGGACTCCTTCAATTTGGTTTCAACCTAGACTGAAATTTTAGAGCAGGAAGAATTCTTTTTTTTTTTTTTTTTTTTAAAGGATTTTCTTATTTATTTATTTATTTATTTTATTTTATTTTTGGCTGTGTTGGGTCTTCGGTTCGTGCGAGGGCTTTCTCCAGTTGCGGCAAGCGGGGGCCACTCTTCATCGCGGTGCGGGGACCGCTCTTCATCGCGGTGCGCGGGCCTTTCTCTATCGCGGCCCCTCCCGTCGCGGGGCACAGGCTCCAGACGCGCAGGCTCAGCAATTGTGGCTCACGGGCCCAGCTGCTCCGTGGCATGTGGGATCTTCCCAGACCAGGTCTCGAACCCGTGTCCCCTGCATTAGCAGGCAGATTCTCAACCACTGCGCCACCAGGGAAGCCCCAGGAAGAATTCTTAATTAAAGCCAATCCTTCACTTTAGAGATGAAGAAAGTTGAGTTTGAAACAGGTCATCCAACTTCCCCACGATCGTATAGCAAGCCAGAGGGCAAGCACGGAGCAGTGGAAACCACGGGAAAGTGGAGTCAGAGGCCTGGCACGAGCCAGAACCTCACGAACTAGCTACGAAAACTCAAAAATTCAGCTAGTCATGTTTGTCTCACAGGTTCTGCTTCCTCATTTTCAAAATGGGGCTGAGGGATACATTATATTAAAATGGGTTTTAAACATACTTCGTATTTAGGTTTAAAGAGCAACTGAGGGTAAGGTACATCACTACAGACCATATTGAGAACTTCAAATCTCACTCTAAGAAATAGGATACAGTCAATAATGACTGATTGTATTATGCATGCAACTGAGTATGAAAATACACAATGGAAGAAACTGGACAGAAATGCAGGAAAAGTGTGAGCTAAAAGATAACTCATTTAATTACCAGATGGTATTTAAATACAAAGGAGAACTTGCAGGGCTCATTAAACGTATACACATGTACATCGAGACCTAGAAACTTGGTATCTAGATATATATCAAACATGTTTACAATTTTTTTCCAGACATAGATTAACATTCCTTGATATCTGCTTGGAATCATGAACTTGGAACACCAAGAAAAAGTATGAGTAATTTTAGAAAAACTATTTTAAATATAACTGCTGTAAGAAGAGTACTTGAAGATAAATCATATGGAAGTCACAAAACTACATCTCCTTCAAGCTACACTGGTGTAAACTACAGACTCATCCAGAACTCTCTACTAGGGAATTCCATAGGGCTGTGTCCATATTCACCCTTTCCCACATGCTTTCCTGCTAAGCACTGTTTCTACAAGGACCGTTCAAAACATTTTTTAAAAAAATATAAGAATAATCTAAGGGAAAACAAAGTCTTAAACACATTAAACACAGTAGTTGAGTGTGCTCAGGAAGCTGAGGGACTGGATTGGAGTCCCGACTAGGTCACTTACCACCTGTGTGAACTTGGGCAGTTACTTAACCTCTCTGGGCTTCATTTTCCCAGAGAAAACAGAGATTACATGTACCACAAAAGGGATATGAGGGTCGCATGAGAGAATACACACAAACTGCTTTGCACAAAGCCTGGCACATGGTAAAAGATCAATAAACAGTAAAACGTTTAAAAGGAAGCTATCATGATTATTTTTAGCTTTCCTGTGACATCAGCAATAAAAACCTGAATATGTCATGAGTTAATAAAGGTAAAAAGCAGTATTTAGCAGATCATTAAATGGAACATATATTTCACTTTAAAATGAAAAAAAATTTTAAAAAAGGAAGCTTCCAAGCTAAGAGCCAAATAAAAAATAAGCATGATCAAACTGCACCCAAAACTTTGTAGCCCACTGAAAAGAGAAAAAGCCTCTTTGTATCTTGTACCCGTTTCCACAGAGAGCGCACGCTGCCCCAACCCCCTTACACCTACTTGTTAAGCGGCAGCTTCATGGAGGAGGCGCCGGCGCGGCTGCCTCCTCGCGGGGCCCCGCCTGCTTCCGTGGCCTCTGAATCCTTGAAGTAGGGAGACGACGCCTTGGGCTCATCCCAGTCTTCATCCCAGTCATCGTCGTCGCCAGTTGCTGGAGGTGGGCACAGAGGGTCGTCAGTAGAGAAAGACAGAAGAAAGATGGGAGGACTTCATCTTCTGGGGGGTGGGGTCAGGATTATAATAAAGATGTGAGGAGTATTGGCTCTGTAGTCAGACAGTTTCGGGGCTTGAAGATTCGGCCTTTTAGCACAAAAGACAAGTTAGAAACAACTTCAAGAGGGCTGTTAGTCCAAGTAACGTCAGATAAATGCCAACTATAAAAACACTCTGTGGTATATAGGGAAGGCCTTCTAGAGGCCTATACGTTGATAAATCTAGCTTTATAAACTTGCAAATAAGCAGATCAAATACCCTTTAAGCCAAAAGACTGGGGAGGACAAAAGGATGATAGAGTTGTTTTGTTTTTTTTTTTTAACATCTTTATTGGAGTATAATTGCTTTACAATGGTGTGTTAGTTTCTGCTTTATAACAAAGTGAATCAGTTATACATATACATATGTTCCCATATCTCTTCCCTCTTGCGTCTCCCTCCCTCCCACCCTTCCTATCCCACCCCTCTAGGTGGTCACAAAGCACCGAGCTGATCTCCCTGTGCTATGCGGCTGCTTCCCACTAGCTATTTTACGTTTGGTAGTGTATATATGTCCATGCCGCTCTCTCACTTTGGTAGTGTATGTATGTCCGTGCCACTCTCTCACTTTGTCACAGCTTACCCTTCCCCCTCCCCATATCCTCAAGTCCATTCTCTAGTAGGTCTGTGCCTTTATTCCTGTCTTGCCCCTAGGTTCTTCATGACCTTTTTTTTTTTTTTCTTAGATTCCATATATATGTGTTAGCATACGGTATTTGTTTTTCTCTTTCTGACTTACTTCACTGTGTATGACAGACTCTAGGTCCATCCACCTCACTACAAATAACTCTATTTCGTTTCTTTTTATGGCTGAGTAATATTCCATTGTATATATGTGCCACATCTTCTTTATCCATTCATCCGTCGATGGACACTTAGGTTGCTTCCATGTCCTGGCTATTGTAAATAGAGCTGCAATGAACATTTTGGTACATGACTCTTTTTGAATTATGGTTTTCCCAGAGTTTTAAAAAGGAATTGTTTAACACTAATAATAATAAAGGTGAGAGAAGGACAAGGGGGTGGAGGAGAAAGAGAAAGAAAGGAGAGAGAAGTAGTAACTGACCAGCATCAGGAGCCTAACATTCTAACAATAATCTCTGTGTCAGATGAGGTGCTGCCGGCTTTCCTCCCTCCCTCCCTTCCTCTTCCACTGTTCTGTGCCTCTGTCTCCACCTCTGATGGCCTGAGGAGTCCCTTTAGCATTAGGCAGGAAATTGCCCTGGGATCTCCACCCTGAGAGTGCCACCACGAGAAGCCCAGAGACAAATGCCAAAACGAAAAAAAGAAGAGAATAGAAGGTATTAGAAGGATCTGGGCCAAGAGTCCTGGAGCCATGCCAAGTTACTACAGAAGCAGATGTCAGCAGTCTAGTCTCGACGTTTCTACCCAGCCCGCGACTCCTGGTCCTGCAGCGGCCCACCTCCCGTCTATGAGTGGGAGCTGGAAACCAGCACCTGTGCCCTTTATGGCTCCTGCATGCAAGTCTCCTGCTGTTTAGCACATTCAGTTCTTGGCAAAATCTGCTCATACAGGGATCATTAAAAAATAACGGGTGGATCTCTTAATTTCAGAACAGACATAAATCGCCTTTCTTAATTCCTCAATTGTTTCTCCTTTTAGAAATTCCTCTTTTGCCTCAGTATTTCCATTAAGAACCTGGGAGTCAAACAGGTAGTTAAGGAAAAGACTGAACTGCTACGTTAGAGGTCATAAACCACGTGACCATAAACCATTGAATGTGGCGACGAACCATATTCAATCCGTGTGCACGTTTTTTTGGCCCAAATGTGTGTTAGTAGCTAAGATTTTAAAGTGGCAAGATGAGACGAAAATCGAGATTTCTAGTCTCTCTGGAACTGTGGTGGTCCAGGAACACTAGCTCAGTTCTCCTGCAATGGCATCAACCCGCCGGCTAGAGCAGAGCTGCCCACCTCCGTCTTCTGCAGCCCCGCCCCACAGGGTCGCGCTGTTGTTCTGCTTTATGAACCTGGCCCCTGCAAGCATTTGCATTTGTGACTCCTTGACAGGTAACTGAAAGTGGACTAAAGACTATAATTAAAAACTACCTACATTTTGACCCAGAAAAATAAGTTTGCTATTAGTGAATAAGAGCACCTGAGAACAGTTCCTTTGATTAAACCTATTTTAACTCCGACGCCCTTTAAGGGTGGGTGGGCTTCATCACCAGCAGAGCCCTCTTCCTCACCTGGTCCCTGGTAGGCCTGGGGGTGACCAAAGGCAGTGTCCCAGTTGTTGGAGGTGTTTCTTTGGGCTGCAGTCCCCTCGGGCTTGGCTCCCCAGCCATCCGGGCTTTCCCAGTTTCCAGATTTGGAAGCATTCCAGGCTGACCAGGGGTCATTGCCACTGCTGACCTGATTGATGTTAGGGGTAAAAAAGGAGAGCGTATTCATGACTTCTAGAAAGCATTACTCAATTCAGTAGGAATCACATAACAATTGAATTGGGGTGCTGAAAAAACGGATAGAAATTTAAAACAATTTAAAATTTAAATAATAAAATTTTAGAAACATGTAGGAAAGCACAAAAGACAGGATCAACCGAATTTTACTGTTAACAGTTTGCCATATTTGCTTAGGAACTTTACAACCAATAACAAAGAAACTCCCTTTCTTTTTCCTTCCCCCAAGTAACTACTTTTCTGAACCTGTTCTCGTTCCTGTGCATGTTCTTACACTTCCAATGCGTATGTAATGGAATATGTAACGTATTCATAAATAACAAATGCTTTATATTTTTCAAACTGACCTGAACAACACTGTACTGTATGTATCTCTTTGCAAGCTGTCTTTTTCTTTCACTTAACATTATGCTTTTGAGATTATACTTGCTGGTAAGAATATGTTTTATTCACTTTCACTGCTTGACAGTAATCAGTTGTATTTTTAACTGTTTTAATTTTTATTTGAAAAGGTAATATGTTCCCAGTAAGAAAAAATTCAAATAGTATAAAAAGATATGAAATTTAAAAAATATTCCTACCACCTTAAAATGCCAGTCATTCTCTCAGAGATAATGACTCCTAACAAATTCCTTGTATATACTTAAACATGCCATGCAGAGAGAGCCTTTTTGCTTTTAAACATATTATGTGAGCCCAAATTATACTTTCTGCTCTGCACTTTTCTTTTGTTTTTCCATTTAATAGCCTAAAACATTCTCCTAGGTACAGCAGCACATGGATGACATCATTCTTTTACATGACTCCATAGAATTCCACTTTATTTATTTCCCATCATCTAAACAGCATAGGCTGATGCTCATTTATCTTGTTTGCAGTATTTTGCTACTGTAAATAATGCTGCAATGCACATCCTTGTACATCTTTCCTCACATGTCCAATAGATGTATGTGAAATTCCCAGAAGAAAAATTGCTGGGCTAATACAAGTGTGCACTTAGAGTGGATAGATTCTGTCAAACTGCTTTCCAAGGAGATTGTACAGTCACATTCCTATACTCCTACTACACGCCAAGGGGTGGTGTCTTGCATAAAATGGGGCTACCATACTCCAAAACTATTTTAAAAATATTTTCTCCCATTATTCCTTAGCATAATTTTATAGTTTAATTATTAATATTATAAACAGAATTCTGGAGCGGGCAATACATGGCACCCAATATCAAGGAGTACTGCAGTAAGAGGACCTATAACCCACCTCTCACCCCTGGCTCACCCAGCCCTGAGGCAACCAGTTTTTTGTTTTTTGTTTCCTTAATTTTTAAATTTTAAATATTCAACCTGTATGTAATTTACTTCAGTATATGAAAGAATATAGGAATCCAGCTTAATTTTTTCCTGTAGTCATTCTGTTGTCCTAACACCACTTAATGAATAATCTATTTTCCTCCACTGATCTGAAATTCACCTTTACCGTATACTGGACTTGGGCCTATTTCTGGACTCTATTCTATCCTAGTAATCTATTCATACTAGTACCAAGCTACTTTGGAGTCCACTAGACAGAATACCGTTAGTACTTTACCATAACTAACATCTTTTATCGGTTTATTTTTACACGTGAACTTTAGCATCAGCTTCCTGTTTTAAAACTAAAACAATCTTTAGTTTTAGCATTAGCATGTCAAGTTTAAAAAATGTGCTGATTTTCATTTGAATCACCTTAAATTTATAGATAAACTCAGGGAAAACAAATAGTGCCTTTAAAAAAATTTCAATACTTAATCTATTTATTCACGAACATGGAATAGCAAACTTTTCTCTTTACTCAAGTCTTCCTTCTCACATAAAAATTTGGGGGTTAGTTAGAGAGAGAGAGAGAGAGAGAGAGAGAGAGAGATTGAGATTTGTAAGAAAATTACCCAAATGGCCTCATACACCTCTCTAATGTTTTAGAATGCTATCACGGTTGGTCTATTTTTCCCTCTCCATCAATTGACATACAGGGTGGATAACTGCCTGCCACCTACCAGAAGCATCAAAAACAGTATATGTTTTACAAGAGGAACTATGATTTCATTCTAACATCTCTATACCTTCAAGAAAAAAAAAAATGACGTTACTAGTGATTCTGCCTGAAGTCAAATATTAACAGCAGAAAGACATTCATCCTTATGACTGTGAATTTCTCGAACATACGGCTGGCGCGGAGCTACTCTCAAGCCACTCTACTGCAGACTGGAAATGAAGGCTGCCGTGCTGAGGGCCTGACAATCACACTTCATTTAAGAGAAGCCCTTCCTTCCATAGTTTTCTTTAAGCAGGGGTGTTTTATTCAGCAACATATACGCTGTGCTCTCCAAACTAAACTATGAGGTTTTGTTTTTAGAATTAAAAACTTCAAAAGGTACAGAAATTTTGGATAGTAAGATGACAGTAAGTACAGGCATTCACTGTCTAACATTTCTATAAACTACTGAGGAAAAGGAACAGAAGGGTTATAACTAGAACAACAGGATGAGTGAAAGTTCAGCACTGCCATAACAGTAAGATCGTGTTAGCAAACTGTCAAAGGTTTTCATCAATACTGAGGAAGAAATGGGATATGAAACTCATCGCCAAGTATCCTTAAAAAATTAAAACTTATTAGGACAGAAACACATAACATGATAGTTCTTTTAAAACCTACTTTGTTTATACAAACATATAATATATATATTATTGTTAATATATATATTATTGTTTACAATAATATTATTGTTAATAATATATATATTATTGTTTACAATAATTGCTATCTTATTTGGTTACGTGTACAATCTTTTTTTTAAATTATTTGCTTTATTTATTTATTTTAAATATTTATTTATTTATTTATTTATTTATGGCTGTGTTGGGTCTTCGTTTCTGTGCGAGGGCTTTCTCTAGTTGCGGCAAGTGGGGGCCACTCTTCATCGCGGTGCGCGGGCCTCTCACTATCGTGGGCTCTCTTGTTGCGGAGCACAGGCTCCAGACGCGCAGGCTCAGCAATTGTGTCTCACGGGCCTAGTCGCTCCGCGGCATGTGGGATCCTCCCAGACCAGGGCTCGAACCCGTGTCCCCTGCATTGGCAGGCAGATTCTCAACCACTGTGCCACCAGGACTCTCTACCTGGGTTATGAAATCCTTGTTGGCAAATCTAATAACTTTGTTTTTCTCTGTTTTTTTTCCTGGAACGTTCCTTCTATCTTGTTTCAACTTGACTCCTACTGATAAATCTTTCAAAACCTGACCAACTGTCAATCTCTCCAGCTTCTATCATTGACTTTTTACTCACTCTCTCTCTCTCAGGTGACCTCCAGGGTCCCTCCTTAATATCAATAACTAACAACCAGCTCACAAAGCCTTCATGGTCTGCTTCTCTCTGAACCCACCCTTCCTGTACTTCGGCCTCTGGCTCCTTTGCTTTCAACTCCCAATAACCCTTCTGTCCCTTAACTGCAGGCATCTGGTCACACAATAGTCCATGCCTCTTCCCTACTTTCTTCCAGCTTTCCTTCAATGTCTTCATCCTCTTCTTTCCCCTCCTTTCAGGGCACCAAACCCTTCCCGATTCTATCAACCACTTTAATTAAAAACCGTTCATTAGACCTCACTGACCACAGAATAGATTCCAAACTCCTTAGTCCATCAATTAAGATCCTAACTTTTCCTTCCATGACATTCCCTGTCCTCACTACTTGCCACTAACCCTCACTCTGTGCTTCAGCCCGCAGTTTCCCAGACTTTCCTGTGTCCTTGCCTTTGCTCAGGCTCTGCTCTCCATCTGCATGCAAAGCCTTCTACCTCACCTTCCTAGATTCTGGCTCAGTCCCACCCCACGGAGGGCGCTGGCCTCCGCCTGCTGACTGACATTCAGTCACATCCTTCCACTTTCTCCCAAAGTTAGTCTTCCGTTAGAGTCATTGGCGTTATCAGTTAGTCATTCCCACTAGCAAGTCACGGGCAAACATCTCCCCTAAAAGATTCTCAAAGTGCCTTACATAAAGTGGCAAACACTCAAATTTTTTATTTTACTTAAAGTGGCTAACTGTGATCTTCTTGGTCATTTGTATGAAGTAGATATTATCCTAATAATAATAGATTATTATATCTATTATTCTCTAGATATTCATCTAACCTTCATAACATTAGTATTATTTCACAAAGAGGGAAATCAGATTTTCCTCATGTATACCGACTTGAGTCTCTTCTAGGAAAATAACTGGCTGTGGACGACCACAGAATAAGTGATTTTCAGCACTACCATGCTCTTAAAATAACAATGCCTTCCCAGTTATAAAAGCGTATCAGTACACTGTAGAAAAGCTGGAAGATACTGACAGGTACAGATGGACAGAGGGGTGGACATATGTGTGATAAAGAACAGTAAAATGTTAATGGTAAAATCTAGAAGGCGAGTATATGATTATTCGCTATGAAGTTCACTTAACTTTCCTATGCTTTAAGTTCTAGCAAAGGTTGGAAAATCCAACAAACAAAACTTGCACATACAAACATCGTCTTCTGAACTCCATGAGGATGCACGCAAGGGACAAGAGAAGGTTTGTGCCCATCAGGGTCACCAGTGATTTCTTGTTGCCTATGAACATGGGGCCTACACGTATTAAGTGTTTAGTAAATTACTTGCTAAATTAAAACACTCACAAACACTCACATGTTTGTCTGGATCTCTATTATGAATGGATTTTCACCTGCCTTGCACTGGAACTGGCTGATTATGTCTGACTCGCCCCCTAACTCCCACTCTAACTAAATTAAATGCTCCCTGATGCCCGAAGCAATATAGTCAACACATTTGCTGATTTAGCACTCTAAATTTTTTTTTTTACATCTTTATTGGAGTGTAATTGCTTTACAACGTTGCGTTAAGTTTGTGCTATATAACAAAGCGAATCAGCCATATGCATACCCATGTCCCCAGATCCCCTCCCTCTTGCGTTTCCCTCCCACTTTCCCTATCCCAACCCTCTAGGTTGTCACAAAGCACCAAGCTGATCTCCCTGCGCTATGCGGCTGCTTCCCACTAGCCATCCATTTTACATTTGGTAGCGTATATATGTCAATGCTACTCTCTCACTTCGTCCCAGCTTACCCTCCCCCCACCGTGTCCTCAAGTCCATTCTCTACATCTGGCACTCTAAATTTAAAAGCTATCCTAGCCTCATAAGACAAAACAAAGAAATACATTTACATTGTCTTTACATCATGAGACAATCTAAGTGTATCCGCTGAACGGAGCCTGTAGAGCAGAAAGACAGAGAATGGAGTCTGAGTGGCCATGGCGGGGTGGGGAGCGAAGGGTATTCCTGAGATAATCGTAGCAAAGCTGTGCATCTTGCAAATACATAATATGGGGTAAAAGGGGGCAAGGATAAGACCACTGGCCCACTGGTTGAATTTTAAATCCCTTATGAAACTGTAGAAATTTGACGGATGTAAATTTCTCATGGGTGCAGCAGTTAAGAGCTAAAGCTCTAGAGGCTGTCTATCTGGGTTTGAATCCCAGCTTTACCACTTACTAGCTGTATGAACTTGGGCAATGTACTTCATCTCTCTTAGTTTCCACTCTTATAGAATGGATATAACATCAAAAACTTCCTCATAATATTTCTGTAGGGATTCAATGACATAATGCATATAAAGCACCTAACACAATATCTGGCACATGGTATGCATTCAGTAGTGGTTATCTTACTACATGGGGGCTCATCTAGAGTATAAAGAAAAGAATGAAGACTGGTAATCTTTGAGTAAATCCCCATTAGTTTATGCTTTAGAGGAAAAGATCAGTTATATTTCCAAATGGCTTCAATGCCAGATCACATTAATAGAGAAACTTTCAATTAAATAAGTGATTATAGGCACTTAGGATACTTTCTATTTTAGCCAAAGATCTGTTTCCTTCAAATACATAAGAGAAAGAAGAAGAAGACAGAACTGTTTTGCCATAAAGTTCCAAAGCAACTCATAATTCTTGGGGGTCTTGGCACATTTTCTGTGTGCTAAATGCTGAGATCTTGCTTTTCTTCAAAGCCTAACCCCTACTGCAACAAACTGAGCTACACAATGATTTGGTTTAATGATCCTTTGGCCTCTGACTTCCTTGCCGTCAATTCCAAGAACCCCTTTTGTCCCTCACCTGCAGACATTTGGTCGCACGATAATGCACTATGTTCCTCCGCTAAGGTTTCAAACTCTGAGGGACCTCTCCTATCCTTTTCTCCCAGCCCTCCCTCCTCTCTCCTTTCTACTGAGCAATGTCATCATTCTCTTCTTTCCCCACCCTTTACGGTACCAAAGCCATCCAGACTCTGTCAACTCCGTGATTAAAAATCCTTCATTAGACCTTGCTGTCCATGGAATAAATCCATCAATCAAGTCTCATCAAAAGTCTCAGCTAAAAGGTCTCCAAAGTATAAATCCCAATTGCCCTTCCAACTCCTATATGTCCCACATTCTATGTTGCCATGCCCCCAAGAAGAGCTTCAGTAAGATACTTTAGCTGAAACAATCACCTCACTTGGGAAAAAAAGGATTACTTCTAGGGTTTTTAAATGTTTATTTTCTCTTTCATTCAAGTTTGAATTTTACCTTATTTATGGAAGAAGAAGGAGAAGGAGAAGATGAAGAAGGTGGTGATTGGCTGAGACTTTCAATACAACCAATCTGAGCCAAAATGTCCACCTTTAAATAAAAAAAGGTGCTCGGTAAACAAAGGGGAAAAGAAGAGTATACCAAAGCTAACAACAGTAAATGCATAGCAGGGCTAAGTTCACCAGAAAATTCCAGCATGCCACTCATGCACCAAGATTACATGCAAAAAGCAAAGCCCCTACTGTATAGTAGTGGTTTGTCTTCAATGCATTAGTATATATTCTAAAGACTCTTGCTGTCATAACACAGTATCACTGAAGCACTAAAAATAATTATAAGCAGCACAGAAGGAATGGAACAAATATCATGCAAGTCATACAGCCAATGAAAAAAAACTCCAGAGGAAAAACATAGCCAAGCTTTAAAAACTGTTAGAATGTTGAACCAGGGCTTTCAAAGCCACCAGACATGTGAGATGAGCAAAGCTTCCTGGAACCACAGAGGCACGGAGAACCTACCAAGACCGGCTAAGAGCACAAAACAGCCCGCGAGGCCGTGAACTCTGCGTGCTCCTGAGCTGACTGGCTTGGTGTGCAGTGTCAACATGAGAACAGATAACTGATACACCCTGCGGAGCCAGGCAATGGCCAAATCAGCATTGCTATTAGGAGGACAACCTTGGAGCCCAGTTTCCAGGCTTCGAATCCCAGCTCCACAACTATCTAGTAGGGAAGTCATTACTATTAACATTTATATAGTGTTACGAGAATGCACTTTTCATGTACAACTTTCTTGTGAAGAAAGTTGTACCATTTGTAGATGTAAATAAACTTGGTTTTGGAAATCAACTAGTAATACACAAAGAAGACAATCAAGACGGAGTAACTGGGATCCAGTTTACGCTTCCACTTAAAACTAAAAAAGACAAAATATATGAAACTGTCTTCAAATCATTAGACATCAGGCAATAAAGGACCTGACCTCTGCCTAGAGAGACTTTCCAGGCCATGGATCAGGGACGGGGAACCCATACAAAGACCACTGGTCTCTGTGAATTAAGAAGACAGAGCTGGGAGTCTGGGGCAGAGTACTGAGAAGGAGGAAGCTGCACAGAGACCTCCGGAGATGAGTGGGGGACGGGACGGGACCCCAGGCCTTAGGCTGAGTACTGATCAGCGTATGCACGTGAGGGAGCTGCCATATGAAAGGTTAAGTATCAACCCCTTAGTAGGGTGGTTCTCACCAGCCAGAATGGAAAACCTCATGATTCATGGGGGTGACAGCAGGTACAGCACTGAAAAGGTTTTTGCCTCAACAGAGAGGCAAAAATGTCCCTCGACTAAAAAAAAAAAAAAAAAAAAAAAAAAATCCCTAGACTGAGCATTGCTCTGGTCCCACTCTAAAAAGCTTAAACTGAAAGAATTAAACTGTTTCTAAGTAACTTTCTTTTAAAGAAAAACAAAACAAAACAAAACAAAACACTAGTCTGCAACTGCTGACCACAAAAATAACAGGTCTGGTTTTGTTACATTTTGCTACTTTGTTGTTACTTTGCTTCTTATATGACATCCTTGGGCCACCAGGATGAGTAAGAATCAAACTCTTCTGACAATCGGCATCAAAGACAATGCAGTAAGACCTGGGCAAGGGACTGTTTGGAAACAACAGTTAGATCGACTTGATTCACTGGTTTCCCAGTATGTTCTGCTGGTTTCAGGGGAAATAAGTTCTTCTGGTTTCCCAGTTCTTCAAGACATGGCCTAAGAAGAACTTTCACTGCACACATCATGAGACAACACTGGGAGAGGCTGGGGGCAGATGGAGAGATGGGCAACAGATGCCTGTATTTCTCTCTGTGCCCACTTGAACTAGTTCAGACTTCAAGGGTGATCTAGGTCTGAGAATTAATGAAAAAGATAACTTATATTTCATCAAGGTTGCTTTCTGTTTGGCGTTCTACCAAACCAGCAAACAAGAGTACAAAGAATATATAAATGTTCAAAAGGTACTGATGAGTAGGCAGAGCTCCCACTGCCCACCTGGTTCCTTACAGAGGATGCCCAAAGTTCAATACAGGTCAACACGGACCATTCAGTTTGACAAGTCTACCAGGTAAGAAGAGTCGCTAATCATGGGCTCACTACCTTGTGTATTATCATCTCGGGGGAAAGGCTCTGGAAGCATTCGAGGGCCCACCTTATTACCACACAAGGAAATCCTCAGTCACATACATCTACACCCTATCGGTTATGTTGCTATGGCTGATTACACTGCCACACCTTAATATATACGCTTGGAAGGAAAGAAGGAGGGAAGGAACTTCCAGAGTAAGACTCTGGCCAGGGGTATGCAACAAAAATGAATGGAAAGTTACTGGTTTTGTGAAAGCTGAGGTTATTATGTTTTTGTTTGTTTGTTTTTTGCAACTTACCTGCATGACTGAGGCATAAATGTCTTTATCTGACACTTCTCATTCATCAAATGTTTAATAACCATGTGCCAATTGTGTTAGGAAGTGGGACTAAAAAGCAAATAATGTGATACCTCTATAAACCAAGAACATTTCAATCAGTTCCTGACAAAGTTTTCTCGTTCTCAAAAAGGCCTACAGAAGGTATAAAATTGTCTTATGTAAAAAGCCTAATTATTTCAGCTCAAAATACAGACAGAATTTGTAAAATTTCCTATTTTGTTCTTTATAGATCTTTTGCTAAAAGCACATCATCTAATTCTACAGATGAACCTCGACTGATTTCAAAAAACCACTTATAGAAATATAAAACTTGTACATTCTTTTAAAAATAAGCCTAGATCACAAAAACAGATTAAATCCATTTGTAGCCAGTCACATCAATACTACTGACTGGAAATTACTCCCCAAAAAGCTTAAATGACTTAACAGATCCTTTATTAATTCACATTCTGAACCCACAGATGTCAATTCCAGGTATTTATTTTTTAAATAGAGAAAACTAAAAGAATAAGATTTGCCTTAAAAAATGGAAAATACTTGTACTAGCTTAGAGAATTTACTTATTTTTTTGGCACAAAGTTATAAAATAGGTAGCTTTATGTGCCAAACAGGATGATGCTATAAGGAGCAGAAGACAATTTGGTAGATCTAATAAAGGTCCACGCGAAATGGGCTTTTATAGACATTCCTCTGATGATGGGTTGGGCGTGTAACAATGCTGACTGGCCCTTCACCAGGGCAGTTATAAGGTAAAAACAAAACAAAACAAACCCTTTGCTTTTGTCATTTGTTTCCTGTTAGATAAAGCCAAACAGCAACAAAACATCCTAAAAAATAAATTTCGCCAGTGTGTATTTTTGAATGGGTCCCAGATGCACAAAGCTGTCTTATGTAAGGCAAGGGTCTGGGATCAGGAAAGCATGGAAGGTTAACATCACCAGCCTAATGCAGTTTTGAAGAAAAATGTCAACAAATCCTGCAAACAGATGTGCACAACCCTCCTTACAAAGCCCTGTAACTGAGTAAAAGGGATTCCTGTGTGGCTGGGAGAGGGGGTGGGGAAATGGAGAGAACCTTTGCAACAGGGGTTTTGTAAAGAGAAAGTCTCAGTAAGCAATTATGAGAAGTCCACAGCATTACAGACCTTATTTGAGATAATGAAATAATAAGCCTTTGTGAAGGTTTCTTTTGCTGATTTATTTTTAAATGGACTACAAAGTGGCCTAAAAATGGACTTTTTTTTGAGAAATGCGAAAGCAAAATGTAGTTCCAACATAAAATTACTATTTCCTTCCTCATTCCTTAATAAAAGTTCCTTCATAACAAATACCATCACACTGAAAATCTCTACATAATAAAAAAGATGTTATGTCCCTAAATACCCACTTAACTTTGAGCATTTGTTTAATATCCAAACTGTTAAAAATAATTAAACCCCTACTGAGTACCACGTATTGTTCTAAACACTTTAGAACTTTTTTCCATTTGCTCTTTCCAACAATTCTCTGAGGACTTACCGATGAGGAAACTGAGGCACACGGAAACTAAGAAGCTCACCGTGAGTCACACAGCAAGTATGAGACCTGGGAATAAAATCTAGGCAAGGTCTGGGATTAAAACCGAGCGTTTTCCCGCCCTTACACATCTAAAGGATGCAGGACACCCCTATCAACAACTATGGCTCGCAAAGGCACTCAGGGTTTTAAAGTGGAATGAAAAAGAGAGCATAGAAAAAAAGCAACATTTCAGAGAAACAGAAATGGGAAAGTCAGGAAGAGAAACTAGATTTGTGGGGAAATAATGAGCGACTCTGTTCATGCAGAGTCTGAGATACAGAGGAGACAGGCAGATAGAGATGCTGAACAAGAAGCTGGACACTGAGCGAACTGAAGAGAAAATTCAACACTGGGGAGAGATTGCTAAGGGAATCTTCTGCACGGTTAGAGAGGGCAGAAGAAGGAGACAGGCTGGAACAAAAAAGGGTAAGTGGATTGAGACTGTCCCTTGGAGAGGTGAAAAAAGAAGGAAAATATTTCTTAAATGTCTTCCGTGAGTCTGACACCAATTTATACCAGTGGCCTGGTCCTCCGATAGTTCAGGAAGCAGCCACGACTCTTACGAAGTGGAGCGCCAGACCGTCAACCCAGCTCTAACACCAAACGTTACACCAGGCTTCCCACAGCACCAACCCACGTGGAGAGGGGGAAGGACGGGATGAGAAACCGCGAAACAGAGGAACAGAGATACATCCAAGGGCACCTGGGATACAGTGCGATAAAAAGCAACAAGAATTTTAACAAAAGGAAAAGCAGTTTATTCCAAGTATGTACACCTTTCTAGTTTAAAAAAGATAGAAAAATAAACCCCTCAAGTCAAAAACCTTCAGATAAAACATCTAGGTTTATACAACTTTCAATTAATGTTTAAGCCCCATTGTTCTTTTAAAGGTACAAACAAAAACTTCCCATTAATTTCTCAAAAGTAAGTTCTGCAAAGAGGCAGTAATCTAAGAGTTTTTAAAAAGATCTATACTGAGAACCTTTTTTATAATCAATGATATAATTTAAACACTAATAGCTGGGAGAAAACCCAAATGAGGACAACTATTAACACATGTTTGGTAATAATGTCTGAGATTCGTTTCCACCAGTGGGTTATTAATTCATTCTAGTGGCACAGCTACTAACAAGAAATGCTCCTGAAACTGTAAAATATCAGATAAATAACTAATAATGAAACCAGTATTAACCACTAAAAACCATTCTTCTTTTCTAAAGGTATTGCAATAGCTGTCCTCATCCAACTTAAAATCTGTAATAGAAAAAGAAAACAAGAACCTGATTCATTTCTTGGATATCCTTCAATAATTTTTCTACACAATTTGCATCTGTGGTGTGTATATATTTAAACACAGTAAAGATAACATTACACATAGTGATATGCCTTTTTAAAAGCCCATTCATCCATATCTGTATATCTGAAGCTACCCTCATTCTTCTAAAAGCAGCCCTGCTTCCCATGGTGAGGCTGTCCTGTACTCTATCTGACCAGCCCCTACTGATGACGCACACATTCTAGGCTTCGCTGTTACAACAGTGCTGCAGGAAACCTCTTCTCCTGCCCAGATGGCTGTGTTCTGAGAGTAGAGCTGTAAGATCAACTCAGAAGTGCTGGGTCAAAGAGTAGATGCACCTCAAATATTAATATATTTTATCAAACTGTCCTCCAAAAAGCTTCATCAATTCATCCTTTACCAGCTTCATACCAGAATGCCTATTTGAACACGCCTTTCCTCACACTAGGAGTTAAAACATTTTAATTCTCTGCTAATTTGATAGAAGAATTTCAAAATGAGCATTTTCCTGTGTTTATTGGCTCTTCGTATTTCTTTTCCAATGAAGAATCTGTTCATATCCTTTGCCCATTTCTTCTGAGTTGTTCACCTTTTTCCTACAGATTTACAAGAGTTCTTTGTATATTAACAGAATTAGCTGATATCTCTGGCATGTTAGAAATTTTTTTCCTAGTTGAATATTACTTTTGTTAAAAGTTTTTATTTTTTTATTTTTGGCTGCGTTGGGTCTTCGTTGCTGCATGCGGGCTTTCTCTAGTTGCGGCAAGCGGGGGCTACTCTTCGTTGCGGTGCGCAGGCTTCTCATTGCGGTGGCTTGTCTCGTTGTGGAGCACGGGCTCTAGGGCACACGGGCTTCAGTGTAGCTGTGGCTCACGGGCTCAGTAGTTGTGGCTCGCGGGCTCTAGAGCACAGGCTCAGTAGTTGTGGCGCACAGGTTTAGCTGCTCTGCGGCATGTGGGATCTTCCCAGACCAGGGCCCGAATCCGTGTCCCCTGCACTGGCAGGCGGATTCTTAACCACTGCGCCACTAGGGAAGCCCCTTACTTTTTGACTTAAATATATCAATTCTTTCCTTAATGGCTGCTAGAAATTGTGCTGTGCTTAGAAAGACCTTCTATATTCCAAAGCTAATGAAAAAAAAATGTTACCTATATTTTTTCCAAGTACTTAAAAAAACAAACAGCTCTATCATTTTTCAAATTAAATTGTTCCAACACATTTAAAGAATAATGCATTATAGTCCTTTGACATTTACAGTTCTAGTCTATACCTCAGCCAAGTGGCTGGACTGTGTTTTACAGGTAAAGGGTTCCCTTACATACTAGAAAGGAAAGGAAAAGATCATAATGGGGGTTGGGATGATGCATCAATATTATCTACCTCTACACCAGTCACTGCACTTACCTCTGTGATTGCTCAGTAAGAAGCTAGAACCAGAAGGTACCCCAAGCAACCTGAAATTAGGAGTTTTAAGAAAAACAAAAGGAAGTGCTATTTTACATATTAAGTTATAAATGTATGAACTAATTACTCTGAAATGCAGTATAGCTTAAAAATACAAAGTCAAGGAAGACTCAGACAAATTAAAAAATAACAGGCTCAAAATAAGTTATTCAAGAACATCTGCAGACGGATGTAACCTTTTAGAGAGATCTCTCTAAAACGATATGATTTAAAAGATACAACAGTCAGAAAGTTGGATAACCGGTAGCTGGATGCGAGGCTTTAACCTGCCTGTGCAGGAAGAAGGCCAAACTGAAAACAAGTGCTGAGGAGACTCAAGGGATGCTGATTAGAGAGTGTGCACAGCGTACCGAGCTGAAGGGGGGCCCTGCCTGCCTGACGGCAGAGGGGAGAGGCCTGGCTCCTCTGACACACTTATCTCCAAATAAAACTGTCCTTCGGGAACTAACACAATGCCAGACTAACTAGAAAGGCCCAAGAGGCATATACCTGGAACAAAAATAGTATTTTCTTACTGACATTCAGAAAATGAAATAACGGGCAAACCTGATGGCCACGTTTTTAAAAGCTGCCAATTAATAATGGTATTTATAAAACGTACCACAGTTTTGGCCCATTTAAGTTGTTCTCACATCCCGGATAACTGAGAGCATAGATGGCTGTTGAAAATATTTTTATTCAAATGCTTAAATTAATTCATTATGGTCATGCTTTCTGTATTTTGTTACTCCTTGTTTTGGTTCATTTTTTTCTTTGCTTTCAAAGGATCTGATTAGGTTTAATGTCAGATTGGATTAGTAAAACCTAACTTTAAAAAAAAGTCGGTTATATTTTCTTCAAAATAACCTGGAAGAAAAAAATTAGACTTATGCTGATCAGTTTATATTGTTACATTTAAATACTGAGGAGTCTTCTTCGTAACATAAAATTTGAGCCTGATTTTGAATTTGTGTTTATGAGCTAAAGTACTTCAGTCTACCTTGAGATATGTGAAACAGGTCCCCAAATTAAAATAAGATGAATATTCCCACCTTTTGTTTCCTTCACTTATTCTATGATCATCTCATTATAATTCCCCTTTATTGAAATGTCATTTTTACTTAATGCAAACCCTTTCACTGATGATTTTGTAAAACTCAGTGACTCTCAGCTGGGTTGACTTTGCCCATTTGGCAACAATTGGAGACAATTTTGGTGACTGGAACCGGGGTTGCGGCCGGGGGTGAAGGGGAGGCAGGGAGAGTGGTGAGGGCAGGCCGGAGACGCTGCTAGTCACCACAGTGAGGAAGCATCAGGTCCCAAACGTTAACAGCTCCCAGGCTAAGAATCCCTGGTGAAACGTCAAGTAAGGGTTAACTGCTATTTCTTCACACTTTATCTTGAGTAAACTTTAACTGGCCAATATTCTTAGGTATTACAGATTAACAAAATAGAGAAGAATGCTCAACTCTGGTGATAACCTCGCCTCTGAATTTTAAATATCTGAGCCAGACAATGTGTAATTTAGGATGTCCACAAAAGCTATTTAAAACTGAATAAAATCTGTAGTTAACATATGGTAAGAGTACTTTGAAAAACTCTCTTAAAAGGTTAAGATATAAATATAATGTAAGCAAATAATTATAAGTGATATGATTATTAGGCTTTACCTAATTTAAAGCCTTTTACGTAGTTAAAAATGTCAAGAAGTAACATCTCCTAAAGCCCACTCATTTCTAAAGATGCAGGAAGCAATAACATTTCCATATCCATCTTCTCAATTTTCTTACTGACACTGGCTCTGGATAATCATTTAGCAATAACTGAACCAGGCAGAGCCACCTAAACTGGTCAAATTCCTTAAAATTACTGTGAACTTGCAGCATAGTTTTCTCAAATTATCCCACTCTTCTAAGTTTTCTAGAAGCAGTACCATAACGGTACCAACTGCTGGATCTACAGGCACTTTTACATGCACTGCATCTGCAAGAGGAGGGGGCTCGAGCTGAGAGTACAAGTAATGTGCCAAGGTCACAGAAATCACGTCCTGTTCCAGCCAGAGCTTTGACCCTGACCGCTGCGCCTCAGCAGAGGACCCTTTTCCTTCCCTGCCCTCAAGTGAGAGGATATTCGCAATTTATGGGGTCTGTATTCATACCATGCCAGACTTTTACAAGCAACTCTCAATGAACACCCCGCCTTCTAGTTAATCATCAACTCTAAAAACAGTCTTTGTTAAAACCCAGCAAGAAATGCCACACAAACATCTAACAGCTATTTTGTTTACGCTTTTAGGGAATGGCAATAGCTATAACACAGCACAAGCTTCCACAAACGTGCTTTGCTCTCAGTAAAGCCAGTCGCATCCAGCAGGATGATGGAATAAGATTTACCTGGTTGTTACTGCTGGCAGCTGATGAATTGGCTTGAGCTGTACTTGCTGAGAGGGAATCGAGGAAGGCTTGGTCAGCCACTGAATTTCCACAAGAAAACTGATCTTTTCCATCACTGGGCAAGATCTGAACGTTAGGAAGAACCACAGTTATCTTCATAGATTAGAGTTATTTCAGAGTTAGAGCCCCTGAGGGCAAGCAAGAACTGTCATCTAATATGGAAAAGGGATTTCCATTCTTAAAGGGTAAGCAAGGGCTTCCCTGGTGGCGCAGTGGTTGAGAGTCTGCCTGCCAGTGCAGGGGGCGCGGGTTCGGGCCCCGGTCTGGGAGGATCCCGCGTGCCGCGGAGCAGCTAGGCCCGTGGGCCACAATTGCTGGGCCTGCGCGTCCGGAGCCTGTGCTCCGCAGCAAGAGAGGCCGCGATGGTGGGAGGCCCGCGCACCACGATGAAGGGTGGCCCCCACTTGCCGCAATTGGAGAGGGCCCTAGCACAGAGGCGAGGACCCAACACAGCCATAAATAAATAAATAAAATAAAATAAAAAGAAATTTCATGTTGAAGTGCTTGCATGTTTAAAAAAAAAAAAAAAAGGGTAAGCAAGCCCAAGAAGATGTCATAACAATTCCTTTCTGTCAGTATGCAGAATTCTAGAAATGCAACTAATGCCAGTATCAACTTAAATTCTCCCATTTCCCTCATTCTTGTTCATTTTTAGGATCCTGAATGCACAGTGCACAGAGGTCAAACACGACATAAACATGAGACACGCGGACTGGGTTCAGGGGCCTGGGAACCCTCTGAAACGGTCTGGAAAAGGTGGGGTGTCTGCACGTGCATATTTCTGAGATTTCATCAGATTCTCCAGAGTGTTCGAAACTCCCCCCCATCCCGCCAGCTCTCAGTCAGGAGCACCAGACAGCCTTCCCATTCTGCAGGCGGTGCCCAGCACACAGCCTCCCAGGGCACTATTTCTCTCTACTGGAGGGGAACCCAAGGCAACTTTGTTCTTGATCTCACTCCAACTTTACTCACAGGGCACCAGACAGCCTTAGTTTCTTTCTATCACCCAGGATGAGAGGCAAGCTCACCAGGTACCCAGGACTCAGCTCCGTGACCTATGGACAACCAGCAGGGGGTGCCAGGAGGCTGACTCAGAGAGGGTTTGTCAGCTGAGTGGGTGTGTCCCAGGCAGGGAGGGCTCATTCAGGGGCTGTGCACTACCCTTGGCATCTATCACAACAGAGCTTAAACCAGGCAACAGCTCACAGCAGCCCATCCAAGACCCTCCATCCTTGGGAATGGGAGAAGGAACTGAGAGAGGTCCTAAATTAGCACAGGGAGAAGAAAGCTACTTCAAACAGTCTGCTATTTAAACTTTGTGAATCAATTCTACAGTAAACAGTATTGTAGGCAGCAGCTACTACACAATATTAGCAAAGGGAAAAATAGAGACTTTTATTCAGAATAATTAAAAGTTGCTATCCTTGGAAGGAACTTAATCTAAATATTTGGAGTCACTCTTTGGAGCGTAAGTCTATAGGTAATATTTCTTCTTGGTTCTACTTCAATGTATTTTCTATATTTTATATAATCAGCATGTATTAATTTTACAATGGAATTTTTTCATTATCTTCCAGTCCTGTCCTTTAAGTTGATAATTCATAAAATGATATATGGCAATGACCAGGTTTAATTAATAAATTAGAGTAAGTTCTTACCTCAACGTAGTCTGTGGGAACAAGCCCTCGTTCTCCTTTGCTGTTTCTTCCTTCCAGCCATCCTCCGCCAACGTCCTCAAAAAGGTTAAAAAAAAAAAAAAAAAAAAAGATTATAGTTGGAATTTCCTGCAGATATTTTGCTCTGGGAATTGTTATACATAAAAAAGTAATTAACATTAAGCTTTTCATTCCTACAGAGCTAACGTTGTTCAAATTTTTTAATTCTTAAACCTTCTCTTTACATCAGAAAATGATATAATCTAAAAAGAAAAATCAAACTTGAACAACCGATCAAAGATTGAAAAACAGTCTATTAATAGAATACCATCAGTTTGTAATTCCTTTCTATTTACTGGTCTGTGGTAGATCACAAAAATGGTTTGCAGCTCTGACTGTCAAGAGGTAGAATGCACACCCCCTACTTCTAGAATCTGGGCTGTCCTTTGTGACCTCTTTGGCCAACAGAATGAGGTGGAGATAATATGGGCTGAGTTCAGAGCTGGCCTCTAGAAGCTCTGTACACTTCAGCTAGCTCTTTTTTTCCAAAAGAGCTACTGTGAGGATAAATTTGAGTTGCCAGATGATGACAGAGACAAGGCCCAATCTCCCCATTGCCCCACCCAAAGCCAGCTAACCCCCAGCAGGAGAAATGCCAGACAGATGAGGCCATGTTGGAGTGCTCTGCCCCAGCCCTGCACTGGGTGACTGCAGACCCACAGGCGAGCCCAGGTAAGGAGAACCACCCAGCTGACTTGTGGATTCCCGAGCAACAACAATCGATTATTTGTTTAAGCCACTAACCTTTGGGATTGCCTGTTGTTTAGGAAAACTAACTGGTCCATACTCCCTTAGCTCTCCTGGACAAGTAACATTAATAAACTAAATATCAATAATAACATACTCTATAACAGAATTCCCATTTTTCAACGTTACCTCAGCAAAGTCCTACTTTTCCCCCTTAAAATAGTAAGGGTTATCTTAAATTCATAAATCATACCCTAATTAATTAATACCTACCTGAATCTAGGTAACATATTCTTTTTAAAAGTCACTTTAGGCCACAACTTTGTCCATTTCTTGACCACAACAGCAACTTAAATACTATTTTACCAAGAAATGAAGAATGCTTCTTCATTAAAAAAAAAAAAATCAACAGTAGATAAAAGAATCTTTAATCTCTTCTATGATTAAAAATAGAACCTATTTACTTATACACACCTGGCATATTATATAAAACTACATATACTTTTTCTAACCAGTAATTTTTTTTTTTAGTCTAAAACATACAAAATAGGTCTAAAAAAATACTATCAACATTAAGAAACCGCAATCCTCTTAGTCATTCCTTGTTCTCCTTCCTTGGTCTCTGTGCTGCCGTAGTCCCCACTCCCTCCCACCTGGTGGAACAGGTGCATCCCTTCCTTCCTCTTCCAGAGTCTCCTTGGCCTTCCTGGTACCTTCCTTCACATGCTTCCTCAAAGATGTCCAGGGAGCCGGCCAATCTCCAGCCCTCAGCTCTAGCTCTGCAATTCTATTTCTAAACTGATGCAAAGCTATAGGGCAGGGTTGATTATTTATTAGTCTTTAAACTCAACATTTAAAATAAGCTCTTCTTCCTGACTTACGTACTTTAATAAATCCATTTGCACCATTCTCTTAGGTGTGAAGGCCAAAAACCTCAGGGATCCTTGACTATTTCTCACCAATAGTATCTAATCAGGCACCAAGTCCTCCTGGTCTGACTCTCCAGAGCCTCCTGCATCCATCTTCTTTCTACTCCTATTGCTACTACCCAAGGTCATGATCCTAGGCTCCAGCCACACCAATTCATTCAATACACCTCTGCTAGATTAATTTCCTTGAAGTGCAGGTCTCATCGTGTCACCTCCCTACAACAATATCAACAATAAAACCAAGCGAAACCCTTAAATGAATCCACTGCTTCCCAAATGAAATCCAAGGCTGTAGCCTGGCTTCAGGTCCTGTCTGGTTTGGCTCTAAGAGCCTGTTTTCTCAGCCAGTCTCCTACTGGCGTATATATACCTGTACTCCTGGGACACTTGTTTACTTGCAGTGTCCCCAGCAGAGAAGAAAAAGCAGGGCTTGGAGGCCAGCGGATGTGGTTTTGAATCCCGGTTTTGCCACTTACAAGCAGAAGTGTCTTGGGCAAGTTACTTAACCTCTCTAAGGCTCATTACCCTCATTTGTAAAAAGAGATTAAAAATACCTACCTCACACAGTTCACAGAGAAAAATACATCAAAAAATATATGCATAGTACTTAGCCAAACACTTGGCTCACAGGCCATGAATAAATGGTAGCTGAGGCTGCTGAACAACACTGGTCACTTTCTGATCTCTATACCTGTGTCCAGCTGGGATCTGTCCCGGATGTCGCTCCAGTTCTGCCTGATGGAGCCCCCATCCAGCTATTTTTACGGGGTCTTAATTGTTCTCAGTGTTTATATAATAGATTATTACTTCAGTATCAATACTTCACAAGCAACAGGAAAGAAATTCATGTGGGTCTGAATGATCGACCTGTTAAAAAAATAAAATCTTAAAAATAAGCCCTTAAGGGACCGATTTAAACCTAACAGTTCTCTTACCGGATTTGTAATTGTGATGATTTCTCCTTCATTAACTGTCAGTTCATTATTTCCAGGTTCAGCAGCAAAATCATACATAACCCGAGCCTATTGGAAGTAGAGAAGAAAAGAGGAAGTTACAAATGTTAACGTAACAGTCAGAAAAGAACCGCCTATACCGTTCACTTTGTAAGTGTGCTGGTGTGAACAACACATCATGACGTGATTGCACTTGTTTTGCAAGAAAGGAAGACATAGTACCAAAATGATTCATCAGCCCTATTTGTGAGGAAGAATGAAACCAACGGTGAGAGCCCTGCTGTGCTTTGGAAACAGGGAAGGTTTCTGGTAGCTGCCCACCCTGCATTTAGACATCGACCCCCAGAGTACTGAAAATAAACCCATTTCATCAAGGGGAAAAGAGCATGGCCTTCCTTTTAGCAGGTAAGAAGTAGAAATACAGATACTGTTCCTTCTGGGAACACTCAATCTCAGGGCCTGAGGGATCTCCACAGACACACAAATATGTACCCACGTCAGATTCATGACCTTCAGATGAATCCCTTGCTATGAAAACTCTCAATGTTCTTTATCTAGGATCAATTTTGATAGTGCAGCATCCCAAGCCAACTAAACGCAGAAATTTAAGATGTGGGCAGCAAGATATATTCATACTCTTCTACTAGAATACTTCCTACTATACGATGACTTACCTAGGGCTCTGGTATAGTGGTCAGGTAACCTGAGCAGCTGTGATTTACAAACTTCTCCTTGCAATGGAATCTGAATTTCATAGAAAACAGACTAAAGGGAAGCTGTTCTGGTTGACGTGAGGTGGGGCTGCTCTTTCAGGGTCTTCCTCAAGCGGATCCTTGAGGCACCAACCCAGAGATGTGGGTTCCTTGGAATAACTGCCATGCACGTATTCCAAGAGAGACAACCACTGTTGCAAAAATACAAATACTTTATATATACTTTTATAATATATAATAAATATATTACATATATTTAATCCATTTCAAATTCTAAATAATTGCCTTTCATGGACTATCTTATAGAAGCAAGTCCACCTTATAAATTGGAGGCCACATGAACCTAGTTAACACGGTTTGTTTTAAAAGTAATTGTCCTATGAGGCAAAATGAAGTCTGCCTACAGGGCTAGACAAATTAGCCTAATGGAACTGCATTCCTTTAACAAATACTTGCTGCACACTGACCATATGGCAAGAACTGTGCTGGCCCTTTTGCTGGCCAGGGCTCTTTCTCCACACCTGCTTAATGAGCCTGAAATCCTTATAACAGGAATCAAGGATTCACCTCCTGTGATAAAAGATTAGGGGAAAAAAAATCCCCAATACTAATTTATTTTGAAATACATCAAAAATAATAAGATGAACTGATGGAGGAATATGTGATAAAGCAGGTACAGTAAGTAAAATGCTATTTATAGAATCTACAATAGATAGTGGATTTACGGTGCTCAATGGAAAATGAGTTCAACTTTTCTACATGCTTGAAATTTTTCATAATAAAATGTTGGAAAGAAACAAATGGTAGTGTACAGTCTGTCAGTCAAGAAATAGCATTAGATCCTTTACTGCTATAGGCTGGGAGGCTGGGAAGGGGGACTGAAAGCCAGGCTCAGGGACAGTGAGAATTCTGGAAGCATTCCAGTTTTCCTTAGGTCACTACAAAGGACAACGGCACCGAGCCGAGGTATGTGCCTCACACAGCTGCAAAAGTAGACAGAATTCTGCTTGCCACGTTGGGGACTATTTTTTAAAAACATGCCACACCAACCTCAATCCCTTGTGCAATGAGGGCAGACAGGAGATAAACGCCTGAGGAGGGAGAGGGGGGTCCCCAGGCCAGGACTCACCCCCCAGGATGGGGAGCTTCCCGGGGAGGGGCGGGGCCTGGCAAGCTGACGAGAGCCAGATGAGGAACCTGCTTTTTGTTCCTGTTCCTTAGGAATCCTGGTTAACAACTTTTTTGATCCGGTTAAATCCAACTAACCCGCAGATAGAGAAAACCAAAGCCTCCTGTTTACTAAAGTTACAACTTGGTGAAACAGAATGTGAAACAAGCCAAAAATAAAAAAATGGAAACTCCCTTACACATTTAAGCATTACTGAACATTTACCAGTGGAAAATGTCTATAAACACTATAGGTTTATTTAATACGTTGGTTTAGGACTTTTTTTTTTTTAACCTAGAGATGCTTCTTAAGAATTATAACTGAGACTAACTTTGGAAAACAAAAAGATTTAAAAAGCACGTCCCCAAATGAGCATAAATGTCAACAGGAAGGGAAAAAAAAGGCCATTCAGCCTAGAAGAGTAACTCTTTTTACAAAGTTGAGGCCAGACTGGAAACCTCCGGCCCCCTCCTATTATCCACTCCTTCTCTCCCCTGTCCCTCCTTGGCTTCCAGGTCTCCTCACCTTCCCGCCTTCACCGCCACTACAGGACCCACACAGATAAAGATGCTGACCTCGACCTCAACTGCCAATCTGCCCAACTATTTTTTGATGTGGTCTTTGAAAGAAAAAGTCATTTTTCTACACCACCTTTTCCAATGTTAGCTGTACATTAAAAAATGACTCTAAGTATATTCAAGAGCTAAATTTCCACACAGTAGATAACTTCATACTGTATACTGAATACATACTGTCAACCACAATTCATCTCTTCAACAGCAATTTCAACAAGTATTATAGAGGAAGCGAATGGCTGGTAGATAGCAATCCTATATATAAGTTCTTTTATCTAGATATAGTAAGATAAACATTAGTGGATTCACAGCTTCAAACTAAGTGTTCCAGGCGCTAAGCGTTCCAGAATTCTAAGTGTGCCACACACACCTGTCTGATGTGTGCAGAACCCATCATCCTGAACATACCTCATTCTTTCTGACCCATGCTGTAAATATCTGTTACTTTGTCTGCTCCACATCCCTTCCTTTTGGAAGCTTCCTGCCTGGCTCCAAATGACTGGTGACCATATAACCCAAACAGGGAAAATCACAATGCGACAGGGATGCTGGGAGAGTGGGTCTTTTTCTCTGAAAATGTTGCCAGCAGCTACAAGTCTGAAGAATGAAGTGGGGGGAATGCAGAGTGGAATGAGGAAGAGAAACAGTGTCCTTGATGAGAGCACCTGAAGGACAAGCCCAAAGCCATTTCTCCCCTTGTGGACGGTTCACTCACAGGAACAAGTGCATCTCTTTTTGTGCTTATGAGTTCAGACTGTCACTTGCAATCTAGAGAGTCCAAGTTGATACAAACCAATAATCCCAAACCAAAGAATTTTTTAAGAAAACATCCTAAATAAAAAAACACTGTAGGGCTTCCCTGGTGGTGCAGTGGTTAAGAATCCGCCTGCCAATGCAGGGGACACCGGTTCGAGCCCTGGTCTGGGAAGATCCCACATGCCACGGAGCAGCTGGGCCCGTGAGCCACAGTCACTGAGCCTGCGCGTCTGGAGCCTGTGCTCTGCGACAAGAGAGGCCGCGATAGTGAGAGGCCTGCGCACTGCGATGAAGAGTGGCCCCCACTTGCCACAAATGGAGAAAGCCCTCGCACAGAAACGAAGACCCAAGACAGCCATAAATAAATAAATTAATTAATTAATTAATTAATTTAAAAAAAAACACTGTACATAAGTTCATTGCTGTATTTCCTATTTTGCAAAACAAAACCTAAAATGTACAATAATAGAGAATTAAACAATTCCAAATAACAAAAAGACTGGCAGCAAAAAAATTTCATATGGGGGTTACAACACAGAAGACAAGCTCCCATTCTTACACATCTGCTTCTTTCACATAAATCACAATTAAATCTTGGGAAAAAACAGTAAACCTTCAGCGATGCAGCTCTCCCATCTTTAAAACAGAGACAAGGGCTTCCCTGGTGGCGCAGTGGTTGAGAATCTGCCTGCCAATGCAGGGGACACGGGTTTGAGCCCTGGTCTGGGAAGATCCCACATACCGCGGAGCAACTGGGCCCGTGAGCCACAACTACTGAGCCTGCGCATCTGGAGCCTGTGCTCTACAACAAGAGAGGCCGCGATAATGAGAGGCCCATGCACCACGATGAAGAGTGGCCCCCACTTGCCACAACTAGAGAAAGCCCTCGCACAGAAACGAAGACCCAACACAGCCATAAATAAATAAATAAATAAATAAAATTAAAAAAAAAAACAAAAAAGAGATAATCAAAAAAATGAGTAAAATATGTAAACCTTCAGAAATTCAGGGACTGAAGGATCTTATTAATCTGACACCCTTGAGAACTGAAGTTTTGCATGTAGGTGATATTTCTATAAAATTAATCTTTTTAAATGGCAAGCTTGTTTTACTTAAACACACTCTTGACTTTTTATAAAATTTACATATTTAATGACTTCCTATATCTTGTCTCTACCTAATCCACAAGATCATCAGAAGAAACAGAACTCACTCTAACAGACCCTGAGAGCATTATTATACCACTGATATACGTAGATGTATTTGTCTTTTTTATAAGTGGTTAAGGCATAAATGCTTTTCAGTTTCTATCAATCTGTGATTTCAACAGCTGTTGCTAAATCCTGGCCTGTGCTTGTTCACTTGTTATTTTGAATCAAATAAAGAATCTTAAATTATCCCTGTAAAACTTCATCTTGTTAGATTCAGCCCATTGCTCCAACCTATTAAGAGTTTTCTGAATTCCTAAACCATCATCCAATTGTCCCTTATCCTTTTCTGCTGAGTCATTAGAAAGCCTGATAAGCATGCTTTCCACAGTTTCACCTGTGCCATCAGTAAAATTGTTAAAATATGGCATGGCTGAGGTCCAAGACAGCTGCACATGATAAAACAACTCTTTCCAAGGAGACATGGATCAATTAATTATGTTTTGGGCATGTTGCTCTTAAAATTTCCAAGTGAGGAAATAAACTTGGTTTGTTTCCTTAAATGTTTACAAGAAATGTGCTTGATAATCTATTCAGGATTAGAGTGAAGATGATTGAGTTCTGCGAAGGTTTTATTTTAACAGTGGTTCTAGTAAAAGATCTTTTCCCAGTAGAAGAATTTTCTAAAAAGAACTGGTAGCACCCATCGAGAATGGCTGAAAATTAATTTTCTTATGTAAAAATTTCAAGAATAAACTACCAGTAAAATTTATATGTTCTTTTAAAAATGTTTTTCCTAAAATGGGTTTATATCTGTCATCCTGAAATATGATGCACTTAGAGGAATGTTCTAACTGGTCAACCAGACAAGTAGCTTGAGAAACTTCCAAGGCAAAGAGAAATGTAAATAGAAATTCATTGAGTGTAGGAATATGTTTCCAAGAAACATTTAGAATAATCTTAAATCTGTGTGTAACAAAGGGCAATTATACAATCGCAAGGGGAAAGAAATCCTGAATACTTACAATAAACCAATCAAATTGTACCATCCACTTCCATGTTACTCCTCCCAGCCTCTATTCCACTCATGCACAATAATTCTGGGAATACTTGGACCAAGGGAATCCTCTGAACTGAGGCCATGTTGTAACCAAACAGCTGGAGGTTGGGATGATTTTAAGAAACCTTCTACCCAAACTCACCCAGATCAAAGCTTCTTTATGTGTTTTATACAAGAACAATCAGAAGAAAGCATTAGTTATTTGATGTGGTGGCATCAAACTGGCCATATCACACATAACATCACTATTACCAAAAATCACTAATATATAAAACATGAACTACAAAAGAATCTTTGCAATTCGTATCACAAAGTTTTAATCTTAAAAAGCATCTAGAACTCAAGAAAAAGATCAGCAACCCATCAGAAAAAATGGGCAGAGGAATACACAGTTCATAGAAAAATATGAATGGCCCTTACACCATTTATGTGTGAAAAACATGCTCAATTCCACACATAAAGGAAGACAAATTAATTTGGTAGATGTAGCCAGATTTCCCTCCACTGGGGATTGTACCATTTAAACCTCTGCCGGCAATATACATGAACGTAAGGGTTCTCCGCAGTTTCACAAACAGAATCAATTACCCAACTTTTGCATTTCTGCTCATCTTATAAGTGAGAAATTCTACTTCAATACAGTTTTCAAGATACCTTTATCCTTAGATCCAGAAGTCGCATTTTGCGAATCCATTCTCTAGCTGCACCTGTGCACGTGTGTACAAGGTTATTATTTAGTGCAATATGCAAAAGCAAGGATGATGCTGAAGGATAGTTAATAAATGAAATAAATGAAAAAGGAATAATAGAATTAGAACATCGTTTCTCAATCCTTAATAATTTAATGCATCTAAGCACAGTGCATCCAAAAGACAACCAGACATTACTTGCCTTCTGATGGAATACGATGCCAGTCACATACTTGAAAAAAGAATTTGAATCTTATTGACCCTCTAGATCCTAGCACCAATTTACAAGACATACAAAGGAATATATTACACTCTGCAATGAGGATGCAGTAAGAAAATCCAGACGTAGGAAATCACAGAACCCATTTTCTCTAACAAACAAATCTCAAAGACAAAAACAAGCCCAGGTATGGGGGCAAGGAGGAGGGAAGTGAGGGAACTTATAAATTGAGAGGCTTAGAAAATTGATTATGACTGCTATATATACTTCATTTGGATTCTTTTTTTTTTTAAATCTATTTCTCTTCGTCGTACTTGTTTTTTCATTTTTTAAAATTGAAATACCGTTGATTTACAATGTTTCAGGTGTACAGCAAAGTGATTGAGTTTTATATATATATATATAGATATAGATTCTTTTTCATATTATTTTCCATTATAGGTTATTACAAGATATTATAGTTCCTTATGTTATACAGTGGGTCCTGTTGTTTATTTTATATATGGTGGTGTGTATCTGTTAATCCTAAATTCCTAGTTTGTCCCTCCCCACCTTATTTGGATTCTAAGTCCAACAAAATGCAAAAAAGATGATAATATTTGAGACAGTTGAAAATTTGAGCACTTAAGGGCTCTGAGATATTTTAAAGTAGTCAATTTTCAAGTATCAAAATAGTATTGTGGTTATAGCTTTAAAGGACTTCCCATCTTTAGAGATACCCATTAAAATATTTACAGATGAAGTGATATAAAGTATCTGGCATTTCTTCAAACGTAATGCAAGAGCAAAGGAAGCTGATGGAGTCTAGACAAAACAAGGCGAGTCAACAGTTGCCAAAGCTGGATGATGGGTACAGAGGCTTCATTTATACTACCCTACTTTTGAGTATGTTTGACTTTCTCCATAATAAAAAGGCTTTTAAGAAAACTATAAAAAGAACCAAAGGAAATCTTAAGTGAGTTTTTAAAATAATCTTGCAGTGGAGGAGGACTTTAAGTACAGAACAAAATCCTGAAGTCCTTAAAAGAGAGAGATGGAGAAACTTCTCTTCTCCCAAAATAACACATACCTGCCTTGCCTGGCAAAAGCCATTATGAACAAGATAAGAAACAAATGACAAACCAGGAAAAATATTTACAGTTTTTATCACAGACTAAAGGTTGGTTCTCCTACTCTATGAAGGGTAACTACAAATCAGTAAGAAATAAAAGGCTCTTAAAAATGTAAAACCTCACTTATAAAACAAATATTTTCCATCTATCGATTGGCAAAAAAACAAAAACAAAACTCTGATCACAACACTGTGTGGGTGAGGGTGCAGGTGCAGAGAAACAGGAATTCTTACGTAGTGCTGATGGCAGTGAGAGGCAGCCTGGTAACGCCTATCAAATCACAAACACGCAAACTCTCTTACTCAGAGACTCCACCTCCAGGAATTCTTCCTCTAGAAATACTCACCCATTTGCAAAAGGTTATTCACTGCAGCACTGTTTACAAGAGCAAAGGACCAGGCCCAGCCTGAAAGGTAGGGACTGGTCAGTCAAGTAGGGCACCTCCATGGAATGGAATACCATGTACTCCAACAAAAAAGAAGAAGGGTTTGCTTATTTTTCACATGTGGAATCCTCTCTAATGTATATATATTAAGTGAGAAAATAAAGCAAGGTATAACCATTGTGTTAAAAAAAAAAGGAAGAAAATGCACCTGCTTGTGTATGTATAGGATATCTCTGTAAGGATATAGAAGAAATTGATAACACTGCCTCTGAGAAGACAGCTGGCTGAGGTAAGGGAGGAACAGGAGAGGAATTTTCAGCGTTATCCCTTTCGTATCAATACCTTTTTAAGTGTGTGTTTTCTTAACATGAACTTATTGTTTAGCCAAAAAAAATTAAAAGCACTGTCTTGTATCTTTACCCAGGAAGCTCAGAATCTTGTTGAAAATACCACAGTCTATTTGAGAATGTTTCCCCAGTTACAATAGAACACAAAATGCTCCAGAGTTTAACTCAAAAAAAGGCAATCCGAATCTGTATTAAAATCTACACATTTCTGGAGTTCTCATTCTGAGTACTGTTATTTCACTATATATATAGATACACACACACACACACAGGCACTTTTACAACAACAAAAAAATATAATGAAGTTAAAAAAGGAAAAGTTAGAAAATGTTCCTCTTCTCCCCAAAGGGCACAACTGCTAATAGATTTGAAAGTATCCTTCAAAATGTTCTGCATTTGACACGTGCATTTGCACACACACACATACACACAGAACCCATCAGAACCATAGTACACGTACGTCTCTACATTTCATGTTTTATTCAATCTTAGTATTCTTCATATCAGCACATCTACCTTGTTCTTTTTTTTTTTTTAATTTATTTTTGGCTGCGTTGGGTCTTCGTTGCTGCACACGGGCTTTCTCTAGTTGCAGTGAGCGGGGGCTACTCTCTGTTGTGGTGCGCGGGCTTCTCATTGTGGTGACTTCTCTTGTTGTGGAGCACGGGATCCAGGCACGTGGGCTTCAGTAGTTGTGGCTTACGGGCTGTAGAGCACAGGCTCAGTAGTTGTGGCGCATGGGCTTAGCTGCTCCGCGGCACGTGGGATCTTCCCAGACCAGGACTTGAACCCGTGTCCCCTGCACTGGCAGGCGGATTCTTAACCACTGCACCACCAGGGAAGTCCCCTACCTTGTTCTTTATCACAGCTGCAAGGTTACTAATCTACTACTCAACCTCCAGGGCAAAGCACAGGAAAACCTACTTAGCTGGTTAAGAAAATAACCTCACCCCCACTCCAAATTAAAATAGCTTTACTGTTTTTCCTGATTATAAAATGACATGTGCATTGTAAAAAAAAAAAGATAAAAGTTTAACAGCAAACAGTACCCCAAATCCCAAACCTCAGAGACAACAGGTAGGAAACAGAAACATTCCCAGGAACTGTGTCTGTCCCTGCCACCCCTGCCCCCCAACACTGTGTGTTGACAATGTTTTTCATTTCTCCCCCAAAAGGGGGATGAAATGTAATTATTGGCAACACAGTGATTATGAGCTGGCTCTGGAGCCAGACCACGCGGGTTCAACTCCCCACTGTACCGTTTCACCAGCCTTGTAAACTTGGCTCAATTCCTTAAAGTCTCTGTCTCAGATTCCTCAAGAATATGATAAGGCCAACAGCATGTGCCTTGTGACACAAAGGGCTCAATTAATGTTAGCTATCATGACCTTTGGCTTTTTTGAACATCATATATACATTCTGCCATGTGCTAAAAATTGTTGCCTAACTGTGTCTTCTTTCCAGCCCACCAAGGATTCTGAAACTGGCCTGAAAGCTCAAAGGAAAGAGCTGAGTGTCGGGTTACTTTTTCCCACAAAAGGTGGTTCTAGAGTCTGTTACTGCACCAGATTATATGAGAACCAGGCCCACCTGAGGGGGGGTCAACCAGAAACACACCCCCCCCACCTCATGTGTAATATGTGTATGAAGGTAGGGGCGATCCAGCAATGCTGATGGTGGTCCACAGGGAACCCCTCAACCCCAAGCATTTGAAAAAATATTAGAATAATGAAATTTAATCAGGAGACCAATATTGAAATAAAGTGGCAAAAATCAATAGTTTCTCTATAAATAATAACTTGATTTTTAAAAACATATATATATAAATATATAAATAATTGGGGGTTATTCCCAAGAGCAACCACAACAAAAAAATACAAAGCAGAAGCAATAACCAAAAGCATGAAGAACCTTAGTAAAGAAAATCTTATCAATAAATCACACCGTGTTCCTGAGAACAAAGGTAAAACACCATAAAGATGTCTGTCTATAAATATAATGCTGTTTCATCTAAAACCCCAAGGGGATTTTTTTTCTGAGAAATTGTGAATGAACTTGTCCCAAACGTACTCTGCTCACTTAAAAAAGGGTACCTGAAACACACCATGACTCGAAAAACAAAGAATGACAAAACTTCATTTTTAGCACTTTAAGGCCACAAACAAAAATCAATCGCCAGAGACCATATGTTAAAGATTTTTAACATTTTCATACAGCCCTTTAATACAAACTCGGCATAGTTTCCAAAATGGCACAAAGTACCTTACTTATTTTCCTCATTAGGTTGAAAGATTAAACTGTCTCATAAAACAAATTCCTGCTTTAGCTATTAGTCTCCTTTTTCTTATGCTAGTGATCACCAGCAAGTACTACTTAGCCCTTTACTACACTGATTACTTTGTACTGAACATTCCAACAATTCCATTTAGAAAAAAATACATTATCTCATAAAAGAGAAATAAGTCCTCACAAAGGAATCTATCAAAATATTCTATTATACTCAGTGCTTCAAATTCCTTACATGGACTGAAATTTCCCCTAAATCCATATTTTTCAAACAATACAGAGTCTCAGAAAGCTCACTCGTGTGCTGGGGAAAGCACAGGAAGGGGGATCCAAGCTATAGCGCAGTCTTTATTGCTATCTGGAGACCCTGTGGGTAAACTGTGAAACACTGAACGTACGCAAAATGGCAAGAAAATAAACTTGTGCCCTAGAACTTCATCATTTTCCCTGTGTAACCTGAACCAACCGAGGGCCTTTTAGGATAAAACTATTAAAAGGAGGGGTTAAAAAGGCTATAGTACAGACCAACTAAAATAAAAAGAGAAGAGAAAAACTAGAACATAAAATGAATAAGTGATACATCAAAATCTAGTAGTGAAAACAACTAATCAAGGGAACTCCCTGGCAGTCCAGTGGTTAGGACTCCGTGCTTTCACTGCCAGGGGCCCAGGCTCGAGCCCTGGTCAGGGAGCTAAGATCCCACAAGCCTCACAGCACAGCCAAAACAACAAAGAAAACAACTAATTAAAATCAAAGAGCAAAAGCCACAATGGAGTAACTGGTATTAGACTTGCTCCGTTACCACATACAGACAAAAACCTCTAGGAAACTGGGAAAAATACACAAAATAACAGGCTCCAGATACTGGGCAAAAGGGCCGCACAGGAGAGGGAATGCTGAGAGAAGGGAAACATGAGATGAGCCCCATGATGGCTCCAACTTTCTGCTTGGTGGCACTTTCTGACACAAATGCTGGGAGAAGCAGGGAGCTCCAAGCAGAAAGCATAGGCCCTGCTAAGTTGAAGAGACAGAGACCAGAATTCCAGGAGGCTAAGGCAGCTGAAACCTGAGGACAAACTACCAGAAAGGAGCTACTCAGAGAAAAAGCTCTAGAAACCTGCACAAAGGTCTCCTTGAGTCTGCTGATAAATACTGAACTGCACACAGTTGGACAAACTGCTTTAAGGCTGAGCAAAGAACAACTCCAGGGGAGCTGCAGGCTGAAAAAATTCTCAGACATCAGGCAGAACTGCAAGACACTAGAGCTCTGACTAGCCAGAGTGGGGAAATTCCACTGAATACACCCAAAGCATTCAAGGTAGAGACCCCATTCAGGCTGGGGTAGGGCAAAATGTACCTCAGGATAAGGCTACTCTGGACCCACCCTAACAAAACTTAAAAGTAAGCCTTGAAAGAATCGACCTGATTCATAAGTAACTTAATTGCCTACCAAAACACACTTTAACACCCTTTAAAGGGAGACAGCAAAATCCAGACACTCAGCAACATGCCAACACAATGTCTAGTATCAACAAAAAATTAATAGACAAGCCAATAAACAGAAAAATGTAATGCAGGACAAAAATATCAGTCAATAGAAACAAACCAAGAAATGACAGACATAAGAAAATCAGCAGACACTTTAGAATAACTATGATAAATATATTCAGGGACTTAAAGGAACATATGATCATAGTAAGGAGAAAAATGCATGTTATAAAAAAGAACCAAATGGAATGACCAGAATTGTAAACTATAATTTCTCACATGAAACTGGCCTTTTTCTGGAACCAGTTAACAAAATATACATACTTCAGGAAGTAGACAAAAATTTCATAATAAATAATGGGCAAAACTTCAATGCCAGAAAAAAATGGTACACCAGGTATTGGATATCCTCTCCAACTTCAAATACCTCAAACACTGACCAAAATCTATGAAACAACAGTTTTCAGGCAACGGACAAGAGGCAGCACAGGACAGTGATCCCTGAGAGATGGGGGAACCAGGCGAGCCCAAGAACTGCCACAGCCTTCCGAAAGCTCAGGGGAGGGAAACGCAGGCAAAGGCTGTCGACCTCGGCACTGAGGACGCAAAGATGGGAGTGAGGGGAGGCCCGAGAGGTGAGCGCTCACAAGATAAGAGTGTGGGAGAGGAAAGAGCTGCACAGAGACTGTTCTGGGGGTCTGCAGAGGGACCCTCCCTCGGAGTCTCCAACTGAGAACTGAGCAGCACATGCAGCAAATAAACTGCCCAAGGAAGAACTGCCAGAAGGAGCAGGTAGGACAATCTCCAAGAGTATAATTAAGAAATATTTGGGATAGCATTAGCATTTTGCAAAATAGAGCTTAGTTTATAAATTCAAGAGATTTATGATTGCCTGTAAAATAGTAAATTTATGTTATATATATTTTACCATAATTTTTTAAAGTCTATACAAATAAATAGTACAATTGTGGAAAAAAAAATATAATGGTACGCTAACTGCACGGGCTTCCTTCTACGGAATTAGCCTTCTGTGGCTGATGGTACACTCAAACACATTCACAGCCACCAGCAGCTAGCGTAACACGGGTTGAAAAGTCAAAGAGACAAATATATGATCTCAAAAGTGGTCTGCCAGAAGCCTTAAACAAAGTAAAATACTTTAAATATAGACACCAAGCACACAGAGCAGACGTGATGGGCTTCACATTGTAAAACCACTTTAAATTTTTTGCTTTAGGGCGCTTTTGGGAGTTACATGTAAGCACATGACCTTGGCTCTAACTTCAAAAAACAAAATAGAAACTTCCCTATCGGTCCAGTGGTTAGGACTCCAAGCTCTCACTGCTGAGGGCGTGGGTCCAATCCCTGGTCCGGGAACTAAAATCCCACAAGCTGCAGTGTGGCCAAAACAAAAACAAAACAAAAAAAAGAGAAAGAAAGGAGAGGCCAGGAGAAAACTCCCTCAGCAAACTACAAAGATAATCACACCCTACACTGTATACTGGGAGGCTCTCAACCAGATACTTTCTAACTACTCCATGATTTTAAACTTCTCTGCTCTTTCCTTCCCATTAGCATTTAAACCACTCATGTCCATCACATCTTTAAAAAGAAAAAATTCCTACCTCAACCCCAAATATTCCTTTGACCAATGCCTTCTCTTAACATCTCTAAGAAATTTGAATTTTTTTATTACTTCAATTTATTTTATTTTTTATTGAAGTATAGTTGATTTACAATGTTAATTTCTGCTGTACAGCAAAATTCAGTTATACATGATTTAGTTATACATATATATAATTTTTTAATATTCTTTTCCATTATGGCTTATCACAGGATATTGGATATAGTTCCCTGTGCTATACAGTAGGACCTTGTTGTTTATCCATCCTGTATGTAATAGTTTGCATCTGCTAACCCCAAACTCCCAATCCATCCCTCCTACCCCTCCACCCCCTTGGCAACCGCAAGTCTGTTCTGTCTGTGAGTCTGTTTCTGTTTTGTAGATAAGTTCATTTGTGTCTTATTTTAGATTCCACATATAAGTGATAGCATATGGTCTTTGTCTTTCTCTTTCTGACTGACTTCACTTAGTATGATCATCTCTATCCCAACCATCCATGTTGCTATAATTGGCATTCTTTCTTTCTTTTTCATGGCTGAGTAGTATTCCATTGTATGTATGTACCACCTCTTCTTTATCCATTCAAAAGAAATTTAAATGTTAAGAAGCGCTGTCCGCATTCACTGTGTCGACCTCATCCGCTACTCACTCTTCACCCCACGGTAGCTGAGCTTCACCCGCGTTACCCCGCTGGAATGGCTCTGCCGAGGCCACTAGCAACCCTCCTGTGGGGGCCAACCCAGTGGACCTACACGGCCCTCAGCTCACTCCACCTCCTGGCTACAAAGGACACCGCCATCCACTTCTTCTCGAAACACTCTTCCCTTTGTTTCGCCACAGGTGACCTCTTCTGGTTTTCTGCCTTCTCTCCTTTCTCAGGCTTCTTTTTGGAGACAGGCCACCCTATAAAAGTTTATGTTCCCCAGGATCCTGTGCTCTTCTTACTGGACACACTCTTCCTGCATGATATTCACCCTGACAACTTCCACTTGCCATCTTCACACTGATGAATCCCAGACCTGTACATACCTTCCCTCTTTCTTCACCTGATCAAATCCTATTCATGTTTCATGCCCCTTCATTCACTTAGATTTCACATGTGGGATACATTCTGTGACCTCCGACGTCTGCCGTGGATCTCTCCTACAGCCTGCCTTTGGGCCTACGTCGTACTTCCCCATCACTGTATTTACACAGTGTTATTTTTGCTTGTTTACCTGTGGTGCATTCTCTACTAAACTGTAAGTTTCTTCTCTATCGTGTTCAGTGCAGTGCCTGACACAGCAATCACTCAAATGCATATTTGTTAAATGAATGAATTATTAATCCATTTACCACACAGTATGGTATCTACTACCTACTAGGTGTCTGATGTTCAAGGTAATGAATTCATTGCCACTTCCAAATAAATTTCATCTCACTATTTCAGTTTTGAAATTATAGAAATCATAGTTTTCTTGGGATGAAAAACTTCATTTAGTCTAGGTTTACTGCCCCAGCTAAAGAACCAAAAACCATTTAACAGGCAATCATACATCTCTTAAGTTTATAAACTAAACGCTGTTTTGCAAAATGCCAATGCTTATCCTGAACATTTCTTAATTATACTTCTCCTAAATCTCTACCATGACTTTGGGGAAGAATTTCCCTCTAGCATCCTAGGTTTTTCTGCTTAAAGCCATCAGAGGCCATGTTTAAAGTCTGCACTCTCCTGGGATGCTCTGTGGTCGCTAAAGCTGACGGCCGGATACCAGACCGAAGCTAGGGGGCAGGTACGCGTTCATTTTGTCAACAGATATGTAACAGGCAGTTACTACCACCGGGCTCCGTCCTAGGTGGACACAGTGGTGAAATGCCTAAAGGCACCTACCTTCCCTCAGAAGTGTTTGTTTTAGGAGGAGGAGACAGCCACTCAACACACAAGATACTTGCAGGTGGTGGCAGGTGCTGGTAAAGAGCTTAGTCAGGTGATGTGATAGAGTAACGGGCTGGTGGAGGTTACTTTAAATGATGTTGCTGGGGAAGGTCACCTTGAGGAGGCATCATGTGACCTGAGACCTATGAATGAGGGTTCCAGCTGGTGAAGAACAGGGACCGCAGGAGGACGCAAGGCCAGGTACGGCGGGAGGAGCAGCAAGAGCAAAGGCCCCAAGGAAGCACCGTGCAAAGCCAAGGGTAAAAATACAAATCAGAGGTCAAATAATACAAGGGTACATTTACAAAAAGTTTTAAAACTTAACGCTTTGTTTTTAGCAGGGCTTCTCTGCTGTGTCTACGTAAATAAACTAGCATTCAGGAGAAAAAAAAAAAAGAGTACATAATTTATATAACCTATGAATAAAATATACTGAAAAAGAGTTATAGGAATTAAGCACTACTAAAACCAGAGCAGAAGCTGTGTAGTGTATTATGTAGGCTTCCCTCCTTCTCCCTGGGCCCTTGGTACAAATGACTAATCTATCAGCACAGTCTGTACAGGGCCTCAGTCCCTCTCAGCAATGCCCTCCTAGCAGCTTCTGCTTGCCATCTCTGTCCTCAAAGTTCAATAACCAAAATGGATAAAATTTAAAAAAAATTTTTTAAGTTAGAAAACTACTGAAGAATGTATGCCTCATGGTCCTTCTTTTATAAGTATGATACATTTTCCTGGTTTCAAAGATTACCCTGAAAGTATAATTCATTAAGAAAAGTCTTTTCTTAATGACTCAGAGTCTCCATCCTAACCATGTATTATTGGATAAGACAGAAGACACTGGATACTTATTTTCTAGTTCTAGGTCTCACCTTTCACACATGAAAAATGACAGGATAACCTGCAAGTCCCTTTGGGCCTATTTAAAGAATTTAAATTAAGTATCTTACATTAATCTATTTAAAGGACACTACTATACTTAAGTGAAATGTACATATCTTTAAAATTAAACTCCTCAAAATGATGTTTCCCCTTAAAGTCATCTACATAAGTACACATACAACTGGGTTACAGGAGGAACATGGGTGTCTGCTTTTAACTGACACTTGGATGAAGGCCAGTACTCTTAACTATGATTTATTTTCATCAGTGGTTCCTCTTCAGGGCAATTTCTCTTCTAAATTCATACAGCTAATACACAACTCACCACAGAACTACAGCTGGTTTTCATTGGATCACAAGTGTAAAGTTAAAGATACAGTAAAGCAAGACTGCCAAGGAGAATTAAGTTAGGGAGATACAATGTATTTGAAGAGCTGACTGTTTATCACACCAAAAAACGGAGGAATGAATCACAGTTAGTCAAATGAAGAGATTTAGACTAAGCAGCGACCAAGAGATGGGAAAAATGCACAAGGAGGGAGTCATCACATGCGAAAATGGAGAAGCCAGAAACCTTCTACCCAGACACCTTCTAGGACACAGGAAATGTACCTCCAACCAAGTTTTTGCTAGCATCCTCTTTTCTCTTTCTAGGTGGTCCTTCCTGCAACCTAAAAAACACTACAGGGCTTCCCTGGTGGCACAGTGGTTGAGAATCTGCCTGCCAATGCAGGGGACACGGGTTCGAGCCCTGGTCTGGGAAGATCCCACATGCTGCGGAGCAACTAGGCCCGTGAGCCACGATTACTGAGCCTGCACGTCTGGAGCCTGTGCTCCGCAACAAGAGAGGCCGCGATAGTGAGAGGCCCGCGCACCGCGATGAAGAGTGGCCCCCGCTTGCCGCAACTAGAGAAAGCCCGCACGCAGCAACGAAGACCCAACACAGCCAAAAATAAATAAATAGACAAATTTTAAAAAATAAAGGAATTCCTTTAAAAAAAAAAAAAAACACTACAAAAAGAGAAAACCGGGCAGATGAGTAAGGTGAAGTGGGACTGTTTCGAGGCAGGAGGCACTTCACAGACGTCCTTCCTTAATTTTCAAAGCAACCCTCAATGGTGGCATCACTCAGTTTTGCAGGAGAAACGGCAGCTCATACCAATCACATACATCAAGTAACCTGTCTTGAGGCAGAATGCCCGACAAATGGAAGAACTGGAGTTTTAACCCAGCACTCTGCCCTGCACCTTCTGTGATGTCAGTCACCCTGCAGCAGGTCGGATCCGCCCCTGAACTGATCTTCCTGCCCCGATCTTTCCTCTCAGCCAGTCAATCCTGCTCACGCTGCCGGAGGCTCTCGCGATAAAACTGGCGTCACATCACATATCAGGAAGTCCCAATGATTTCCTGTTCCCCAGGATCAAGTTCAGATCCATTTCCCTGGCGTTCACCATCCTCCATAATCTAGCTCCACCCTAAAAAGCTACCCGTGTCTCCCACTCTGCAACACCAAACCCGTGCCAGTCAGCTCTCTCCTCTCACCCAGCAAGACGTCGCTGGAATCAGCACTGTGGAGTGCTCGCAACATTCACGCCCTCCTCTTCCCTCTTGACTGGGGGGTTAAAACCCCCCATTTTGATCAGGTTTTCATCCCTCCCTCTTGTGAGTCAGGTAAGGTAACCCTATGTCTAGCTCTAGGGACCGATCTAGGCCTGAAGAGCCGAAGCCAGTGTTTCTCAACAGTGGTGCAGTTAGCACTGGGGCAAGGGGAGGACAATTCTTCACATTGGGACTATCCTGCAAGTCATAAAAAGTTTAATACCCCTGCAAGGGATAAGACAGGCTCTGGCATAATTACAGATGAGGAACCATAGCCCGGAATGGTTGATTTGCTTACGGTCACAGAGCCAGAAAATAGCAGAGCTGGGACTGCAGCCCAGGACTGTCCTTTCCAGTACACGCTGCAGGCTCCCAGCTCTTGCTCAAAAAATCATCTACTGAATATCCACTACCGATCACTCCGGGAGGATATGAAAACAAGCAAGAAAGAGCCACTGCCCTCAAAGGCGAGTGAGAAAGAGCCACAGTTACAACAGCACGCAGTGTGATAAAGAGGACGCACAAGCAGGACAGAAGCACAGCGGGCAGAGAACTCACCTGTGGACAGGGAAGGAGGTGTCAGCAGGGAGGCACAAATCCGAGAAAGCCAGGGAGAGGGTATTCTGAGCCTTAAATGATTTGGCCAATATCTTTTATTTTCCCATTGAGTATGTACAGTTGTTTTTTAAAATACTAAAACCACGAGGGCCTCAAGAACAGAAGCTACATTTGTCTTTACTTCTTTTACATGCTCTATGGTAAACCTAGTTACTTTAGTTGCAAATTATAATAAGCACTGAACATCGGCTAAATTGAAATGCAGAGAAAGATCATGTCCCATCACCACCAGCAGAATATATTGGTTTCGAAGGATTACGTCTTCCCTACTTCTAGGGTAGAAGGAAAGATTAACAAAGAAACTTTTAAGTTCCCCATTCTTGTAAGATCCTCTAAATTTAAAGAGTTATGATACCATTTTCTTTTGTAAAGTAGAAAATGGTACATTACTTCAGTAAACTACATTTTGTTATCTTTTAGATAATTGTCTAATATCCATATTCACTGAAAATGTTACAAAAGTACTTCTGATAATTGTTTAAATCATGATATGGCACTAGGATACTGATTTACTAAAGGCAGCTGACCAAGTTAAAATGGTAAGGAAAATACTGAATTCATCACTCACCATCAATTCTCCTCAAAGCCAGATGGGTCCATGAGAACCATATTCTAACCTAAGCAATCCCAGGTAACCAGCCACAAATACCAACAATCTGACTTATTAACAGGAGAGTATCATGCAGCCTGTATTCCACACAACCCATTTGCCAGGTTTATTGACACACTCTGTGCTCCGTATAAAACATGTGGCATGCTGAATAAGCTCTTGCACTGAGCAAGCTACTCCCTAATATACAGGGGCAGTTCAGATCCCACTAGTTGCAGCTGTACTTAACTGCTGTAGCTAAGCAACTGAATTATTACATAAGCCAATGAAACAAGAGTGTGAAAAAAGAGTAATTATTTCTAAGAAAACTAAATTGAATGTTTTGAGGAGCCTTGATAAAAAAAATAAGTTGCTCAAAAGCTTACTGTCAAAGTAGGCGCAGCTGAGACAACAGTTGAGTCAAACGGGAAGCAACAATTTTTTTGAATCTAAGATTTTGTATTCACAGTACTTTGAAATTGTTTTTAAATTGTTTAAGCTCTTTAAAAGAAATGGAAACCACAGACAGTGCATTATAGTATACAACATGGATCACTCTGAACTACAGTCAGAGGTACATACTCAAAAAAAATGACCTTGGCTTCCTATCAAAGGATTGATAAATAAATGTATATTTACATATTTTAAGTTAAAATAAGATGGTATTTCCTTTTCAATCTTGATTTTCATCAACTTTTTAACCAACTACAGGCACCACCTGGAGGCTAAAGGCCAGGCACGTCCTTCTCACCTCTGATAAATGCGTATGTGACCCCATTCTTCTCAGCTCTAGTTCTAAGCGTCCTCCTATTGCCCACACCAACCACACTGTACAGACAGGCTTCAGAAGGGCCTTGTCTGCTGAGGATTCTGGTTAAGCATGTAGTTGGCAAGAGGAAAGCAACACACACACATACCCTAAAACCTTTAGATACGTTAGCTGTAGTCACACTACCTATGGCGAAATTCGTTTTAAATCAACACTGGCAGATTCATACAAATGCCAATTATTAACAGTTTTAAATATCATCAACTAAGCATCTAACTAAACTAGATGGCACTGTCTTTACCTTAATGCATACCAAGCCACATAAATACAGCAAACTATTAATTGATGAAAATGTTTACACTGCATACCACCAGACTGGATATTTCAAGATATTAAAGATTTATTCTGAATTTTTAAGTAGGATAACAGGAATTGTTATGTATTGATATTTTTAAAATCTTGTTTTTGGAGATATATACTGAAATATTTATCATGAAACAGTATGTCTGGAAGGGGAAATTGGGGGAGGAAGGTTAGAGGAAACAAAATTGGCCAGGAGCTGGTAATTGCTGAGGCTGGTGATGGGTACATAGGGGGTTTACTGTGCTATTCTTCTTTTGTCTATGTTTGGAATTTTTATAAATAAAAGTTAAAATAAAAAATATTGAATTATGCCAAGCTATCTAGATACTATCTTTAAACCTCCCAGACATGGAGTTTTTAAGCCCAAATAATATGAAATTTCATATTTCATACCAAAAAAAAAATCACAAAAAACAGAAGCACTTAACGGAACCAGGAAAAGAATAAAGATTCACTGAATCTCGAAATCCTAGGCCAGGGCGATGCCGTTTCTTCTAAGGCCGTGAGAACATTCTGACCCAATTCTCAGTGTACCAGTTGCTTTCTTACACTACTGTTCCCAAAATTGCTGAGGCTTCAGAAAGTTTCCATAAGAAACTGCTTTAGCAAGCAGTGATTCCAGTTAGAAAAGGAATGAAGTTGGCTGTAATTGGTTATGAATATTTTTATACCTTCTTAAAATCTGCCAGTCTGGAACTATTTTATTTAGTCTCTGGGTGAACACCGGTCAAGTCAACAGGATGGTGAAAGCCAAACAAACTGCTTTATAGCCCAAAGGGGCAAATGGTCTGATAGGTATATGTATTTACTTTCAGTATAACCAGGAGACAAGATAGAATTGGAAATTCAGTATGTTAGAGATGCTTTAAATTTTATTTAAAAATTATTTTCAAACGACTGGATTGGGATATTCCACATACATATATAAAAGGATAATCTACTGATCCTTTTGTGCACTGATTGGCTTAAGTGGAGCACAGGATTTTCCTAGCATGATTTTAATTAGATAAAATCAATTAAGTTTCAAGAAGGGATCAAATAAGACTTAAGTCTGATATAAAAGTGAATAGAGCATTAACTCCCTGCAGCTAGCTTTGGCTTAAAAAAGGTAAGCTCAACTCAAAAAAAAAAAAAGAAAAAAAAGAAAAGAAAAGAAAAGGAAGGAAGGAAGGAAGAGAGAGAGAAAGGAAAGAAAAAAAGTCAGTCGTTCTTTTTTTTTTTTTTTTTTTAAAGAAATTCACGTTCTTTTATTTATTTATTTATTTATTTATTTATTTATGACTGTGTTGAGTCTTCGTTTCTGTGCGAGGGCTTTCTCTAGTTGCGGCAAGTGGGGACCACTCTTCATCGCGGTGCACGGGCCTCTCACCATCGCGGCCTCTCTTGTTGCGGAGCACAGGCTCCAGACGCGCAGGCTCAGTAATTGTGGCTCACGGGCCCAGTTGCTCCGTGGCATGTGGGATCTTCCCAGACCAGGGCTCGAACCCGTGTCCCCTGCATTGGCAGGCAGATTCTCAACCACTGCGCCACCAGGGAAGCCCAAGTCAGTAGTTCTTGATGTGTTGGAAACCCTCCAGTGGTCTCGCATCTCAGAATAAATGTCAAAGCCCTCCTCATCAGGCACACTCAGTGAGTGTGGACCTGAGGGTCCTCGCCACTCCCACAGCTCAGCTGGCCTCGATGACCTCACTGACCTCCAGGCACACTTTCCCTGAGGGCAATGCTCTTTCCTCAGAGACACAACTTACAAACCTTCCCTCAGGTCTGGACTCGAGGGTCACCTTCTCAGAGGCCTCCTTGGCCACCCCATCTAACACTGTGTGTGTGAGCACATGCACGCACACACACACACGCATGCACACACACACATGCACGCGCACACACACACATGCATGCACACACATGCATGCACCCCTCAGCAAGGTCTCTTCTCCCAGCTGTATTTTTCTCATTTTATTTTTCTCCTTATTGACCTTGTTTACTGCCATCTCCTCCACTAGAATGCAAGGCCCATGAGAGCAGGGATTTTTGTCTGAGTGCAGGGATTTAAAATTATTTTCTTTAATGCTGTATTCCTAATGGTCCAACAGTTTCTGGCCCATGATAGGGGCTCAACGATTTACTGAAGGTAACAAAATAACACAATGATCTACCACATGAGGATCCAATGAGATGTACTATCTGTGACCTCAGTAAACAGATCTGCTAAACACATGTAGTGGTTTTATAACATAGACTTTCCAGCAATGCCAAGGTGCTTTTTAATCTCATTCTTTTGTCCTCTATGCCTCTAACATTCTGCCTTGTTTTTATCTTGTTTTCATGTATGAAAGGTAATTTACCAGAATAAACAAGGCACACTGAGGCAATGGCAGAAAGAATCAAACTCAAATTGCCGGACACCCAGATTTGGAAAAGTAGGTTAACAAAGTTTGGGATAAGTAAGAAGCAGATAGAAAGTTCATCACCTCCGCAAGAGTAGCTTGAAATTAGAGAAACTTGTTACAACTCCCTGAACACAGTTAAGGTAGACCTTAGATCTTGGGGTCTAACAGGTCCCAGTTTATAGTTTATTTTTATAATAATACGAATAACACCATCCAACCATAGCTACTATCCCCTGTTGTAAAGTCAGACACATTGGTAAGCCCTTTACATACATTTTTACTTACTCCTTGAGATAATCTGGTAGAGATAATATTTTTGAATTGTTATTTTTTCATCTTCAGGGGGTTTTTTCCCCTTATCTTTTCTCCCACCTCCCCAACCCGAACCAGCAGTGCCCACTGTGTCCACTGTCCCAGGTGAGGCTATGACATGAGAGAACACTGTAAAGGGTTCTTGGCTGTGAGTTCCAAAGGCCCTGAGAATGGAGAGAACTCTGGGCTCCAGACAGAAAGCACTGGTGAGAAATACTGCAATGGGGAGACACAGCGCGGCCTCTGTTTCTCCCACCCCCACCTCCACTCTCAAAGCCTGGAACAGAGGACCTGAGCTGGGGGAAAAGACAGTGGGGAAGTGCAGAGCGGAGGCCAGAGGCAATGGCGAGACCTGGCGAGAGCCCTCAGCCCGGTGCCAGAACCCCAGTGAACCAACAAATGGACAGCAGGGGACAGAGCTTGTACTGCATTAGGATGGAACGTGTCTGGGTTGTGCAGCTTTGTGCCCCACTAGAGCAGGACAACAGCAAAATGGCTCCGGTTCCCTCAGGCACAGCGAGGGAGTGGGACAGAACTCCCCACCTGAGGGTGCTGACTGCCAGACAGGTGGCTGGAGGGCAAGACACGACCCTCCGCCCAAGGCATTATGTAAGGATCCCCACCTTCAAGTTATACCTAACCCTGGGCACGAGGAGGAGGCGGTGAGCTGCAGGTTATATAGCTGACTTTCCCAGTAGGATAAGGACATAATTCGTTGTAAATTGTTACAGAAAAATGAAATTCTGTTTTTTTGCCCTACCTGGATTGTGCAATGGAAATCACACCTGAGTTCCTATTATTACTTGTATTTTACAGATGAGGAAAACAAAGCATTAAGTAACTTTCCAAAGTGATAACAGTTGGATTTGATTGGGATTTGAACCCAGACTCCCAATCTCTCTGCTATTCCACCACTATTGCACTGAAATACATAAATTTCATAATCACATAGACCTAATTTTTTCATTCATTGCATCTCTAATAGAAGACATGACAAAATTTCTTTTCCAAATGTAAAATTCAAGGCAAATCAAACAGCAATAACGGAAATGTAATAGCTTTTATGTAATAGCTAACTTCAATCATAGAAGAATGCCAACAACCTCAAGATCAATTCATTACATACATACATATGTCGCCCCACAAACAACAGTAAACATATAAAAGTACAATGTATTGAGAAATACTTAATGCCAAAGAGGTACTATGAAGTCATTAGCATTTTGAAATGTATCTGTATTTTATTACTAACACAATCTACATATATTTTAAAAACAGTATTGCAAATGTGAGGAAGATAAGCAGTCTGTAACAATGTTTGCTCATTTAGATTTAAAGATCCCCTGAAAATTCACCAGCTGGGAACCTCTAATCTAGAATAAACTCTAGGTGTTGCAAGCCAGGCACATGAAACACTCCAAATACTTTAAGTGAACTGCTAACGGGGAAATCAAAAGGAGCAGATCCGTTTTAACCATTCGCAGACGCTGTGTCCAAGGCCACAGGGATTTAGAAGGAGTCACGTCATAGAAACATTATCTGCATGGCACGTGTTGTTCACTGGTTCCCAAAAGTGGCTTAGTGCCTAGTCCCAGATAAAATTTTAGATCACAACTAGGCATACTGGAAATGTATGCCTTCTTTGAAATGTACTTTCTGTCCTGCAAGGGCAGTCACTTCGATAAGCAACTGTTTAAAAGACCTCAAACTAAATGTGCCCTCACTTAGGTAACACTACTCCCTCATCTCAAGCAGAGAAATGATCTTCTACACTATGACTGATGTCTGCCAGAGTAATTAACTAGTTCTTATTTTTACATAAGTTTTTCAAACTGTGGCCTCTTCACTGACATAAGCTCAGTTTTACTCTTAAGTTTCCAATGACAGTAAATGCAGCAAAATAGACGAAAGGGTCTCGTTTCCAACCCTAGATCCCGTGCCATTACTGGACATAGCGTGTACTTCTACCACAGCAACGAGAACTCTGAACTGAAGAGATGAAAGTGCCTGTTTCCCCCATTAGACTATAAATTCTTTCAGAGTAGAAAAATGTGTGCACTGTTCACTTACAGTATTTATAAGTTCTGGAGAGAGACTGTTGGATGAAAAAACATGCTTTTGATTTTTGGTAGCATACTTAACATTTCCCATAAATAACCCTTGATATTTATGTATAATAATATTCTGATGTTAACCACAGAATGTGAAAATCAAATGTATTCCTTCCATAACTAATAGTGTATGCCATTTATAGACCAACAAAAAGACTCTGAATGGTATAAATGCCAACAAGGATTTCAAAATATTTTTCTGCACTGTTCATATATAGACATACATTAATTCTTATTGATAGTGCATAGGCAAGTTACATGAATACAGGCTATTTTCTAAAGCACACCCTTGCCTTCATACATATGAGTCCTAGATCAACTTAATTATTCAAAGGTAGGTTCTTCTAGTTTAGGGACTATATTCATTGTTTTCTCTGGCTTTAAAAACATCTTGTCATTTTAACTTCTTTGAGGCATCTAAGTGGGCAAACAGGAAAGTTTAATCTGGTGAAATTTAAATTCATTGAAATTAAGTATAGGTGCATACCACACAAGTAAGATAAAAAACTGGATTTACACAAATATCATAGATTATCTCAATTACAAAATAATTAAAAAACAGGATTCTTTTACACAGTAATCCCCCCTAGTGAATTAAAATTGTTCTCATTATACAACCACTTTAGGAATATGTGATACAAAGCACATAAGTCTGGACTGATTACTGTGAACTATAATGATATTCAAAATTGTATGGCATGTTTTCTGGCTAACCAAAAAGCAACAGGAAAAGTAATAACGAGTCACAGTCACCTCACCACCGTAATAATCAGACTCCACTAGATTAAGCCATTTTGCACATAACACAAATAACCAATCAATACAACACTGAAAACCGCAAGTTGATGAGAAGCTTAACAGTTTTTGAGAATACCAACTTCTAAAATTTTCCGCATCGAGCTTCCCTGGTGGCGCAGTGGTTGAGAATCTGCCTGCCAATGCAGGGGACACGGGTTCGAGCCCCGGTCTGGGAAGATCCCACATGCCGCGGAGCAACTAGGCCCGTGAGCCACAACTACTGAGCCTGCGGATCTGGAGCCTGTGCTCCGCAACAAGAGAGGCCGCGACAGTGAGAGGCCCGCGCACCGCGATGAAGAGTGGCCCCCGCTCGCCGCAACTAGAGAAAGCCCTCGCACAGAAACGAAGACCCAACACAGCCATAAATAAATAAATAAATAAATAAATAAATAAACCCAAAAAGTTAAAAAAAAATTTTTTTCCGCATCACTTGAACTCAGTTAGATTAGAATACTTTAAGCAAGAATGAAGTATTCACTGCACACAGTGTGTTAGAGCCCACCCATTTGAGAGTCCACAGATTCCAGAGATGAACCTAGAACAGAACCCAGGTTCTTACTTTCTTTTTCAATCTTCTGCAACGTTGGTTCTCGAAGTGTGGTCCCTAGACTAGCAGCCTCAGCATCACCTTGAAACTGGCAGAAATGCATGTTCCGGCCCCACCTCCTGAACTAGAGACTCAGGAACTGCACAGCAATTGTGAGTTAACGAGCTGTCCAGGTGGGGGACTGTGGTGCAGCTGGGGTACCTCAGCTCTACCATCAATGCCTAAACTCGGGAAACGTGATCACCACTCATAAAATAGTTATGCACTTTAGTAAGAGTCCAGTTTCTCTCTTAGATGGAAGCTTATTACCATTGCCATCATCTTCTTTATAGCAGAGATTCCTAACGAGTCAGAGAAGAGGGGAGTTTGGGGGAAAATATTTCGTACTCAAATTTTAGAGAACAACCATCTATCACTGTTTAAATACAAACTACAGGAAAAGCATGGGATGTTTTTACTTATCAAAAAGGGGAATGGGTTTTAAAAAACTATAAATATAGTAGTAAAGACCAGAACCAGAAGTAGCTTTAAATATTAGAATTTTAAAAAACAATCCCCATATTTTTTGGTATCATCATGGCTTTAAATGATTAAGATGGATCAAGCTGACGTAACTACAGATCTCAGTAGTCTAAAGCCTATCGATTTCCTAGGTTTTTTGGTTGTAAGAAATTGAATATACTTATTGGTAATGGCAATCACGAGACAAAGTAAGTCTGACACATCAACAAAAAGGCTGTAAAATCTTAAATTCAACTCCTGACTTTAAAATCTTATGAAGGTGGGGAAAGTACAAGAGTGATGAAACTGCTGCTGACTCACGAAGGAGTCCCTCTGAGCTCCTGGGGAACGCACGCAGAGAGGCAGGTAAAACATAAATGTGTTTAAAAAGAGCAATTTTCAAGAACTCCGGGTTCAGTGCTGGTTATTATTCAGTAAGTTGTTAGGTGTTTTTAAAAGTTTAAGAAACATACTTTTTCTCCTTTGGAAGAAGAAAATATGGTGCTGAGGGAAGAAAAATAAATTTTAAGTTTCTACTTGTAATACTGAATAGCATTTTTCTATTAAAGTGCCACTTACTATGTATAAGCATTAATTAAAACCTTTTTTTTTCATCTTAGCATAATTCAAAACAAATTAACAGAAGATGGATAAATTTGGGAGTCTGCTTTAGATGCCTGGCTAATGACAATAAGTTTTTAAGTTTAAAAAAATTAACTTGTTTTCTTCCTTATTACAAAAGCAATAAATATTCATTACTCAAAATCTTGAGAATACAAAACAGGCTTAAAGATGAAAAAGAAGTTCCTAAGTGTGAGATAGACAACTACTGTTAACACACAAATTTACATTTTTAAGTCCTCTTCTGTGAATTTGCATTAGAAATACATTAAAACTGGCATTTAACTGGTACATTTTAAATAGCTCATTAATTTTTGAATGTCTGCTCTCTTAGGCAAGGATCCAAATCTTAGCCTTACTTCCAGCGTAAGAGAAGCACAAAGGAACCGCTAAAACTGTCTGCCGAACTGATTATCTGGGATCCTACAAGACAAAGTCTGGACTTGCAGACTGTCAAGATGTACTATGTAAGTATTTTTTAAATGACTGACGTGATCAAATAAGGGTTAAAATTCACTCAATGAATTAAAGAGAAAAATATACATTTCAAGACTCAGCTCCTTGGAAAGCCTTGCCGGCTTGAGAAGCTGCAGCAGGAGCCCCCTGCGCCCTGCAGCAGGCCTACCCTCCGCTAGAACAACAGAGCTTCAGGGTAAGGACAGGCCTTTCAGACTGACACCCCAACGTGGAGAAGACCCGGCACTGAGCTCACGCGACGCTCAAATGAAGCGGTCGGTGAACGATGATGGGTAACGGTTCCCAGAACAAAGTGCATTTTTCGCCTAGTTAACGAATGTCTAAAGTCCCATGTCCCTTTGACTTATATGTCCCCCGTGACACAAAGAGGTGACTTCTGAATCCTGCCTCTGCAGGTAATACTACTTACTCTATGACTCAGTTTTCAGATACTAAAAATAGCTTAGAAAAATTGAGTCATACTGAATAACATCCTCAAGCACTGTATTTACAACACCTAAAAATGAATAAGATGGGCTAAATCTATCACGTGTTTTTGATAATCAAAGGGGGAGAAAAAAGAAAAATACCAATTGGAAACTGAAATGCCCAGCCTGTTATTCTGATGGCTTAAGGTCTGGTTTCAACTAAAATGCATAACAACTTTGCTTTTCCACCTTTTTCCCTCCAAAAAACAGATTAACACTTTGTGTGCAGATATTCCATTCCTTCACTTTACAGTCTGTTATAAAGATGCTCTGACTTGGATTTTGTTCCGGCATGCGTGGCAGGCTGATACCATGAACCACCACCAGACTGAAACACTGAAGTGCTGAATAAAATATTAAAAGCAAAGACACACCCAAGCACACAAACACCTTTTAACACACACTGCTGAGTCAGCACAAAAGGAAAGGATCTAGAGAGGTCAGAGGACGTGAGAGCAGAAACCCTGGGAGGAAAATGTTGAGACAGGATTCCACCCCAGGAGTCTCCTCTATGCCCTGGAGAGCCTGAGTTTGGGTCCTGCTCTGCAGGCTGTCCTGGGGGAGGCAGGAGGTGACAGATAAACACTCCTGTATTAAGCTCAAAGCTGGACCCCAAAAGGACCTCAACATAAGGAAAAAAGAACCCACTGTACAGAAGGGAACAGCAAGGAAACCTGTCTCATCTTTGACCCAGAGTAGTAGAATAAGGGAGATTTCCCCTGAGATCTGAGGTCCATATTTATGCTACAGAGTATGGCTGGAAAAACATTAAGCCAGGAATTAAAGTTACAGTGATCCCAAGGATGTAGTGTCCCCAAGAGACTGGCATAAGCAAAGACAAATTCTCTGTGGACGAATATAACTCAATTTAGGGATCAAAACCCTTAGATGAAGTTCCAAGGAAAATGAGCAACTCACAGAAGAAAATAAAATCACAAAACACACAAGAAAACAAGGCACCATGAGTGAGAATGAGCGGAAACGACTGCTGAATTAGACCTCAGATATTAGAACTAACAGACACAATCAATGTTTAATATGCTTAAGAGAAGCTTAAAAATATGAGCAATTAGAGAATATAAAGAAGGATCAAGCAGATTTGAAACAAAACCAAATAACATAATTTCTAAAAACAGAATATAATTGAAAATTAAATGGATAAAAGAACAGATTAGGCCCAACTAAAGAAAGAATAGTAAACTGAAGGTAGGAGTCAAAGAAATTATCTAGAATGCAGCACAAAGAAAACACGGCAGATTGAAAGTTAGATGTCTGTTGGACCTTTTCATGCTAATTAGGGTTCCAGAAAGAGAGAACAGGAAAGAGGCAATATTCATGAAATACAATCACTGGGAATTTTCTACAACTGCACTCCCCACTATGCTAGCCAGTAGCCACGTGTGACTATTTAAACTAAAATTAAAAACACAGTTCCTCAGTCACGCTAACCACACTGCAAGTTCTCCTTAGCCATGCATGGCAGGTGGCTACCACACGGGACTGCACAGATGTAGGATATTTCCATTATCACAGGAAGTTTACGGAACTGCACTGGTGCAGAAGTACTGAAACATCCATCCTAAGATCCAAGCTGCCCATAAATCCCAGGCTATATAAATAAAATCCACACATGAACACACTTAAGGTGAAACTGCAAAATACTAAAGACGCAGGGAAGGTCTTAAAAACAGGCAGAGGGAAGAATCAGACTATTCAGGAACAATATTAGATGGCTGACTTGTGAGCAGTAACTCTGAAAGACGGTAGGAAACAGGGGAAATAACAGAACTCCATACCTAGAAAACTATCTTTCAAGCACAGGGCAAAACACATTTTCATATATATGAGATTTACCAACAAAAAACTCTCCTTAATGGAAATTCCAAAGAATTCATTTAAGGCAAAAGAAAAATTATCCCAGAAAGAACTGAAATGTAAAAAGGAATAGTAGGGGCTTCCTTGGTGGCGCAGTGGTTGAGAGTCTGCCTGCCAATGCAGGGGACACGGGTTCGAGCCCTGGTCTGGGAAGATCCCACATGCCGCGGAGCAGCTGGGCCTGTGAGCCACAACTACTGAGCCTGCGCGTCTGGAGCCTGTGCTCCGCAACAAGAGAGGCCGTGATAGTGAGAGGCCCGCGCATCGCGATGAAGAGTGGCCCCCACTTGCCACAACTAGAGAAAGCCCTCACACAGAAACGAAGACCCAGCACAGCCATAAATAAATAAATAAATTTAAAAAAAAAAAGGAATAGTAAGCAAAGATATGGTAAAAGTTGATTAAATCTAAGTAAACATTAACTGTATAAAAAACAAAAATAATGTCTAATTTGTGGTAGAAAAGACAGAATGAAAATCCTGGGCAGTAACTGTGTTGGGAGAGATGACTGGAGCTGAGCTTCTTAAGGTCCCTGTAATCCAGGAGGAGGGTAATGATACTGAGGACTTTTGGACTTTAACGTACAAATAGTAACATATACGCTTACGACAACCAGTTGAAAAAAGTGACATACAGGCATACCTCCTTTTATTTGCTTTGCATTATTGCACTTTGCAGATATTGCAATGTTTACCAATTGAAGGTCTGTGGCAACCCTGAGCAGAGCAAGTCCATTGACACACCATTTTTCCCACAGTACCTGCTCACTTCGTGTCTCTGTCACCTTTTGGTAATTCTCCCAATACTACAAACTTTTTCATTATTATATGTGTTATGGTGACCAGCGAACTTTGGTGTTACTACTGTGACTCTTAACATTTTTAGCAACAAAGTACTATTTAATCAAGGTATATACATTGTTTTATAGACATAATGCTATTGCACACTTAACAGACTACCATATAGTGTAAACATCACTTTCAAACGCACTGGGGGACAAAACGTCCGAGCGACTTGCTTTACTGCAGTACTCTGGAACCAACCCACAACATCTCCGAGGTATGCCTGTAAGGAATAAACCTTCTAAAAAGTTGAGGGGTGGGGGGTGGGGGGAATCCTCAGTGAATCTATAAGATGGTAGCCAGAAATCCAAACACATCAATAAACACAAATAAAGCAAACAAAACCCTCTAGCCACAAAGATTGCCAAACAAGATGAAAAAGTAAAATTCAGTTACAGGCTTTTATATACCAGGAAAATATTTACCAAAAGAAAGCTAGTGAAACCACATTAACTTTTAGACAAAACTGTCTTTAAGAAAAAATGCACTATAAAGAGGGTAATTTCATAATGATAAAAAGTTCAATTTACCTGGAAGATAATACTAATCCTAACCTTAGAGAAATTTTTTAAATCCACCATTTTAACACCTCTGTCAAGTAGACCAAAAGACATTAAGAGACAACAGATCAAATAGAATTAGTAAGGATACAGATGGGAACAGCATAGTTAATAAGTTTGTATGGACATATACAGAAAATATACATACATTGATTAGGGAATATATATATTCTTTTTATGCACAGGTGGAACATTTATAAAAACTGACTATATACTGGGTACAAAGTTAGCCTCAACAAATTTTCAGGTACGGTTATTAGTAACAATCAGAATCCCTGATCATGATGAAATTAAGTTTGAAATCATTAACAAAAAGATAAATAGAAAAACCCTATACTTTTGGAAATTAAACACATTTCTAACAATTCATGGGTTAAAGATAACTCTTTTTAAAATCTCAGAAGTATGAAGTTTGTTCCAATTACCTTAAAACATAACAAATTTCTCATGTAATAATTAGTAAAACTGATTTATTTAAAAAACATTGCCAATAACTGAGCTGTAGATGTCTATTTTCCATTGTGCATGCACACTTCTAAAAAATTTTTACTAAAATGCACGATTAAAAGAAACAAGCTTACAGGTGGAGCTAAATAGTTTCAACAGCCACCTATCTCAATGGAAAATCTTTTTGCTCTTTCAAACTGGAGAGGGAGGAATCGAGACAAGAAAATTCAACATTCATTCATGGAATAACAGTTTATCAAGAGCTTGGTCTGTGCCTGTCACAGAAGATACACAGAGGAGCAAACACACAGGCCATCCTCCTGGGGCTGACAGCACCCTAAAGGAGACAGCCACTGGGCAGAGAAACACATGTAAAACGGCAGTCTGCACGTATGATGTGACCCTGTAACAGGGGTCGGGGAGATCAGAAAGCTTTCTAAAGGAAGTAATGCTTTGAGCTGAGACATAATGTGTAAAAGAAGGTACGTAGGGGAAAAGGCCAGAGAACAGCATTCCAGAAAAGAGGAACAGCATATGCAAAGTTACAAAGTTTTTGGTGGGTATCAGAGTAAAAAACTAATTACAGGGCTTCCCTGGTGGCGCAGTGGTTGAGAATCTGCCTGCCAATGCAGGGGACATGGGTTCGAGCCCTGGTCTGGGAAGATCCCACATGCCGCAGAGCAACTGGGCCCCTGAGCCACAACTACTGAGCCTGCGCGTCTGGAGCCTGTGCTCCGCAACAAGAGAGGCGGCGACAGTGAGAGGCCCACGCACCACGATGAAGAGTGGCCCCCGCTCGCCGCAACTAGAGAAAGCCCTCGCACAGAAACGAAGACCCAACACAGCCAAAAATAAATAAATAAATAAATAAATTTTAAAAAAAAAGTTAATAAAAAAAACTAATTACATTTTCAGATGGTCAATACAGAAGCAGGGTATAGTAGAAAACTTCACAAAATTTTATATGCTTTCTCATCTATTCCTTCTTTAATAAGAAATCGGTTGACGTTCCTACTGTCATAGAAGTTTTCTGTGATTACAGAAATACTGTCTAGATATTCTATTTATGAAGACACTTTAAAAAAATATTACTGTTAAGCTAAACTGAATGGTTACCATTTTCCATACTGTTAAAAAAAACTATCAAAAACAAATTAATCTTTAAGACGCTTTAGAAAGATATTTCTACTCTTTTCTTCAATAAACCTCTTCAAAACAGAGGTTTTTGCTCAGGAGAGACTACAAAGTATGCTTTCTAAACTCCTCTCGCTAATGTATATCATGGAACAGTCCTGAGCAATTCACTCATTTCCTACCGCTAATTTCAACATTCCACACTCACTTCATTCAACCAGACAAGCACTATAACACAAATATACAACTTTAGACATCGGAGATGGAAAGAAAAGTTAAAAAAAAAAAAAAAAAGCATCAAGGACTCCTAGAATCTGGTTCTAATGATTACTCCTAAAAGTGACTACATAAGCACAAAAGGATTTAAAGTAGTTACCAAAGGTTAACTGTGACATGGATATTACAGCTAAATTATATAGCTATGGATTAACTTCGTTAACTAGTTTCTTCATGTCCCTTTTGCTATATCCAGGCCAAAAAAAAAAGAATTCCTTTCCCAAGACTTAATAAATAAATAAATAATTTATTCCTAAATCCACCATATGACTGTGTAAAAATATAACCTGGAGTTCCTATTAGAAGTCAAGGCTACACACTCATATTAGGCTTTTGTTGTATTTACTAAATGAGACAAGACTGGGACTCAAAGCGAATTCAGCATTCTCCTGAGTAATGATTAGAAACAAAGAACAGATAATTTCTTTAAAATGTGCAGTTACTGATTAACTTTCTTTGGCAGTGAAGAACTACCTAATTCATTTTTCTTCTAAAAGGTCATTTCTTTCTATTGTGAATATACCAGTGCAGTTTTTTAAAAAGGATGATAGTTCAAAGATAACTGCATCTTCAAGAAAATATGTAAGAGCAATACATAAGAAAATTATATCTGAAGAGAACTGAAGGTATTTTCTGGTCAATTCAAAGGGAAACCCAACAGTACATAAAATACCCAGATAGTTTATTTCTTATCACTTAATGCTTGTAGCAGGAGCCTGAGTGCCATATGAGTCTTCAATTTTAAAAAAAGTTAGATGTTATTACTTACTATATGTATATTCTCTCTTACTAAAAAGTACCTACCCGATTAAATTAAAGGAAAGAAAAAACCCCAAACTACTCAGATGTTGGTAAGGGCAGGGGTGGGAAGTGGGGGGTGGGTGTGTAACAAAACAAGGACAAATTTACTCTCTGGGAACAATTAAAAAAATGAGACTTTGGTTTGATGTAAGAATCATCAGGAAGTAGGAAAACCAGAGAACTGAGGAAGGTTCCTATATAAGTGCTTCTCTGCTCTTCCTTTTTTTTTTAAAACAGAAGTGGTTTGTCACAATGTAAACATGGAAAGGAGTACTGTGTGGAATAGTCATTGGAAAGGTGAAAGAAACCAAGACTCAGAATTACTGGAATTTGCCTTCGGAGGAGTAGACAATAAAGTAGGAAGTGCTTACACATGCTTTAAGGCTTGTGCTTAGTGAGGACAGACGCAATTCAAGTTTAGTACAAGAACTATTCTCCTTTCTAATTTTATAGAAAAACTAAGTTCAGGTTTAAGTACAGATAAAATTTTCATTACATATACCAGCACTAGTTGCTAAGCTGGGTCCTACTTAAAAGACAGTCTATCTAACATGCATCGGTAGATCACGGTGCAAAATACCAAAACGCTGACCACCTCTGAATAGGTATCGACCACAAACAGCTTTTAAGGTTGCAAGATGAGTATAAAATAGGACGTGTAACTGGTAATTTCTGGAATGTTTGGCAACAAACCTCAAAATCAAATTTCCTTAGAAATCCCTGGCTTAAGTTTTGTTTTTAAAAAGATCAACACAAAATGATATATGCTAAAAAGGTAGCAAAGTTCTATCACACCTAATAAAACCAAGGAAGAGCGCAGCCAATAATATATTAACAAGAAGGTAATTATTTCAGTAACAGCAGGCAACAGGTTCCCTGAAGAATCTCCATTTTTTAAAAAAATAAACACTACACCTAGGCAGATACAGAACACAAAATTTCACGGACTGAAATATCAATCTGATCTTTCAAAGGGATTTGAAATTTCTCAGTTTTCAAAGTTCTCTCTCCACCAAAAACAAAAACCCAACAACAACAATCTAAGGTTTTCACCAACCCAAGAGAAGCTTCGAGGTTTCAAAAGTAAATATGGTAGAGGGTGCTGATGTTTATAAAGGGGACACTACTAAAACTATTCGTAAAAATCAATCAAATAAAAAAGTCAACTCAAACCCCATCACTGGCTCGTGGAGGGGAGCGTGGCTTTCCCATTACTAGGTGACATCTAGAACTAAAGAAAACGCCCCACCCCAGGGAGCGGGAGATGGAGGCTCCTGCAGACTCAGGTAGCAAAGGGTGACCGCTAATTCCACCGACAATACCGTAAAATAAACAAATCACCACTCCTGGCCAATTACCAAGCGCGAGTCAAAGTTCCACCACGTAATTCGGGCCTGGACCTTTTTTTAAGCAAACACGTAATTGAAAGCAGAGTCATTTCCCTCTTTGCATTTTATTCATGCTGGAAATAACATTCAAACCAAAAAGGTAGCAAAACAAAAGAAAAAAACAGGAAAACTGAGGGAAGTGGAGGAGCGGGGCGTTCCACTGGCGTTTTCCCTCCCCGGGAACCCTCGTTCACAGGCCTGGATTTTAAATTCTCAGTCCTCCCCGGCGGGGGTCGGGCCCCCGAAAGCGGCCCGTGGCGCCGGGGTCCCACCCTCTGCGGAAGGAGGGGACGCTGCTCCCGCAGCGGCCGGACGCGCGGGGAGGTGAGGAGTAGACTCCACTCGGGAAAGAGTCGGGGCTCCCGGCGGTCAGGCGGCTCCCCGGAGCGGGCGCCGGGGCTGCGGGAACTTCTCCTCTCTCTCCCGGCGGCCGCGGCCCACGCTCAGGCGCAAACTTTGCAGACGGAGCCGCGAGCGGCCGGGGTCCCGCCCCGAGACCCTCCCGCGCCGCCAGCCGAGCCCCCGGGCGCCCGAGCCCCGGCCACCCGCCCGCTCCGCGTAACCCGAGCCCTGCGGGGGCCGGGTGGGCCCCGGCGCGACCCCTCGGCCTCCCCGGCGGCGCCGCCGCCCGCGCCCCCGGGCCCGACCCTCCCCGCGCCGCTGCTGGGCCGAGCGGCCGGCCGGGCCTGGGCCGCGCGCCCCTCACCTTGGTGGCCATGGCGGGCGGATCCCTAGCCCGGGACGGCCGGCTCCTCTCCCGCGCCGCGTCTGTCGGCCCGAGTTGGCCGGACGAGGGCGAAGGCGGCGGCGGTTACGGCTGGGCCCCGGCGCGGCGGCGGCGGCGGCTCCGCCTGGGCCCCGAGTCTCGGCTCTGGGCGACTCCAGCCGCCGCCCGCTCCTCCAGTTCCTGAAACTCCCCGGCTGCGCGGCCCCCGCCCCCGCCGGCCGAGCCTCCCATTTACCGCGGCGTGCGCGGCGCGGCCGGCGGAAGCGCGCCCGGTGCCCTCGGCCGGCCCGGCCTCCTCTCCCACTTTCCGCCCCCGCCCGGAGCCTCCGCCCCGGGCCGCGCCTCCGGGCGCCCTTTGTTGCAGCGCTCCGGGCCGCGTCCGCGAGTGGCGGCCGGGGCCGGGGTCGGCGGCCGGGTCACGGCCCCCGGCCGCTCCCCGCCTGGCCGCCCGTGGGGACGGTGAAGGGGACTGGGGACGCGCTTTGAGGGAACGCCTGCCTGGGGAGCCGAGTCCCGACCGCCTCCAGCCGTCCGCCGCGGCTGAAGTTTCGGTGCGAGATGCACGGGGGTGCGACCAGAGCTCTGCGTCCCCCGGCGGGCACGAGTCACCGACGGGATCTTTGTCCCGCGTCGGGATGGCCGTGGGGCCGGTCGAGCTCTGGGCTAAGTGGAGTGTTCAATAAACAGCCGGCACGGAGCGGAGCAATGGCTTCCTGGTCCGACTGGCCCTCCGAGGAGGATCTGCCTCCAGCCTGGAGTTGACCGCGGGCTGTGGTCCCGGCTGGGGCTGCTGGGCCCGGACGCTTGGGGATATCGTTCTGAGGCGCCCCATTAACCTCCTTCTGGGCTCTTGATAAATTTAAAAACGTCTCCGGGCCCCAGAGGTTTGGGGGAGACACAACAGGTTTCTCGAAATGGAAACGAGAGGTCTAAAATTTTCCATTTTCTTATCAAAAGGTTTTTCTTCAGAGTTGGACGTATGGGCTTTATTAATAAATGAATGACTTAAATTGAGCAGCAAGATTTTCACTCAAGTACAAAAGCCATAACTGGAAGACATATCTTGATGGATATATTAGCACAGTAAATCTTGTTTTTATCATCAGGAATATATATATATATATATATATATATATATATATTTTTAAATAGGCAACTATCAAAAATCAACTTCAGGCCAGGAAAGCGATATTTAATGTCAAATTGTGTCCTCTCGAAAATACTCTGACTTCCAGAGATTTCACTGGTTATGTTCAACAATGGGGTTTAAAATGGATATGATACTACAGTGTTTTCTGTGAATTTTTGTTTGCTGAGCTGAGGGCCACAGCTATAATCATCCTAATATTCATAAATAGTTGTCTTTCTAAGTAAACGTAAAGTTGCAGACTGACAGTCATTGACAACCTACTTGCTATGTAGTAGGCTTTTAACATGCCTTAATCTCACTTGATCCTTATAGGAAACCTTTGAGAAAGTCGTTGTTGGCCACTATTTACAGACATGAAGAAATCAAGGCTCACTTAAATAACTTGGCTGGTTTGGTAATACTTAACAAAATTAGAAATGACCATAACCTTGGAACTAGCAGCTCTACTTCTAGGAATTTATTCTGCCAGCACACTTGTCTAAGTAAGCAAAGGTGCTTTCAGTAAAGCATTGTTCTGTAATAACCCCAATCAGAAAGTAACCTATATGTTTATTAATCTGACTGTTTCAATAAATATGGTATATCCATACAAGTGAAATACTAGGAAGTCCATAAAAATGCTAATATTTTAAGAGGTATTAATAAAAGTAAAAAGAACATTAGGTATAGTACAATCCATTTGTGTAAAAAATATGAAAATACATTGTATATGCCTAGGAAATTGCTGAAAAGATTGACCAGAAGCTAATGTCAGAATTTTTGAATATGTATATGTGTTACTTTATCTTAAAAAACAAGTTTATATTTTAACAACTAAATAGATATCTTGACTAAGAGTACACAGTGGTATGTGGGAAAGCCAGGATTTGAACTTGGGTAATAGTGTAAGTAATGAATTTTCCTTATTCTTTTACATTTGAAAGCTGGCTACAGCTCCCTGCAGCAGTTCAACAATGCATATTTTGATAGGAAGGTGCAAAGTCAGGTTCACTCCTGTGACCTATACCTTTCTGCATGCAAGTTGTAGACAGCCAATCAGCCTAGGCACCCAGCACCAAGAAAGCAGGACCAGGGACATCCCTGGTGGTCCAGTGGTTAAAGCTCCATGCTTCCAATGCAGGGGGCCAGGGTTTGATCCCTGGCTGGGAACTACGATCCCACATGCTGCATGTGGTGCGGCAAAAAGAAAAGAAAAAGAAAGAAAGCAGGAGCAGAGTCCAAGCTTTCCCTACTTGAACAATTTCTGTAACCCCGGCTTCATTTTTAGAAGTAACCAGGTTGACATCAAACTCAGAATGACCAATGCAAATTAATGTAAGTATTTAAATAAAGGTGAGATCACTACCTGTGTTACTGAGGTGTAGTCACTGACGTCATCCTCAAGTGAACCTGATCTCCAGCTCCATCTCATACCACCCTCCTGGGGCTCTGCTCCAACGCACTGGCCTCTCACTTCCTCCTGACTCCTGATCTTCACACTCCCTTCCAGGGAGAGGACCAGGACTGGCTTTGGGGCGTGTGACCTGTGCCATCTCGCAGGGCCCCGTCCTTGCTTTAATGCTCTGCCTGCGCCATCTTTAAATTCTTAATAGTTTTGAACAAGGGGCTTCACATTTTCATTTTGCACTGGGACTCTCAGATTATGTTGCTGATGTTGTTTCTTTGTCTGAAATACCTGCCACCCACCCACCATCCACTCCCCCTCCCCCACACCCACATGCCTTGCTAACCTTCCACTCATCCTTCAGAGCTCCCCAGAACTGTCACAGCAGTTAAAATTTGTCAGGGACATCTTCCCTGTCCCAAGTCTAAGTTAAGTTCTGTTGATGTAAGTTTTCTGATATAAGTTTTCATGGTACTGGTTTCCTTGCCTTTGGAAACATCTCAGTCCGTAATTCATTAGAGTGACCATTTGCCTGCCTCCCCCATCAGACTGTAAGTTAAGGAGAGGAGGCCCGGTGCCCCTGTCTTGCACCTGCCTCTAGCATCACAGCAAGCTCAGAGTAAGCCCCCACTAATACTTTGTGAAATGAACGAATAAATGAATGGATGAGAGGGGTTGCAAATCACAAATTAAGCAGTATACCATTTGCCTGCGTTTACTTTCAAGCAACTCAGAATTCTGCGAAACATGTTTGAAAACCACCGTCTCTATCATTACCTAAGTTAATGTGAAACATTACACAATACAAGTTTTCTGAAAGTTTTATTACTCGATATCGTGTTTTTTGAAAAAATAGGGCTTCCCTGGTGGCACAGTGGTTAAGAATCCACCTGCCAATGCAGGGGACACGGGTTCGAGCCCTGGTCCGGGAAGATCCCACATGCCGCGGAGCAGCTAAGCCCGTGCACCACAACTACTGAGCCTGCGCTCTAGAGCCCGCATGCCACAACTACTGAGCCCATGCGCTACAACTACTGAAGCCTACACACCTAGAGCCCATGCTCCGCAACAAGAGAAGCCACTGCAATGAGAAGCCCGCACACCGCAACGAAGAGCAGCCCCCGCTCGCCACAACTAGAGAAAGCCCGTGTGCAGCAATGAAGAGCCAACATAGCCAAAAATAAAAATAAATAAAATAAATACATTCATTAAAAAAAAGAAAAAGAAAAAATACTCTTCAGAAGTGTTATTCCTCTACGACAATGTTTTATGAGGTAATGTTGATTTTGATTGCTATAACTGAAAATGAAAATGCTAAATTTAGTAGTATTTACTGGAGATTGAGTACCCAATTCATTATTTAAAATGCAATAAATAAAGATTAAATTGTATTCAAGATAATACTCTTTAGATACTCTTTAGTGTGACATCATTGAAGTGCACATCTCCTGTGTACTTTCTAGTTATTGCTTGGCATTTGTCTTGGATGTAATTACCACGTACATGAAATGATAAAATGGCAATCCTCTCACTTATGGGTGTAAAAATGAGACCAGGGTGGTTAAAAGACTTACCCATGGCCACAAATTAAGCCAGAGTGGAGACAAGAGCCCAATTCTCTTATCACAGGTCTCCAAAACATGTCATTTTCAAATTAAAAATATTTTAGGTAAGACGTTTGAAGGGCGTTTTGTGACAGTCAAGACAGTCACTGCTAAAAACAGGACAAGGACTCCTGTCCTGAGCTGTGGTAGGAGCCACCCACCCACTCTAGAAGGACACACGAGGTGTGGCATCTTTTCCTCTCATCTCGTGGAGCCCAGCCACCCAGTGGAACAGGGGCTTATCCCAAACTAGAAAGCTGACTTCACTCAGGATCATCATGAAGAGCCCTGGGCCAAGTTGGGATGTAGGTGGTTTCCTCTTCTGCTTACCTTGATCACCCATTCATACCTCTTTCTTCTCTCCCTTCCTCCTCCCTAGACAAGCTTCCTCAGAGGTGGTGCCTTACATCCTGGCCCTCAGATCCCAGAACCCTGGCGTTGAGCCTGGCACAGGCCAAGTTCAGTTATTTCCTTTACAGCCAAGTTCAGTTATTTCCTCTACTCCTATGGATGAGAACACAATTGATTAGTTAAGAAATTTGATTTGCATCTGCGGACGCTTTCAGTTATAACTAGATTGCACTATCAAAAGAAAAAAGAGCTGTAGCCAGAGTAACAGAGCCGCTCTGTTTGGGCTTTGCACTCTTTTTTTTATGCCCAGGAAAAGGGATTGATAAGTATTCCTAGGAAGCCTGTGCTAGTGACACAGCTGGTGGCGATGGGTTTGTTCAGTAACGGTTGTATGTTATGACTATACACTTAGGAAGTTAAAGCACTTTGTTTTAACTGCAGAAATTAATATTAATTTCCTTGTTGAGGCTCAGAAACTCTCTAGCCCCAAACTCATTGTTTTTCACATTGAAAGGATCGTTTTTAAAATTCATCTTTCAAGAACTTGAAGTTTCTTAGACACAACTATGATGATTCAGCAAACCACAAGTACAGTCCCCATCCCACTTCCCTTCTCTCTTTTTTCCTTAGGACACCAGACTTTGGTGTCAATAGATCTAGATTCTGTTACTTGCACACCGTGTGACCTTAGGTACATTACTTAACTTCTCTCATCCTCAGTTTCCTGAACTATAAAATAGGGGTAATAGTAGTACCTACTGCATGGCTTTGTTGTGTGGGTTAAACTAGCTGATGAGCTCATAGGACTTAGCAGGATAAGCTCTCAAGAAATGTTAGTTATAATTCTTCTTGTTTCTTTCTTAAGTCATAATTAGATTGTCCTTATGTTCCAATAACTCAGAGCCCAATTAAGTGCTGGGTCATGTGGAAAGGGAATGTTGCCTGCCATTCCAGTAAACAAAGAATGTTGCCTGCCCTTCCACTAAACAAGGAATGTTACCGCCATCAAGCCTTCAGCCACTGCAGCTGCCCTCACCCCTCCACGGTGCGCCCTGGTGGGAATTCAGGATGGAGAACAACAGGAAGCATTCTATGCCCTGGATACTGGCCCTAGATAAGACACATATCTAAGGAATAATTTCAATGAATCCAGACTCTTGCATCTTCCCATACATAGAAAAGCACTAAAATCATTAACTTGATTAACAGATGTTAATCATTAACATCTGTTATTTGTGATTAGCAGTAATTTTTTTTCTTTTTGGCAGTTATCTTTTGATGTTTGACTACATTTTTTTTCCCAGCAAAAACTCCTATATATCTTTGTAACCGAACTCAGGTCCAGCCGCTCGCCACTCAAAAATCAATACCTGAGGGACAAATGTTGGCAGAAAGGAAAGTTGCTTTTAATCAGAAAGCCAACAATCTGAGGAGAAGGCAGACTCATGTCCCCCAAAAACCAACTCTGAAGATTCTGCTGAGCCATGAAAGTTTTTAAATGGGAAAGGGGAAGTAATCTCAGTTAATCAGTGAGACAGGGGATTAAACTCCTAGCCATCTCCCACTGCGTGCGGGCTTGTCGACTCCTCAGGATGTTTCTTTAGAGGTTATCTTGTTCACACAGTCTGTTCCTGATATTACTGAAGGGGAAGCTAGGGAAGAGATCTGGTCACCTGTTAATTACTTATTCTTCATTTCTACTTCTTTGATCTACGGAAAGGACCAACAGGTTAGGCAAGGTACTGTGTGATCATGAGATTTGAAAAGTGTGCTTGGGCCAGAGATGAGCAGAGCATGGGGGCGCCTGGTTTGAGGCTAGTTACAATATAGCTTTGCTGAAGTGACAAGAAAAGGGGCTTCCTTCTGAGAGCGGTTTCCTGCAAAGAGCTGCTTACAAATCCCCCGCATCAGATATCATTCCATTTCTCTGGGATTAGGGATGAAAGTCCCTCTTCTGTAACTGCTTCATGCTGAGAAAGAGCGTGGAGGTCTCAGAGTGAGATATAGAAATGGAGTTGAAGCATCTCTTTGCTGACAGTTTTAGTTGCCTGCTTGCTTACAAATACAGGCAGAACAAGCTACAATTATTTTGATGCTCACAAAGAGATTATTACGAGCAATAGTGTTAATCCCATACTCTTTTTTTTTAAAATTAATTAATTAATTAATTTTTGGCTGAGTTGGGTCTTCGTTGCTGCGTGCGGGCTTTCTCTAGTTGTGGCGAGCGGGGGCTACTCTTCGTTGCGGTGCGCGGGCTTCTCACTGCGGTGGCTTCTCTTTTTGCAGAGCACGGGCTCTAGGCATGCGGGCTTCAGTAGTTGTGGCACGTGGGCTCAATACTTGTGGCTCACGGACTCAGTAGTTGTGGTGCACGCGCTTAGTTGCCCTGCGGCATGTGTGATCTTCCCGGACCAGGGGTTGAACCCGTGTCCCCTGCATTGGCAGGCGCGTTCTTAACCACTGCGCCACGAGGGAAGCTCAATCCCATCCTCTTAAGGCCAGTTCTTGGAATTGTGCTACCCAGAGACTCGGTACTGCTCAAGATGGAGCAGCTCATGTCATGGCTGCAGTCTGGTCATCATGCAGTTAGTTTTTTTCCTGTGGTGGCAGTTACAGTATCTATAAAACAGCTCAGGAGTGTGCATCAGACACTGAGTCTGTGACTCTATTGTCCTAATCATTAGCTGCTTGAGCCCGCTCCTTTGTGACTCAGGGAGGCCTGGGAGGCTTCAGCTTTTCTACAGACAAGAGGAAGGGGACACGGAGGGCCTTTGTACTCGTGGGGGGAGGGGCACAGGGTTCTGCTCGGTTCTGTCCCAGCGCCTCTCTTACCTCTTCGGAGCAGTTCCTCAGCTCTATCTGAGAGGCTCTCTTCCAGGCTATTGTCCTCAGTAAGGTCCCAAATAAAACTTAACTCACAACTTTCTGGTTGTGCAATTTTCTTCAGCCGACAGTCAAATCATGTGAAACTAATGTGGGAATATGAAACTGTGAAAAGTAATGTGAACAGAATGGTCACCTACTATGCATGTTGGAGGAAGAGTGGGAAGAGTGGAGAATAGTACGGACCACAGAGTCAGCCTGGGTCCGGCACACGGGTATATCTTCTCCCACTTTATGAGTTAAATGAGGTTCAAGTGAACCTCAGGGGTGGCCTTGAAAATAAACAGCAGAAAGGGGTGCAACAGGTGCTTTTCCAATCACAATAAACGTTTTAAGCCTTCACCTTGTACCCAGCATTGGGCACTGCTACAGGTGTTAGAGATAAAAGTCCCTGCTCCCTTAGAACTTACACTCTGCAGAGGGTCGGGGAAAACAATAAACTACAAATAAGTATACAACATGTCAGGTGCTTTAGCAAGTCCTTTGAAGAAACATCAAGCCAGGCAAGGGTATAAAGAGAAGTGGGAGAGGTTATTCTACATTGATAGAAGGCTTTCCTTTGGTGTTAGGGTAGCCCAAGGTATGAATAAAAATGTTGGGGTTTTTGTTTTGGCTGGTTGGCTGATTGGTTGGTTTTAATTTTTGTTTCATTTTGACTACGTCACTTCTGTCTCTTCACTGTTCGGAAGACTCAATCCATGCTATAATAATGGGACATAGTGTCCAGAACCGAAGATTTAGCGGGAATCGGATTGCTAAGATCTGAGCAGGCAGGAAAGGGCGGGAGGTAATGGCGGGAAGAGGCTGGAGGTCGGTGAGGCTGCATAGATGGCAGGGGTGGCACGGGCAGCGAGGGTTGGGCCGCAGCAGGGACTGTTTGCTCTGGGATCTATAAAAGACTGTTTGCTCAGTTTGGGTAGCTCTGATTCCCAGAAGGAAGGTTGGGACAGAAGAATGAAATCAGGGTAGTAATGGTAAGATTGGCGAACCAGTTGGCTTCCCAAATGAGCTCCCAGCCTCCAGGATCAATGGTGTTCCCTAAAACCTTACCCTAGGATGTCGCTTTGATTTTCTGTCCTGTTACGGACAGACTCTTGCGTGAGTCCTCAGAAACACACTTACGCTCAGTGACTGGGCACAAAGTGGACAATAGTGGGAGTAGGAATAGCTGGGTGGCAAAGGACATTTTGCTAGCTCATGTGTCATTGCTCAAATCACGGGCTATGCAGAGTTACTTTAGTTACTTTAAAGCTAAAGTCCCACCTAACACACTAGCACACACAAACACACACTCTTATATTCCTTCTTTGTGAAAGGCAACTCTAGTGACAGTGGTTGTGAGACACGAGTGCAGGACATTTGCCACTACTACCCTTATTTAGAGTCAGGTACTGTGAATTACAGCCTCTGTCCCTCGGAGTCCTGTTCTCCCCCAGGCCTTTGACCAGAAAGGCCACCGCTGCTGAGTGCTGAATGGTGAGCCCATGGCCCTGGACTTGGACAGTCCTTGGCTTGAAGCTCATTTCTGCTGCTCACTAGCTGTGTGACTTTGAGCAGGTTATTTCATCTTGATCCTGAATTTTCTCATGTATACTGTTACTGCCCTGCGGCTTACTTAGCAGATTCCGCGAAATAGTTATCAATACCTGTGCATCTGGTGGGCTTCACTCCTGGGTGTCAATTTCTTACTGTGGTTCTCAGATCTATAACAAATATTCTAATATGCTGACCCGCAATGATTACGGCTGTTCTATCAGTCACATCCAGTCCCTGCCTTCGTCTACTCCTGTGGCACTTCTGTCTCCTTTGCCTTCCCCGTCATTCTTCTCTTTCTTCAGCATCCTCTTTCTTCATCCTCACTGTGTCTCACTTAGTCATGGGATACATTTAATCTCTTCCCTACTGTGTCTAGCATCTCTCCCCTAGTTTCTCAGAATTTTTACAGGCACCTCCGCAATTTTCTGCTTCTTAAGATCATTCATCTCTGGTTAAGTCAGGAAATGTCAAAATGCAAAATATTCTTTTAAGTAAATAAGTGCACAGAAAAACAATTCGTATAAGCTCTGCATTAGTTTCAAAATAAGTAACCAGTTTTATGTTATACTTTGTAGGAATGGAGACATTCCAAGCTTAATTTTTTTAAGTATTAAATAAAGAATTGTTCGGAAACACATGTGGTTCTCATAAATAGTCGCTATCTACCGGCCACCTGTCCATGCCAACATCTGTAAAGTAACGGTGTGGCTTTCAGGGGGCGATTGTCAGGTCGTTGACTGGAGTAATGCACACAAGAGGCCCGGCCCAGTGCATCGCACACGCTAGGTGTTCAAGAAGCAGTGGCTCTTTTTAGAGCTAGTTTGGTCTATTAGCTGCTTTTTATTTCATTCACAAAATATTTATTGAGAGCTATGTGCAAAGAGCTGAGGTAGATAAACTCAAAGTTATGGAAAATGCATTTTGTGCTCCCCTAGAATTTGAAATACCACAAGGATACACCACAAGAAATATCACAAGTGCTACCACACTCTTGAGGCCCTAACATAGTCCCGGCTCTCTATTCTCTCTTACTGGACATATGTCCTCTGCTCCTTCCTAGAAACAAAACTCTCATGTTATTGCCATGAGAACCACTGGGAGAAATGCCTGTGTTTTAGAGAAGCTGTGGTTTCAGAAGTAAAAAGAGGGGAAAAGTTGTGAAAAGCAGAACAATTTAGGGGAGTCAGTCAAACCACACTGCTCCGACCTCAAACCCTAATACTCTCATTCCAGGGCTGGTGTGCTTTGCAATCATCCCCTGTCTCAAATGTCTCCCACTGGGACAATGAGAGACTAATTTAGTACGTTGTTTTGAAAATGTAATTGTATTGGGGGAGGATTAAGGAACTATTTGTAACTTGGGTAAAACCAACCTGATAAATATTCAGTAGATAGAATTCATTTAAATGAAGGGGAAGTGAATGATTTTGTAACATGGTTACTAACTCTGCTAGAAATCAGGTGTCTGTGCTCTGAGCAGGACCGGGTCACCTGAAACAGGGATCCAAGTTCTTTCTCAGTGGGCACTGTTCTCAGGCCTGGCTACATAATTTGCAGGTCCAAGATCAAAAAGAAAATGTTCAAAAATGATTATGAATTTCAAAAGAGGGACTTCCCTGGCAGTCCAGTGGTTAAGACTCCACACTTCCAATGCAAGGGGCGTGGGTTCAGTCCCTGGTTGGGGAACTAAAATCCCATAAGCTTTGCGGCATGGCCAAAAAAATAAAATAAAATAAAATAAAGAACAGGGACTATATCAAACTGAAAAGCTCTGTACAGCCAAGGAATCTACCAACAAAATGAAAAAGGTAACCTATGAAATGGGAGAAAATATTTGCAAACCGTACATATCTGATAAGGGATTAATATTCAAAATATATAAGGAATTCATGCAACTCAATAGCAAAAAACCAAATAACCTGATTTTAAAATGGACAAAGGATCTAAATAGACATTTTTCCAAAGAAAACATACAAGTGGACAACAGGTATATGCAAAGGTGTTCAGCATTGCTAATCATTGTGTAAATTTAAATCAAAACTGCAATGAGATATCACCTCACACTGTTTAGGGTGGCTATTATCAAAAAGATAAGAAATAACAACTGCTGATGAAGGTGTAAAGAAAAGGGAACCCTTGTGCACTATTGATGAGACTGTAAACTGGTTCAGCCATTATGTGAAACGGTATGGAAGCACCTCAAAAAATGAAAATTAGAACTACCATGTGATCCAGCAATCCCACTTCTGAATATATATTCAGAGGAAATGAAATCACGATCCCAAAGAGATATCTGCACTTCCATGTTCATTGTAGCATTATTCTAAATAGCCAAGATATGAAAACAACCCAAATGTTCTTTGACATGTGAAATGTGATATGAAGGAATATTATTCAGCCATAAAAAAGAAGGAAACCCTGACATGTGCAACAACATGGATGAACTTGGAGGACATTATACTATGTAAAATAAGCCAGACACAGAAAAAAAATACTGTATGATCTCACTTACATGTGGAATCTAACAAAGTTGAGCTGATAGAACCACAGAGTAAAATGGTGGTTGCCAGGAGCTGGGGAGGGGTTGGGATGGAGAATGAGGAGATGTTTTAGTTATAAGATGAACGTGTTCTGTTGTGATCTAATGTACAGCATGGTGACTACAGTTAATGATACTGTATTGTATACTTGAAATTTGTGAATAGAGTAGATCTTAAGTGTTCTCAACACACACACAAAAATGGTAACTGTGTGGGGTGATGAATGTGTTAATTAACTTGATTGCAGCACTAATTCACAATGTATACATATATTAAATCATTATGTTGTACATCCTAAATGTAAATAATTTCTATTTGTCAATTACACCTCAATAAAGCTGGAAAAAAATTTTTAATTTAAAAATAAAGCTAAAAAAAAAAGAGCAAATATCTCAACAAAAGCACAGGGTGAACAACATCAGAAAATTCAGGACAGATTTAAAAGAAAAGTGGGATGTGATTAAAAAGGGAGTAGAGAGAATGCAGAGAGCAATTGATATTAGAAGTGAAAATCACAAGCATGGTCCAAACCGATGAAAGACATCAATCCACAGATTCAAGTAACTCAGCATCCCCTAAGCAAAGTAAATACACAGGAAACAGTAATGAGCTACACGAACTATGGTCTAAAAATCGAAGATAACAAGAAGGACTTTAGAGACTACAGAGGGTAAATAAACAAGAAAAAAGCTGATACCTAAGGTCTCAACATAAATAAGACAGCTATCAGTGGAGCACCATTTTTAAAGTGGAAAAGAAATCGCCTGTTAAAACAGAATTCAATACCCAGCAGCAATACTGTATAGTATAATATTTCCATTTTAACTATTTTTACTTGTTGGATTCAGTGTCATCAATTACATTCACAATGCTGTGCAACCATCACCACTATCTGTTTACAAAACCCTTTCCTAACCCCAAAGAGAAACTCTGTACCCATTAAGCAATCTCTACACATTTTCTTCTCCCCCTCAGACCGTTGTAAATGCTTATCTACTTTCTGTCTCTATACATTTGCCTATTCTAGATATTTTATATAAGTGCAATTATCATACAATATTTGTCCTTTTGCATCTGGTTTATTTCACTCAGCGTAATATTTTTAAGGTCTGCCCAAGTTATAGTGCGTATCAGAATTTCATTCTTTTTTATGGCTGGATAACATTTTATTGTATGTATATACCACCACATCATTCCATTTCATCTTTAGAATATACAATGGATGTAGTTTCAGAACAATAAATATAGTTCTACAATGATTATTTTTTTTGCCTTTTAAAAATATGAACCATGCCAGTATGCAAAAGAGTGAGTATAATATGTATGTGCATTTTAATTTAAAATATTTTAAAAACCTAAAGAGTTATGGAAATGAATGGCAGTGGTGGTTGCACAACAATGTGAATGTGTTTAATAGCACTGAACTGTACAATTAAAAATGGTTAAGACAGCTAATTCTATGTTATGTGTATTTTACCACAATAAAAAAAAGAAAATTTAAAAATGCTTAAAAGCTAACACCATGCAGCTTAAGAACAGAGCGTTCCCAGCACTCTGAAGCTATGTGCTTCATCCCAAGTACATCCTCTGCTTTCCCTCTCTGGGGTGACCACTCTCCTCAATTTTGTAAACATATGTGTGCTTTTTATAGTCTCACTCTACGTAGGTATCTCTAAACAATACATTGTTTAGTTTTGTCTGGTTTTTGTACTTTAAATAAATGAAATATATGTTTTCTAATGTGACTTTGTTTTTTTAACATGTTTTTAAAATTCATTCATAGCTATATCTTATTCATTTTCACCACTATATGCTGTTCCATTGAATATACCGCAATGTATTTATTAACTTTACTGTGACTGGACAAGGGTTGTCTCTAGTTCTTGCTGTAATAAACAGTACTATTTTGAACTTTCTTGTACATGTATATACTTAGGCCTGGTACTGTTGGGTTCCAGAATATGCATATTTTCAATTTTACCAGGAAATAACAATTTTTTTTCTGAAAAGGATTGTATGAGTTCTTATTGCCTCTGACACTTAGTATTGTCCAGTTACTTGATTTTTGTCAATGTGATAGGTATAATACAGTATTATAACTGTGTTTTTAATTTTTCCCTCATACAAATCAGGATAACCATGTTTTTTATTTGTTTATGGGCCATTCATATTTTCTCTTCTGTGAAATTCCTGTTTATATCTTTGGCCCATTTTTCTGCTGGGATATTTGCTTTTTTTCTTATTGATTCATACTAGATCTTTTTATTCTGGGAATCATCTCTTAGTCACATGTGTTACAGATCTCGTTCCAAGGTGGGCTTGTTTCTCACTCTATACCTGTGGTTGAATAAAATTTCTTAATTTTAATGTGCTCCAATTATCTGGCTTTTTCATTTACAGTTTATGATTTTTGTGTCTTGTTTGAGAAATTCTTCCTTACTCTGAGGTCAAAATTTGTATTTTCTCCTAAAAGCTTTAAAGTTCTGCCTCTCATATTTGTGTTTGTCAGGGTAGCCTATGCTCTACTGTAATAACAAATAAGCCCCAATATTTTAGGCATTTACCACAATAAAATTTTATGTATTGCTCACCCAAAGCCCAGTGTGAAAGTTCCTGATTGGGTAGCTCTCCAAGGCATATCTGCTCAAAGTGTGACTCAGGGACCCAGGCTGCTCTCATATTGGGGTTTCTCCATCTTGTCGCTTTGAGGTCACTGTCATCCATCTAATTGATGGGGAGAACAATTGTTGGGGATGCCCACCAAATACTCAACCATCTTGTTAGGAGTGACATATTACTTCTGCTCATGTTCCATTGGCCAGAAATAATTATATGGCCAATCTAATTGCAAGGAAGACTTGGAAGAGTAGATGAGCACACAGATCATTGTGATCCCTAACAAACAATAGCTGTGCTAACATTTAGGTCATTGTGGGATTGCTTTTGTGCATGGTGGCAGGAATTCATTTTCAATTTCTTAAATATGGTTAATCACCATTCATTGACTAGGAGATCATTTCCTCTCTGATCTGCAGTGCCAGCTCCGTCACACTACATGCATGGGTGTGTTTCTGGCTTCTCTGTTCCATTCTCTCGGTGTACTGTCTACCTCTATTTCAATGCCACATTGTCTTAGCTACTCTATCTTTACAATATCATCTCATCTATTGTAGCAAATAACCCCCAAATTTCAGTGGGTTAACACAGTTTACTTTCCCCACTCACCAAGATATGGGTTAGTTGGGAGTTTGGGGCGCATCTCCTCTGCATAGTCCGTCAGGGACTCAGGCTCTTCAACTGATTGGTTTTACCATACCCACTGGGTCCTCTGCATGTGCCTGGCATGTAGGGGGAGGAGGGAAAACATTTACACCCACTTTATATTGGCCAAATTCAAGCACTTGGCCTCATGTAATCGCAAGCAAGGCTGGAAATGCAGTCTAGCTGTGTGCCCAAGGAAAAAGGAAATGGGTTTGGTAAACTCATAGCCTCTGTCATAATCACACACTGGGACCAAAATAGTATATGCCCAAACTGAATACATAACCCATCTTACAAAAATTTCTCCCAATTTTACTCCCCTTTCTCTATTTCCGACCTTGTTCATTCATTGAACACATATTCATGGAGAATCCACTAGACCTCTAAAATAGCCCCCAGTGATCCCCTTCTCCTAGTGTTCATTCCCCTGTATAATCCCCTCCCCTTGAATGTGGGCTGAATTTATTGATTTGCTTTTACTGAACAGAAGAGGACCAAAGGGATGGATGCCACCACGACAGTTAGGTTATAAAAAGTCTGTGGCTTCCATCTTGGATGCTCTATAGCTCTCTCTCTCTCTTTTGGATTCCAGCTGCTATGTCATGAGGATATCCATGTCTGTGGTGAGTCATTTCCTCCTGTGGTTTATAATTTTTGTTTGTGAGTTCATTTCTTTAAGATTTTGTTTCTAAGGATGTCACCTGCATTTTTGACTAAGAAAATATCCCTGGAGAGTAGTTTGTATTTCTTCTTCTAGGCAACGGGAGATTTAACCAGTCTGAGACTAATTTTCATACTAAAAATTTAGCGTGGAAATTCCCACACAATGGAGGTATTGTAAATTCCAGTGAGAAGGATTCTGGAAAGTTGGTAGGGGGTGGGGGGTGGAAAGTTATCAGTTATAAGGGGAATTGATGTCAAGTTGGCTCATTAGTTACCAGGGAAACCAGCAGAGGGGCATGCCCCTCACCACCCCTTTGATAAGCTATCATAGTGGAGATGTTCTGATCTAAAGCTAGAAGAGTCATTAGCTGCGGCCTGGGGCAAATATGTGAGAAGGTCAGTCATGTGAGTAGGTGTAGGTGAAGTAGGCACTGCTTCAGGCAGGACAGACAGAGCGCAAGAAAACAGCCATCTTGAATAGCCTGACCATACAAGGGGAAAAGCAGGGAGCAGTGGAATGTATTTGGAACAACCGTAAAGGAACCCGATTGGAAAGGCTATTTAATTCTCTATAGAAATTCTCATTGTTGGTGATTATTAACAGCATTTTTGCAAACATTGTACTGGGCTCTGCCAGTGCAGAAGACAAAAAGGATGTTTTGTTTAGATTAACATATGAAGGCAATTGGGTCCAAAAATTTAGTTGTCCCAATTTTCAGATCATCCAAATGTTCTGTTGCCATCACAATCTGAGTTTAAATTTCAGAAAGAAAATAAATGTTTGGCAACTGATTCAAATAATCCACTTCCGACTACATCAAAACAAAGTGTTGGTGTAGTTGCTACCAGCTGCCATTTTTCACTTGATTTTAAGAGTATTTAGTAGAGGGGCTTCCCTGGTGGCACAGTGGTTAAGAATCCGGCTGCCAATGCAGGGGACACGGGTTCAAGCCCTGGTCTGGGAAGATCCCACATGCCACAGAGCAACTAAGCATGTGCGCCACAACTACTGAGCCCACATGCCACAACTACTTAAGCCTGCACACCTAGAGTCCGTGCTCCACAACAAGAGAAGCCACCGCAATGAGAAACCTGTGCACCACAATGAAGAATAGCCCCCACTCGCTGCAACTAGAGAAAGCCCGCACGTAGCAACAAAGGCCCAATGCAGCCAAAAATAAATAAATAAAATAGATACAACATTAAAGAAATAAAAAATGTAAAAAAAAAAAACCAAAGAATATTTAGTAGAGATGGATGTTTGGTTTGCTTTATATTTCCAAAAGGGAGATTGTTGGGTGTCTAGACAGAAACTTTAGGATATTTTCTTTATTTTTCCCTCTAAAAGTCACATAGTCAAGATTATACCCATGGAATAATGTTTCACAAATGTGCTTGTCTCCACAATTATCAGATATTTTGGAGAGCTTGAGTAACGGCTACATCTGTTGAAGACAAGTGACTCAGAAACCTAGGGCATATGTAGAAATGGAGAAATGAAAATAAGGAGACAGAAAAAAGCCTACATGATGGATTTACCACACTGAGCAGAAAAGGAAGCCAAGAGAAAGAGATGCCTTTTGTTTTTTTCTTTTGAAAATGATGAATAGTTACAGAGTAGCTCAATTTTAGGCCAACACTGTTTTGGCTGTTTATCTGTCTTAATTGTCAGATGAAAGAGATAAACATGCCTTTATTAATTTTGTGTGTGTGTGGAGTTCCAATAAAATGTTTAAATCACAAATTTCAACTCACAGACTACCAGTGAGCTGGGTGTCTATTACCGCAGACACTTAATAGTCTTACCCCAATACTGATGTATGTTCTTTGAATGATGTTTTCAGGAAGGTATGTGATAGTGTATTTTTTGAGCCCGTGCCTATTTGAGGCCATCTTTGCTACTTTCACACAGGAATGACAAGCTGGCTTGCTCAGAGAAGTGTTCTCAAGCTATTAATAGGAACTCCTAATGGAGGTGAGTCAGACCCTCCCCACTTTTTTTCCAGCCATCCGTTACTGTGCTGGTTTAGAGGACACAGAGGTATGATTCAAAGGGGTAATTTTCAACCCAACCTCATCCACTCTGAAGATAGTGGAAATTCCCCCACATCTGGCCCATGGTTTTCTCCCTTAATGTCCAGTGGTGTTGCCAGTTCACATATTTTTGGGTACATTCATAAATATTCTAGTGGGAAGTTCAGAAAGGGTCTCACAAGTAAGCACTGGGATCTGCCACCATATTGCCCCCAACTGCTGGCACTGTGTTAGTCCGCTCTTCTGAATTTCTTAGCCTTATTTTCAGAGGCTATTTTAGATTCTTAGACTTTCTTCATCTGTATTAGTCAAGCTTCTTTGGTTGCAGGTAACTAAAACTAACTTGACTTAGCATAAACAAAAAAAAAAGGAACTATCATAGAATACAGGAGTTTCATGGAACCCAAGAGTAAAAAGGTAACTGGGTTTTAATACGGAACTGGAGAGTTCTTAGGACTCTCCGTTTCTTATTTCTATTTCTCGATGCAGTGATTCATAAAGATTAATAGAAATTGTTGACGTCTACTGATTATTTAGTCTATGCTACAAGAGCCCTTGGAGAAAGTTATTTTTTATCATGTCCACTATACCTATGAGGAAACTGAGACAGAAGTTAAGTTGTCCCATTGTCACCCCATTTGGAGGTTGCAGGCACAGAATCTGGACCTCAGCAGCCTGGATCCAGAGCTGATACCCCTAACCTGTACCATACTCTGTCATCCAGATTAAGACGACGTCTCAGGGGTCAACCTCGCTATGGCCTCCAGCATCTATGTGAACATTTTCAAATGTGGCTGGAGGGGGAAGATGATCCCATTTGGGTAGCCTTAACTAAGCAAATCATTCTGTATATTGGGCTCAAATCTGCCTCTGACAATTTTCCCACTGGTCAGTCTTCTGTCCCCTGCGGCCACCCTGAGCCCATCTAAACCTCAGTCTGCGCAACTACCTTTGATGTATTTGAGGATCCAATGTTGTGGCTGCTTTGGATTAGGCATCCTCAATTCCCTCAACTGTCCCCCCAGTTTTTTAAGTGTCCCCATCATCCTGCTTCCCATCTTAACAATGTGCCTCAGATCGTGTGAGCCATCTTTGATGTGACAATCAGTTATTTATGGTAGAGCACAAAATCTGATCTTTATCAGACCCAATACCCACCTCCTTCTCACCACAAATATTTTGTAACACCTCCCCTACTCTCAAGAAATAAAGTTCATATATACATCTGTATATATATAATATACAGATGTATATATGAATATATATACGCAGCTATCTACACACATAATTAAAACAAATATAATGTCCTACTTAAATTAAAATTAAGGAGGAATAAAAGGAAAGTAATTTATGAAAAAATAACATGTACATATTCAGGCATAGCTACATTAGAAGACATAATGAAATGGTTATTTGCACCTGCTTATAATCAGTGTTTGTATTCATAAGGAGTGAGAAGATTAGAAGACCCTCTGCAGAACAAGTACAGAAAATGAAAAAGTAAAGGGACAAGAATGCACTAGACAAATAAAGGCCAAAATTATTTAAATGTGATGAAAGAAAGAGGGAAAAGCCTTATTTAAAGTCATGATATGTGGCATAACAAATTATAGACAGGTGAAAATGAGGAAGTATGATAATCTCACAGGCCAGCTGTGAATTTGCCTGTAAGTGTACTATCAAAATAAAGTCCTGCCTTTTGACATGGGACAGTGAATTGCCAAAAACAAATCTCCTATTTTGATCTCCTTAAATTCGCTCTGTAGGACATAGAAAGGAAACATAGTTACCAAAGGGGAAAGGAGGGGGGAGGGATAAATTAGGAGCTTGGGATTAACAGATACACACTACTTTATAAAAAAGAGATAAACAAGGTATCCTACTGTATAGCACAGGGATCTATATTCAATATCTTATAATAACCTGTAATGGAAAAGAATCTGAAAAAGAATATATATATATATGTAACTGAATCACTTTGCTGTACACCTAAAACTAACACAACATTGTGAATCAATTATACTTCCAAAAAAATTCACTCTGTAGTAACTGAGCCTTGGAGAACTCAGGCTTCAGTAGACAACGGGTAGGGAGACTGGATTGGAAAGAGAAGCAGTAGAGGGGACAGAGAGGCCCTGAGGTAGACCCCTGGGGACAGTGGGAGAGGGAGACTGAAAAATATGGGCAGCTAAAGAATAAATAATCTCAGTATGCAAATTCACAGTGTGTTTATTATCACTGAGTGAAAAAAAATCAATATACATATGATAAAAATCACATGAAATATTCTAAAAGAATTCTTTTAGAGAAATTAAACCAGATCTTTGAATTAATGTCTCTCATTTAATAATGCTTTGGTTGTAAGGCAGTTAAAAGGAGACTCAAGACAGCTCAGTGACATAGCTGCATATGAAAATGGCAAAAGCAGAGTGATGGAGGTGTGTATATTGGCTACTCCAATACCACGGGCAGGCAGCATTGATATAGGTGACCTCATTTTTCCCAAATAGCAAGCAGCTTCTTGGTAAAGCTTCAAACAAAACATGCACAGTTTTCTCTTAATTTATACGGTGGATGCATTACTGGAAAATTCAGTGAATGTGGAAACTGTAGGGAAAAAGTACTTTGCGTTTATGTGCAAAATGGAGTTCTAGGCTCAGATATTTACAAAAAGCTTTTTTCCCCTCATGAACATCTGGTGGGACACTTGAGATTCACGGAGACATAGGGGCAATTCTTTATTTCAGGGTGTGGTCCCCGCACGGCAGGAAGTCTAGCATCTCCAGCCCTCCCTCCTGAATGCCGGTAGTACACCCCTTCCCCAGTAATAGTGACAACAGAAAAACGTCTCCACAAAATTCCAAACAGCCCTCAAGTGTGATGCTGCTCCAAGGATAACCACTATGTAGGGGAGTCGATTTAATTCCCTTCTGTAGGACACCGGCAAGCACCAGCGTGAACAAATCCTTACAAACACACACACACACACACGTGCAATTTTGGTGTGGGGGACAAACTAGTTCCCAGTGTGTGGCCTGAGCAAACATTTTAGTCTCTATTTTTCATTTACCATTTTCCTAGCTTTTAAAAAAAATATGATAAAATACATATAACATAAAAGTTACCTGTTGTAAGTGTACAGTTCAGTGGTATTAAGGACATTCACATTGTTGTGCAACCATCACCACCATCCGTCTCTAGCTTTTTTATATTTGAAATTTATTTAAATTTAGAGAAAAGTTGTAAAAATAGCACAAAGAACTTTTTCTCCTGAACCATTTAAGAGTAAGTTAAGTAAGTTGCTGCTATAATATCCTATCACCCCTGAATACTTTGGTGTGAAATCCCTAAGAACAAGGACATTCTCCTAAATAACCCTAACACAACCATCAAAATCAGGAGATTGACATTGACCATGCACCAACGTCTAGTCCTTGGACCCCATACAGGTTTCACTAATGGTTCCAATAATATCCTTTATAGAAAAGGACCCAGTCTAGGATGAGTCACTGTGTTTAGTCAGGGCAGGGAAAGTACAAGATGGACCTGGAACGTCTTGTGCCAGAAATCAGGAAAGGGCAACTTTCTCATCTGTCCATTTAGTCTTGGTCAATCAGTTTCTCAGTTTATCCTTGATTTTCGGGACCTTGACATTTTCACAGATTACAAGCCAGTTATTTTCTGGAATGTCCCTCAGTTTGTTTGTCCAGTGTTGCCTCACAATGAGATTCAGGCTATGCTTTTTGGCAGGAATATTACAAAAGTCATGATGAATTTTTCTCATTGTACCCTCTCACATGATACAACATTGCAATTTATTTCATTACGGATGGCATTAATTTTGATCATTTGATTAAAATGTTGTCTTCCAGGTTTCTCCAAGGTAGAGTTCTTCTTTTTTCTTTTGTAATCAGTAAGATTTTTGTGAGGAGATACTTTGAGATTATGAAAATGTTCCATTCCTCGTCAAATTTTCACCCACTGGTTTTAGTATCCATTAACGTCTGCTGGCTGCATTAATACTCACTATGTTGTCAAGCAGTGATTTTCTAATTCCATCATTCCTTGTACATTTATTAGTTTGCACTTTACTATAAGGAAAAGCTTTTCTTTTCCACCCCATTAACTTATTATGCAATTTCATTGTATCAGTATAGACTCATGGATGCCTATTTTTTCAAGGGGCTTATCATTACTTACCATAATTACTTATTTTGAGGCCAAATTGTTTATTTTGTCCTGGATTTTTCCAGTGTGAGGTCCACTGAACTGGTTTCTGTGTCCTTTTAAAATATCCCTATCATTCATTGAACCCTTCCTGATTTTGTGGCACAAGATATTTTAGGCCCATCTTGTACTTTCCCTGCCCCAATCCTGGAATCAGCCATTTCTCCAAGAATCCTTGATTCCTTTTAGTAGAGAATGGTATTTAGAAACCAGGATCTAGACTCTAGGTGTGCACATTGTTAATGGGGTATCACTGCTTTTAGACAGAGCTAGGGCTCTATCTCTATCTACCTATCTATCGTCTATCTAGCTATCTACACACACACACCATGTATATATCAGATATTTACATTTATATATATTTCTTTATCTCTATATAATACAAACCATGAGTTCATATGAATACTTCCAATTCCAGATCCAACACCTCAGTTCATTCTAGTTTATTTTCTATATTTGTAACTTCCTTCTCTCACAGTGTGAAACCTGGCTCCCATTCTCCTCAAAATGTTTACTTATCGCATCAATGTTCTCTGTAAGTAACAACTTGCTACCCCCTAGTTCCCTTCTTCATCCTGCCTGGGCTCCAGGCTCCCAGACATGGTGGGCTGCTTTGCTTGCCCCCCCACGTAGTGACTTTCATACCAAATCATTCAGGAAGGAAAGCTGGACCGAGATAAACAGAGAGGAGGCTTCCTAACCATTTTAATTCCATTTTTTGTGTTATTTTAAATTATTTAGCTTTCATTAGAAATTATTTATGTGCTTCACACGACAGAGCACCTGCGGTGCGCCAGATACTGTGTGCACTTTGACCCAACAGCTCATTTAACCCTTGCGACCATTCTCTGAGGTACACGATATTATTCTTTTATTCATTTTACAAAGGAGGCAACTGAGGCTTAGAGAGTTTCACGGTGGGTGAAACTGCTAGGAGAGAACCTAATGTGTAGCACTCCAAAGATCATCCTCGATACAAATTTTTAAAAAGTTAAGTGTTTTGGGGGCTTCCCTGGTGGCGCAGTGGTTGAGAATCCGCCTGCCGATGCAGGGGACGCGGGTTCGAGCCCTGGTCTGGGAGGATCCCACGTGCCGCGGAGCAACTGGGCCCGTGAGCCACAGCTACTGAGCCTGCGCGTCTGGAGCCTGTGCTCCGCAACAAGAGAGGCTGCGATAATGAGAGGCCCGCGCACCGTGATGAAGAGTGACCCCCGCTTGTCGCAACTAGAGAAAGCCCTCGCACAGAAATGAAGACCCAACACACCCAAAAATATAAATAAATAAATTAATTAAAAAAAATAAAGTTAAGTATTTCCAATATATAACACCTTCTAGGTATATGTCGTGAAACAGTCTTATTTCTGTTCTTTGAGTTTATATTTTATATTCTAGTAGCAATAAAAAAAAAGCAGAGCTTAATGTCTTCTCAAGATAACAGAATTCCTTCATGGGGTGTAGTCATTTACTTATTTATTTTTTATAAATGTTTTAAAATTTTATTTTATTTATTATTTTTTAAAATTCTTGGCTGCATTGAGTCTTCGTTGCGATACGCGAGCTTCTCATTGCGGTGGCTTTTCCTTGTTGTGGAGCACGGGCTCTAGAGCGCAGGCTCAGTAGCTGTGGCGCAGGGGTTTAATTGTTCTATGGCATGTGGGATCTTCCTGGATCAGGGATCAAACCTGTGTCCCCTGCATTAGCAGACGGATTCTTAACCACTGCACTACCAGGGAAGTCCCAGGAGTGCAGTCATTTAATTAACTCTCTGAACATCACCAATGCCTAGCATGGTGCCTGCACATAGCAGGTTTTCAAGCAGTGGCTTTTGCACGGGTGAATGAACAATCTGTACGACTACGAAGCATGAGTGATAATGAGGCAGAAACAGTGTTCACCGAAACACGGCCTCTTTTCCTTCGCTGACATCTAGAAAGCCACCCTCCCCTGCCCCCTTGGAATCCTGTGACCAGTTCTGGTTAAAGGAATGTGAGCAGAAGTGACTGGTGAAAAGCCCCTGTGGTTTGCCCTGGTCACTCTTATCCTGCAGAGGCCAAGTTCCAGATGGCAAAGCTACAAGGCTGGGAAGCTTCTTGCGCCCGGTCTAGCTCCGCTTCACCCCCCACTGCTTTGCTGACCCACAGGAGATCTTTTGTGAGAAATGAACCTTTGAAGCCACTGAGATTTTGAGGTTAACTTATTTCTGCAGCATAACCTTGCCTATCCTGACTTATATCTCTCTTTCCTAGTTTCAGAGTTACAATTTAAATAGAAAAAAACGTTATAGTCCCAATTTATATTCTCAACGAATAGTTCAAACACAATTGAGTTGTCAGTGTGAGAAAATGCCAGTTGTGAGATTTATTCATAGAAACACTGTTGCAAGGATATTCACGGAAAAAAGGAAGCATTCAGGAGCACAGGAGAATCGGTTTAAAAAAAAAAAAAGAGGGCTGGAATTCCTGAAATTCAAGGCATACCGGCAGAGCTACTTGCCTTGTAATCTCCTCTGAATCATTTTTGACAGTGATTTCAGATCTAACTTCCTGTCTTCCTACTATGCCAATTCTCCACGTCACACTTCCTCTTTAAAGAAAATACTGATTTTGTTCATAGTATTATTTTTGTTTTAAGTTCTAACATCTTTTCCACTGTAAGGAAAGTGAGAAGTACAACTTTTGTCCAGCAACCAGTTAGCTTAGTATTTAAAGATATTTTTACTGTTATGCTAATACCAAAAGTTGTCCCAACACTGAAATGGTATTTAAGGTTGAATTAGGAAGGCGATTTCCTTCATCTAATGTGCTTTTTAACATTATTCATATGAAAACTTATTATAACAATTTTATGTATAAAAGTAGAGAGAATAATATAACAAATTCTCCTAAAACTGTCAGTTCGATTTTGCAGTAAACATTTTGTCATACGTGCTTTATTTATTTTTTCCCTTTGCTAAAGTATTTAAAAACCAGTCTCTAAAAAAAACATGATACCTTTTTCGTCCCCCCAATATTTCACCCTTAAATACTTCACTGCACATCTCTAAAAAATAACGATATTTTCTTACATGACCATAATGTCACCTAATAATAAATTCCTGCATAATATCTAATACCCAGCCCAAATGCAAATTATCCCAAGTGTACCCAAGATGTATTTTTATATTTCATTTTATATTTAGTTTGATTTGGGATCTAAACTAGGTCACATATTGCATTTGATTGTTCAGCTTCTAGTCTCTGCTAATTTACTTTATTTAAAAATTTTCTTGATTTGTTTCCTTTTACTTTTCTTCTATTTTTTTAATTCTACTTTGCCAGATCTTTTTTTTTTTTTGGTGGGGGAAGTTTGAGCAAGACAATTTTCTCACCTTGCATCTGGGAAAATCTAGCATCTTTTTTAAGTATCTCAATATACCTGGTCTTTAAAAATATATATATATATACTAGCCAAACACTATTTTTCTAAAGTAAATCATTGAAAATAGCTACTATGGAGCTAGAGAGTAAGAGCAAAATTTTGGAGGATGTATGACTTAGTTTTATGTTTTTCATGTTTGCAAAGTTCATCTGGGTCAGAAAAAGAAACTCTTTTATTATAAATCTTTAAGTGTAATGGCCTTCTCTCAGAATTAAGACTTTTCTCATTCATTCCTCAGAGAAGTTTCCTCATTAAAAAAAAAAAGGCAAAATTAGATAAAAGTAAAACTGATTTTTCAGAGTAAAATACAAGAAAAATATTAAGAATTATTTGTAAACAAGTAAGCATAAGTTAAAAAAATACATAATCAAAGTTAATAAAAATGGGAGAGAGAGAGAGAGAGAGAAACATATTGTTTGTTTTTAGCAGTCTCTAGAGGCAATGTGATAGTGGTAGAAAAAAAAAAATACTGGCAGAGATTTAGAGAGGTAGAAGACCTGGGTTTAGTCCCACCTTTACGATGAACTAATGATTTGAGTAAGTACTCTAAGTTCCCTAAGCCATGGTTTCTTTGTAAGAAAGGTTGGCCTAGTTGATAGACAAGCTATACAGGTAACATTCTATAATTTCATAATACAAGGTAACTGAAAAACAATGAAACCTTTTTGTCCCTCCAACAAATATACCAGGTCTTAGGCTCTCCAATGAGGACTGTCTTCAGAGCAGGCCCTTTGGAGCCATGAACTATTTTTCCCGATGCTGCCACTCCTCAAGCGTTTTTGTAAATATTTTCAGAATCAGTTTACAAGCCATACAATAAAATAAGCACGACTACCTGATGGCCATATCTTCTCTTTTATTTAGTGAGCATTATTGCAGATTTGCTGCTTACATGAAGAACTCACCTGGGCGCTGGGGCTGCCAAGGCAGCGTGGGGACTAAGATGAATAAAAGTTCTTGCCTGTTAAGAAACCGGCCATCTGGTTGGAGAGGGGGAAACAGGCACAAAACAATCAAAGGGAATGAATGAAAACTTTGGGGAATGGGAATATCTTCAGCATAGCATTAATATCCCTGAAGCTAAGATACGTGGGTTTGAGAAAGGGACCTCTTCGGTATGAAGACCATAACTTAATATTTTGAGGCTGATAAGGCAACTCTTTGATGTTAATCAAAAGTGATACTAGTGTCATCAGGCTAGCACTGGGTGGAGATAAGAACAATAGCTGGAAGTTAAAAAGTTCAGAGCATCCTCTTGGCAAGGTTGAAGCCAAAACAAACACATTACACACTCAGTAATTTAAAAAATTAATAAATGCTCTTTTAAGAAGCAGGGACATTGAAGGGTTTATAGCATTAAGGAATTTTGCTGCTTTTGTGCTTTCGAATAATCCAAATTAAATAACCTAGTGTTCAGGTGTTTTCAGTTGGGTTAGATTTCTGTTGGATTATTTTTTCCCAAAAATTTGTTAAATGATTCCTTCACAATCATACCAATAAATATCTCTTATGTTGACCGGAAATTTTAGTAATTAGTTACTTGTTGATGTTACTTGGTGCTGACTTCCAGCTAAGAAACTGGTAAGAGAAAAGCCATCACTACTCCATGCAATGCAGGAGCTTGTCCCGCTGGTCATATCAAGTGTTTCCCTGAAGTGGGCTGATAGTTGTGGACTGACTCCTAGCTGTCACCTTACTGATGTATCACCACAGTTTGTGCCAAGAAGAGAGGTGTCACGTCGCCAAATGCTGGACAACTATTTGCTGAGGAAGACAGGCACAGCTTTTCAAAAACATTAATTAGCATAATCATGATTCTCATTTATTTATTCAAAAAGTTATTGAAAATCTACCAGGGACCAGGCCTAAGGGCTATGGTTTATGACTATTTCAGGTGTTCTCAGTCAATCCAAACAGGAGACTGATTGCATAGTCCCAGAGGGGACTGGTTGACATTCAAAGACAGAGATTAAATTCATTTCTTGCTTCACTACTAGGAAAAGCAATTTCCATTGCATGTACTCAGACTACAAAGATTTCTTCTCAATAGAATAGACAAAAGGAATAGAAGATTGTTATCAGTAATTTAGACTCACTGAATTAATTTCACCTGCACATGCAGTTTGGGAAGGTGAAGAATTATAGATGATGTCAAAGTAGTTTGGCAGCATAAGTAAGAACTGATAGATGTTCACTTTAAAAGTCTGTTTGTAAACAAAACAAAATGACAGAGAAAAAAAAATCTTGCTAAAAAACCCACAGTCATGGACCTAAAAAGCATCAAAGTGACTCCAATAAAATTTGTTCTCATCTTACGGTTTCCCAAAGGGATCCAACAATGATTATTGAAAGGATTAGGAGCTAGAACCAACAGAGTTTAAACTGATCTAACTATTCCGCCCTCTGAAGCACCTAACTCTGCAAGCTGCTGCTGCCGCCACTTAGGGAGTGGAGAGAGAGCCAGAAAGGCAGAGTTTCCTCCCCACGACCCACCCCCAGCTGCTAGCGGACAGGGACGAGGGGGAGGGCACGGCGGTCTGCGATAGGCGGCACAACTGGCTGGGGGTGGGGTGTGGTTGCAGAGACAAGCCCTGAGTGCACAGTGGAAGCAGAGCTCAGAAGCAGTGCCAGGCCGCTCCGCTGAGATGCAGGCCATTCCCTGGAGCCTCCTCCCCGCAGCCACACCCACTCCTGCTTAGCTACTGCCGCCCTGGGTTAGGTCGGGAAGAGAGGACCCGCAGCTGCAGAGATGCCAATGTCTCGATGCCAATGTCTCGAACTCCTTTGTAAATGGCGGCAGAGAAGGAAGGCTGTTGGACGTGATTCCTGGGCCCCAACCCTCCCTGTCAACCGCACAACAAGCAGACCACAAATGAACAAAGTCCAAGAAACCACCTACGTGGCCTCGGTCTGCCTCTTCTCTTCTTTGTCGTGCTCTTCTTGTTTCAAATTTCCTCCTCTCGCTATCAGCCACCTGTTTACACTGGCTACGAGGAGATTTTGCTAAATTAAGGGGTTTTATTTTATTTTTAATAATTTTTGAATAGATTTATTTATTTTTATTTATTTATTTTTGGCTGTGTTGGGTCTTCATTGCTGCACATGGGCTTTCTCTAGTTGCGGCGAGCAGGGGCTACTCTTCATTGCAGTGTGCGGCTTCTCATTGCTGTGGCTTCTCTTGTTGCAGAGCACGGGCTCTAGGCGTGCAGGCTTCAGTAGTTGTGGCATGCAGGCTCAGTAGTTGTGGCACACGGCCTTAGTTGCTCCACAGCATGTGGGATCTTCCTGGACCCGGGGTTGAACCCGTGTCCCCTGCATTGGCAGGTGGATTCTTAACCACTGAGCCACCAGGGAAGTCCAAGTGTTTTGATTTTAATATAGCAGGTTCTGGAAAGCACTGTTGTGTTAGAGACCGCTGGTTTTCCCCCATACATGTTTTTTCTCCTTAGTACTAGAACTCCCAGGGAAACCCAGAATAACAACTACAACTCCCAGCACCCCTTGCAGCTCCCTGTGGCCATGTGCCTAAGTCCTGGCCAATGGGAAATAAGTGGCAGGGGTGCACACAACTTCCGGGAAGTATCTCCAAAGGGAGAGAGCATCCCCTTCCTCCCTGCCTTCCTGCTTCCTGCTAGCGGCAATGCGGAATATGGGCAAGATGCTAGAACTCAAGCACCAGTGAGACCACATGTTGAGGCTGGTGAAGCAACAAGCTAGAAGGAGCCTGGGTCCCTGCCAATTGTGGAGCTGCCCTAGCGACTCTGCCATAATTGACCAGAGGGCCAGATAAAGTCTCTCTTATTTCAGTCTTTGCCATTTTAAGTTTTCTGTTACTCAGACCTAATCCTAACTGATATATGTGCTGTAACTGGGTTTAAATTAACAATTAACATTGTTTGAGTACTTAGTCTGTTCCAGGCAGGGTTTTAAGAGTTTTATGTTTATTAACTCATTTAATACAACAACCCTATGAAGATGTACTATTATTATTCTCATCTTATGCTAAGTCACTTGCTCAAGGTCACACAGCGAGTAAATGGCAAAGCCAGAACTTGAACCAAGGCAATATGGCTCCCAAGCTTGTGCAGTCTTATCTTCTACAACAGAGGTGGCGAACTTCAGCCTGTGGTCAAATCCAGCCCGATGCCTCTTATTGTAAATATATTTATTGGAACACAGCCACACACCAGACACACACACACACACACACACACACACCTCTCACACACACTTTGTGCTACTGTTGAGATAGATATATATAGTGTTACACGTTAACATGAGCCCCAATAATAGATATTTGTGATCTCTTGAAGGCAGGAGCTGATGATTGTGATGTCTAAATATCATGGTCCTGAGGTGGTGCTACTAAAACACTGTGAACCCTAGGGTTGCCGGATTTAGCCAAAACAAACAAACTAATTAAAACAGGATGCCCAAATTTGAATTTCAGATAGACAGACAATAATTTTTTAGTATAAGTGTTTTGCTTCTCTTACAACTATTGTATGAAGCGTACTTATACTAAAAAAATTGTATGTCATTGACCTGAAATTTAAGTTTACCTGAGAGTCCTGGCAAATTTAACTGGCAACTCCATGGTCTCCATTCAGTGCTGCCAAACAGGACAGAATTCTGGCCCTGGAAGGCCACACTCATAGGGAAATGGGCCTCCAGTTGGATGTTCACAATCCTATCCTTGGGAGGAAGAAGCACACCCAGCTGGGAGGCCAAGTTCATGAGCAACCCGGAGAGTCAGCCCCCAGACGCTAGTAAAGAAAATCTTCCTTTTGAGAGTGCCTATAAAAATAATATTTAGCTTTATCAGGGGCTTTATGTATGAGTGTGCTCTATAATCACGCATTTGTCAATTGCCACAGCACCCTGTTGTGGTTGGTAAATAATTCTACTATCCTCATTTTGCGATGAAGTGAACAGGGACAGAGGGGGAAGCTGACTCACAGGGCAGCCCAGCCAGCCGGGAGAGGCCAGGCAGGAGAGCGCAGGCGGGGCCTGGAGTCTCCTGCTGTGGGCCGGCAGGCAGGCTCACCCACAGCCAGCCCTAGCAACAAGAGAGCCCAAATAAAAATCAGAGAAGAGGAAGAGAGAAGATGCTCTGAAACCCGTGAAAACTCCACATTCTAAACAGCCCCTTTGCTGTTAAATAAAATAGACCAGAACAAAAAGATGTAGAAAGGGAACTGTTGAAGGCAGATTTTCTTCCCCAGAGGAGGGAACCCTTGCCGACCCTTTGTTTCTCCCCAGGCAACGGTGAATTTTCTTGTCAGTGCCTGGAAAAGGAAGATAATAAGAGAAGCAAAACTGTCCCATCTGTAATAACGAAGAGCATTAACTGAGTATCTCCTATGTCAGGCAGTTTACATATTTGACGGAATTTAATCCTTGCAACAAGTCTGCATGTACTGACTGTCCCCACTTTATTGATTGCAAGATTTAAGTTCAGAGGGTCCACGAGACTTCGGAGATGCACACTGTTGTTAAGTGGCGGAGGTGAGATTCAAGCGCAGGCTTTGCCTGACTTTAGTGCATGTACCATTTTCTGCATAGACCTTTCCACCGACATATGGGGAAAAAAAATCAGCACACTCAAGTCTAATTAAATTATTTGTCTTTTCTAATACTATTTATTTTTTAATTTAAAAAAAATTAATTTATTTATTTTTGGCTGCGTTGGGTCTTCATTGCTGTGCGTGGGCTTTCTCTAGTTGCGGCGAGCTGGGGCTACTCTTGATTGCAGTGCGCGGGCTTCTCAACGCGGTGGCTTCTCTTTCTTGTTGAGCACGGGCTCTAGGTGCGCGGGCTTCAGTGGTTGTGGCTCGCAGGCTCTAGAGTGCAGGCTTAGTAGTTGTAGCGCACGGGCTTAGTTGCTCTGTGGCATGTGGGATTGTCCCCGACCAGGGTTTGAACCCATGTCCCCTGCATTGGCAGGTGGATTCTCAACCACTGCACCACCAGGGAAGCCCCTCTAATACTATTTAAATTAATTTTTGTCTGTTTTGACTGTGAATTCTAAAGCAATCTCAGGGCAAGGGCCATGCATAGCCACCTAGAGAATCTTGCCAAGGCTCCTAGCTCTGTAATAATGCTCCCCAAACATTATCCTGGAAGGCCTCCCAATAAAACCAGTGAGCAGGTGTCATTATCTTCCTTTGAGAGATAGGAAATTTATCTGCAGAAAAATTAAGGGATTTGCCTCATGTCACAAGGGCCAGAGATGGGACCAGAACACATCTTTTGACTCTAGCCATGTCCTTGTCAAAAGGCTGAGAAAATTACAGCAATCGTCCCTAATCTGCAATTTGAGTAATGCACATTTTTCCTTCACATGTATTTTCTACGCCCTGTCCCATGACAGTTGGAGATAAGACTCCCTGCTAATTCACTTTCAGGGGCTCCCTTGTTCTAGCGACTCCTGGTGTGACATGGAAGCCCCCTACCACTCTCCTCTGACCAACCTGTCCATCCCCATTCCCTACCTTCCCTGCAGGAAGCTCTCATTCAGGCCAGACAGGTGGTGTTCATCCTCTACAAGATGCCCACACAACCCACCTCCACACTTCCACCCCGCTGTCTCCTCCTAGGTGCCTGTACAGTGCAGTGGACCAGGCTTGAAGCCAGATGGCTTTTGTATCAGTTGGACCTGGGTTCCAACTCTTTTTACCACTGCCCGACTGTGTGACTTTGGGAAAGACACTACATGTGGAGAATGCATTTTCTAATAGAGTATAGACAGTGGGGGATTGGAGATCATGCATTTAAAACACCCAGCACAGTGCCTGGTGCAGAGCAGGTAATCAATAAATGGTTTTATTATTATGTCCTTAGCCTTATCTCTATTTAATTCCTAACCATTCTTCAAAATCCCCTACTCCTTCAACCAGCTCAGGATAATTTCTCCTTTATCTGGATTTAAAATGAATTTTACTCCTGTGGCACCCAGTCCTTGCTTCCTTGCATTCTTTTTCATAAATACAAGACATATTCACTAGGGGGTGTTGTGGGTTGCATTGTGCCCCCCCTCCAAATATATGTTCAAGTCTAACCCCTGGTACCTGTAAATGTGACCTTATTTGGAAATAGGGTCTTTGCAGATGTAATCAAGTTAAGATGAGGTCATACTGGAATAGATTCTAAGTGGATCCAAAGACTGGTGTCCTTAGAAGAGGAGGAAATTTGGACACAAACACATAGATACACAGGGAGGACACTATGTGATGACAGAGGAAGACATTGGAGGGAGGCATCTTCAAGCCAAGGAGAGCCAAGGATTGCTGACAACCACCAGAAGATACGATGAGCCAAGGAAGGAGTCTCCCTTAGAGCCTCTGAGAGAACGTGACTCTGATGACACCTTGATTTTGAACTTCTGGCCCCCAGAACGATGCAAGAGTAAATTTCTGTTGTTTGAAGCCATGGAGGTTGTGGTAATTTGTTACCACAGCAAAAGGAAACTAACACAGGGAGGTGTTTCTTTTATCTCTGCAGCCAGACGACAGGCTCCTTGGCTTGGGTAAGGCCTGGCCTCCCCACATGTGGTCGGTGGTTAGCACACCTCCGAACTAGGGTGAAACGTGAGCATGACCCTGACAGCTGGGTCCCGAGCTCCTCCTCAGCTCTCCTTACCACACTCGAGGCTGCCCTGGGAGCCCATCCCACTTCAGGAGGAGACGGGGTGCTGGCCACTGGAGTGCAGACTCAGAGGGGAGCGGGCCCAAGTCTCACAACATCGGCCCTGGCCTGGAGGAGAAAGGTCAGGCCAGTGCAAGCCTGTTTGGGTCCTGATTTTCAAAAAATTTCAAGGTGCTACGTGAAGAGACGGAGAGAAATGCTCACACTGGAAAAGGCTGTGTGACAATGGAGGCCGAGATTGGAGAGATGCATCGGCGAGCCAAGAAACACCAGAGGCTGGGAGAGCGACATGGGACAGAGTCTCCCTCAGGGCCTGCGGAAGGAATCAACTCTGCCGCTACCTTGGCTTCAGACTTCTGGCCTCCAGAACTATGGGAGAATAAATTTCTGTTGTCGTGAGGCCCCTAGTCTGTGGTGCTTTGTTGCAGAAGCCCCAAGAAGCAAATACAGATGTGGTACAAATAGTATCACTTTACCTGTGAGATACATTTAGGGAAACACTGGCTTACATCAAAGAAATGCAAACGCATCTTGGTCCTGAAAGACCCATGGGCAGCCTGCTTCTCTGGATGTGTCCTGGGCTGCTTCCCCACCGTGAACCCCTCGGGTGACACCAGCTCACTGACTCCCCTCCCTCCCCCGTGCCCCTACCTCGGTCCCTCTCTTTACCTCTTCCCTTCTGAGGGACAGACACCAATTCCTTCACCCTCTGTCATAAGCAGGACAGTGCAGCCGATTCCTAGCCTTGCCCCCTGCCCTCAGAGTCACTTGAGTGACCTATCAAAGGAATTGAGGCTATTTTTAAGGAAATACACAAAGGTTCACGCAGATAACTGCATTTAATCATCCGTTAGCAGCTATTTTAAAAATACAGCTTAAAAAAATACAGGTTGTTGAATGACAACAACATGAAAATTACAAACAGCAAGTAGGAATTACCTCCATTTACATGTGGGGAAACTGAGGCTCGGGCAGGTTAAACAACTTTCCCAAGACAGATCCGAGGTTTAAACCGAAACTATCTGACTTGAAAGCCCTTCCTTTTAAGCACATTACTAAGTCAACTTCAAAAGATGTAGCCTTGTAAATATTTGGAAGGGCTTGCCAGATTTCCCCTATTCTTCCTGTAATATTAGTATTTTTTAGAAATTTGATGCTCTAAGGGGATATAAGACACCAAAGAAACTCAGAATGGTGATCTATAGCTCAGTTATTCTTAATAGTTTATTTCCGCATTTAATAGTGAAAGTAGGGACTTCCCTGGTGGCGCAGATGTTAAAAATCCACCTGCCAATGCAGGGGACACGGGTTTGATTCCTGGTCCGGGAAGATCCCACATGCCTCGGAGCAACTAAGCCCGTGCACCACAACTACAGAGCCCGCGCTCTACAGCCCGCGTGCCGCAACTACTAAAGCCCGCGCACCTAGAGCCCATGCTCCACAGCAAGAGAAGCCACGACAATGAGAAGCCCACGCACCGCAATGAAGAGTAGCCCCCGCTCGCCACAACTAGAGAAAGCCCGTGTGCAGCAACGAAGACCCAACGCAGCCAAAAATAAATAAAATTAAAAAAAATAGTGAAAGTAATAATTATTATTTGGTCCAGAGCCTATAAACTCTCATAGCAATTCTATCTGTAAATGGTTCCTTGAATAATCAGTTAAAGGTGTTATTTATACCTTAAATTTTGTAAAGGACTGCCTTTTTCTTTTTCTTGAAGTTCAAGCATAGGAATATTCAAAAATTTTCTTTTAAACCCTTACAATAATAATTTTCTTTTAAGTGCAAATTTTGTGTAGCCTGAGACTTTTAGCCAAATAAAATAATAAACCACTCATTTGAAAAACTGTTTTCTGCCAAACGGTATACCCATTTAGCTTTGGCTTGAACGCACAGAATTTTTTAGCTTGAATTACTAAACTAAATGAAACTTGGGTGAGGGAAATTCCTGTTTCACTCAAGCAACAAGCTTGGAGCTCATGTTATTAAGATGCCCTCCGTCTCCCGACTGTCTCCAAGGCTCGTACACAGTGTGTCTTCTGTCTTCTTCTTGCTCTCGTGAACTTTAACCACAGACCTTCCTTGATGTGCTCGCAGACACGAACTGCACTGACTGGGACCCACCGAGCCTTCTTTAGATTCGTGTCCTGCCTGACGGGATAAACCAACAATCTCCATTTATCTGGGATAAATAGTCTTGGATGGGGTCCAAGTCCCATTAGCCAAGTGAAGATTCTGCATACACATGTAGCAGACATCTAGCCCTCTGTAGGACCCGTGATGTCATTTGAAGGCCTGGTGCAAGATGAAAAGGCCGGGCCCCTTGTGTAAAAATGATTTAAGTATTTTAAGACAGCGACAGCAGAGCCTTCAACCAAGTGCTGGGTCCTTCCAAGCACAGGCTTGTGCAACTGCACAGGCCACATGCCCACAAAGCCCCGCCTTAGGGGCTGTCCTTCCAGCTTGCAGACCCTTCCTTCTGCAGCCTACCATCTGGGCCCCCTCATCACCATATTTATTCAGTCACCAAGTTCTACTGGTTCTGTCACCTAGATACCTTGCAAACACGCCCATTTCCCCATCTCCCTCTCCAGACGTCTCTTCCCTCCAGTTACCCCCTTCCACACACCCCCGCCCTGCTCTCTGCAGCCCTCCCTGCTCACAGCAGAGGTCCCATCCGGCCCCCATGGGCCAGCCTGGGGTGGCTTCTCGTTGCTTTTGGTGGAAGCCCCCAAACCAGAACATGGACCTCCAGACCTCACCCATTCTGTCCCTGCTCCTTCCCCAGCATCCGGGGCTCATGCCTCGTTCTCCCTGGCCCTGGGTGTTGTAGTCACCTGGCCCTCTCCCCGCTACCCCTCAAATAGGACGCTCCCACTTCTGGCCTTCCCACGGGCTGCCCCTTCGGCCTGCGTCTTTCCTCCTCCCTGTCTTCACCTGCCTCACTCGTGGATGCCATCGAGTCTTGACTTACGTATAACATCCTTAGGAAGGTTTCCCTGCCTCTCAGACAAGAGCGATCCCCTGGCTACCCACTCGCCCGGCACTCTCTCTGCCAGTTGGCATAATTCATCACACTTGCCCAGTGTATTTTCTGTCCGTGAGGGTGTGGATCCTCCCCTGCCTTGTTCCCAGGGTACCTGCACCGTCGTAGAAACTTTACAAGTATTTGTTGGTGGATGGGTTGATTGATTCAAGGCTCTCACAAGTTCAGCATCCTGGAGGAAGAAGACTGGGTACTGTCATTTAGTAATGGGCTTGCCGTTGCTGCTACTGTGTAAAAGGCAGTAGCGAGGAGAATGTTCAGAGCAGCCGGTGGCTCTGCTGAATGACAGTGTGACCCACCTGAACAAGTCCTGCTCACTGAAGATGTCCACTGTTTGTGTTGCTATTCGGTGTGTTTTAAAAGGTGACATTCTGGGATTATGTGTGATTTTTTTTTTATTCCTCCTCTGTTTTTTTTTGTTTGTGACAATATGCATGTATTACTTTGATAATCGTGATGAACCACCCCTCCCCAGCAAATTTTGCTTTAAAAAAAAGAGAATCGGGCAAGAGGAATTTCCTTTGGGGGTTCATGTCCTTGGCAAATCTATTTCCTCTGGCGGGAACGGGAAGATATCCTTCCTTCTCTGCTCCACACATCAGCGAAGAAAGGGTATGAAGAGGAAGTTAACTCTAGTGTCAATGCTGCCAATTAATATTCTTTTAATAAATTTATATAAAGTAAGAAAGCAAACACAGCCATGAAGAGAGACCATGAGTGCTGCTGGTCACCAGGGATGGTGTTTACTGCTTCTGAGGTCCTGAGCTGTGAGAAGACTGAGGGCAATTCCCTTCTAGTCCAAGGTCATGGCTATATGAGCAATGGTTAATAGCCTCACTGATTATCTGTCCTCAAACACTTTCCCCCTCCTGTTATGTTTGTCTTCTGCTCTACAGATAAGAAAAAATAAGGAAGAAAATTTAAGAAAAGTCTATGGAACAGATTAGTCAGGGATCAGAATGTCTAGGAAGGTTAAAGGGTTAGACGCATATGAGGCAGGTCAGAGCAGCACCTGTTGGAGTGACCAACGGTCCTGGTTTGCCCAGGACTGAGGAGCTATCTGGTCCCTGGGCTTAAAACTGAGGTGGTCCTGGACAAAGCAGGACGAGTCGATCACCCTACCACCACCTGATGGCCTGTGGTTCTAGCAGTGCCTCTCTCAGGCCCGGCCCACTGCATGATGCCCCCACTGTGATGCCACGTGGCTCAGCACCCTCCCCAGTCTCCACCTGAGGACCTCACAGCACTGCCACTTTCCAGAGCCATTCTGAGAATCAACTTTGGCCTGAAGTTGGGAACCCAGACCCTAATTTTATCTTTAGCGTGTCATTTGTTTTTTATTTTCTAGAATGAAACCCCTTTACCTTTGTTTTAAAATGATTTGTGATTAAAGAGAAAACAGGATCCTGGTCTGAACTGAAATTCCGATACATTAGAACTGTCAAAATTGTTCTCTTTAAGTTGCACTGAATGCAAATTTCAGTTCCTAAAAAAATCCAAATAGTGCAACACGTATTAAGGGAAGGAGGTTTGATTTATCTCTTTTCCTAAAATGATGACCTAGTAGGAAAATTGCTGAAAAACACATGGGGGGTTCCTACTAACACAGAGCCACACTGCATGGCTGTCAGAAGGATTTTTCTCTTTCTGCTGCTCTAGGTGGGAGATCGGAGAGTTAGGGTAAGTTCTAAGTGAGGACTGTCCTAAAAATAACTTGTGTTGAGTACCACTTCATACCTACTGCCTCCAGTGTTTTCAGGATCCCATGGAGTAGGTGACATTGTCATTCTGGTTCTACCAAGAAGAAACTCAGAGAGTTAAGTGGCCCCAGGACAGGCATCCAAGCCTGGCCGCGTCCAGAGTCAGCAGCATTCCCACTATTGCCAGGCTGCAGCTCCTCTTCTTGAGAGGGGGAAACATCTATTTCCTTCCTATTTTCTAGCTCTCGTGCTAGATCAACCAATCAGAGCCGGGAAGTTATATTGTCAGAGAGCTAAACACCTCTGGCTGAGTAAGAGAGATGTCAGACACTGCTTTTTATTTCTCAAGAAAGATTCTCTAAGTATACCCTTTCTTTAGGGAATTGTTCTTTGTAGATTATGGAGAACTTTCACATTCTCTGGGAAGAAGAAGGAGAGCAGGAGTGGTAATGACAGTAACAGTAATAATAAAAGTGCCTGTTACACAGGACTTGTCTCATGTCAGGTGCATTTACCTTTTTTTTTTTTTCCTAATTTTTCAAACAAGCTAATGAGAACACTGAGGCTCTGGTAAGTGACAGAGCTGGGACTTTAACCCGAGAGTCACCTCAAAGCTCAAGTTTTTTGTGCTTTATCACATTATCAATGTTTAGTTAGTTTTTCTCATTTTACAGGTGTGGAAACTAAGCTGCACTGAGGCTAGAAGACTTGCTGAGTTCACATCCTTAGAATGAACAGGCTCAGAACTCATACCCAAGTTGCCAGAAGCCTCTGCACAGAGAACTCAGAGGCAGTGCCTCTGAGATGCTGCAAGGCTTTAGATGCCAATCAGCCTGGAGCCCAAAGCCCCATGAAATGATGTGATTCCCAGATAGGAATTTGTAGCAGTTAGGAATCATTTGGTTGTGTGGGACAGAAATCACCCAGAGTTAAACAAGCAGGGAAAATGTAAGCTTTCAGGAGTGTCAGAGTCAGGAATGAGCTTGCAGCTGGGCCTTGGGGAGGAACTGGACACAAGCCCTGGAAGAAATCAGGGCTTTCTCTCTGGTTTTTGTAGACCAACTTCCCCTGCTCCTCAGTGCAAGGGTGGGACATGGTCCCTGGCTGCACCCACGTTTTATACATTTTAACTACAGCTAATGGGAAAGATTTCTTTGTTCCATTTCATTTTCCAGGAGAAGGGCCAGTGAGTGAGTAAGCCTACGTGGGGTGGGCACCTCTGGTCCATACTGCTGTGGACAGGGGGCAGGAGACATAGGACAAACAAGACCAGCCCAACCCCTTGGAAGACAGGGATGAGGGTTACCAGAGAACTGGGCATCGTTGTAAGCTGGACAGATGATCCAGCATGTGTCCAGGTGTCAGAATTCAAACGAAGTTAGGATGAAGCATTATAATAATAACATCTAGACAATTACCATGGCACAGTTAAATGGTGCCTGAATTACTGACAAGATACTTAATCAACTATTTATTTCATCCAAATCTTCCAGAAAGTATGTACCATAAATATTGTCTTTATTCTTGCCATGAACTGTTTTTAAATTTCCAAAAAAGTTTTGTAATGATAACATAGTGGGGAAATGTGCTAACGCAACTCACAATCAGCTACGATGGTGGGCCCAAGACCTTGCGTCAGTTTCTTGGTACAAAGGAGTCCGCTGCCATAGACTTTCCCGGATAATAGCCGACTTGTTTCCAGAGCTCCCTTGTGAATAAATATTACAGTCTTTTTGCAAGAGAGTCAGGAGGGAAGATTAGCAGTTGTGGAATTTTTGGCTCCTGACAGTGCATGCTTCCCAATCTACCCCAGATCCTTTCCCTCCAGGAAATTACCAAACTACATTCAAATGATAAATAAATTAGAAAACAGACGCCTCAAAGCTCCCATGGTTGTAGCTGTGCACCTCAGTTCATTTCTGCAACGGTGGGACTGGGAATATGGGCAAAAATACTTGCCCTTGGGGATTTCTGATCTAATTCTCTGTGGAGAGTAGGGTCAGAGTTGGAGGGTCAGCTGTCGTTGAATGGAGCAGTCTTCTTCTGATCCTAAGAGGCTTATTAGCCCTTGGCCTGACTCCTGGTCCCTTTTCAGAGAATCTATGTCACAGGTTTACACTCAGCCTTTGTTACTATTTTAAGTTGAGTTGGATTATGTCCAAAGTCTCAAAGCATTGGTACCTGTAATTATATTTTGCAAGAGGTTTTAGGCACCGCCAGCATGTTTTACAGTTTAGGGTCGCGAGGCAGGAGCTGTTTGTTTTTGACACGTGGTTATTTAATTCCATACAGTACAGAGAAAGAGACTGAGTCACGTTTGGCCTCCGCAAGGAGGTGCCAGGGTCATGCCACTCCAGCAACACTATTGCTCCACCAGGCACATTTATTCACATTTTGTATCTGCCATGTGATGGCAGATCCCACTGATGTCAACAAATGATTCATTGTCAGCTTGAAGGGAAAAACAGACTGTGTAGGAAGGCGCTATATGGTTTTTTCTGCTGTCTACTGGGGAACCCTGACCTTATTATCACACGTTCGAGGTGGAAATGTGACGTAACTTAACTGATTTACAAAAGCCACATACAGAAACCAGTGTAATTTTTTTAAGCCTCAGTGTGGTTAAGGTTTACTTCCTCTATACATTCATAGCGAAGGTTTTTGGACACGGCTGGGGGAGAGAGCCAGCTTCTGACAGAAGATCTGTTTTCTGGTTACTGCTTCTGTAATTTATACTTTCCCCTCAGTATTACCAAGGAAAAGTCCTTCTTAGCCTCAGTTAAACATGAAGGTTGTGTTTCTCTGCATCCATTGGCCATTCCAACTTTGAAAGCCAATGAGCATGAGCGGAATAATGGTTTGGAAATAGATTCAGAGAGGGCACAGGGGTGGGAAATACCATAGCAGATTATTTTAGATCCAGAATATCAGAATTAAAACTATCTTGATTGAGTGCAGCAACTGGCTCAAAAATAGACCCAAAAATGCATATGCAAAGCAAGTGTAAATTTGCATCATATACACATGGAGCTTTAAAAGGTAGCCTGGACATGTCAGAGTACTGATTTTCAGAAAGAGACCAGGGTGAGGTTAATGACCCTTGACACCTGCTTTGTTTTCTTCCTCTGCGGTAAAAATCCTGCCTGGTGAGATTCTGGCATGCTGCATAGATACTGTATTTGGAGAACAAGAAGCAGAGTGGCTGGGTTGTTTGTGTAACCCACAAGACCGTGTGAGTCTAGATTTGCTAGTAATTAATTGGGGTACTTGGTCATGTTCCTTACCCTGCAAAGTTTGCCAGGATAACATTTCATACTACCTCACCTCGGTGTTTTGAGGAATTGCCGGTAATACAGATTGTCAGGCCTGTGGGAAATGTAGGCTGTTAATTGGCACGGTGGGCTGGGCTGCTGGAATCAGGCAGGTGGGTAGAGGGGGGTGACTGGTGGAGAAGGCAGGGTTCCACCTGGGAGCGAATCTTACCTGGTGTCTCTCCAGATAGGAAAAGTGTGTCACTAGTGCCGGGGAGAGGAATGTCAGCCCTCTACCCCACTTGTGGCTGGACTAATAATAAAATTGACACAAGACAGGTTAACAGGAGAAGAAGGAAATAATTTTAATCACATACAAGGAGGTCTCATAGAAATGGGACCTATGGGAATTTCCTGGCGGTCCCCTGGTTAGGACTCTGCGCTTTCACTGCCGGGCCCAGGTTCAGTCCCTGGTAAGGAAACTAAGATCCTGCAAGCCGTGCAAAAAAAAAAAAAAAAATAGAAATGGGACCTAAGAAGTAGCCAGAGAAGGCAGCAGGCAGCTTTTATACTCTTCAGACAAACAATAAACTTGTGAGGAATTGACAGGACAAAGAAACTTAGGTTTTGGGTGCTCAGTTAGTCAAGAATCTAAACAGAGTTTGGGCTGTGATAGTAAATTAAAGAAGTAACAGGCTTGTTTATATAGGCTTCTTGGCCTGAATTCCCTATCTTTGGCGATAAGAGTGTCCTTCTACCTCCAGATACAGGGAGAGCACCTTTCACATGAGAGATTTATTTTCTGCTTTCAGGGAGAAAAGAAAGGAAGGTCAGAGTGTCCTTCTTGCGTTGGCCATTTCTTAAGTTACTTTAATTCTAAATAATCAATATGCCCTTGAGGCACACTTTGGGGCAACCTGCCCTGGGTCCCAACACTAGATTCTCAGCTCTTGGCCTGACCTGCTCCTGGGTCAACCACCTGAAGCCCAGGACCGTCTCAAAGGCTTATTTCTTCTAATCTGATTTGTCCTGTTCCCTTCTCAGCCTTACCCTGTTCATTAAGCACTAGATAGAAAGGGGAGAGACCCTTTTCTGTCTTTGCCTTTAGTTATTTAAATTCCACAGAGAAGTATTAGAGCTCTACGTGGAAAAGCTCTTTCATGTTGGGAGGGTCTGACCTGGGCGCACAGGGCAGCTTCTCTGGCCCTCCTCCTTCCCTGTCCTATGGCTAAAGACCCCAGCCCCTGCTCAGCATCAAAGAAGGCAGATGGACCATGCCTGGGAGGGGTGACAGTATATCATCCTTCATCACCGTGCCAACATCAGCACCCTTGGGAAATAACTTTCCATCCCTTTTCAGGTAGTAAAGAAAAAGCCCGTATTTTACATTGCTGCATATAATCTGTGTAGAGTGAGCTGCAAAGAGGCCACTGGGCATTTTGTTTGTTTTCTTTTCCATTTGATTTGGGAGATTTGGTGGGGTTCATAGGATTTCTACCACCCTCCTTTCTAGAAGAACCATCCACTCTTCAAAAATGCAGCCAAGACAATGAAAAGAGAAGAGGCTTCTGGTTCAAATCGAATCTGCCAGTTGGCAAGTGGTGTTGGGACTGCTGCTCCCAGAGCCGCTTCTAGACCTGACTTTTCCTTCCCAACCAGACATCGCAGCTCTGAGCCGGTGCGAGGTGCTGACCTACTACTACATGATCACGGCTGAGTGGGGTGAGCCCCACTCCGGGAGAGCCCTGACCTGTCTCCTTTCCCCACTGACCTGTTTTCCCAGTTTCCAAGTTCCAGTTTTCACTTTGATGTCCCCAGACATTTCTGAGCACACTGTATCAGCAGTGGCAACTGAAGTTGCAGATCTAAACCTCATTTAACCTCCTCAGATAGGCTCGCTCTGGGCTCTACGCTCCCCCTTCCCGGATCCTGAGGAACTGAAGCAGCATCAAGCTTTATTCGGTGCATCACCCCTTCCTACACCTGGTCTCACCAGCCCCAGGAAGAAGCTAGTCAGGTACCGTTAACCCCATTTTACAAACAGGAAAACTGAGCCTCCGAGCAATTGAGTAGAATACTTCTAAGGTCACACAGTTGAAATGCAACAGAACTTGCTTCTAGGTCATCCCTTCCACATCCTGTTTGCTTCTGTCTTTTTAAAAAACTTTTTTTATGCTTAAAACCTCTTTCTGCTCTGCAGGGCACAACGCTAGAATAATAGGAAAGTGGTGATTCATAACCAGCTTCTGACTTCTTTTACGGCACATACAACACAAGGCCGGCTGCCGATTCTTCCAAAGACCGTATTACATCTTTGCAAACGCCCTTAAACACCAAGCGTAACTGACAGCTCCTCAGGGACCCTTGATATGTGTTGGTGTCTGAATGGAAAAACAAGACATGCCTCCAACACTCTAAAAATAAGTGATTCTATGAAACAAACACCGCAAAAAAGGAACTAAAGAAGTATGTGTCAGCTGTTCTAATACAATCAACTGATCGCATAGAAGGTTCTCAAAAATACATGTGTGGAGGGTGCGCGGGCGGAGTCCGCCCCAAGGGAGGTGTATTTTGTCACTGCGGTTGTTTAGAATTGCCACATCTGGCGATAATAAAAAGCAGGCCTATTAGTTGGTTTTCCTCTTATTGGTTAATTCTCTACAGACAGTGCACCCCAGCACCCAGGGCGCCCCCCTCCCTCCCGGTACACCACCCAGTGTGACCAGTGATTCATGTTACCCATCAGATGGGATTTTTTTCGGAATTATTTTAATTGGTCTTTTTTCCCCTTAAATAAATAAATCTCACTTCCCCCTGCTTGGTTGTCAGATCCTGCCCTCCCTAGTCTGGTTTCCCCCAGCTGCCCTGAGGCTCCTGTCAGCCAGGCCTGAGGCAATGAAAACTGAAAAACCCTCAGGGCTGGGGTCATCTGCACCTGAGCACAGTGTGGGTGACCAGTCGACCACGCGGGCCTCTGCCCCCATCCTGGGTTTTTTCTGGCCCTGAAATCCAGCCCTGAGTGTCAGCACAGTTACTGGTACCCCAATCCCTGCCCCCAAATCCTCTGAATCCTCTCTGGCTGGCCCCTATACCAACCTGGAGAGAACTCTCTAGAAAGGTGACACAGGCATCCCCCTGATGCTAAGAACTGTCCTTGACTAAACACTCTGCAGTCAGCGCCTCCCCTACACCAGCCTCACTGTAGTGATTGGATCAACGCCACTCCCTGAGGGAGAAGCCCGGGGGCAGGCAGCTGCTGGCCCGGTTTCAGTGGCGTGCTGGTAAATGGTAACAACCAGCTCTCTGGAAGAAAAGAACCCCGAACTGTAGCATTTGCACCTGGTATAAATACTCCCACCATGGCCAGTCTCAGCCTATCACCATGACATCACTGAATGCGGGGTAGGGAAGAGATGTACAGCAGCACACGGTTATACGGTATTTCTGCCATCCAGACATAATAGATGTTAATAACCTTGACAGCTGAGAAAACAGTAAAATGTAAATAATTAGGAAGTGACGAGTTTTCGGTGTTTATAACTTTTGTTTTTAGCATAATTTATTCAATTTTCGGGTTTATATAATTTAATTTTTAATAATGGCTATGTTTAATACCAGCTATCAGAATTCCTGCAAGTGTAACAATTGGTTCGCTTGCTCCTGTCCGGGGTCAGCTCCTGTCCGGGGTCAGCTCCTGCACAGCTCTCCCCCGTGCCTGTGGGCCTCCCCCTCCCACGGCTTCAGCTGTGCTTCATCTCACCCTGCCAGCAGTCTGCAGAACCTCAGTGTTCCTTCTAGCCAGGGCCATGTGACTTTTGTTCTCCTGGTTGCTAAATTCAAGGCATAAATTCCAGCTTTTATTCTACTTGGCCTTCCAGGGGCCTGTGACACCCCATCCATCTTGAGATTCTACAACACCATTCTTTCTTGCAATTATTTTTTAAACCTCTTCTGAGGGCTCCTGTTCCTCTGCTGGCCCTTTAACTGTTGATGGTTCCCGGGATCTGACCATGATTCCTTTTGGTCTTCCGGTCTCCTTATTCTGAATGTGAATGTAGATGTTTCCCACAACCATACCTTTGGCCCAGATGTCTCTTTTGAACTCCAGTCTTATAGATGCAAATGTCTGCAGCACATCTTTATCTGACCATCTCATAAGCATCTCACACTCAACATGTACCATCATTCCAACCCATCCCCCAAAACTACTTGCTCTTTCTTTATATTCCTCACCCAGGCATTCATGCCATCATTCATTCCAGAAATATTTACTGAGCACCTACTACATGCTAGTCACTGTGCCACCTGCTGAATAAGCCACAGTCCTCGTGGAACTTATTCATCTCCATCCACCCGGTGACCTAGGCCAGAACCCGGGAGTCATCTTTGACCCCTGCCTCTCCCACATTACTTATTTACTATCATTTGGTCAGTAAATCTGACCTCTTCTTCCTCCTAAACAAGTCTGGAACCTGTCCTCCTCTTCCATTCCCACCACAGCTGTCTTCTCAGGTCCTTATCATTTCTCTCCTGGATTACGCAGGAAGCCCCTCCCTGGTCTTTCCATCCAGAGACACTGCATTCGAATCCTTTCTCCATAAGGCTGGCCTAACAATACTTCTGAAACCACATTTATGATATGGCCATTGCCCTGTATAACATTCTCCCAAACACCCTCTTAGCCTGCAGAACAGAGCCTATGTTCCTTGGCATCATGAAAAGGCCATGTGACCTGGGCCCTGTCCACCTCTTGGTCTGCTTGTCCCCGGTCCCCTTGGGACATTTCTCAGACCCTTCCCTGTGCCTGGCATCCCTCCACCCACCCATCCCACCCCATCCCCATTCCCTTCTTTGACTGCTTGCTGTTCCTACTCATCCTTCAAAGCTTGCTCTGATGCAAGTGTGCCGCTATGGCCGTCCCACAGGGCTGCTCCTGTCACCTCCTCCTGAAGGTGTTCGCTGGCCCTCCCGGGCTGTGTTTGGTGACTCTTCTGTCAAGTCTGTGTCATGCCATACGGTAATCATCTGTTTACCAGTCTCCATGCTTCTTTGGAAAACGAGCTCTTGCCGGAGGACGCTGTGTCTTTTATCTCTGAATTCCTGGCAACGAGGAGTGTGCAGGGCCCCAGTAAGCAGTCAGTAACCTCTTGTTGAATGAACGAGTGTGACAGTGTTAACCCGGTGAGGTGGCCAAGGGCACGGGACCCCAAGTGAAGCCTGGTGCTGCCTCCCCCGTGTAGAGTGACTGGGGCACAGCGCTCCACAAAGTAGCTACTTCAGACCATGAGTGTGAGGCTTACGAGAGAAAAGTGGTTGTCAAGCACTCCGCACGTAGGTAATAAATGGCAACTGTTACAACGACTGAATATTTTTAGGCACTTAAGTAGCTTCTGTGTTGTGCTTTTCAGTTTACTTTTATGGACTCCCTTCATCAGCATGTTTATCATCATCTTAATCTTCCTGATTTTCACTAGAGAAGTGGCATAATCCTGATGTTATAGGTATCTTTAACTGCTGGCTCTTAGGGTGGGGATGGGGTCGGGGTGTGTGTGAGTGTATGGGGGCGGGGTTGGATGTAAAAGATCCAAGACTGAGTGTGGTGATGTGTGAGGTAACGTAGCATAAAAGCCAAGGGAAAGGGCTAAAAGCCAAGGGAAAGGCTGTCAAAGCACCTGAATTATCCGGCTACTCCCAAGCCTTAGGGCGTGGAGCCCGGCCTCATTTGCATATTGGCACCACTTCCTCCATTGCTGAGATGCTCGGCTTCATCGTCCCTGCCCTTTGCTGGCTGCAGCCAGACCTTCCCAATGTGTTTGACTATGTTGCCCCCTTATGGATCAGGCCCAAGTTTCAAGAAATATTTCCTCGCTGGCTGGACTATCTCCTCCTACCTGTGTGCTGTTAGAAACTGCAGGGGTACCAAAGTGATTCCTATCCTTAAGGTATGATGTCCATGTTCAAGGAGCTAGAAACTTTGATAATCTTGGAAAAGCATAAATCAGAACCGAAAACCGGAAGAACCCTACCGTACAATTAAGTTATTGTGCCTAGAGAGAGGTTGCATGGATCAAAGAATTGTATTTATGTACCACGTTGCAATTAACAGAGAACTGCAGCACACATTTTCTCATTTAACCCTGTCAACCACACCAGTGAGGATGGTATAGATAAAATATCATAGACCGACACGCTAGCATCAGATGTGGCTATTGACAACTGTCTTGTCAGTCAGCTGATGTCATATCTCATCGCAAAGGTCACACATGAGACAGTCTAGTTTCAGAAGAAAAAAAACCCATAAGTATGACTCACCAGCATCATCTTTCCGTAGCACCTGAGATTTCTACCCCGCCTCACCAGTAACGTCTGAGATCAAAGCGTGGGGTATAGATAGATGCAATTACTGGAGAGGTTTCCTGTGGGTGATTTTCAATTTGCGTCTTGCAGCCAGGATCCTAGAAATTATGAAAGGGCATTTTCAGGATGAAAAGCATTCAGCTTTGTTTTTTCAAAGGAATGGAAAATCAAAATCATTCCGAAGCGTTTTTTTGTTTTTTTTTAAGATGTAATACAACTTTTTTCAAGCAAGTGCTTTTAAATTCCTCACATTCAAGCTTAAATCACAGTGACATTTGTCACATTATCATCTATTTGAGTGAGTTAAATCGAATAGTGGGGAAAGGTCCTTTTCCTCCTTTAATCTTTGACCAAAAAAAGGGCAAACTCCGAAATTATGCCAGTCCATCAGTAGTCTCTGTTGCTCCACACATTCAAAGAGAAATCTCCACAAAATCTGAGCTGGTGTTTTTCTATCCCAGATGCATTCTCTTCCCTACCAGGAATGACTAACACTCAGGAACATGGTGCCAAGAGAGGCCACTAGGAAAGAGAGACTGAGAGAGAGAACTTCTCCCTGGAGATTGTGAGATACGCTTTATTTTCAGGAGAGAAAGTGCCTTTCCCAGGAGCCCCCCAGCTTCCCTTACATCTCAAGTGGCTAGGGCTGGGTCACATGTCTATTTCATGTCTATTGCTAAACCACCCAATGGCCAGGGGAAATGGGTTACCATGAGTGGTTTGGACAATTCTTCTGGGGGTAGAATGGATAATGGGGAGTCAACCACCATTTTGGATACTGTATCTGGAAACATTGGTAGCCAGACCAGAAGTTTTTTTGGTTTTAGGCAGATCAGAGAGCTTTCCGCTTCTTACTGAAGGTCTTTGGTGATTAAATGAAAGCAAAAAAAGAGACACAATTACATTCGTACTCCAGATTTGAAGAGCAGGACATACGTGTTATATGCATGTGGACAACTTATGGTCTCGTGGGGAAAACCTTCAGTTCCAGGAGCCCTCTTGACAACAAGCAGGAGAGGGAATGCTTGTTGGGTTTCTCGCCATGACGTGACCCTCCATAACAGTGGAAAGATCCTCTCAGGGCATCTGGGCAGCCCCTAGGGCTAATAATGATATTGCCCGAATAACTTCGACCCAGATTTCAACTTGCAGCCAAAATCAAAGTCCTCTGATGTGGGATCAGAAGAACGTTCTAAGTAAAACGAACCTTTTGACCTTACGTTCCAAGGGGCAGCCGCCGAATGCAGGACAATTTGAGTTTGTTTTCTCCGGGATCCATCTGCCTGGCGAGACAAGCGAGGTCCCTGCGGTTCAGAAGAATCAGGCACGGGGCAGGATTTCCTTTCCCTCAGACTCTTACTCTTTCCGGAAATGCCTTAGCCTCCTGAAATAATTTCCTGGAAGGAAGCTGTAACTGGAGAACAGTCAGACCAGCGGAGATGTTTAACGCTGGGCAAAAGAGAGGCTTGTCGGGAGCCCAGTTGGGAGATGGGGAAGAAACTCCCTGAGTCTTGCCTCTGGGTCGGTCCTTTCAGTTCTGGTGGTCTTGGGCTTCAGTCTATCAAGGGACGAGCCTTTAAAACAGGCCCCTAGCAGTATGTCTACCTTCTCGGATGGCTGCATGTCCCCTTGTCCCCTTGCACTCTTATGCTGACTACAGCATTTGAAGCTTTGAGGTTCTGAGAGCTGTAGATTTATGAGGCAGAGTTCTTATTCAGAAATTTTGCTATAGATATTCAAATGCATAGGGCAGAGTTATGCCCATTTCACACAATGCTATGTATGTATAGGCCCCGTTTCAAGAAAGCACTTTTATGCTTCAAGTCAGAGTAGGAATCTGTTAAGTGCAGACATTGTTAGTAAGTAGCCTACCCAACTGCCAACCCTATTTCTTCTTTGCTAAGAGAACTCGGATTGTGTCCAGGTCTCTGTCCTGTGTTTCCCATTTCCAGCCACAGAAGCAGAATCTTGATGACTCTGGGACAATTACAGTGATCCCAGTGACTGGGTTAGAGTGAATATATGACCAGTTCTGGCCAGTGAGACATGGGGGAAAATCTGGAGGCTTCTGGGAAGGTTAAGAAACAAAGGTTTCTTTGTTTCTTAAAAAATAGACATAGGGCTTCCCTGGTGGCGCAGTGGTTGAGAATCTGCCTGCCAATGCAGGGGACGCGGGTTTGAGCCCTGGTCTGGGAGGATCCCACATGCCGCGGAGCAACTAGGCCCGTGAGCCACAACTACTGAGCCTGCGGATCTGGAGCCTGTGCTTGGCAAAGAGGGGCCGCGATAGTGAGAGGCCCGCGCACCGCAGTGAAGGGTGGCCCCCGCTCGCCACAACTAGAGAAAGCCCTCGCGCAGAAACGAAGACCCAACACAGCCATACATACATACATACATACATAAATAAAAAGAATGTAAGCAGACAAGAATATCATTAAAAAAAAAAAAGACATAGAAAGAGATAACCTCTCATCCTCCTCTGGACTTTGTCATACCTATTTTATTTGTAATCTTAGGATGTGGCAATCAGCTTGTGAAGATGAAGGGAACCAGCCCGAGGGCAAAACAGACCTATTGAATATGGTAGACTAGAGAAATGTAAATTACTTGAATCCTTCAGAATTTTGAGTTGCCGAATCAATCTACCAGCTCTACCTCTGAACTTCTTGTCATACGAGACTAAATATCCTTGCTGAGACCGTACTGAGTTAAATCTGAAAGCTTGCTAAATAATAATCCATAATTAGCTCTTGTCTCTATTCATAGGTTGCTGTATCCCTCTGCCCCTATATCATTTCTTCTACCCTCCATCTCAGCAGTTTTTCTAAGATGTAGGGGGTCTTGATGCCTGAAGCCCACCTGGAAGAACAGAAATACACATGAGCACCACTGTCACCGCTGATGGTAACTACTCCCATTTCTTCAGCGTATCCTCGGCATGAGACCAGTGCTAAGCCCTTTGCATACCCTATCTTAGTTAATTATCGAAAGGACCCCATGAGGTAGGGAATATAACTATTCCCATTTGATAGACGAGGAAACCGAAGGTCATAAAAGTGAAGTAATTTTCCCAGGGTCTCAAAGCTAGTAAGTGTCGGAGCTAAGGGTCAAACCAGACTAGCCACAACCTTGTCCATTACCCTGAACTATCCCCGACTCACTAATTGTGGGAACACTAGGCCGGCTTGGGGCAGAGACCTCTTCACCCAGTGGCTTCTCACACTCAATACACAAGTTCCCCGGAGATGTGAAATCTAATTAGACTCTAAAGGTAATTAGAGTATATAAACTTCATCGTTCCACATGAATTCTCTTGTGAGTTTTATTGACCCGCTCTGTACTTTAGAGCCTCTATTTGTGAGGCTGTGACAAAGAGACTTTCCACGGCCTACTGCCTCAGGATATGAGAAGATAAATGTGATAAAATTTATCTAAAAGCGTTTTGTAATATTGAGAGGAAAAGTACTACAGAAAGCCAGGCCACTGTTAATGTGATTTTAATAACTCCTCCCAACTCTTAGGCTGTTCATAGTGTAATGGAACATCTTAATTTGTTGAAAATTTTCCATACGGCTCCTTAAACTCTAAGGAGCTAAGGCTCTGTGAAAATGAGAATGAGAAAGCAGATGAATTTTCCGCTACCAGTCAAAAGTTCTTTAGTGCACAAGATTTTGCACTGGACAGAAGACAAGGCTATGTGAAGTAAGGAGTCATTGTTCCTAGTGTACAGAGGCGTTTGTAAAACGTGCAAAGGATGGACCCTTTCTTAAAGTAAATATTTCTTACAGATATCCTATGTCAACACAAATTAGGTTTTATTAGGTTACTTAAATATGAACAAACTAAACCTAAGTACAGAGTCCTTATATTGGAAGATCTAATATAATTATAAAACTGAGATAAACTTACAAATTCGATAAAAATGAAATGACCAAACCAATAAAATTTGGACTAATAACATTAATTTAATATGATGGATGATGTTGTTTTGTTGAAATAAAAGTTTGACAGAGGAAAACTCTTGTTTGATTCTAGAAGTTTTAGAGTTCCAGTTCTAGACTCAGACTGGGTTAAAATCTCAACTCTGCCTCCTACCAGCTGTGTGACTGTGGGCAAGTTATTTAATCTCTCTGAGATTCTGGGGTTTTTTTTTAACAGGAAAATGGAGATAATAATAGCAGTCGTCGAAGAAAGTTCCAGTGAAGATTAAAGATGATAATGTTGGAGAGGGGGAAATTTCCCTCTCTATCCCTCTTGAGTTCTGTGGCTGGACTAATAATAAAATAGACACCAGACAGATTAACAGAAGAAAAAAAATGTTTAATTCGTGCCCACAGAGGTGTCATAGAAATGGGACCTAAGAAGTGGCCAAAGCAGGCAGCTTTTATACTTTTTAGACAAAGAAACAATAAATTTGAGAGGAACTGACAGGACAAAGAGATTGAGGTTTGGGTGCTTAATTAGGTGCTTAATTAGTAAAGAATTTAAGCGAAGTTTGGGCTTGGGTAATAAATTAGTGAAGAATCAACAAGGTTTGTTTGTAACAAGGATGTCTTTCTACCTTCTAGTACAGGGAGGGCAGCTTTCACATGGGAGAAATATAAGCCATTGAGGCATATTTTGGGGGCACCTGCCCTGGGCCCTAACAGTAAAATCTATCAACTACTTAGGACAGCGTCTAGTACATAATAGGGGCTCAATAAATGTTAGTTGTTATCACTAATGTTATTTGTCTCACTTCATTAATGCTAATTGAGAAGATTCCTATTTTCCATAAGTGTGCTTTGTATGGAATTAATAGTTTCAATACTTTGTTTTCAAATTCAAGATGGTCAACCCTGATATTTAAGCAAACTCTGTTAGCAAATGATCCTTGGATGCAAATGTTGATGAGGTATCACTCAGTAACAGTGTAAAACAGCCTTGTCTTTTGAAAATAAGCTAAACTTGCAGCAGTATTAAAATTTGCCCTCACTCGAGTAGTTAGTACAATTATTGCTGGAATTAATGAACGAATAACTTTTCATTACCTATTTACTCTTGTACTTAGTGCAAACTGATAAAATGAAGATGGAACAACAACAACAAAAAACCCTGGCTGCTTTCAAGGTCAGGGGCACCGACCACTGAATTCTACCCTGTGCTTGTGAAGGCGCAATTTGTTGACCACTTTTTAAAAAATGTGGACTTGCGATAAGGCATTATTTGGTCAGGTATGGCTAAGAAATAGACTGTTTTTGTTCAGTAAAAATGGTGTGCGTGTGTGTGTGTGTGTATGTTCGTTTTGACCAGTTTCCTTCTGTGCTAGGATATTGCTGTCTTGTAGGTTGGCCTTTATTTTGTGTTTTGGAGAATATGCTTTCTCAGAGTTCAAATGTCAAATGACAGTCTTTATTAATCTAATCACCGAGGAGCCTTTGGTTCCCTCCACAAACTCTGCAGGAATGTCTGCCACTGTTACGGGGCTACCTGGAAAGGCTCCCCACTCTCTTGCTTGCCAGCCTCCTTCTCACTCTGATTCTCACCCTGGGCCAAGGATGGGAGGGTGTTTTGTTGTTCTCCATTTGGTAGGAAGAGTAACTTCCTGAAAACAGATTACCCCAATGGGCAGAAACACAGCCCCTTGATACTCAATATTTGAGGATAATATGAAGCATTCTGCCTGGAGACAGAAGCCCAGGAGGGTGACTGTTAACTGCTTTATGCCAGCATTCCGTACTCTCCTTGACTACCACAAACCACCTGTTTTATATATTTGAATTTTTAATGCTTTTTTTTTTTTAAAAAAGAGAAACAACTTGTGCCATAAATATTATATACAAGCGCAATCTTAGAATACTTCAGCTTTTAGATGAAATGCCCCTCACAGGTTTCAGGGTTTTACAGGTTTATGTAAAAAAAAAAAAAAAAAAGATAAGTAATTGCAAATGAAAAAGTAACTCCCAGTACACTGGATTTCCGGATCCCATTTGTTAATTCCGATATTTGGTGCATTTTTATTGACTCCTGTTTGGGATTCTATATCTGTCTTTTTGTGCTCATATGTACAGGAGAACCAAAATTCCAGGGCTAGTGGGTTTTAATGAAGAATAACAAAGTATTGGGACTTCCCTGGCGGTCCAGTGATTGACTCCGCGCTTCCACTATGGGGAGCATGGGTTCGATCCCTGGTCAGGGAACTAAGATCCCGCATGCCGAGCAGTGTGGCCAAAAAAAAAAAAAAAAAAAAAAAAAGTATTTATGTAGTGTTATATTTAAGCAACAAGATTGAAAATTCTTTGCTAAATTGATTTCTGTTTCCATGCCTTCAAATGCATAGTTGGAGAAGGAAAAAAGGGCAATTTTGGATCCAGGTAGTACTTGAGGAACTGGTTAGGTTGGAACAGTTCAAAATTTAAAAAGCCTCACTGACTCTGCACCCAGGATAAGCAACTGACCAGGGACACGCTTTGTTGTACAGTTGCTCCCTCCGTTCTCCCCCTTATAAGTAAATCTTTCAGATTGTTGTTCAAAAGAAGAAAAACATGTGCTCTTTCAGTGATTCGCCCTTCCTCAGCTCAGGCAAGTGAAACTTCAGCTAAAATCACCGCAGGCAGAATGGAAATGCCAAACCTGCAAGTCAGCTTTTCCAGAGTTAAAATCAAGGGGCTGTGAAGGATCAAGTCCTCTTTTCTTGGATCAACGAATCATAGAGGGAGCAATATCAATGTCACTTAACGGGAAAGGGTTCTGTGTCCGCAGAGTTTACTAGGTTTGGATGAGAGAGAAGAGAAGGAAGAAAGAAGAAGAAGAGAAGGAAGAGAAGTTCCTGAAGCCAAAAATAAAAATCCAGGACTTTCAGGTTAGCCATAACTGGCCTCTTTACCTGAGTGCTGTAGCCTTCACTGACCCCGGCTGCTGCTTAAAAATTGCTGCTATTAACTGAGCACCAGCTCTTGACATATGTAATTTCTACTCCTCTCATTTCCCTAGCGAAAAAGGTAATTTTATCCCTATTTCGTATATGAGGGAGACAGAGGCTCAGAGAGATTCGAAACTTGTCCAGATCACATACCCAGTAAATGGTGAAATTGAGCTTTGACCTTAGTTCTGCTTGACTCAAAGCTTGTTCTCTTTCTATTCACTACTCCGCCTTTGCTTGTTGCCGAGACCCTATCCTCCTTGAAGTTACAGAGACCAGATGGAGCCAGGAGAATGCCATCGGGACCCCATTGGGACCCCAATGAGGATCCAAGGGAATGGGGTGCTGGCATGGGCAGTTCCAAGTCCTACTTGGACCCAAGTGCTGGGGAGATGCACCCCTGGAATTGCCATGCATCTTCCGTCGTGTGGGAGGACTGAGTGAGTGGTCAGTGTGTCTGGAGACGTTCCATGGGGGGAGTCGATTGCATCTGAGTAACTATCAGAAGCTGGAGAAAATAAATGTCCTTTCTGCTGATTGTCATCTCTACTGATTTGCATCACTGGAATTAAATTTTCTTACACACGTTATTATACATTCCATGGGCTATGTCTTAAAATTGTATTGACTATTACACCTGGAGATTGTGCTGGTGTACTTAAGATGCTACAAGAGCCTCTTAAACATATAGATCATTTGTGGTGAGGTGGGAGATGCGGGGTGGTGCGTGCACAGAGGCCGTGTGAGTACACGTATACTCACATTTATATATAAATGTAAGAATACTATACATCCTCTCCAGGACCTTGCTTTTTCACTTATACATTAACACTTGGCAATCATTCCACATTAGTACACGTGAATCTTCCCTAAAAAAAATTTGTTCTAAAGTATGTTTTTGTTTGGGTGCGCCACAAGTTGTTTATCTAGTCCCCAAATGATGCATGGATTTAGTTGTTCCCAATCTTTTTTTTTTTTTTAATTTTTATTTATTTATTTATGGCTGTGTTGGGTCTTTCGTTTCTGTGTGAGGGCCTTCTCTAGTTGTGGCAAGCGGGGGCCACTCTTCATCGTGGTGCGCGGGCCTCTCACTGTCGAGGCCTCTCGTTGCGGAGCACAGGCTCCAGACACGCAGGCTCAGTAGTTGTGGCTCACGGGCCTAGTTGCTCCGCGGCATGTGGGATCTTCCCAGACCAGGGCTCGAACCCGTGTCCCCTGCATTGGCAGGCAGACTCTCAACCACTGCGCCACCAGGGAAGCCCCCCAATCTTTTATTATTAAAAATATATAGGATCAATGGATTTACGTGTTTTCGATTTTGATAGATATTGCCAATTGCTACACCACTGCAATCACTTCTATCCTGATGGCCAGATCTCAATCATAAGGCAACATTTAGCTGTAATAGAAGCTTGGAAATGCAGCCTTTATTCTGGGCGGCGACGTGCCTTGTTGAAAAACTTAATTGCAACAGAAGAAAAGAGAACAGATATTGAGGATAAGAAACGATCCTCCTGTAAAGGTTAACTTCCTTGACTTTAAAAAACACTCCGTCCTTGTTCTCCTACTGCCTGAGCAAGTCTCTTGATTCTTCTTTGAGGAAGGGTCCTCTGCTTCTATCCTCCCCTTACTGAGATGCCGGTGTTCCCTGGGCTTGATCTTTACTTCTCATGGTCCATGCTCCCCCTGGTCAGTCCATGCATCCCCACTGACTTAACTGCCAACTGACTCTACGTCCCAACACACCCTGCCCCCACCAAATCTCATCTTTTGCACTGTCCTTAAATTTCCTCCTCAACTCTCAGATGCTGGCTGGTCCATCTCTGCTTTGAAATCAAATTTAATAAGAATATAACTAAGGGCTTCCCTGGTGGCACAGTGGTTGGGACTCCGCCTGCCAATGCAGGGGACACGGGTTCGAGCCCTGGTCTGGGAAGATCCCACATGCCGCGGAGCAACTAAGCCCATGAGCCACAACTACTGAGCTTGCGCGTCTGGAGCCTGTGCTCCGCAACAAGAGAGGCCGCGACAGTGATAGGCCCGCGCACCGCGGTGAAGAGTGGCCCCCGCTCTCCGCAACTGGAGAAAGCCCTCGCACAGAAACAAAGACCCAACACAGCCAAAAATAAATAAATAAAAATTTAAAAACAAAGAATATAACTAAATGCCTGAAAAATATAACATTAATTTAAAAATATATTTATTTATTTATTATTTAGGCTGCAATGGGTCTTAGTTGTGACACGTGGGATCTTTATTATTTTATTTTTTTAATTAATTAATTAATTTTTGGCTGTGTTGGGTCTTCGTTGCTGCGCACTGGCTTTCTCTAGTTGCGGTGAGCGGGGGCTACGCTTTGTTGCAGTGCGCGGGCTTCTCATTGTGGTGGCTTCTCTTGTTGCAGAGCACGTGCTCTAGGCACACAGGCTTCAGTAGTTGTGGCACGTGGGCTCAGTAGTTGTGGCTTGTGGGCTCTAGAGCACAGGCTCAGTAGTTGTGGCGCATGGGCTTAGTTGCTCCGCAGCATGTGGGATCTTTTCAGACCAGGGCTTGAACCTGTGTCCCCTGCATTGGCAGGTGGATTCTTAACGACTGTACCACCAGGGAAGCCCTAGATTAACTTTTTTAGTAGTTAAGTTTAGTGTTTTTGAAACTCTCAGTACATGAGGAAATAAGTTGTGGGTTAAATTTTTTTTTTTTTTTTACTTCGCAGAAATTCCTGAGTATCTAGATGATCTCCAAGAAATGATTGCTGACCCTAAATTAAATAACTTGAGCAAAACAAAAACTTTCAAAGTAATATGATAAAATTCTACTTAAAGTGGGATGTGGGTACATTTCAGTATGTGACGTGGGAAGCTCCAAAACTCAGAATCTGAGGACCCAGGGTGATCTTAAAATGTCCGGAGCTGGGAGGATTAAGGGCTTTACATATGTGATAAGTGAACTGTAGAAAAATGCATTAACTACTTGGAAAGATCTACAGAAGAAATGCCATTGACCCCAAAGGCCACCAGCCAGGAACCTCTGGGAACCACGAAATCGGTGGTTCCCAAGTCTACCCGATCATTGAAATTGCAGGGGAAGAGAGTCGGGGTGGTGCCTGGGAATGGGTATTTTAACGAGCACTCCAAATGATTCTAACAGACGAGATTTGGCAACCACAGGACTTTAACCAGAGCTCCTCCCCCCTCTCATTTCATTTCATTTTGTCCTTGGTTTGCCCTTTTGGAAAAGAACAGCTGAATAAATGTCATTTCTTCATGAACTTGACTGCTGCCAAGTCTTTCTCAGCCAGGTAGGGCGAGCCCAATGCCGTTCATAACACAGTCAGACATGGCTTTGTCTCCAGCCCTTTCCTTCTCAAGCCCTCCCAATCCCTAAGCATTTACGTCCCAACACGCACTTCCCCCACCAAATCTCATCTTTTGCACTGTCCTTAAATTTCCTCCTCAACTCTCAGATGCTGGCTGGCCCGTCTCCGCTCTCCCCTGCTCTTTTGTTCCAAGTCACAGCTTCTGCAATATGTTTTCTATTCTCGTTTTGCAATAACGGGCAGTAGCAGGGATTTCGGGGTAAGAGCTCTATACTTGCTGGAGGTCCAGAGACTGGAAATAGGAAATAAGCAGTGTTATATCCTGAGACCATCAGCAGAGCCAAAGTTGTTGGGGGTGGAGGGAAGGGAAGAGGGGGAGAGAGAGGGTCGCCTTTGCTCCTCCAGGTACTTTACCTTTCTTTCCTGGGCAGGAAGTGAATTGGATGACAGAATTTTAGAGCCAGGTGGGGCCAGACTCTACTAATCCAGACCGGAGTTTGGAAGGAGGTTGTCTGCTGGAAATGTGATGCTTGGTAATTTTAGTAAGAGTTTTATTTTGGTTGCAAAGGTCGAGGTGGCTGCCCTTCTCCCCTGGGAGAGGCCTGCCGCCCTCGAGGTCCTTGTGCTTGGTTGATTTGTGCAAGGAGAATGACTCCGGAATTATTCAGCGTTTACCAACAGGCCCGTGGCATACCTCAAAAAGTGCAGATTTAATTATTTTTAATGGGATGCAGCTAATGTAATGGAATTATAGGTAGATAATTAAAATTAAGATGAATTTTCTTATTGCGTGAGCTACTCAGCATGCTCAGATATCGCCTTATAACTGCACAAAGAACACCACCGGCAGTAATGTGCTGTGCTCCAGTGATTCATTTACATCAGAATCCCCCGGGTTGGTTGTTGAAGATGCAGATTACTGGGCTCAGGTGCCCCTGGAATGTCTGGGGTGTGAGGCCCAGGAATCTGCATGCTTAGCTAGACTTTCAGGTGACTCTTAAGAATTCCAAAGAGTCCCTGACTGAGGACCTATTACGTGCTAGAGACATTACCTAACTAGAAAAAAATTTTCACAACAATCTTATGAAGTAGATATTATCATCTCCCCTTTTCAACTAAAGCTTAGAGAAACTGAATAACATTTCGAAGGTCGCATAGCTAGGAAACGGCAAAGCTAGGAGTCAAATCCACGTCCACCTAATTCTAAAGCCTGTGCCCTTTCCAAATTGCCCCCGCATTCCCGCAGAGGTCTCACGTCTGCCAGGCCATTGAAGTGGCCCGTGACATTTGTGGTCACAGAGACAGCATGGAATGGGGGCAGGAGAGCCCCTTCTAACTTTGTGGGAGGTTGATGGCAGTTGTGACCTCTCTTCTCCGTATTTTTTCCTGTACTTATTCTCCTTTTAACCGTGGGGGGCTCACACCTCCCAGGAGTCCATGCTCCCTACTGGGCAGCGTGCTTTAGCTAACCCCGGACACCCATCTTTCTAGGAAACTCTGATGATTAGAAGCAGTGAGTGCAGATGCTATTGGGAACCCATCCCACCCCCGTCTGCTCCCCTCCCCGTGTCGGGTGACCGTGTGCTGCACGGAGGGACAGGGTACCACCACAGCCCTGGCGTGTCACTCCTCATTAGCTAAATTACACTGGGAATTCCATCCTGCTTGCCAGTGATTCAGCAGTGGGCAAGTGACCCAGTTCTTGCAAGTGAGAGAGAGAGAAAGCCTGCCGGGAGGTTTCTGAGAGGGATTCCTGATGGCTCCCTTGCCGAAAGCCGTCCAAGCTGCTCCACAGGAAGAGGCGGGGCTACTACGTTGCACAACGCTAGGGGGCGCCAGCACACGGGATTCTATGTGGACAGAGCCCCTTGGGATTGCACGAGGGCTACTGCTCAGCCTGAAAGCAAGGCGAAGGGCGCCCCCCCTGGAGTTGGGCAGCTTGGCTGTGCGTGGAGAGAGGGTTTCCCTGAAACTTGCATCACCTGGTATTTCCAATCCCAGGTTTACATGTTAACATCAACTGAATGAAGATTTGAAAACACAAACTGCGTAGGCACGGTAAGTAGGCCTTCTGGTTAAACTGCGTTGCTCTCTGTGTAACAACAGCCAAATTCTGGAGTCTCCTACAGTGAGTTTACCCTGAAGCTCTCATGAGAGGATAAACATCTTGCGTTTGGAATCTTTGGGAGGATCAGGCGGGACCTTGGCTGCCCAGCACGGAGCAGTTCCAGGCAGCAAGGCCCAGAAGGGAGCAGCTGGGCCCTGGCAGACCGGTCCAGCCTCTGCGGGCAGCGAGCTCAGCTTCCGCCCCAGACTTGCAAAGCCCCGGCTCTCCCCTTTCCTCATTTCCCCTTGGCCTTTAATTGTCGGCTTCCTCAAGGCATTCATCTTGAAAAGCCAGCTTCCTTGTCAGGGCAGGAGGTCTGCGAATCTCTGTGCCGCCACGGAGAGAACCTTCCCTGACCCTCCGACCCTCCACTTCCTGGCAGGCCTCTGCCAGACTGCTGTAGTTTCTCAGACTGAATCCAGGTTAGAAATTCTTCTGAAAGATGCTGACTGCTTTCCTTGAACATAATACAATGTAGCAAACAATTTTTAAAATGGTTTTTAAAAATACAAATTTCCTCTCCCATTAGTGCCAGTATACATGCTTAATGCAGAGAATGAGCAAATCATCAAAGAGGACACACACGCAAAAGCAAATCCCAAACCAAAGTAATCCTGACACCCAGAGGGGACGACTGCTGAGTATTTATTCATTTATTTTCCATCTCCTCGGTTTAATATTTTATCACCATTAAAATTGTTACCACTTATGTCATGATTATTATGAGTATTGTTGTTATTCATCATTATTTTTATTATTATTGTTCTTGTCATAGATAATTAATGAGGTGGTTGTTATACAACATTAGAGAGAGTTTCTCTGTGCAGAAATGGTACCCGATTTAACAAAGATGATTAGGAGGCTTCCCCTAAGACATAGCTACACACCGCGGGTCCCTGTCTGTCACTGTACCAACTGGTGTTCTCTTTGAAGGTTGAGACTCCTGAAATATTCCAGGTGCCTCTGGAGACGGACCACCTCATGCTTGCAGAAGAGACTTGGGATGCTGTGTCCCTTCCTGAACCTATGGAAAAATTTAGAAGCCCCCTCCCCTCATGATCCTAGCAACTGTATCGTCAAACAGAACAAAAAAAATAGGCCCCCAAATGGCATCATTGTGCTAAAACCCATGATACAAAACCTAGATTTAATAACCTAACTGCAGTTCTGACCTTCACCAGAAATGTAATCTTGTCTAAAAAAGAGTGGATATGTATAACTGACTCACTTTACTGTACAGCAGAGACTAACACAACATTGCAAATCAACTATACTCCAAAATAAATAAATAAATACACAAATAAATAAATAAAACCAACTTCAAAAAAAAGAAAGAAAGAAAGAAATGTAATCTTAATCAACCAGTCTGGAATTTTCTGGTCGGCACCAATAGAGGAAGAAGAGGCATCTGCATGATAAAATCCTTGCTGTCCTGCCCCTACCCTCTGCCCACCCCGCATCCCAACCTAAAAACAACTCTTTTCTTTCCCTAACAGCTCCCTTGCCCCTCCCTTCTTCCCGTAAAAACCTTCCACTTTGCATAATCCCTTGGAGTACCTTCTAAGTTGCCTGATGGGATGATGCCCAATTGATTCATGAATCACCTAATAAAGCCAATTAGATCTTCACATTTACTCGGTTGAATTTTTTGTTCGCTTTTATTAAACAGAGTATGTAGGCCTACAAGCCAAAGAGAGGGCCTCCTAGGACAAATCCTTCCAACACAAAATTCCTAAGTCCACTTGGGGCCCAGGAACTGCTCCTGCAGGTTTGGAGGGGTTGTGAATGGTCCCCTTGGCCCTCCTGAGAGTCTGCATTTTTTCTAAATAAGCTTGGAGGCAAAGAACTGCTCTTTATTACCTGGAATAAAGAATATTACCCTCCACCAGCGCCTCACAAATATTTTTCTAAGTCAACTTGGAAGCCTGGAAGCAGCCACTGCCCACAAATGTGCACAGAGGGTGTCTGTTCTAGGACAGCCTGAGTCTTGGGAAACTTTCTAAGTCCCCTCAGGTGGCCAGACAGGACTGGAGCTGTACTGCAAGACACAGGGAGAGCATTGCCCAGTTGACCAACCTCAGAACTTTTTAAGTCCTGGAATTTAAAATTTTTAAAATTTTATTTATGTTTGGCTGTGTTGGGTCTTCGTTGCTGCACGCGAGCTTTCTCTAGTTGCGGCGAGCAGGGGCTACTCTTGGTCGCGGCGTGCGGGCTTCTCATTGCGGTGGCTTCTCTTGTTGAGGCGCACAGGCTCTAGGCGTACGGGCTTCAGTAGTTGTGGCTTGCGGGCTCTAGAGCGCAGGCTCAGTAGTTGTGGCGCGCGGGCTTAGTTGCTCTGCGGCATGTGGGATCTTCCCAGACCTGGGCTCGAACCCGTGTCCCCTACATTGGCAGGCGGATTCTTAACCACTGCGCAACCAGCGAAGTCCCAAGTCCTGGAATTTTTAAAGGAAAAGCTGGAACGAATGATGGCTGGGAAACACCAAGGACCATTCCCTCCAGCAGCCCGGGGTGGAGACAGGGGAACCAAGATGTCCCTACCAGGAGAGGCCCAGGAAGACCAGATGGCAGCAAGATTTTATTTCAAAAAAGGTTTTAGAATAGAAGAGCAGTTTCTTCAGCCTCTATAGTGAACACTTCTCTTTTCTTGTTTAACCAGCAATGACTGCCCCTTCTTTTGGAAACAGCACCCCAGGTCCCTTTTGGGCAGCAAGGCCACGACCCCATCTCGGAACTAACAGCCTCAGTTGGACAGGCAGCCCAGGCCTCAGTCACTGAGGCTGCTGTAAATACAGCGCAGTACAGAATCTTCGAAGGTGCTAAGTGCTACGAGGACTGCTTTGTGAAGTCCTATATTGCTGCTGAAAGGAACTGGTGATGTTCAGCTGTTGAATATGTGGTGTTTTTGTAGCAATCTGCAACCGACCTCAGTGCTGGAACTTCTAAGTGGCCTCCCTCCCTCCCTGCCTCCAGGCTCACCTGACACCAATCCATCTCTCTACCCAGGAGTCAAGGTGGTCTTTTCAAACATAAACAGGACGTCTCTTCTTGAAACCCTTCAGTAGGGCCCTTCTAGCCTAGCTGACAAAGGACAAGGTACACATGTTCACCTTGGCACGCGTGGTGATTGGTGATTGGGTTCCTTCTGTATCTCCACCACACTGTGAGTTCCTCAAGGTCAGGGATCACAGCTGATTAGATTTCCATCCATAGGACTGAGATTTCCATTAGGAAACCTAGTCTGGCTCCCAGCTGGAAGGGCCCAGTTAAACACAGGACATGGGAAGCATATCTCTGTGAGGGAAGGATATCCTTTCTAGAATTTCATAATAGATGTAGCAAAACCTAACATTTAGAAGATGGGTTAAATATAATCCGTGGGATTTAAACTGAACAGGGATCATCCCAAAGTCTAACCACTTGATCTGACCACCAGGTGCATCCCCGGAGGTCCCACTTATACTTCTCACGAGTAGTAACTTATTCTGAGCAAACATCTTCTTACAACATCTTGTAAACTGAACATGGAAATCACTCTAGTTGCATGTAAGAACCATGTTCTTTACATGCTTAAAGAAGCATGTTCTTCAACAAAACGAGAAGGTCATCCTCAGAACCATGCGCACACTCAGATCAAAGTTCCCAATTCTTGCTTCTTAGGAAAAGAAACCACCTTCCCTCCCCCCTCCCTCCCTCTTTCCCTCCCTCCCAATTAACACCTCTTTATTACAGAAAAATTTTGAAAATACTGATAAGTAAAAGGAAAATGAAAATCATCCATTAGTCCTTTACCCAGAGGTAACCACTAGTGATAATTTGGTTTATATCCCACCATTAAAAAGAGTTTAATTGGGATATGATTCATGTACAATGTACTTGACATTTAAAATGTATAATTCAAATGCTTTTAGTGTATTCATGAGTTGTGCACCCATCACCACAATCAAATTTAGAATATTTTCGTTACTGCAAAAAGAAACCCTGCACCCCTCAGCCCTCACCTCCCAACTCCCCACTCCCATCCAATTCCAGGCAAACAGTAATCTACTTTCTGTCTCTATAGATTTGCCTATTCTGGACATTTCATGTAAAAAATACATGATGTGCTCCTTTATGACTATCTTCTCTCACTTAGCTTGATGTGTTTGAGGTTCATCTATATTGTAGCATTGGGGTGGGGTAGTTAGGTTATGCCTAGAAAGGCCTCCCTCATTCTCAGTTTATTAAAAGAAGCTATTACATTTTCCTCTAACCTTTTCACTGTTTAATTTTTAGTGTTTAAACCTTTGTTTGACTTAGGAATGCAACTTTGTTTTGATCCATGTAAATATCCATTTTCCTAACACCTTTGATTCTTTTTTTTTTAAATTTATTTATTTTTGGCTGCGTTGGGTCTTTGTTGCTGCACTGAGGCTTTCTCTAGTTGCGGCGAGCAGGGGCTACTCTTTGTTGCAGTGCGCAGGCTTCTCATTGCGGTGGCTTCTCTTGTTGCGGAGCACAGGCTCTAGGCGTGCGGGCTTCCGTAGTTGTGGCACACGGGCTCAGTAGTTGTGGAGCATGGGCTTAGTTGCTCCACAGCATGTGGGATCTTCCCCGACCAGGGCTTGAACCCATGTCCCCTGCATTGGCAAGCGGATTTTTAACCACTGCACCACCAGGGAAGTCCCACACCTTTGATTCTTGAATGATGGGAATTCTATCTTTATTACATTCTAAATTCCAGAATATATATCAACACTCTATGCTATCTCTTTAAGAGAGTTCCCACTTTAAAATTAGAAAGGCAAAGCAGGGAAGGATTTTGCATTGTGTCTTCTGTGCTGGGATTCGAACCACATCAGCATGAAGGTAGGTTGCTCAAGGCTCAGTAAACACTGGAGTTACTGAAATTTTTTTTTTTAAATAAATTTATTTATTTTTTATTTTTATTTTTGGCTGCATTGGGTCTTCATTGCTACGCTCGTGCTTTCTCCAGTTGCGGCGAGCGGGGGCTACTCTTCGTTGCAGCGTGTGGGCTTCTCATTGCGGTGGCTTCTCTTGTTGCGGAGCACGGGCTCTAGGCACGTGGGCTCAGTAGTTGTGGCTCGTGGGCTCTAGAGCACAGGCTCAGTCGTTGTGGCACACAGACTTAGTTGTCCCGCGGCATGTGGGATCTTCCCGGACCAGGGCTCGAACCCGTGTCCCCTGCATTGGCAGGCAGATTCTTAACCACTGCGCCACCAGGGAAGCCCCTGAAGTCACTGAAAATTTTAACCTCAGGCTTCTAATAGAGCATTTTAAAGCAATCACTTTTGGAAGAGGTGCGAAGATTAGTAGGCAAGAGGAAATAGCCTCAACGTCCCTCATCTTCACCAGGAAAAACAACCAAGGGCACAGTTGAAAATTTGTTGTTAGGATCACTGATTAACAGGCAGGAAGACCTTCAAAACCTGCTTGAAGCCCAGCGTCAGCTGTGCCTTCCTTAGAACACTAAGGGGCTGTGGTGAAGACAACGAAGGTCCCTTTTAGAAGAAACCATTCTGCCTTCTGTAACAAGCAATGCAACATTCTAAACAAATCTCAGTGAATCCAAGACTCCTACTGGAGAGAGGAATCACAGGAACAATCTAACCATGAGGGAGAAAAGATAATATTGCTGTGCAGATGTCATATTTGCCGTGCAGAACAGATAACATCATGAATTTATATACTGCAAACGCTAAAAAACATTCTCAGGGTAGATGCAAAGGCAAAGGTAGAAGTGTAGTTCAGATACAGATTAAGGCAGCCAAACCATGTCAGAGCGACAGATGCTCTCTGATCTCTCACCACTCATTGTTGAGGCCACTAATTTGAGAATTGATTGTGTTTAACCTACAGGTCAACTGGAGATGGCTTTATGCTTAAAGTTTTGAGTGGCATTGACTTGTACCTCCATCCCGAGTGTAGTTGGAGACTTAGTATCCCTTTCAGGCTTTTTGAGGAATTCATAGGGTGAGGCCTGTAAGTATTACATTTCCCCTGGTCACCCACAGCTTTGAAATCCCAATTCCACAAAATCAATTCAGTTTATGAAACATCCCTTCATCCCAACTTGCACCTCACTGCCCTAACTGGCCGGGATTTGGGTAATTTTGTTTTCCAAAATGCCATCGACCAAGGCTGTATATGTAGCTGACTTTTGCTGACAGTTTGAGGTCATTGAGAGGTTTATACCAGCATTGAGAGCTTTATATCAGCATTTCAGTCTAAATCTGAAGTCAAATCTGAATTAAATCTAGAACTGAATATCAGACATCCCAGATTTGGTATTTTGTCCATTTCATCAAGAGTTCTATGGGCTGTCTCACCGCCCATATTTCTCCCCACTTCTGTGCCCTCACCCTTCCCTGACCTTCTCCCCTTGCTGAATTCACTACTCTCCACTTTACCCAAAAGTCTCCTAACCTCTTATGCAGAGCACGTTGGCTCTGTTTTTTTCACTGCCTCTTCCAGACGAACAACTGAAGCCTCACTTCCCAACTAGAGTAAACTATCAAGGTACTTTTGAAAACAAAGGCAATTCTTTTCCTGAGTAGAACTCTGGTGTTAGCTTGTAAGTAATGTTTTATTGGATACATGTACCATTCCTGGTGAGAGCAACCTTATGGTATTTCTGAATTTTATTTAACTCCTGTGTTACTTTAAAAACATCACAGTTAAACAGGGAGGTAGGGCCAGGAATAGGCCTATTCCCATAAGCCAGACTAGAAAACCTCATGAGTCACTGGGCATTGGGTAGAGTACTCAGCTGGGTCTTGCTTCAATAGTGGGGAGTAAAGCCCTAGATTAAACATGACCCTAGTCCACCTAACAAATCTGAAAAGCAAGACAGAGACAATCAAACTGTTTCCAAGTAACTTAACTTGTCTAAGACCAAGTTCAAGAATGTTTACAGGAATACAAAAATATCCAGTATTCAACAAGGTAAAATTCATAATGTCTCACATCCAATGAAAAATTACCGGTCGTGCAAAGAAGCATAAATATACTATTTACAATAAGGAGAAAAATCAGTCAATCAAAACCAACCCAGAACTGATGCAGATGTTAGAATTAGCAGACAGGGATATTAAAACAATTACAACAGCTGTATTCCATATGTTCAAAAAATTAAGGGCAGACTTGGAGGATATAAGAAGGACCCATTTAGATATGAAAGCTACATTGTCTGAGATGAAATATACACTGGATGGAATTAACAACCAGAGTAGAGATTATAAGAAACAATTAGTAAACTTCAAGACACCAATAGAAACTAGGCAAAAGAAAACACACAGAGAAAGAAAGAATTTAAAAATTAACAGACCACCTGTGAGCAATGAGGCAATTTCAAGCAGCTTAATCTAAAGTAATTGGAGTCTATGATGGGGAGGAGAGAGAGTAAGGGCAGAATAAGTATTTTAAGAAATGGTTGAAACATTTCCAATTTGGTTGAAAACTATCAATTCATAGATCCAAGAATTTCAACAAACCTCAAGCACAAAAAAAAAAAAAAGAAGAAAATAAGACACACCATAATCAAATTGCTCGAAACCTGTGATAAAGAGAAAATCCTAACAGCAGCCAGAGAAAAAAGACACACTATGTCCAGAGAAGCAACAATAAGATAAAAGTAGATTTCTTGTCAGAAACAATGCAAGTGAGGAGTCAATAGGGCAACATCTAAAGTATTAAATGAAAAAAATCTGTCAACCAGAAGTCCTATACCCACTGAAATATCTTTCAAAAAGGCAGGCAAAACAAAGATTCTTTCAAAGACACAAAAGCTAACAGAACTCATCACCAGTGTACCTGCGCTGTGTCAAAGGAAATCTTCCAGACAGAAGAAAAAAAAAAATACCAGAGGGAAATATGAACCTACACAAGAATAAAAGTGTAGGTTCTGGGAATGGAATCTATGTGACAGAGCACAGGGATGGCTCGTCTCTGCTGCATGATGTCTGGGATCTCAGTATGGAAAGCTCAAATGGCTGGGGGCTGGGAATGCTTCTTCACTCATGTCTTACACCTGAGCTGGGAACACGGCGTCTCGGCTCAGGTGGGGCTGTTGGCTGGAGCACCTGCATGTGGCTTCTCACGTGGATCCTCACAGCCTGGCAGCTGGGGTCCCCAAAGGAAGCATCCCTAACGGAAGGGTGCTGAGAGCAAGCATTCTAAGAGAACGAAGGAGAAGCTGCACAGCTGCTCGTATCCTAGCCTTGGAAATCATAGTAATACTTCCGGTGACTCCATTGGTTGAAATAGTCAAAAGTCTACTCAGATTCAAGGGATGTAGACCCCACCTCTAATGGGAAGAGTGTCAAATACTTTTGAGGCCATATTCTATCGCTGCCACATAACCCCAAACCCACTGTCTTAAAATAACAACTGTTCGTTTCACTAATGATTCTGCTGGGCAGTTTGTGTGGTCTGAGCCGGGCTTGGCAGATGTTGGCTGGACTCACCTATGCTTCTCTGCTCAGCTGGCAGGGTGACTGGGGGTTCGCTGGTGTCTGGTGGCCTTGGTAGGATGGCTGGGATGAGCGGGGCTCGTCTCCAGCAGACTCTCCTGGCCTCAGAGTTCCAAGGGCAAAGCCGCCGTGGGAAAGTGCTTTTCAAGTCTCGGCTTGCTGTTTATTGCTGTCACCCTATTGGCCAGAGCAAGTCATGTGGCCCGATCCAGAGTCAATGTGGGAGAGTCTGACAAAGAAGTAGGCGCAGGGAGAAGAATTTGTGGTCATTTTTGCAACCGACTGCAATTTAGTACTGTGATTACGCTCATTTTACAGGGAAGGAAACAGTAGCAGGTTAAGTAACTTGCCCAAGATTGCACAGCTAGTAAATGCAGGAGAGAGGATTTAACCCAGGCAGTCTGGCTCCAGTGTCTGTGTTTGTAATGATTATGTTGAACAAAGGGGTGCCTGCATGTGAAGCTTGGGGAATGTCAACTCAGGCCACTTAGAAGAGGAGATGTGGGATGACCTGGAACGCTGAATACTGGGGAAATGTATCAAAGATGTTTACCTCTTACTGAGTATCTGTGTACTTGGGTCAGTGACTGTGTAGAATCAACTTGTCTCTAGCATCAGGAAATCTATCAACAGTGGTACCACTTATAGATATAAAAGGTTTAAAGAAGGACACAAACTAAAAATTTGGTTATACTGTGGAAAAGCAATACCAATTACAGTGATAGAACCAATGACTATGTCTGCTCATTACCCTGATCACTTTTCTGGCGAAGACGTATTGAGCATGTGCTGTTTGCCAGGTGCCGCGCACGCTGCTGTGAATGATAAAGAGATGAATCTTGTCTTCACGAAGCATATAGTCCAGTAGGACCAGAAGCATAATAATGATTACACAATCACAAGACTGTGTCATTAATTTACAGTTTTGAGTATAACGAGCTCTGATTGAATGTGCTCCAACTTCTTTTACCCCTGTCGCATGATTATCCAATTCCTGATTAAAAAATTCGAGGCAACCCTGTTGAGAATTGATGGGACGTAATGAGTGCGGCATCTACCACCAGCTGGAGATGGTCAGCATCCTGGAAGGCTTCACCCCCCTGGGCTCTGATCATCAGGCAGGGACCTAGCCTCTGTCCCCAAGGGGCGGTGTCCCATGGGCACTTGTCCTAGATGCGGTTTGAACCTCCTGAAGGCTACACATGTCCTTGTCATTGGGTTGTATTGGGAGTTAGATCTCCTTTCTCCTTCGACTTTGAGTCCTTGGGCTCAGTTTATGCAGGGTACTCAGAGGTTTTGTATAAGATACTCATTCAAACCAAAACAGGGAAAGCCTGCCGGGCTCTCAGCAGCCTCTGGAACGCTGGTTTTCTTGGTGCCTGGAGAACTCCTCCGAGGCTGAGCCCGAATGATAGATCTGGTGCAGGAGACGCAAATCCAGAGCCCGAGGGAATTAAATGACAAGAAACTGAGTTTGCTGCAGAGCAGACCTGAAGTTATTAGTTCACAGGGAGACTTTAGCTCTCCCAGGGGTTTTTAAACAATGTGATTCTGAACCACTCTTTTAAGAGAATGTGGTTTCGTAAGATTAAGACAACTTTTAGTATTAGGAAAAAGAGAATTTTTATCATTTATGCCCTGTCTACTTTGAAAAGGGTTTTTGAGGTGGCTTAAAATATTAAAGCATGTATAAAATAGGGCAGTGAAAATAGAGATAAGAAGAAGCTCAGAAGTCAGAGGCTAAGGGCGAGGTAGATGAATTTAGTGCTCGTTCTAGAAGTTACTAATTCAGGACATAAAGGTGTTCATGACAGATTGTGCAGTTCATATAGCCTGATAAGAGAAAACCTTCTAGAGAGATGAATATTTTCCAGGTACTGAATTTTCTGAGGTTTTTGGGGGGTGTTATTCCTCATATGAGGGGCATTGGAGAGTAGCTAGAATAATGTCATTGCAGCCATTTGGTAAAAGGCATAGAAACTTAAAAAAAGAACAGACTAAGAAAACTTGAGCGAGCCTTGGTTTTCATTTGCAAGATGAACAGATTCTTGTCTTCTCTGAGCTTTTAGTCATTCACCCCTGCCAATCTCACAAGGCAAAGAGAAAGCCTTTGCTAAAATTGCTGGACGAGAGCAACAAAAAAAGGGCTGCAGGAGGAGCTGACAGTAATCCTTGGAGTTAAGAGAACAAGGAGAGAAGAGTGAATTTGCAGCAAGTCATTATAGAGGATGTGAAGCCCTGTTACTCCCAGAATACAGATTTAAGATGGTGACCACAGACTCAGGCAAGACTTAAAAGTTTTTTGTCTAGAGAGCTGACACTGATTCCTCTAAAGGAATCCAGGTTAGGGAGCTCATTAGCCGACGGAGATAACACAAATGGTTTTACCTTCACTTACACCAGCCAGAAAAAGGAGGTAATTATTGGAGAAATAGATTTGACCTCTGGATAACTGAAAGTATAAGAAAAAATTGACCCTTTGCAGCTTAGGTTATAGGAAGAACACATCACAATACTTTACCTCTTGAGCCTCAAGCATCGGCATCAGATTCGATGGTTGTAAAGGATTTCCACCAGTGCCCTGTTCCCTGCAGGTGAGCCTTTGAAACTGTGTGCTCGCAGGCACTGCTTCTTGGGAGAGACTGCAAATTTCAGTGCCTGGAATCACAGCCGTAATTGGGGAGAGCTGATCTGTCCTCCTGGAGAACTTGGAAAGGCTCCACTGAACAGGGCAGGGACCACTTTGATCTCTGAAGTTGGGTCTTCCAGGATTTCTGCCGCTGCCTCAGTCTTTGCATTCCTAGGATTCGTTAATCCAATCAGCACATGTGTTTTGAGTATCTCTCTGTGACCAGGCGTCGTGCCAGGGGCTCACACCGCCAGGAAGAACAGACACAACCCTGCTCACTGTCACCACACCGAAGAGTCAAGAGAAGCACTAGGAAGGGCAAGAATGGGGTCTACCAAGTTCTACAGCACAGGAGCCGGAACTGGCTGGGGTTGGGGTGGAGGCTGGGGTCGATGGGCAGAATGCCCTGGGGGTGAGGCGCTCGGGCAGGAGGGCTGCTGTAGAGTCAAGGGGAGGTAATGGTGGGAGGGACCGCACTCCCTGCCGAGCGTTTGCAAAGCCCACGGGGAGGATGGATGGGTTAGATTCCCCACAAGGCTTTAAGGCTTCATCCCAAGAGTGATGGGACACCGTGGTAGTGTTGTAAGCAGGGGAGGGTATGATCAGATCGGGGTGTTGGAAAGATCACTTTGGCTAAAGTTTGAAGAGTGAATTAGAGAAGGGCCTGAATCAGGTTACTTTATTGCTTTGAATAACTCTGATTTTACTTCTTCAAGCTTAGGTGATTTATCTGGATAATGCTATGGTTTTTATCAGTTAGGCTTAGAGTGACCCTGCGTCCCAGTTTGCCTACAGCAGTCCCCGTTTAGATCTGTGGTCCTGGTATGATGGTTAAGAGTGCCTCTTCTAGTCTCGAAAGTGGCTGAGTTTGGGCAATGGATTATATGCTCACTCTTGGTAGAATGTTTCCAATCGCTGTTACGGAACACCAAACAGACCAGCTTGCCGCCAGCAAGGGCGATTCCTGGCTCTCCTTCCGAGACAGCCAGGGAGAGGGCAGCCGCAGGGTTGGCTGGTAACCTGGCCCCATGGTGTCTTCACCATCCCGTGTCTCTACTCTGCCTCGCAGAGGGTGAGCACTGTCCACAGCCTGGCTTCCCTCCGGTTGACAACACTGTCACAGCTGTCTCAGAGTCCCGTCCACGCCACACACCATCCAGAGAGACGGTCTCTTCCAGCAAATCTCTGCTCGTGTCTCATTAGCCCAAACTGGGTCACAGACCACTGCTGAACCGATGCCATGGTTGTCTGAATGCCACTCTCTGTGCCTGAACCCACAATTGCCGGGCATGAGATAGAATTGTGCCATTCTCTGTCTTAGACTAATCAGGGCCCTCCTGACTTGGGGGTCCACCTTTCCCAAAGTCCCTGGGCTGCATGAGGTAGGGGAGGCTACTTGGATGAAAATCTGAATTCCCTTAGCAAAAGCAAAAGGGGAGGACGGATTCCAGATGCGATCAACAAAGGTGGCCCACACAAGACATTAGGACAGGAGGACTCTTCTGTTGCTGAGGAGTCTGGAGGAGCTTGTTTGGAGGTCCTAGCATCTACCCTGGACAGAACGACGGCCCCTCTCTTTCGGGGAAGGTCAGCCTCTTTGACTGAGTGCTTCAGGAAGAGCACACGGAGCAGTGGGGGAGGGAAGGGACACCGGCAGGCTGGCCAGATCAGCCGAATCAACCCTGGCGACCAACAGGGTGACAGATGTTGCGGCCAGATTGCCCTCACATCTACTGTAGTGTTTTGGAAGGGGAGAGCTCTTTAAAGGACAACAAAATTCCTCATGATATATCTCATTAGCAAATCTTTGTGAACAGACATACTCAAGAATATTCAAGAACACTCAAGAACCAGGAGACTTAAGTACCGACTCAGATTCATTTTGGAAGCTGAAATTCACTTCTGTGTTTTTCTTTCTATTGTTTTGGCATCACTGAGCTCCTGACATGGTATATATTTTAGCCCTAATAGTGACTCTGCCTTCACAACATTATCTTCAATGAATTTTCTTCTCTCAGTCCCAGGAGACACTGAGACTGGGTCAGGAAAAGACAAACCTGAATCAGTATCTAAATGTGTTTGCCTCTGACTTTGAATCCTTGACTTAATTCCAAAATAAAAGGTAAGTGCTTTAGGATTGACCATTATTTTGTATTTTCTGACTTTTGGCTCTTGTGCATTAATACAATAGCCAACCTCATAATTTGAGGGGAAGAATTAGACAGCTTTACCCTGAGCTTGGAAAAGGTTGAAGGCAATGCTTTTTTCTTGATCCTGGAGCCACTTCTGGAAAATCTTGTCTTATCATCCTTCTAGCTGTGCCCACCTGACATGAACGGCCAGAGGAGGAGAGGTCAACGCTGGGGTCTCTGCTCTCCAGCCAACAGGTGAGCATTTTTGTTGGGTCAAGGGACGACTGGGAGGCAGCCAGACTGGAGCCCTTTTGCTGTTGCCGTGGAAGCAGGAGGCTGCAGGATGTGCCCTGGGGGCAAGGCCCGGGGGGAGGGGGTCCCAATGGGCCAAGCTGGGGGGCTGGGGGTGAGGAGGCCCTGTAGGACTTCAGAGGAAGCACCGCCACACAGCAGCGCCAACAGCCAAGGGGGGTTACAATGGCACCTCTGCCTCTTTCCCCTCTTCACAGCCATTGGAAGAAGACGGGCACGGTGGCGGGGTGGGGAGAGAGCCAGCACTGCCCATCCTCACACCGGATCTCTGAAGCAAGGGCCTTGTCATTACTGGCAAGAAGGAGGCGCAGATGTGAAACAGAAGTGGATTAACTTGGGTCGGACAAGGGAATTCCCTGGTGGTCCAGTGGTTAGGACTCTGTGCTCCCAGTGCTGGGGGCCGGGGTTCGATCCCTGGATCTCACAAGCCCCCCCTACCAAAAACAAACGAAAAAAACATGTGTTGGACAAGAGTTGTGTTTTTTAAAATAACCCTGTGTTGGGACTTCCCTGGTGGCACAGTGGTTAAGAATCTGCCTGCCAATGCAGGGGACGTGGGTTTGAGCCCTGGTCTGGGAAGATCCCACACGCCGCGGAGCAACAAAGCCTGTGCTCCACAACTACTGAGCCTGTGCTCTAGAGCCTGCAAGCCACAAATAACGAGCCTGCGTGCCGCAACTACTGAAGCCCGCACGCCTAGAGCCCGTGCTCCACAAGAAGAGAAGCCACTGCAATGAGAAGCCCGCGCACCGCAACGACGAGTAGCCCCCGCTCGCCGCACCTAGAGAAAGCCCGCGCGCAGCAACGAAGACCCAACGCAGCCAAAAATAAATAAATTAAAAATAAATAAATAAATACAATAAAATAACCCTGTGTCATCAGAGATATAAGGAATCAGAATAGGATCATTAAATGACTGGAAATGTATGAGAAAAATAAAGCAATTCAATTTCATATTTGTTTAGTGTTCAATACTAAGTTAAGCTTGTTCAATGAAGGAAATGTATGAGAAAAATAAAGCAATTCAATTTCATATTTGTTTAGTGTTCAATACTAAGTTAAGCTTGTTCAATGAAACAGTTAGCTACCCGTGCCTGGTACGAGTGATGCCAAACCTGTCTAGCTTTTATTGGAAACAGGATTTGAGTTCAAAGAGGCCCGTGACAAACTCAAGTGGCATCTCTGTAGCTAAGGCACAAGCTCCATCCCACTCAGCCTCAATTACTTGCATGTGACCTGTTTTTTTTTTTAAATTAATTTATTTTATTTTTGGCTGCGTTGGGTCTTCATTGCTGCGTGCGGGCTTTTCTCTAGTTGTGGTGAGCGGGGGCTACTCTTTGTTGCGGTGCGCAGGCTTCTCATTGCGGTGGCTTCTCTTATTGCAGAGCACAGGCTCTAGGTGCATAGGCTTCAGTAGTTGTGGCTTGCGGACTCTAGAGCTCAGGCTCAGTAGTTGTGGCACGCGGGCTTAGTTGCTCCGCAGCATGTGGGATCTTCCCAGACCAGGGCTCGAACCCGTGTCCCCTGAATTGGCAGGTGGATTCTTAACCACTGCGCCACCAGGGAAGCCCTGACCTGTTGTTTTAACAAAACATTTATGGAGCACCTACTGTGTTCAAGGCTTCATGTCAGGGGCTGGAGAGGCACGGCAGTTCATTGCAAACCTGCTGCCTCTGGATGTTCCCCATCTAGGGAGCGCCAGGCAGTAAATGGAATGACGATGCAAGGATGGAGCGACCACTGAGACCTGTCAGGGGGACAGGGGAGGTGTGGAAGGGGAGAGAAGTGTGTTTCTCCCTCCCCAGGCTGGTGACGGAGAGGAGGGCAGGGCATGCATCTGGACTTAAGGAAGGCCTACCCTGCAGAGCACAAGCTGCTTTCGCCAAATGAGTAAGAATGATAAAGAGTAACTCCGCGACTCTGCCTGCCACAACAGGGGTCCAATCCCCTAAGCTCTCCTCTTGTGAACTCAAGAAAGTGGGCGTTAGTGGATGGACCCCGGCTCGAGCCCTCCGGTTGACCATGTACGTGATGCCTCAGCTATTACTGTTCCGTCAATAAGATGCAGAGATGGGCCATGGGAGTGTTGAGCAAGATTCACAAAGATATTGGACGTTGAATTCTTTGTGTTGATATTTTTTTCCTTCCTTCCAAAAAGAGGCAATAATGGAAGCATGGCATAAATCACTTACTGGCAAAAGGAGACAGATTTCTAAAGTGGGCTGCAGCATGCAACCAATTTCACATCGAAAGCCGCTCCTCCTAAATGCTGAAAAGCTATAAATCAACAAGCCTAATGGATTTGTCCCGTCTATTCGATATCTTCTAGGGCATTGAATTGAGAATGTAAGGCATCAGCAGGGGGAAATCCCTCCAGCAAAGTGCACAAGCTTTGAACGTTTTTGAAGTAAAATCCTCCAAGCTGAGAGCTCTCCGTCCTCCTTGTTAGGAGGCCTTGACCACTTGTCTGCTGGCTGGCCTCTCCGTCAGACTCAGAGCTCACCTACAAGAGCAGCGGAAAGTACACGGCTGCCGTGCAGTGACCCGGCTCGGTCACTTTGGCTGTGGGACTTTGGGCAAATAACATCAGTCTTCGAGCCACAGTTCTCTCATCCATCCAATGGACCTATACAGGGCAATTGTGATTATGATAAATGTGATAAATGAGAAAAGCTTACAAAGGACTTAAGACAGCCCTTTCCTGAAAACATGGCAGCTATCATGATGGTTGTTTGTAAGTTTAGGTCCCCTGCTCCCTTACCCACTTCTTCCTCTTGTCTGGCTGAGAGAACAGGGGCGGCCATTGCTGCCTTATTCTTACCTTGCCTTCCCTCCTTTCTATGAGAGGGACAAAACCCACAAAGGAATGTCTCTGCTTCATTAAATAACAAAACACACGATGACTTCCTGTCATTTGAGGAGATATTCCCAGTGGGTAGGGGTCCACCCTGCTCTGGTTTCAGTTACGCTTTGGACAGGGGGTGGGTTCCCAGCATCCCAGTCTCCTTTTTTGGGAATGGTTGTCTATTCCCTTTGCTGGGTGGGGCTATTTTCCAGGCTGAAGCAGCAGAGGTCCTCCCTTGATGCTCAGAGCCCAGGGTTCTCTCTGCAGGGCCTGGCCAGTTTGGTCATGAGGGTTGTTCTAACTCACTGTTTGGTACACTCGGCTCTGAAAAACAAAGCTGTGTTGCAAGATTTCTTCATTCCTTGGTCACACACTATCAAGTTACTCATAAATATAATGTAATTGGAGTTTTTCTCACAGATGAGTCACATGGCAGAAACAAACGAGCTGACCAAAACCAGACAGGATGCTTATTTTTCAGACTTCATCTTGATTTTTTTCTTCTGTTTATGGGTCATTTATCCCATAGTCTTGACGAAAGAGAATAATAAAAACAGATACAGATAGGGTTGTTTTTTTTATGGCAGTCGTACCCTAGGGCTTAGAAAGAGGTTTAATGCAGAAAAGCATTCTTGATACAGACATTGGACATGAGAAAAGCATAATGTGGAGAGAACATTTATTCCCTGTCTCAGTTCCTTCAGTCTGGGCAAGGGTGGTTTCAATGGAAGCCTCTATCAAGCTGGGATATGAGCACCTATTTCCTTTACCTTAGAATGTACAGTGGAGGCCCACTGAAGGTAGCAGGCTAGACCAGGCATATCAATCGTTTATTTTTTTTAATTTTTTATTTTTTTAAACTTTTATTTTTATTTATTTATTTTATTTGTTTATTATTTTTGGCTGCATTGGGTCTTTGTTGCTGTGTGCGGGCTTTCTCTAGTTGTGGCAAGCGGGGGCTACTCTTCGTTGCGGTGTGCGGGCTTCTCATTGTGGTGGCTTCTCTTGTCGTGGAGCACAGGCTCTAGGTGTGTGGCTTCAGTAGCTGTGGCACGTGGGCTCAGTAGTTGTGGCTCGCAGGCTCTAGAGTGCAGGCTCAGTAGTTGTGGTGCACGGGCTTCGTTGCTCCATGGCATGTGGGATCTTCCCGGACCAGGGGCTTGCCCGGACCCGTGTCCTGGGCATTGGCAGGCAGGTTCTTCACCACTGCACCACCAGGGAAGCACCTCCTTTATCTTTTAAATCTGCAGGAGTTAAGGAAACGTTGGGGAGCCCAGCAGAGTTCAGGAAGGAATGAGTAAGAGAAACACCTCCTTCTTCCCCTGGTTACCTCATGTACAAGTGATTGCTCTCCAGTGAGGAACCAGCAAAGAACGTTTGAAATGCAAGAAATGGATGAGGCTGGAGAAGCAGGACTTATATGCTGTCTTAGTTTCAATTACATAACACACTGTCCCAAGACTTAGCGGCATAAAGTAACTATGGTTCATTGTATTTCACAATTCTGTGGGTTGGCTGGGCTCATAGGGCGGGTTCTCCTGCTCCCTGTGGTGTTGACAGCCTACAGCTGGGGCCTCAGTTGGAACTGAAACACCTAAGATGGCCTCACTCATGTGTCTGGTACCTTGGCTGGGGGCTGGATTGCTGGGGCTTACTGTGCCTCTCTCTCCATCAGGAAGTCAGTCTCCCACACGGTGGCTCAGGGCTCCAAGAGAACAAAAGCAGAGCTGCCAACCCTCCAAAGGTCAAGGTCTGGAACGGGGCAGTGTCCATTTGGGTGCCTTATGTTGGTTAAAGCAAGTCACAGGGTCAGCTCAGACTCGAGGGGAGGTGCGGAAGACCGTGCCTCTTTTTGGGGGAGCTGCTCATGTCAACAGAGGGGAGGGAATGTTCATAGACAATCCCACACAAATGTCATCCTAAGGAGTTTGGAATTTGCCCTGTAGATGCCATGGGGAGCCAGTGAAGGGTTTTAGAAGAGGAGGAGTACGGTCAGATTTGTGTTCTATGAAATCCATTCTGGCTGTAGTTTGAAGACTAGATTGGAGAGAATAAGACTGTGATTAGAAAGGGCCATGAGTGGGCTTCCCCGGTGGCGCAGTGGTTGGGAATCCGCCTGCCAGTGCAGGGGACACGGGTTCGAGCCCTGGTCTGGGAAGATCCCACATGCCGCGGAGCAGCTGGGCCAGTGAGCCACAACTACTGAGCCTGCGCGTCTGGAGCCTGTGCTCCGCAACAAGAGAGGCCGCGATAGTGAGAGGCCCGCACACCGCGATGAAGAGTGGCCCCCGCTTGCCACAACTGGAGAAGGCCCTTGCGCAGAAACGAAGACCCAACACAGCCATAAATAAATAAATAAATTAAAAAAAAAAAAAAAAAGAAAGGGCCATGAGGAGGTTGCCATCTATGATTTAGGCAGGAGGTGATGCTGTGGGTTGAATTGTGTCCTTCTAAGATATACTGAAGTCCTAACCTCTGGTTCCTGAAAGGTTGAGAGAAAGGTTGAGAAATCAAGTCTTTATGATGTAAACTGGGCCCTCAGATCAAGCTGGTCTGATGCTAGATTATCCCTGTGAAGCAGTAAATCCTTTTATTTTGCTTAAGCAACTCTGCCTTGGGTTTCTGTCTGTTGCAACCAATGAACCTTAACTTACGTCCTGGCTAATATGCTCACCTTGCTCATAATTGGAGGGAGGAACTGCACATTCTGGGGACCGTGGGGCTCCAAACTGCTCTTTCGGGTTCTTTTCCATCCCTCCAGTTGTCTTCTGCAGATCCTTGGGGAGGGAGGGGTTCACCCGGAGGAATTTGCTAGAATCACAGTTCACCTTGTAAAGGCCTTGTTTCTTCATCACAATTTTTCCGTTACTCTACACACCATTTTATCTTCTTTTGAAGTCAGAGACACTGGATTAGAAATTGAGGCACACAGAATGAACATCCGTCCACACTCACGGGTGGTGGTGAACGCACGCAGGGCGGGACCCCCCGTGCTTGAGCCCCACTCTCTCTGAGAGTGGTATTTTCACGCCATTGTGGCCTCTGAGAAGCAGGGACTTTCAGGACACGACGGGGGAAGCACAGCTCTGGAGGAAGTCTTACTCCCTTGCTAGGGATTTAGGAAAATCGAGTCCTGTGTAGAAGAGAGTGTATTTCTGTACTACAAAGTTTCTAGAAAAACTGTTCTAAGGAGGCATAAGTTGCAAAGGGGCAGGAAGGCCCTCACTTCCTCGCAGTCTTTGGAGGTCATCACACACAGAGGCGGGAAGCCTCGGCTCAGTTACTTCTTCCTCTTGGAGCAATAGAGTGGTTACATTTTCCAAACACATTTCCTCTTAAGATGCCCTAAAGTCCTGCTACATCAGGCAGCTGGATGTGCACAAGTCTAAATAGGGCTTTTACTCTGCAAAGGAAACCAAGCGCCGGATACTGAGCCTAAAATAGCCTCAACGCGGGAAATCCGGAGCCAATTTTCCTGACTGCTCGCTTATCCGGTGAACATTCGCAGCTCCCCAGAGAGACAGATGGACTTCAACATCCCATCCACCATCCCGTCTTCAGAGAGGAACTAGGTACTAGCCAGGGGGGCAGATGCGGCTAATCCATGGGAAACAGAGCCTCTTGGTGCTAATGAGGGCCTGACGCAGGACCGAGGCCATCTGATGGGACATTCGTACCTGCTGTGACTCTGCGTGGAGAGACACTTGGGAATGTCCTTTGTTGGCTTCGTAATTTATCCACTATGTATATATTTGCTTTGATCATTAACAGCCTATCATTACTTTCTTGAAGATGTGGCCAGTGTTTGTCTTGTTTTTGGTTTTTGGTTTTTGGCTTTTAATTGCTAGACTTTAATTTTTAGAGCAGTTTTCAATTCATAGCACAATGAGCAGAAAGTACAGAGATTTTCCGTATCCCTCTGCCCTGACCTCCCCAGCCTCCTCCACTATCAACTTCCGGCCCCAAGTGGTACATTTGTTACAATAGATGAATCTGCACAGACACATTAGTAACATCCAAAGTCCACAGTTACCTTAGGGTTCACTCTTTATGTTGTATATCCTATGGGTTTGGACAAATGTATAATGTCATGTATCCATCATTATAATATCGTACAGAGTATTTTCACTGCCCTAAGATTCCTCTGTGTTCTATTTATCCCTCCCTCCCCTCAACCCTTGGGAATCACTGATTCTTTTACTTTCTCTACAGTTTTGCCTTTTCCAGAATGTCATATAACTGAAATCATACAGTATGTAGCCCTTTCAGATTGTCTTCTTTCACTTAGTACTGTGCATTCAAGTTTCCTCTTTGTCTTTTCATGGCTTGAGAGGGCATTTCTTTTTAGTGCCAAATAATATTTTGGCAATTGTGAATAAAAATGCTATAAACATATGTGTACAGGTTTTTCCGTGGACATAAGTTTAAAATTCATTTGGGTAAATATCAAGGAGCGTAACTGATGAATCCTATGGTAAGAGTATGTTTAGTTTTGCAAGAAATCACCAAACTGTTTTCCAGAGTGGCTGTACAATTTTGCCTTCCCACCAGCAATGATAAGTGTTCCTGTTGTTCCACATCCTTTCCAGCCTTTGCTGTTGTCAATGTTTTGGATACTGGCCGTCCTAATAGGTATGAAGGGGAAGCCAGTGTTTCCTCTTAATTACATTTTGGGCAACATTTCAGGTTCTGACTTTGGATGCTGCAGTGTGATCATCTTGAATAAAAGCGTAAGAGAACTAACTCAGACGTTCATTTACTACTCAAATATGTTTTTGAGTGACCTGGCATTGGGGATTCTCAGATAAAGGATGCTTTCTGTGTTCTCAAGGAGCTCACAGCCCAGTGGGGGAGAATGACCAGAATGAAGTGACAATTAGTACCTAAAAGGTATGTGGCAGGGGAGTGCTGTACTCCCGGAGGGAAGCCTCAAAAATGGGCTATAGGGCTTCCCTGGTGGCGCAGTGGTTGAGAATCCGCCTGCCAGTGCAGGGGACACGGGTTCGAGCCCTGGTCTGGGAAGATCCCACATGCCGCGGAGCAACTAGGCCCGTGAGCCACAACTACTGAGCCTGCGCGTCTGGAGCCTGTGCTCCACAACAAGAGAGGCCGCTACGGTGAGACGCCCATGCACCATGATGAAGAGTGGCCCCCGCTCGCTGCAACTAGAGAAAGCCCTCGCACAGAAACGAAGACTCAACACAGCCATAAAAAAAAAATAAATTAATTAATTAAAAAAAAAAAAAGGCTATAATCCGAGAAAAGGGGAGGGGACAGGGCAGGCCTGGAAGGAGGCAGCCCAGAGCCTCAGAGGGAGGTTAGCGGCCAGAGGCTGGAGGTTGCTATTTCAGGGCTGTTGGAGTTTCCGGTTCGAGGATGCAGAAGCAAGGATTCAAACAGGGAAGGGACGTGGCTGGGTTTGTTTTTGCGGAGCCAGCAGGCAGGGAACTGCAGGTGTGGAGGGTGGGATCTGCAGATCCACGGGCCCAGCGTTCCTCACCCAAATGCTTACGAAGCACTAGTCCCTGCCCTGGGAGGGCCTCTGGTCTAGCAGCAGATTATCCAAACTCTGGCTTCAGGGACAATTTAGACCTCTTCTCTTTACTCTCAGAGCCTGGCCAAGAGCTGCTGACAAGATATTTCTAAGAGGCTGGGTTCGGGTTATTGATTCCGCTCTCCTTGACTAACGCTCTGGTGGAGGGTCAATGAGTCACGAAATGGCCATAAACAGACGTCAGGAGGGACCCACATGTGCTGTCACTGGCCGAGCCTCTGACAGATGGCTGTTATCAACCGCGCCCAACCCCCATCCCCTCCCCATAACTGCAGGGCCTGTTCGGCATCCCCATGAGTGTCTGTGCAAAGGTCACCCGTTGGGACACAGGGAAGATGGCGGGGAGCTTCATCCTGCTTTAGGGTGGGAGATGGCCCCCACTGCCTGCTTGTTTTTGTTTTTTAAACTCAAACTAGCCGCATTTACATACCATTAAGCCCAGCAATTACGATGACTGTGCTAAAAATCCATAAATGAGAGAAATGTAAAATCTTCCCCACAAACGCAGGATATTGGTATTTCTCAAACTCTCCTGAGGTCAGTCGGGAAATTATACATTGATGGGCCTTCTGAAGCCAGAGCCAAGGGCAGCAGGACAAACAGTGAGTGCAGCCTCTGAAGGTGGGCTCTGGGGTCTGTGCTCCTGTGGCTGTGGTGTGGCGTTTCCTCTACGTGAAGGCCTTTCATCCATTTAAAAACACTGAGCACCTACTACGTGCCAGGCATTGCTCCGGGCACTGGGAATACAGTAGTGGGCAAGACCCAGGCCCTGTTGTTGAGCTGAGGGAGTGGGGTCCCAAGCCCAGGGACCAAGGAGGAGAGGCTGGCGTCACCAGAACAAGGCCGGGAGGCAGGGGGTTTGGGCAGGGAGCCAATTCGTCCCTGGGTTGCCCTGCAGCCACTGAGGCAGAACCTCCACGTGGGTGGGAACCAAGCCCCTCTCTGTGGCAGGTACGGATGCCATAGTCACAAACCGGGGTGTAAGACAGCGAATTTCCAACTTTGAGCCCACAGCGATAACACTAAAAGTACCTGGGGCTCCTCTAGAATCTGCGTGGCGTTAGTTGCGGTGACTTTGGGAACAAGCCTCTGGTCCTGGATCATGTCTCTGCAGAGATGTGACCCCCCCACGAGGCGCCTTTGGCGTCTCCAGCAGCAGCAGTGAGGCTGTGGCCCCTGGCTCCGCTGTATCGGCTCGCGGCCACCCCATCTGACCACAGGGAGGGCCACTGCCACCCTAGTGTCACGGTCACACCATAAACGTTACAGATGCGTGTGTTTGCTCAGAAAAATCTGCGGCATGTGGCAGTAAAACGCTGTCTTCTTGCAAAACCCAGGTTCTCAGGAATTTCCCCAACAGATGGAAGAAATGGGTCTTGAGGGCACGTTTCCTGATCTATGCATAGGTGCTCCACCTGGCTGGGGGCACAGGACCCACCCAGATGCTCCACTGTGCTCCTGTGGGGCCTTGGAGTGAGGGCATGGGGCTCTCTCTGTCTCTCTGCTTTTGAGGACCTTCTGTGATTTCCGCTAGCTGCTCTTATGCTGGCCAGCAGAGACCAGCTGTCTTCTTAGAGCTGACCCAAGGAGCGAGGTCCCGGTCCCCTCTGCCCTCAGATTCCCCCCAAAGCCATGGACAGGGGCAGCTTCCTGCACTGAGACCCCACCAAGGGTTGCCCTCCACTGCTCGAAAATCTCCTTCCTTCAGTCCAGACAGAATTCTAAACTCTTTTCGTTGTGGTGGAAAAAACTGGCCAGTTGGTATCCTCCTAAACCTTTGTTCATACCTGGACTCAGTGGGTCTTTTTCTTCAAGTTATTGTCTCTGCTTGGCCTTACAAAAGTGTGTAGACGCTCCAGGATAAGAATTGACTTCTGGGGACCTCCCTGGTGGTCCAGTGGTTAAGGCTCCGCGCTTCCACGGCAGGGGACGCGGGTTTGACCCCTGGTCGGGGAACTAAGATCCCACATGCTGCGCACAAGGCGTGGCCAAGAAAAAGAAAACAAAAGAATTGACTTCTGTCTTCTGGGCTGTGCCAGGATCCCCTGGAGGGACCATGGACACAATGAGTGGAGGGCGGTGGCACAACAAAGAATTGAGAAGAAAACACTTTGTTTTCCACCCTGTAGATCATCTTTGATCTTGCTGTGAATTCTTCCAGGAATGAGTGGGGCACAAAGACATGACTAGTAAATGTAAGTCCTGCTTGCCCAGCACTTGTTGACACCTGATTCATGATGACACAATCTCAGCAAACTGGCCGACACCTGGGTGGAAGCCGTGTTGGTGGCGGGTATAAGCGGCTTTGAAGTCCATCCCTTTTGCTCTCTTCTCTCCCGTGGACTCTTCATCGCTCTGATTCCTGGCATCCCTCACCCCTTCCCCAGAAACAGACCAACCAGCCAGACTTCAGCGTAGTGGTTCTCAAAGTGTGGTCCTGAGCCACGGCATTCACATCACCCGGAAACTTACTAGAAATGCACATCCTCAGGCTTCACACCAGACCCACTGAGTCAGAAACTCTGCGGGTGGGCCCAGCAATCTGTGTTCTATCCAGCTTTCCAGGGGATTCTGGTGCCCCCGGAAATTTGAGAGGTGCTGCTGTAAAGGGCTGTGGCAGCATCCCCGGCTCGGCTCACTGCCATCAGAGTCGGGCAGAGGGGAGACAGGAAGTGGTTATGCAGAACCAGCCTGAAGGAGGTCTCTCCCTTTCCATCATAGGGAGTTCTGAAAACGCCTCGTGCATTCCCGCCTCACCTGCCTTTACCCTCCGTGTGTCCCCCGTTCCTTGTCGTTGGCACGTGACCTTCACAACAGAAGTTTTCAGTTCCCGAAGGAGACCCTTGGAATTAGAAGCGGTTCCCTATGCGAGCGGACTGTACAGGTGACACACAGGTCTTCCCCGTGTGCGTCCTGCAAGGTTCTGAGGCGTCAGCCACTGAATGAGGCCTGGCCATCAGTTTACAGCCAAGCAAGCTGCCATGTTTCGGAGCAACAAGAGGAAGACAGGTGTGGTTTTCAAAAAGTGGCATCAAGGGAACCAACATGCGGACCTGGACTCGCGGCTGTGGGCCCACCTCTCTCTGCCCAAGCTTGGGGTCTGTCCGGACCCAGGCCCCTCTGCTCCTTCCTCTCAGCTGACATCTTAAAACGCTAAGGCCTGCAACACCTCTTTACATTTTCGACAATTTATTTTTCTAAAGAGGATTTTATCATTTTCCCTAGAAAACTGGGAGGAAAAACCCCAAACAACTGCCTTTATTCCCCCTACTCCTTTATATTTCTAAATATGTTAAACTTGACAGTTGTTAAGAACAAACCAAGGTACATGCAATGTTTTCATGTGGTTTTTTTTTAAGCTAACAAATTAGTCTAGGTGTATAAAGGTTTTTAGGGTCAGCATTATGTTTATTTACATTTGCTCTGGATTTATTTTTTAATGTTTTTCTTCTTAAAACTCCCAAATTTCTGAAGTCTTATACCTCCAAAAAGTTTATCCTGCCAGGCCCTCATTTTCCTACTAAAACCTATTTGCCCTCTGCATCTTGCTCTTTGCCAGTTAATATAATTTAATAAAACGTTTGCTAAAATATTTGTGACTCCTGTCATGGTCAGATAACATATTTGCTCCTTGAGAGAGGACTTCAGTGTCTGCAACACGGAATTTTAGGTGCTATGGCCTGTGTGCGGGGAGATGTGGTAGGTTTGTGGAGTCATTATGGGGCCCATGGTGAGAAAAATTTTATATCGATGTACAGGTCCAGTACATCGCTTGTTCTTGTTACAGGCAAAGCAATTTGACACTTCCTGGTCTAATCTTTGTAGTCTCATCCATTCCATCTAAAAAGAATGTGAGTCTGGATCTGTTACTGGACCAGGTTCATTTTGCCCCATGCACAGCAAGCCCAGCCGCTGAGATGCCAAGGTTTGCAGCAGAGAGACTTTATTCAAAAGGCAGCTGAGTGCAGAGACAGGGAACATATCTCAGATTCACGTCTCTGAAGGCAAGGGGATTGGGATATTTATGGGATGAAGAACAAAGCAGCAGGGCGATCTGAGGTGTGTGGGGTGTGGGGAGCATGGGGAGTGTAGGGAAAGGTGCTTAGAAAAAGGGGCAATAATTGTTATTCTGCGCAGGTGTAACTAAGCTACGGGGGCGGGGCTCTGACGTCAAAAGTTCACCAAGCGGACACTCGCGCATGCCCAGTTGGAGGGTCAGTGGTCCCAACCAGTCTTAACCAGCTCAGCTTGAACTAGACGCAGCTGACTCCAAGTTCCTGGGGAAGGACTCAGGCAAACATGAGCCAAAACATTGTTTTGGCCAGGTGCTGCTTGGAGGACGTGCAAATCTTTGGTAGCAACATTTAAAGCGACCTTGATTAGCGCAGGCAGGTTACAGGTGAAATCGATTTACCTGATGCTTACCCACGGTTGCAGAGCCGTTAAACTGATTCAGTGACCTGCTCATGGAACCCAACCCGAGGTGGGAAACACTGCGTTAGGTGGTCTTTAAAGTAACTTCCTGCCACCACAGGGCCCTTGAACAAGACTCCCCCCCTGTCTGAGCCTGGGGCCAAGTGAGCTGAGAAGCGGGAAGCGGCTTTCTCCGGGCTGGCTGGGAGAGCTTTGAGGACTAAGATGCTCATAGCCGGTTAGCTCTCTATGACCACACTGCGTGGGAATCTTCTTCCTTTATGCCTTAGAACAAAAATTAAAAACCCAACCTACCTCAACATAATAAAAGCCATATATGACAAACCCACAGCCAACATCATTCTCAATGGTGAAAAACTGAAAGCATTTCCTCTAAGACCAGGAACAAGACAAGGGTGCCCACTCTCACCATTATTATTCAACATAGTTTTGGAAGTTTTAGAAACGGCAATCAGAGAAGAAAAAGAAATAAAAGGAATCCAAGTAGGAAAAGAAGAAGTAAAACTTTCACTGTTTGCAGATGACATGATACTATACACAGAAAATCCTAAAGATGCTACCAGAAAACTACTAGAGCTAATTAGTGCATTTGGTAAAGTAGCAGGATACAAAATTAAGGCACAGAAATCTCTTGCATTCCTATACACTAACAACAAAAAATCAGAAAGAGAAACTAAGGAAACACTCCCATTTACCACTGCAACAAAAAGAATAAATACCTAGGAATAAACCTACTTAAGGAGCCAAAAGACCTGTATGCAGAAAACTATAAGACACTGATGAAAGAAATCAAAGACGATACAAACAGATGGAGAGACATACCATGTTCTTGGATTGGAAGAATCAACATTGTGGAAATGACTACACTACCCAAAGCAATCTACAGATTCAGTGCAATCTCTCTCAAATTACCAATAGCATTTTTCACAGAATTAGAACAAAAAATTTTACAATTTGTATGGAAACACGAAAGACCCCGAATAGCAAAAGCAACCTTGAGAAAGAAGAACGGAGCTGGAGGAATCAGGTTCTCTGACTTCAGACTATACTACAAAGCTACAGTAATCAAGACAGTATGGTAGGGACTTCCCTGGTGGCACAATGGTTAAGAATCTACCTGCCAATGCAGGGGACAGAGGTTTGATCCCTGGTCTGGGAAGATCCCACATGCTGTGGAGCAACTAAGCCTGTGCGCCACAACTATTGAGCCTGTGCTCTAGAGCCTGCAAGCCACAACTACTGAGCCTGCGTGCCACAACTACTGAAGCCCACACGCCTAGAGCCCGTGCTCTGCAATAAGAGAAGCCCGTGCACCGCAACAAAGAGTAGTCCCTGCTCTCTGCAACTAGAGAAAGGCTGCACGCAGTAACGAAGACCCAATGCAGCCAAAAATAGATAAATAAATTTTAAAAAACATGATCATCTCAATAGATGCAGAAAAATCTTTAAAAAAATAAAAAAAGGAGTATGGTACAGATCTACAGAGTATGATCTACAGAAACATAGATCAATGGAACAGGATAGAAAGCCCAGAGATAAACCGATGCACATATGGTCACCTTATCTTTGACAAAGGAGGCAAGAATATACAATGGAGATAAGACAGCCTCTTCAATAAGTGGTGCTGGGAAAACTGGATAGCTACATGTAAAAGAATGAAATTAGAATACTTCCCAACACCATACACAAAAATAAACTCAAAATGGATTAAAGACCTAAATGTAAGGCCAGATACTATAAAACTCTTAGAGGAAAACATAGGCAGAACACTCTATGACATAAATCACAGCAAGATCCTTTTTGACCCACCTCCTAGAGTAATGGAAATAAAAACAAAAGTAAATAAATGGGACCTAATGAAACTTAAAAGCTTTTGCACAGCAAAGGAAACCATAAACAAGACGAAAAGACAACCCTCAGAATGGGAGAAAATATTTGCAAATGAAGCAACTGACAAAGGATTAATCTCCAAAATATACAAGCAGCTCCTGCAGCTCAATATCAAAAAAACAAACAACCCAATCCAAAAATGGGCAGAAGACCTAAATAGACATTTCTCCAAAGAAGACATACAGATTGCCAACAAACACATGAAAAGACACTCAGCATCACGAATCATTAGACAAATGCAAATCAAAACTACAGTGAGGTATCACCTCACCCGGTCAGAATGGCCATCATCAAAAAAATCTAGAAACAATAAATGCTGGAGAGGGTGTGGAGAAAAGGGAACCCTCTTGCACTGTTGGTGGGAATGTAAATTGATACAGCCACTATGGAGAACAGTATGGAGGTTCCTTAAAAAACTAAAAATAGAACTACCATATGATCCAGCAGTCCCACTACTGGGCATATACCCAGAGAAAACCATAATTCAAAAAGAATCATGCACCCCAATGTTCATTGCAGCACTATTTACAATAGCCAGGTCATGGAAGCAACCTAAATGCCCATCGACAGATGAATGGATAAAGAAGATGTGGTACATATATACAATGCAATAGTACTCAGCCATAAAAAGGAACGAAATTGGGTCATTTGTAGAGATGTGGATGGATCTAGAGACTGTCATACAGAGTGAAGTAAGTCAGAAAGAGAAAAACAAATATCGTATGTTAACACATATATGTGGAACCTAGAAAAATGGTACAGATGATCCGGTTTGCAGGGCAGAAATAGAGACACAGATGTAGAGAACAAATGTATGGACACCAAGGGGGGAAAGTGGTGGGGTCATGGTGGTGGTGTGATGAATTGGGAGATTGGTATTGACATGTATACACTGATGTGTGTAAAATGGATGACTAATGAGAACCTGCTGTATAAAAAAATAAGTAAAATAAAATTCAAAAATTCAAAAAAAAAAAAAAAAGAAGAAACTAAAAATAGAACTACCATATGACCCAGCAATCCCACTACTGGGCATATACCCTGAGAAAACCATAATTCAAAAAGAGTCATGGGGCTTCCCTGGTGGCACAGTGGTTGAGAATCTGCCTGCTAATGCAGGGGACACGGGTTCGAGCCCTGGTCTGGGAAGATCCCACATGCCGCGGAGCAACTAGGCCCGTGAGCCACAACTACTGAGCCTGCGCGTCTGGAGCCTGTGCTCCACAACAAAAGAGGTCACGATAGTGAGAGGCCCGTGCACTGCGATGAAGAGTGGCCCCCACTTGCCGCAACTAGAGAAAGCCCTCGCACAGAAACGAAGACCCAACACAGCCAAAAATAAATAAATAAATAAAAATTTTAAAAAAAAGAGTCATGTACCACAATGTTCGTTGCAGCACTATTTACAATAGCCAGGACATGGAAGCAACCTAAGTGTCCATCGACAGATGAATGGATAAAGAAGATGTGGCACATATATACAATGGAATATTACTCAGCCATAGAAAGGAACAAAACTGAGTTATTTGTAATGAGGTGGACGGACCTAGAGTCTGTTACACAGAGTGAAGTAAGTCAGAAAGAGAAAAACAAACACTGTATGCTAACGCATATACATGGAATCTAAAAACATGGTTCTGATGAACCTAGTGGCAGGGCAGAAATAAAGACACAGATGTAGAGAATGGACTTGAGGACACGGGGAGGGGGAAGGGTAAGCTGGGACGAAGTGAGAGAGTAGCACTGACATATATACACTACCAAATGTAAAATAGATAGCTAGTGGGAAGCAGCCGCACAGCACAGGGAGATCAGCTCAGTGCTTTGTGACCACCTAGAGGGGTGGGACAGGGAGGGTGGGAGGGAGACGCAAGAGGGAGGGGATATGGGGATATATGTATACATATAGCTGATTCACTTTGTTGTGCAGCAGAAACTGACACAACATTATAAAGCAATTATACTCCAATAAAGATGAAAAAAAAATAAAAACCCAAGATATTCATGTGAGATCTTCACTGCTCATCACCATTGTGTGTGTGTCAGTGACGTCCTAGGTCTGTGAATTGAGAAAAATTATCAACACTTGATTCTCTCCAAGTGTGCACCTGAGACTTACTAAGAAAGGTGTTTTCCACTTGGGATGACTTGAGGGCCTCATTCTTGATTTGTGGGTAACCTAGTCCCCTCAAATGCATTTTCTTCCTTTCTCACCACTGCAAATCATCTCAGAATGGAGTCTATTGTCAAATAGTTTCTGAAGTCTTCTTGTGGATTATCTGTATACTCAATGGCTTTTCTATAAAACACTGAGAACTGACACGTGCCTAGCAATGGCTTGGGAAGATTAATTTGCCTGGGTCTTATGGTATGGACAAGCAAAGGAAAAGATTTAAGAGTAGGAGACCTCTTGGCAGCCATCATAACATTCTGGGGGTAGTCAGCGAAGGTAGCAATGAAGTGGGAAAGAAAATAGATTTGATGGATATTGTAAAAGAAGAGCTGACAGGACTTGATACCTGATTGGATATGGAGAGTAAGGAAGAGTCAAAGACCACTCCAGCGTTTTCAGCCTTGGACCCTACTAGGAAAGCAGCAACTAAAATAAGGACTGGTTTGGGGCAAAGACGTTGAATTCGATTTTAGGCATTCTGGGTTGGGGGTGATGATGAGACATTAAGTGGACCCTGAGCCAACAATAGCATGGCGATCCAGAAGCAGCTCATTTACAGATCTGAAAACTAGGCTCAGAGGCTCTACCCCTTGCCCAAGGTTACAGAGCTAGTTGTAGGCAAGCTGGAGCCAGAATCACGTCTGAAACTCTCTCTCCTACCAGGCAGCTGGTTCGGATGTGGGGCTAGTGCTCCGGGGGAGGCGAGATGGAGATGGCGAGTTTGGAATCCACAGCAGATGCGAGAGAAGAAGGCGTGGCGGCGGGGAAGTCCCTGCAGGGGAATGACGGCAGAAGAGCAAAGGGCAGAGGGCGAGGACCAAGCCTGCCACGAGTCCTCGTTTAGGGGGCATGAGAAGAAAGCAGAGAGCAAGGAGATGCCAACTGGAATAAAGACAGTCCTGTCAGCGAGCCAAAGGGCGGGAGCCCCGTGGAGAAGCACAGAGGGCTTGCGTGAGAAGCAGCCTTGAGATCCTCCCACCGTGTGCTTGCCTTCCCCCCGCGGTTCACCCCACTGATGCCGCGCCGAGGTTCAGGGGCCTCGGAGATGTTAGAGGACGCAGACCGAGGCCACTGGATTTGTCCACTGGAGACCCTGGAGAGCACATCTCACAAGTGTGGCATGCAGGGAAGCTGCGGATGAGGGTCAAGGAAGACCCTCTTGGGTGTTGTTTGGGTTTTGTTTCTTTGTTTTTAAATAAGAGATGATTTGGTGGCGTAGAAAAAGCAACTAATAGAAAGAAATTGAAGATGCAAGAGAGAAGGGGCTGGATCCTAGAGGTCATGGAAGAGAGGGGTCAAGCCTGCTTTAGCAAGTAGGAACTCTCTCTAAAGGGAGAGCAAAGTGGATGAAGACAGTGCTCTTTTTGGTGGAGTAGAGAAGGGTTGAGAGAGCTCAAGCTGGAGGGGGAAGCAAGGTTATCTATTGTGATTATGTAGCAAATACTCATTTCCTCTTTTTCCTTACTAACAGAACCCCAATATTATTTGGGGCAGCAATGTGCCCAGCTGAAAAACCACGTTTCCCAGCCTCTTTTGCAGCCGGGGGTGGTCATGTGACTCACCTTTGGCCATGGGGAAATCAGAGTGGCTTTCTAGTAAAGTTCATTAAAGGGAGCCATCTAAGGTCTCATGTGCCCATTTTGTTCCTCTCCCTCTCTTCTTCTTTCCTTCCTGGAATATGGCTTTGATGGCTGGAGCTGCAGCAGAAATTCTGTGACCATGAAGTGACCTTCAGGCTGAAAGCCAGTGCTAAGAATGGCAAGACAGAAAGAGAAATAAGTCAGCACACTGATGATCTCGTGGAGCCATTACTCTGACCCTGCATTGCCTACCTCTGGACGTATTTTGCATGACAGGAGAGACATCTTTTTGTCTAAGCCACTGTTATTTTGGGGGGTTTTGTTCCTAAGAGCCAAACACGATTCCTATACGGTGAGTTCGGAGGTTGGTGTATGTGTGTGTGTTAGAAGGTGGAACATAGAACAAGTGGATTAGGGGGTTTGAAGTCTGCATCGTTCTAAAGTCATTAGTAAATATAAAAAGTTGAGAATCACAGCAGTAGGAAACCAATCTGGATATCCATGATCAGAAAACCCCATTACATGTATTATCCAGATGGGTGTCTACACAGTGCAAATTCATTAGTGCAAGTCAATCCTCCTCTCCCATACACCTTGTTGAATTACCCAGTGTTTATCCTATGAAGACTGAGGTTTACATTTGATGCCATTAGCAGTTTTTATTGAAGGAGGAAATACTTTCTTAATTCATTTCAGGTTTAAGATCAATTCTGCAAACATTGATTAAAACATGAAAGGCATTTAAATAGGCATAATTATCTCTGAAAACATGCAGTGTTATGTGTTATGTTGTATTCAACATTGTTCAGATTTAGGGCTTTGAATCCACTAGAGTTTAAAATGCTTTTTTTTTTTTTTTTCTTCCATGCCAAAATGTTTGACTACTGTGAAATACTAACCCAGAATGCCCTGGGCAAATGATTAGCAAGGCTTCAACTTTTTTTTTTTTTTTTAACTGCAGGCTAAAACCATCTCCATTTATATAGAACCCAGAAAACATGTCTCTTTAGATATGCCATACAGCCTCTTGATTTAACAATCCATCTTAAAATATCAAGGGCAATTAGAGTTTTTCATTCATATCTTCATAAGCAATACCAAGTACCTTTTAAAAAGTCAACAATTGATGGAAGAAAAGTCTTTGCATTAGCACAAGATGCTCACTTTCCAATCCATTCTGTATGTAACTCCTGGGGTTTACGAGATTGAAAAAATAAAATAATTCCAGTTGAGGCCATTTATCTAGTTTTGCGGCAGCTGCAAATTCGGTTGCTCCGGAAACAATCCAGTCTCCAACCTCCCAATTATTTTTAATCGCTGGATTAATGTACTAACCACTTGTATTTGAAAATCCATCTTGGCTGTATTATCAGGACCATGTACAATGGGCAAGTAGACAGGATTTACCGATTTACGAAAGTGTTAGTATCTTTGACATTTTTTTGCAAGAAAACAATGCTTCAGCTTATTTAATATTCCAATGATAACTTATTCTTATAAGACTGAGAGAGACACACATTTCAAGAGAACAAATGAGAGGCAGTTTTTTTTTTTTAACGAGGTAACATGGAAAACAACACACAATGCCATACACATGCCTCCGGGGCAGGTGTAGGGGGACCAGGAAGATTAAGAATTCATTTGAAAGGCTCTCTCATTCGGACACGAACATGCAAGACTCACAGGAACTTAATAAAAAATGTAAACATCGATTTGATTTAGGCTCAGCTTCAAAACACTTGTAAGGCATTAATTAGAAAACTATATTTAACATTTATTCCCTTTACTCTCTTCTCTTACCTGATCAAGAACTAAACGGGCTAACCAGTGTAGATAAATAAAAGGCAACTAACTTTAGTATATTCCTTATACTATTAGCTCAAACCCCTGATGCCTTTCAGCTAACTCAAAAACCATAAGGCAAGGCGGAGAAGCACGGGGTTGCTGGTGAAGAGTATGGTTTGTGGGCTGAGCTCTGGAAGGGAGCAGTTAAGTTACACAGAAGTGTTTGTCGGGTGGGGATCTGGGAGGCTCTGAGACCCACAGAGAGCCTGTCACCACCTCTGCACCCACCAAAGGGCTGCGCCAGGGACCCCAAACAGCTCGGGTTCCAGTATTTCCCTGCAGATACCATCACAAGCCCCAGCGCCAAGGACACCACTGCCAATTTTGGCAAACCCATTTCTCTTGCTGTTGAATCAGAAGACCCAGGCCCAGGGCATGAAGCGCTAAGTGCTTTCAAAGCCACAGAAAGGGCCTGACCCTTTCAGTTCTCAGTAGAAACACGGCTCATAATATGGGGTTTGCTTCTCGTTTTGAACCCTGGTCGACCTCCTAAACACAACAGGGGAAGATCACAGCGCACTTAGAAGGGTCGGGCAGTGTTCCGAAAAGATCCTTCTTTTGTGCTATTCTGGACCAGAACAGGTATTGGGCATTTTGCTGGCACAGGGTGAAAATGTCCCATCATTCTCACGGGCTGCAATAATTAAATCTGAACGCTGGAATGAGCATTTTTCAAGTGGGCACAGCACAAATGCTGGGCCGAGTCTCCCGAAGCACAGAGTGACATGTCATCACGCCCTTTCAGATGCAGGCTCTCGGCTGCCCTGATCCTCCATCCCACAGCCTTCCTAGGGACCAGGGCATTCAGGCTAAATTCAGTCTTCAAGTGCCTGGGAAACCTGAAGTGCCCGAGCACTCCCAGGAGGTTGGAAGCAGATGAATTTTTAAACAACAAAATGAGTGTGTATGTGAGTGTGTTTGATAATGGTCCAAGCTTTAATAGCATGGTAAAATATCCTATTTTTTTTTTTACAGCTAGCATGCAATCAATCCATAACACACTGACAGGATTTAGAAAGATCAAGGTTATTCAGCCACAACTAGATGGAAGCACTCAATATTAAATATATTTATATATAAGCAGTTAATGGGAAATGCAGACCCATCACTGGGCAAGTCAGTCTACTAAGATCAACACTCCATCCATTGGGAATAAGGAAGCTCCTGGGAGCACGATTGTTCAACCTGTAGACTCTCCATTCTTTTTCAAGCCATAGAGGAAAGGGCTCTGGGTATCTCTCTGGTTTGGGGTTTTAAGAGGTTAATTGTCTTAGCAAATTGGCCCATTCAAATTAATCTTCCTCTTGGACCCTGAATAGGTTTGATTGGTGTCACCAATATCCCTAATCCCCTCTTTGATAAATGACATCAAGTGTGTACAGGGGATGGAGTTGAAGATGGGACGGAGGATTGACAATAAATATTAAGAAAATATTCATTATGTAAAGACAAATGAGTGAGGAGCCTTGCTTCTTGGATTTTTTTCACAATGAGGTGGGAAAAGGGCTGGTCATGGGAAATTGCAGTCATTGAATTAGAGAGTGTTAGAGATGGAAAGGCCACTGTCTTTGTCCTCCAGGTGAAGAAGCCGGGAATGGATGTGGCCACAAAGGTAGCAGTGAGACCTGAGCCACCTTTCTCTTCTCACCAGGCCCATTTCTCTCCTTGGGTCCCTGGGGAGCAGATGGAAGGAGGCAAAGAGCAGAGAGAATTTGGGAAGTTGTGGAAGGCACATTGTGGGGCTGCCACTTTTTGCTCACAGGCACTGCCTGCAAGGAGAATCCCTACGAGTTGATGACCGTGAGCCTGCATGTGTGTGGTTGTGTAAGGAGCTCTGTCCCCTTTAGTATAAGTTCCAAGTGGGTACAAGTACTTAGGAGGTCCAGAAAATCAAAAATGGCTGCACATAATTTATGTTTCCCATTTTCTATTCACATATACAGAATGAAACATAAGGATGATTCAAAGATACCATGATGCAAGACTTCTGCAGTTATTTTCAGCACAAATTATTTGTTTTACCTACGAAGAATTGGCCTTATTCCAAATAAGACTTGAAATTGTGCTTTTCTATTTCTTTTATATAAAATAGCAACTCTTTCCCACGAGAAACAGCCTTTTTCCTTAAATGCAAATCATCCAGGGCTTCTGGTATCACCGATCAGTGTATCCTGCCTTTCATATGGCTGTGAGGAACAGAGCATGATTTTAAACATGAGTCAGTTTCGCTGTTGGGTTTATCATCTGGAAAGGACAGAAGCCGGCTGAGTTCCAGCAGTTGCCTCCAAAGTGACTTACTCCCTAAGTAAGAGCCAGTGAGTTCCCTTCTAGATGATACATGAACATGCATGAAGCGGTAATTTTCTTAATTCCATTCTGATTACTGTCTAGGTAAGAATGACAATCTACGGGATCTCTGCCTAAAATAAGCTGGTTTCTCCTCCTCTTTTCTGATACCTTTACCGGGATCTCAAGTTACCCTTGAGCTTTGGCAACACTCAAACACAACGCAGAGCAGAGCAGACGCTCCAGAGCCCAGCTTCTCCCTGAGCCCTCTCCCTACAACCCGCCGTAGATTCGCTGCCATGGGCCAATCTGTAAAGGGGGAGCAAATTCCGCTAAGACCGTGTCGAAAAGAGATAACTAAAGAAAAAAAAAAACTGATGGAAAGGTGCTCTTTTACCTAAGAAATCATCCCATCGTTCCCCCACAATTCAAAGATTTGATGTTTTGACTGTTTTGGGACCATTCCTCCCTAGGGATACTTCAATAAAACTGAACTCTCCTCGGGCCATCTGGGTGATGGTGTTGTCATTTCAGCTGTTAAGGATAACTGTACACAGATCCAAAATAACAGAGGACGTCCTTTTATTGGCTGTCCAAAGGGGTTTGGTCACACAAGGAGGTGAAGACTGTGGCAGGTGTGGTACAACACAACACCTCGGCTAACTACTAAACAGAAGGTTAACTGATGCTTGATGGGATAAAACCCCGGCAGCCCTCCGCAGCCCAGGCGCCACCTACCCATGTAGAATTAAGCTGAAGAAGCTGGCGAGGGATGGCATGGTCCGTTAGTCTTGGTTTGTTGCACTGTCTTCCCATAAAACAGCACTTGAGAATTCACAAAATTAAAAAAAAAAAATGAAGAAGAAGAAAGCAGCAGTTCCCTTTCAATACCATCACCACCGTGAACAGACCGCAGCATGCCATGCAAGTCCACATCTGGTCATTGTTTCCCTTTAGGTTTTTTTAAAATTAACAAATGGAATGGCATGTCTGTTTCAAATATTAGTAGCATAACACTTAAGTGCAATTTCAGTCCGGCCACAAGCGTCATAAACCTTCCGTGCACCTGTCCCAGAACAGCAAGAAGCACCCCCAGGCAGCTCCTCTCCGCCCAGACTCCGACGGGGGGGCCCCCGGAGGCCCCTCCCTCCCCACGCCCACCCTCCATATTCCAAACACCTGAAAACAGCTACGTCTCTGTTTTCACCGTTATCAAAATGGTCAGGGTGGGGCAGAAAATTCAAATGGAACCAAGCTGCCAGCCTTTGGGTCCTGCCCGCCTCTGCCATCAGAGGGGGATGCGATTTCTCTCCCAGGGCTCTTCCTGCCTCAGGACCTGGAGTCGTCGTGGCCACCCCGGCACTGGGTCGCGGGAAGTCGCGGTGGGGCCGCCCGTCCGTCGCTCCTGCTGTCCGCAGCCCCCGGGCCGGGGCCCCGCGGTCACACGGAGCTGAGCTTCACCAGGCCGCGCACCGAATCCTCGTGCAGGGAGTCCTGGCTGGCGAGGCCCAGGACGTGCATGGTGCGGCTGTGCGCCAGCGGGCTGCCCGCCAGCATCCCGGGCGGCGAGGGCGCTTCCTCCGGGGTCAGGAACTGGTGGCCCACGTGCTCCTCTTTCAGGGGCAGTATGTCTGTGAGCGCGGCCTCGGCGGCGAGGTTGGGCATGGAGGAGGGCGGCGTGGGCTGCCCCAGCGTCAGGCTAGCGCAGGGCGTGCCCAGGCCCGGCTTCCCGGGCAGGTGCAGCTCGTCGCTGGCGAGGCTGGGCTCGCTCTGCAGCAGGGGCGTGGCCGCGGCCTGCAAAACGAATTTGGTGCTCTGAATGCACTGGTCTTGGTCGCACTGGAGAGCGGGAGGGAGCCAGCAAAGAGGAGGCGAGAGGAGTTGGCAAGGGGTGGGGAGGGAAGGGGGCACAGGGGGCAGGGAGGGGCGGGATACAAGAGAGAGAGAAACCCGTTAGTGACACCTGGGTCAGGGAGGGCAGAGAGTGTGCACAGTAGCCCAGTTCCGTTTGGAGACACCTGGCTCCTGAATAGCTGCTCAAACTAACAGTCACCCACAGGTGCCCTGGGAGTACCACGCAGCCGCAGGCTTGATGCTCCGGCCCCTGTTCGCAGACAGGACCTAATTTAAAAACAATCCCCTGGACAGAGGCACGGGCCTTGCCACCTGCAGTGGCCTGAGGCCAATGCTACTACTATGCTGAAAACCACTCTCACCACATTGTTTTAAAAATACAGGGGCATGTCCACCCATTTCCCAGCAGCGTTATTCGCAACAGCCAAAAGGTGGAAGCAAGCGTCCATCGACAGATGAACGGATAAACAAGATGTGGTCTGTACAGGCGTGGAGTATTATTCAGCTGTAAAAAGGAAGGATATTCTGATCCTTGCTGTGGCATGGATGAACCTCGAAGACGTCATGCTCAGTGAAATAAGCCAGATACAAAGGAAAAATACTATATGATTCCACTTATATGCGTTACCTAGAGGAGTCAAACTCAAAGACAGAAAGTAGAATGGTGGCTGCCAGGGTCTGGAGGGGGGCTTGGGGAGTTACCCTTTAATGTCTGGAGTTTCACTTTGCAAGAAGAAAAGAGTTCTGGAGGTGAATAGTAGTGAGGGTTGGATGACAATGTGAATGTGCTTAACGCCATTGAACTGTACATTTAAAAATGGTTAAAATGGTACATTTTATATGTATTGTGCCACACACACACACACACACACAAGAAGAAAAATACATGGTCAACAGAAGACCCTGAGGGCCTGATCAGACTATTCGTAAAAGCCTTAGAATTCCTCGCTGCTAAGTTTTCAGCAGCTTCAAGAACCATTAATTGAGCTGTGGTTTTTTAATCTGTGAAAGAGAATGCCAACATTTTACAAAATATTTCCTTTTCTTTGAAGTGTTCTTAAATCTTAATCTCGTGTCCTTTGTTTCACTTTACCCGCTGGGCAAAGGAAACAGTGGAAACACATTTCTAGCTGGGGGAATTTGATACCCCAGCTCTGATACCTTTGAAACCCTTCTCTGATACCTTTGAAACCCTTCCCTTGAGCTGCGGGCAAGTTTCAGAATAGCTAGAAGAGACTTCTTGTGACTCGGAGATCTTGAACTTGAGTCTGTGTGGTGACTTGTTAGCGAGTTTCAGGAGCAGGTGTGGCTATCAGGGGAGATTATCCTGACTATGTCTGAGCAATAAGCGAGGCGCTCCACTGTTTCTGAAGGAGTTCTTAGAACAAACACGTTTCCCCTCTTTACAGATGCATCTCCTATGGGTGGGTGCCTTGCTCAAGACCTTACAGATAAAAGTAGGGGATGGATCTGGGATTTGGGACTGGGATTGTCTGACTACAAACCCCTTTTCACCACCGCACATTAGACAGCTAGTAGGTGCTTAATAAATGTGACTTGTCTATTATCCCCATTCTCTTTTTTCCGAACTCTAGAGTACCACTGAACCACATACTCATAGTTTTGTGATGGAGGGACTTTGCCATCTTCCTGCCCAGACGCACACCTAGAACTTCCATCACTCACCCACCTCCAGGCACAGAAGCAGACCAAACCATGCAACGCAGCCTTCAGGGGAAAAGAGAGTTTTCCCGAAGTCACACTTCTTTTACTTCTTTTGCTTCAGTGTGTGTGTCCTTCCTAGCCACATGGGTTTCTTTCTAAAATCATGAGTGGTGGGCCATCCCCCAGCCCGCCCCCAATCCTCCATGAGGAGGTGGAAGAGACACCGTCTCTAAGGAATTTGCGGGTTTTAGAAGTTCAAAGACCTTGGTTTCAGACAAGAGTAAAGCTCATGATGGAGCTTTAAAAAGGGAAAGCAAATCCTGCCTTTTCTATCATGGCTTCATTCCAGCCAAGGGAACTTCAAGACGCGGAGAAGCTAGGAGAAGGGTGGGAAAGGGCTGGGGAGTGGGTGGAGGGCTACTCGGATAAGACAAAAATGCCATTAAAAAGTGCTTGAAAGGGGCTGATTGTTAGGCATTGACAGTCATTTAGTGTCTGCATGTTCCCAATCATCACCCGAATCTTTTGCCACACCAGTACTTATCCAGTGGGCAACTGCATAGCCTTCTCTGCTCTTGCGGGGAATTTCGGCTCGGGGCAGGGACCCTTGCTGCTGGGGGCCGCTGAGCAGCACAGCTGTCGGAGCTGCAGACACCTTGGGGCCGCTCATGCTCTCCAATGCTGTCAGTTCCGTTCAGCACATTGGCTCAGTCTTGACAGAGCAGAGGCGGAGAAGAGCAACCTTCCTGGTTAAACATTCATCTTCTGGAAAGTCTCCCAGGGCTTTGGATATACTGTGCTTTGCAAAGAACATTTTATGAAAATCACTATTTACTGCCCTGGCGTTGCCTCCATTTTCTGTAGCTCAGTGCAGCCTCTGAGCTGCCGACCCCTGCCCCTGACCCCAGGGCTGAGATGCTGCCCCAGCCAGAGAGCTCCTGCTCTCAAGCCAGGCCCCTTCCTGGATGATGGAATCTTGTTCTCAACTTTTCCTTCTGGAGCCCTCACTCATCCTAATACCTCGGTCCACACAACACGCCCAGCTCTGGGGAAAGATGAAATTGCAAACTAGATTTGCTGGTCTCTGTTGACCAGAAGAAAGCCTTTTTTTTTTTCTTAAATCGAAAACTGATTGGCAAATTCTATTTTACGGATCAGCCCAAGTAATTCTGACCGGCTGGCTCTTCCTGACTCACAGGAAAATATTGGGGCTGGCCAAAAAGTTCATTCGGGTTTTTCTGTAACATCTTACGGAAAACCCCGAATGAACTTTTTGGTCAACTCAGTATATTAGAGGTCAGAGCCGGAGGAGATTCCCAAGGTCAGGTGGCACAAGCATACGGGGGAGAGGCGGGCTCCCCACTCTCTTTATCTCTTTCTCCCTCTGTCTCTCCGGTCAAGTGTCCTTTCCCCTTCCCTGGTCACGCCTCTCCAGCCGTGCCCTGCAACAGAGCTCACGGGCACCCAGCAGAAAACCCTGGGACAAAAGGGCTGCCAATAGTCCTCTCCTAAGTTCCTTAGAGCTCACGTTCACCGGGAGGCTGACGTGGAGTTTGAGGGGCCCTCTGAGATTTTGCACTAAAACATCCCTGTGCTGACTTAAACGAGACACCTGTGAAACAGCACAGCATAAACTGGTTTTGCCTCCTTAAATAGGTTGTTGATTAATCAAACAAGTTATTTACGGAGACAGCACTGCACACGTGCAAGACGGGACCCCATGTCTTCAGGATGAACCCGGAACCAGGAATTTTTCACTTTATGGAACTCAAAGAAGTTTATGGAACTCAAAGTATTGCACCTGGAGCCCTTTTGGAAGTGAGAAGTCCTTCAATAAGGAAAACCTGGCTTCCAGCAGCATGAGTAGCTTGTATGGACTGACTCAAGACTAGCCAATCAGCTTCCAAGTGTGAAATTCCCCTAACCCCTTCAAGTTCGCCTGAAACCTGGATGGAGGAGACAGATGTGAGTCCTGCCTCCTGTCTCCTTGAGAGTCAACCTTGCAATAAAGCTCTTTCTTTCTTCGAAAGCCGGTGCCCTAGTCTTGGCTTCTGTGCACATTGGGCAGTGAGCCCTTGCTAGGCAGCACCTGGAGGTGGGTTTACTCTGACGCTATGAGCTTAAGTTCACGGCCTTTTGTTTGCTTGCTTTCTAAGGCCTTGCTTGTTGTTTTGTCTTGCATATTATTTTCTTTTTCTTTTCTTTTTTATATACATTTATTTATTTATTTTTGGCTGACTTGGGTCTTCATTGCTGCGTGCCGGCTTTCTCTAGTTGCAGTGAGCGGTGGGTACTCTTCATTGCGGTACACGGGCTTCTCGTTGCGGTGGCTTCTCTTGTTGTGGAGCACGGGCTCTAGGTGCGTGGGCTTCAGTAGTTGTGGCACACGGGCTCAGTAGTTGTGGCTTGCGGGCTCTAGAGTGCAGGCTCAGTAGTTGTGGCACACGGGCTTAGCTGTTCCACGGCAATGTGGGATCTTCCCGGACCAGGGCTCGAACCCGTGTCCCCTGCATTGGCAGGCGGATTCTTAACCACTGCGCCACCAGGGAAGTCCCTCTTTTTCTTAAAAAGGGCTCCAAATTGCATGACTCAGGCCCCTCCAAACCTGGGTCCACTCCTGCACACACCTATTGGTGCTTTCCTGCGGCCAAACCCACAACACGTTAAAACTGTAGCAAATCCGTCCTCAGACTCATGGCCAGGACTCTGTTGAAAACGCGCTCCGGTTTCCCAGGAGTAAAGCTTAAGGACTTAAATATGTGAAAGAAAACATTTAGCCTAAGCCATTTAATTTTTTAAAAAATCAAAATGTCATAAATCTTCTCAAAATGACTATTTTGAACAGTGACTTGTATTATCTGACTTTAAGCACCTGTTCTACAGGGATTTGTTTAAATATTTTAAAAGATGACTGTCTGAGTATAGTTGTGGATACTTCCATTGTTATAGGGACTGCTTTCATATTAATAATGAACCTACTCTGTCCCCTCCTCCAGTTTACCTTGTGGCGAGATTGTATCAGTGAGCAGATTGCTGGGACCACCATGAACCTAAGTGTCTAAATCCTGCTGTAACCCATAGCTTTGAAAATAGTTTGCCACATTTAAACTGATTTCTATTTAGAAGACCATTCCCATTTGGGGTGCCCAGGGACCAGGCTTTCTTCCACAGGATACTGTCTTGTAATTTTCCTATTGGTTCATAACAGGACACTAAAATGGGTTCCAATCAAGGAAATGGCAATTAATTCCACTCTACCCAGTGGAATTTATAATTCTCATGATATTAACTTTGCACGTTTTGGACATCTTCTTAGAAGAAACTCAATGACTAGGGGATATCTGATTTAAAAAAAAAAAGTCCAGCCTCTTCCTCATTTTGCACACTGCCAAAATTCCAAGGAGGATGGGCTGATAAACCATCATGGTTGCAATTCCCATATGAGAACTTCAAGGGACAAAATAGCCAATATTTTCAGGGTTACTGTGAAGATGACCCATGAAAAAATGTCCTTACACCTCTACCTTTTTACCTTTGCTTCTAATCCTTATTTGCCCATTTCTTCTTGATTTTTCTACTTAATTTTTTCTCTCTGGCCTCACTAATTCTCTTCTCCTCTTTCCCTCTCCATCTTTTCCTTCATTGATTTCCTTCCCTCTTATCCTTTTTCCCTCTTCTCTCTTTCTTCTTCTCCTCCTTTCCTTCCCCCCCTCTCTTTTCTCTTTGACCTTTTTATGCCACCAACACGCTTTCCTGGCTGTTCATTCGAGGACTCATATCTTCAACCAGTAGAGGGAGACATCACTGCTCACTTTTTTCCTCTCACAACTTGGAACAGGGCTTATATTCCAGCACTAACACCCAGAAGCCATGAGGTATATTTCAATGTATCTAACCAGTTATATAATCTTAAAGAGAAACAACCAAGCAGCCGGAGACTGGACAGTGACAATCCGTCACGATGAAGAGGAAATTGAGAAACTCACTGTTTTCATTCCAAAACGACACTTTAAAGGTTCGTATTTATCAAATATTAGATTGAACCATATGAAATTGCCATTTTTTAGGCCAAAAGTCATCCAAGTGCTGACTACTAACAGAATAGAAACCTGACTGCTTTTAAGAATGTCTATGGACAGACCCTTCTGTCGGCAGCATAAAACTACTACTGTCTGGAGTGCTGGAGCATTTGCTGTGGTTGCAGTAAGTCACTGACAGCTGGCCGATTTACTGCCCAAACGAAGCGCTGGCATTTAACTTGCAAAGAAGTTTATGGTTTCAGATGTTTGGATGTCACACACATTATCACTTAATGTTACAGCTTAAAAATACCACAGAGATAAGTTATTTTTGTTTCTGCAGGTTTTCAAATAAAATTGTTCATGTTGGAATACATTTTATTTTACTCTAGCTGACTTCTTGTCTGAAATAATCCTAGTGTACAGATTAAATGCTGCCAAAACCAAAGCTAGGAGTTTTCTAGGTGGTCTTATATACAAATTAAGAATAAATAAAATTATTTACTTCTTTTGCTCCAATTCTGTCAAAAGTATTAGCATCGGGCATCGGTTATTTCTGCTTGGCTGTGAAGCTGTGATCTGGGGTCTTATGAATGCTCATTTACTTTAATAAAAACACTATAAATTTCTAAAATCCATCTAAAACGTAGGTTAGGAGGAGTGCTTCCTTTTTATTCTTTTTTAAAATATTATCATTTAAGTTTGCTCAAGTTATTTTTTCTATTATATTTGATTTTTCAGACTATGCATGGAGAGTCCTTCTGTGAAACTAGTTTAATAAATCATGCAACTGCTAGGTTTAATCTTGTTTTGATATTGGATTAAGAGGATTTAAAATGAGGTTAAGTAAATATAGCAAATGATAAAAAAAAAATCCAACAATTATGTACTATGTTAGGGTTAGGGTTAGACTATCTTTGTGTTTAGCACGTGATCCCAAAGGATCATAAGTGCCAGCTTTAAACAAACTATGATCCTGATGGCATACAGAACTTAAATTATTTGACAATCAAATGAGATATGCACACTAAAAAGTGGACTATACCTGAATGTCATGACTGTGCATAGACACATTGTCATGAAAACACCTTCAGTATAAGGTAATAATAAAAGCCAATAATGAGGAAAATAGGAATAACTAAAACATGATCTTCAGTTGGCACAGGGGTTATGTGCACAAAATTCCAGTGTGGATCCTCAGAATTTCATAGATGTTCAGATGACAAGGGCTATACTGGGGTCACATGCACTATTTAAATACTTTAGATGTCACTTCATTACTTCTCTAACGTTTTCTTTCTTGGGAATCTGTAGTAGAGGGAAGATCACTTAGGTACTAAATAACCATCCCCAGCCCCCAATTATGTGAGATGGTAAGTTAACAGTGAATTTTCCCATTTTTCAGATAATAAGACCTCTATGGGTACTTTGATGCCAGCTATCTATCAATATTTACATAATTTTTCTGTCCTGCAATTATCAGTATGTTTATCTAAGGCTAAAGCCTTTGCCTTTATTTCTAAAATAGTGCAATTTCCCTAGGAGCACTTTTCCTATCATTCGGGAAATGCATTTCTGATCTAGACTTTAATAATAAAATAATAGGCAAAAATTTGGCCCAAGATACCTAGAATCTCTTTCCCTCCAGTCTTTCCTTTCTCTGCAAATGAACATGCCAAGTCTGGTGCTAAATATAAAGTCTCCAAATGCTCCTCCTTTGAGGTGAGCACTAGAAACACTTTTAGGTCAGAGGAATCATGTTCCATGGCTAAGTCAGTATTTACCGTTAGTAGAGTGGGTAGCAAAAATGGGGGAATATGGCAATGTTGGCTGCAAAATGTCCTTTAATCACAGAGATAAGGCTTCTATTCCCAGGAATGGTGGATAACCTATACTGGACTAGTATTGCCTCTGTGTACAAGGAAGTATATAAAACTGGCCAAAATACGTGAAGCAAACAGTTTGCAATAGTGCACAACAGACAATGCAAGGTTGCAATCCCCGAGAGGAGGGAAACTCACAGGTGAGCCCCACAGTCAACCAGCCCTTTCCTTGGGAAGAATTTCCCAACCATGGTATAGGCTGAACAGAGCAGAGAAGTTCTTCTGAGTAGAGAAAGCAGAGATCAGAGGGTAAGGAAGCTTAAGTGGCTGGATCTGTATGGCAGGGCAATGCAGAAGAGGAGGCTGTGCAGAGAAGGGGGCCAGAAATGCTAGGAGGGGTTTCCCACACAAGTCTGTAGCTGCGCTGTGTATGTGCAGGAAGAGTCCCTTCCCCCTTCCCCCCCACCCCACCCCCAGGCTTATGAGACAACAGCTGTAACGGGGCTGAGAGAGGCATAGAGATACTAGAAGTTGAGAAAAGTAGTGCTGGGGGACATTGATCTCATTAACACCCCCAACACCTTGTTAACATGCCTGGCATCCAGCTAGCACATTAGGAAGGCTATACCTTAGGAGTAAGAATCATGCCCTAAACTAAGACCCTAGACCGGCCCTAACAATGGCTAAATCAAACCCTGACAAGATCTTTGAGGGAGACGGAATTTGGAGGTTGAGCTCCTTCAAATTAGAGGGGCCTGAGAAACATCTTGGACTTTCCATAAATCTGTACTAACAAAATATAATACAAGCCTACACAAGTTCAAGATGATTAGCCACTAATTGAACTGCCTGCTAAAACAAGGATCAACACTTCAGAAGATAACAAAATCTAGTCTCTACAAATATATTATCCAAAATATATTCAATAAAATATCAATATACATACAAATAAATAGAAAGATGTAATCTAGAGTTAAGAAAAAAAGTGGTGAAAAGACACCAAACCCAAGACAGCCCAAATATGCTTAGCAGATAAAGACTTTAAGCAATATAATAATGTTCAAATATTATAGAAAAATATGGCTTCAATGAGTAAATAGATAGGGAATCTCAGTAGAGAAATGAAACTCAGCAGAGAAATTAAATGAACCAAATGAAAATTCTAGAACTAGAAAGTATAACAACCAAAGTGAAAAATTCAGTGGATTCATTTAACAGTAGATTGGAGAGGGCAGAAGAAAGAATCAGTGAACATGAAGACAGATCAGAAGAAATTATCCAATTTCTGGACCTAGAGTCTGTTATACAGAGTGAAGTAAGTCAGAAAGAGGAAAACAAATACTATAGGCTAACACATATATATGGAATCTAAAAAAAAAAAAGGTTCTGATGAACCTAGGGGCAGGAAGGAATAAAGACACAGACGTAGAGAATGGACTTGAGGACATGGGGAGGGGGAAGGGTAAGCTGGGACAAAGTGAGAGAGTGGCATGGACATATATACACTACCAAATGTAAAATAGATAGCTAGTGGGAAGCAGCTGCATAGCACAAGGAGATCAGCTCGGTGCTTTGTGACCACCTAGAGGGCTGGGATAGGGAGGGTGGGAGGGAGACGCAGGAGGGAGGAGATATGGGGATATACGTAAGCATATAGCTGATTTACTTTGTTATACAACAGAAACTAACACAACATTGTAAAGCAATTATACTCCAATAAAGATGTTAAAAAAAAAAAAGAAATTATCCAATTTAAAGAGCTGAGAGAGAAAGTTTGAAGAAAAATGCACAGAGCCTCAGGGACTTATCCTCTGGGGCAATATCAAATGGTTTAACATATGAGTAATTGGAGTCCCAGGAGGAGAGAAAATGAGATGAGGCCACCCCCCCAAAAAAATTGAAGACATAATAGCCAAAATGTCCCAATTTGATGAAAAATGATAACTTGCAGATCCAAGAACCTGAGTGAACTCCGAACAGTTTAACAGTGGAGCTCACCCTTGGACTAGGTCAATAATTTACTTGGTACTGATGTTTCCACCTGGACAAACCTTCAACACAGACTAAAGTGCTGCAAAATGGTTTGGGCTTAGGGGAAGCAAGTGAAGAGACAAAAAGAAGAGTTAATGTGTCCTTGGTTAACACTGTCATTTGTAACAGAGCAGAAGCTGAAGTTTCATAGATATTTGCTTGGTCCAGTTGTAGGTTAGATTATGGAGTGGTTACATTCAGTTCCACAGCTGGTTTTGTGACTGACCACGGCAGATTAATCATCATTCTGCAGGGAAGCCCTGGGGGATGTGGTTTCCCAGCCCTGGGAGGAGGCTTCATGCCACTCGAATCCATAAGACCTTCCCACCTGGCAAACTTTTGGTATATGGTCAAGAAGAGCACTTTCCTTAGAGTCAGACTGCTAAGGATGAAATCTCAGCTCAGCCACTGGTTAGCTATGTCACAAACTTAGCATCCCTGAATCTCAGTCTCCTCAAAGGGGCAATTAGAATAGCCACGTCAGGTGGTTCTGTGAGGATGAAATGAGATGACAGTGTATGCAAAGCACTTAGCCCAGTGCCTAGCACATAGTCAATTTCTCTCTCTTTCTCGCCTTCCCTCTCTCATTTAACCAACACTTACCGAGACCAACTACCACAGGAACTAGCCTAGACAATGGGGATATAGTGCTGAACAAACAGCATTAAACATTCAGTTATTATTATTATTATTGCCTGAAATGTTTTTAATAGAGGGTAAAAACTTTCGTTCACAATTAAAATTCATATATCCTGAAATTCGGCTTAAATTCCCTTTAACGTATAGATGATTGATAACAGATCTTTTGCAAAGGGCAGATTTTGATAGGAGAGAGAGGGTGAGGATGACGGGTTGTGGCGACTGAAAGCATATGGGAGGGAGTCACCCTACACACAGTCAGTATTCACGGTCACAGCGCAGCAAAGTGTAGGGTTGACAGCAGGGACTGTTGGGGTCAACGTGTGAAGTTGGAATTGGCCAAATTTACTGACGTTCTCTGTGCCTGTTTTATTAATCTGTAAAATGGGGATAAAGTTAGTAGCATCCTCACAGGGTCAGCGTGAGTTATCCATGTGACAGCCTTGGAAGGGCATGTGGTATGCTCCGTGCTGGTAAGCTGTGGGATCTGGTAAACACTACGCAGTGGGAGCATGAATGAACTGGAGAGAGGGGCTGGGGGCGGAGACACGTCCGGCTTCACGGTCTGCTTAGTGCCAGCCCTGCCCGTGCAGGACTGTCTCCTCCCCCCGCACTCCTGTTAAATATGGTACTTATACCACCGAAGCCATAAAGAACAAGGGAAGCAATAAAAAGGCTCATGCTCTAGGTGCCTGAACGGCCATAAACGCACAGCAGAATGGACCATCATCTGGCACAGTGATGCCGCCCTGCTGACAAGGCCGGTGGCCTGGACGACAGGCTCTGAGCTGGAAGGAACCCTGAGGGTCAATGTCCAGCCCTCCCGCCGGTGCTGACCCCCTGTCGCCACGTTGCTGGGCGCGCCACCTCCCCCAGCCTGAACACGTCTGCGGCAGGGGCTCCCGTCTGCCGTGAGCTCTGGGTGTTGGGCATCTCCCTCTTGGATTGAGCACGATCTGCCTCCCGGGCCCACCTTCCGGTCCCAGTTCTGGCCTGCGGGGCCATGAAGAACATATCTCATCTTAGTTCCCCAAAGAGCTTTCAGATCCTGCCTCTCCTGAACGTGTTCTGACGTACTGGGGGCACTCCCAGCAGTGGGTAGGCGCCTTGGGACCAAAAAAGAGTTCCCCCAGCCTTAAGCCCGGTGGAAACCTGGGTTTCCCCTAACACAGGCAAGACGGGAAGCACAGGGGGCCCCAGGCAGTTAACTTTTAAATTTATCTGTCTACAAGCAACTCACTACTTTATAATTGGTAATGATTTCTCTATAATCACATGTGTGCTGGGGAATTCTTAGGAAGTGAGAAAAACCCAACCTACAAATCATTTCTAAGATGTAATGAAATTTTAATGAAAGCTAAATTTAACAATTAATGAAGTTGACATATTCATGGGTCTCATAGACATTAAACATTGATTAATTTTGATTTTGCTGTTTTCTTTTCATGTTTCAGAGCTTGTAATTTTTTTTCAGGACTTAAAATTTTTCATAGTCCCCGGAAAAGCACACAGGTGCTTTGCCTGTGGTGTCTAGTGGGTAAAATGATCATGTCCTGTCTCTTGGCCCATGGGTTAATTTGATCCTACCAAGGCCATCACTTCATGAAGTCATGTTGCCATGTCACTGCACCAAAGGGAACTCCTTCCCTCTAGTTCCTAGTTCCACATTCAAGGTGGAGCCTTTTGCAGATGTGACAAAATTGGAGGAAGAAAGGAATGAGGAAAGGAAGACAGGAACAAACTAATATTTGTTCAGAACTTCCCTTGAGCAAGCCCCTGTGAGGGGCACTTTCAAATACGTTCAGTTGAATGTTTAACCAGCACCTACTATGTGCCAGGCCCTTTGTTATAAAGTGGTCATGGGAGGGAGGTGAACATCATTATCCCCTTCTTCATTTTACAGTTTAGGAACTTAAAACTCTCGGGATTAAGTGACTTGCCAAGGTCACCCAGCCCCGAGTCAGTCACTGCAAGCCCAGGCTCTCTGATCCCACATCCCATGCTCTCTGCCTTTCCCTGCTGTGTTCAATTGTACTTAAATCTGTCCATTTGCAAAGCTTTTCCTTCCATTGTCTTTCATAATTATCCTGTTCTATTATCCTCACTAGTAGTATCCAATTAGATAAAGAAACTTGACCTGGGGTTTCCCTGGTAGCACAGTGGTTGAGAATCCACCTGCCAGTGCAGGAGACACGGGTTCAAGCCCTGGTCCGGGAAGATCCCACATGCTGTGGAGCAACTAAGCCCGTGCGCCACAGCTGCTGAGCCTGCATTCTAGATCCCGCGAGCCAGAACTACTGAGCCCATGTGCCACAACTACTGAAGCCCATGTGCCTAGAGCCCATGCTCTGCAACAAGGGAGGCCACTGCAACGAGAAGCCCTCGCACTGCAACAAAGAGTAGACCCTGCTCACCGCAACTAGAGAAAAGCCTGCGCGCAGCAACGAAGACCCAACGCAGCCAAAAATAAATAAATAAATAAAAGAGCCACACCTATCAAAAAAAAAAAAGAAAAGAAAAGAAACTTGACCTGATGGGGGCAGAATTGGCAGGCATGGGTGGAGAGAAAGTTAGCAAAAGATAATAAATGCTGATTTCAAAAAATAATCTTCCAGGGCTTCCCTCGTGGCGCAGTGGTTGAGAATCTGCCTGCTAATGCAGGGGACACGGGTTCGAGCCCTGGTCTGGGAAGATCCCACATGCCGTAGAACAGCTAGGCCCGTGAGCCACAATTACTGAGCCTGCGCATCTGGAGCCTGTGCTCCGCAACAAGAGAGGCCGCGACAGTGAAAGGCCCGTGCACCGCGATGAAGAGTGGCCCCCGCTTGCCACAACTAGAGAAAGCCCTCGCACAGAAACGAAGACCCAACACAGCCATAAATTAATTAATTAATTAATTAATTAATTAAAAAAAAAATCTTCCAGCATGTGAGATGAAATCAGATTAATATCTCAGAGGACAAACAGGAGCACGTCTTATAGTTTTTTTTTTTAAATGCTAGATTGACTGGTACTTCTAGGATAACTAATAAAATTGATTCACATCTCCAGTATTTCAAAGTGAATTTCTACCAACCGTGTCATTCCTTCCGAAGTATGGGGAAGCAGACCTTCCCCGAGCTTTCTATATAGCAACCTGCAGGCACCTCCCCCTATCCCCAGGCAGCCAAGCGTACCCCATTTCTACATATTGAAATCAGCTTCCCCCAACTGGCACCTCCTTTCACATTTCCTGCTGGTGGTTTGTATGGTCCTCTTGTCACCGAGCTGAAAGGCAGGAGGCGCCCCCGGCTCCCCGCCCCCAGATTTCCACATCAGCTGCATCTCCAAGTCCTGGACCGTCAAAGCCTCTTTTCTGAACCCACTCTGCTGTCCTGGCCTGTTTGTCATGGACTCTGTTGTGGGTGATTCAGGTCTATAGAGAGCAAACAGTGGGCCACAAGACTGGGTCCCTTTCAGAAACGCTTCTTTAGGGGAATTTGTTCCTGATAAAGAGAGGCCGTTGCCTTACAGACCACTGAAGAATGTTAAGGCACTGATGGTCAGGGCCAGCCAGGCTGTGAGCTCAGGTGCCCATGGAGAGACTCCGTCCCTGCCCCGTCTCCCAGGGGCAGAGTGAAAACAAAGAATCCGTCCCACGCCTCCATAGAAGCATGACCCGGGGACCTCTTTGGAGAAGCACCAGTCAGTTTTTGCTGTCAATGAATGAACAGCTTGTCTGATTATTTGCAGTAAGGTGTGCATGGCTGATCTAAGGTTTTGGCTGAAAGTGGGGAGACCTGGCAGCTGAGTCCACTGCACATTCAAAGAGGGGGTGAGGGAGCGGGTGCAGACTGAGGCAAAGGGACAGCGTGGGATTCGGGGACTCTCCAGACAGCCAGCCCTGCTTGGGGCGGCTCTAGCTCACCCCAGACAGCAGCCCGGTTCTGTGTGGGGGGCTTTCCAGAGCAAGCTGCCTCAAGCTGTTTCTGGAAGAGATGTTGTGTAGTTCCCCGACACAACCCCGAACAAACTGACCACGTGTTGGGCGGGGGGTATAAGCCTTCAGTGGATATCGCCTTAATTTAACGCTTCCTTGCCCTCTCTGAGCCTGCCAGCCCAGGGGTGTCCCGGGAAGCTTTCTAGGTGACTGACTGTTACAGGTCGGTGAACACAGGTGTGGGAGAGAAGCCTCTGTGGGGCGCTGCAGGTCCTACCGTATCGCTCTGTGACTGCGTGGCCCCGTACGCGGCCATCCCGTTGGAGGGCGCGGCTGGCCGCGGGGTGTCAGGCTGGATGTACCCTCTTCTGTCAATTAGGCTGCAAGAGAAAACAGAACAACGCAGGGGTCAGAGAGCGAATAAAAAGCCCAAAACGCCGACAACACTCTCTTAATTTCCATCTGGGGGTCCGTTTTCTGTGACGGGCCCCCAAGGCACTTCAGAATACACCTGTGCTCGCCTTCATGTGTGGTCGGGCTCCAGAGTCTCCCACTTCTGCCCTTAGAAACGCCTGGAGCACCTGTTCCCTCCCTGCCACCTGCTGCAGGCCCCGCGCCCCCGCCCCGTCCTGATCACGTCTCCCCGCCTGCCTGCACAGCCTCCATCACCTGCCTTCGGAGCCCAGACCCCCTTGCTCGGCCTTCAGGCCTCACACAGCCTGTCCCCAACCTTCCTCTCCGGCCTCAAATCCACATCTTATCACACACGGCGTTCACAGCTTCATTCCTTCAACAAGCGTGTCTGAGCACCTACTACGTGCCAGTGCTCTGCCCGGGAACAGAAGCCACGTACCCGCTGTGCGTTCTCTGCCTTGTCGTCTCTATTTCTGTTCAGGCTCTGGCGTTTCAGTGCCCGAAGTCGCTTTCCCTTCCCGTCCGCTGTCCATTCTTCTCGGCCTCCAGCCCCTGCTCTTGGCCCTATATCCGCTTCCTTCCCTCATCTGGCTTCTCTTAGCCCTGCCTGTGATCCTCCTGAGGGCACACGCCACTGTTGGCCTGGTGTCACAGTGATCTATACGAGTGTCTTCTCTGTTGAGCAGCCCGCAGGCTCCCGAGGCCAGGCTTCATCTCGTCTCCCCCATGGCACCTGCCCCGGAGGATCTGGCCCCTCTGTCCCGCCCTCGGAGCACCATGGGCACCGTACCACATCATGCGGGCTCCACCTGTTTCCATGTGCGCCTGTCATGGAGCGTAAGCGCCACGGGGGCAAAAACGGGGTCTTCTTAATCATCATTATCTCCACAGCTGCCGCCCAGCGGGTGCTGGGCAAACGCTCCTGACTGAGCGAGTAAAAACGGGTCCTCGGTCTCCCACCGACAAGTTTCCCAAACAATGTTTCTGTGTTTACTCTATGGCACTGTTGCCCAGGTAGGAGGTGAGGGTGAAGCTTACTTTGCCATCAAAAGGGTTGCCTATTTTCCTCCCTGAGTGAAGACTCCGTGTTGACCTCGGGTCTAAGGACAGAACTGCAAGGGGCAACAGGAGGTTTGGCCACTAGGTGCGGCTCCCACCCTGGCCTCCCGTGGGGTGGGGCTGGGCCTCTGAGGGACGCCCCGAGCACGTCCACGTGCCCGCACGCTCCCTCTCCTGGGGGCGGGGCCCAGGCTGCTGAAGGCTGTTCCACGTGTCAGCTTGGCTTTCAGAAGATACGGGTTATTATCACAGCTACCACCTCAGGTCTTCCAGTGACAGACTGACAAGCCATTAAAAAATACTTATGACAGGATCTGGAAGTGGGACTCTGCTTCAGTTTCAGTCCAATCCCCTGAGGTTTAGAAAAAACAAGAGGCTACAAGAACCTCCAGCCTCCAAAGGGGAGGTGTTGGACCCCCATGCAGGACCGTCAAAGGGGTTCTCAGACCAAGTCTGCAGCCGCCTTCAAGGGTGTCAAAGAGCAAAGGAGAAAGGGCAAAGAAGGATGTCTTGGGGAGAGGGGTCACCGGCTCCTGCCAATGATGAGACCCAGGGGTGGGGCCGGGCTCGGTCCCTGGGAGAGAGCCGGTGTGCAGCTGGCTCGAAGGGGCATGTCGGGGGTCAAATTGTTTGCTCCCAAATGTATGTTGAAATCCCAGCCCTGGTAGGGATGAAGGGGTGGAAAGTGTTAACTTTCACTGAACTTTGAAGTTCCGATTCACTGAAATGACACTATTTTGGAGGAAATGAAAGTGCCCCGAGTCCTTTTTTTTTTTTTTTTTCTCCAACTGACAGGAGAAATTAAGGGACTTGCAGGGGATTTCATCCAGGAGCAGAAAAAGAACTAGGTCATCAAAAGAGTGGGGACAGCAGGGATTATAGAAGAAGTTGTTCTCGGCCTGCTTCCCATGCGTTCAGCCTGTTTAAAGTACCAGCCACGCACCCAAGACTGCGACACTCTGCCCCAAGTCTCCTTCTGGCCCTCAGAATGGCCCTCGAGCCCCTCCCAAGCTCATCTCATCTCTTGCCTTGCCCCCCCCCGGGACCCCCCTCACCCCCTCCAGTTCCTCCTCTGACAAGCCGGGCTCTCCTCTCACCTCTGGGCCTTTGCACATGCTGTCCCTTCTCTCCTCCCACAATTCCTTTTCCCCAGTTCCTCCTGATCCTTCAGAACGGTTCACACCTTACACCCCCCTCCTCTGGGAGGCCCTGCCAGGCGTCCGTGGAACCTGCACCCCGACCCCATCCCAGCCCCTCCCCCTGCGCAGACCTGCCCTGGACAGACCGGTACTGTTGGCGTTCTCTCAGGCGCAGCCCTGGCCCCCGGCACACAGCGCGCGCTCAGTGACAGCGGCCAAGTGAATTCTTACGACTGGCTGACCTACAGCACCAGCCCGTAGGGCCTGACCCTGACCACACCTTGGGACTTCCTGTCTTTCCAATCTTCCATTCCTCCTGCCAGACTTGTTATGAGGACCCCCTCCCAAACCTGGCTGTTCCCACCCTGCTCCCCCGCCACCTCTGGGGACACTGCAGGGAATGGGACACGGGTCTTTGCCCCTGTGCTCCACGGCTCTCACGGGGAATCTTGAAGACACCCTCTCCCTCCCTCGGGAGTACATCGTTACACTAAGAATGCCTTAGAGGCATCTCAGGCACATGACGCTGGGCACACACGTGGTCCTTAGTCCCTGTCTGAGGCGAGGGGCACTGCTCATTCTTCAGGCCTGTCTGGGATGCCCGTGGAAGGCCCTGGTGCTCTTGTAGTGCACAGGGGTTGGGTGAGGCAGGGCAGAGAGAGCAGAGGGCGAGGAAGGTGACAGGAGGGAACAGCGAAGACAAACACCGTCCCCCTGCCCACTTCTGCCCAGGCCAGCTCTGGGAACCTGTGGGCAAGCGAGAGAGGGCAGCGCCCCATCTTCCTGCACAAGCCCTCGAGTGGTCAAGCTCTTCCGAGGGGAGGGCCATCCCTGAGAAATGCTCCATCCAGAGGGACTTGGATTTTGGAAAGAATACAGCCCCAACTTAGCCAAACCAGCAAATTTAATCCAGTTGTGGAAGAAATAATTTCGCGATGACAAGATTTGATCTATAAACAACACAGAATGGCGCCAAATGCAAATCAAAGACTTGGGAACGGGAAAAGAGATTCGGGCAAAACGCGAGACTTCCACATTCCTTTCCTAGATTCAGGTGTCTATTTCAGAGACGGCGGTAAGATGCTTGTTCAGGTCTCTTTTGCCTCTTCTACTCTGTGCTTCATGGCCTGTCCCCACTATCCACAAATAAACACACACCAGGAGGAAACACAGGCTAAATTGTGGAAAAACAAGCATTTCCAGAGGGTTTTTCTGGCCTAAAGAGCCCCGAGAGGGATTCCTGGGTGAGTCTGGAGCTCTCTTGTGGGAGGGGCACCCTCCAGGCATGACAGACGCCCTAGCCTGAGGCAGCCCAGAGCCCTTGGCTGTCCCCTCCTGCTGTCCCTCCTCAGAGGAGGCCTGGGAGGGGCAGGTCAGGGGCTCCCCAAGGGCCCCAAATTCAGGACGAGTGGCATACTGGGCTCCCAACTTTCTAGACCCAAACTGGAAAAGGATCAGTTTCTAATTACCCAATGGCACCAGGAACTATAATCCAGTACCAATTAATAAATGGCCTTGGAATATGTGTTTGATATTTTTGGGGGCGGGGTGGGGGGAGGGAATCACTCTTCCTTCCCTAATGAAGCTTCACTGAGGCTGATGATCAAACCCAGTCTGTGTTCCATGAGCACAAGTCATTGATGACTGACCGTGCAGCTCTAAGTGCACAGCGGGGCTGCTGTGGACACAAGCCAGTAGCTTTTGTGGTTTCTCTCCATTTACACAATTAGAGGCCAAAAGCGAGGCAGGCTTGGAAACTCATTCTAGAAACCTGGAAAACTTGCTTAGTAAATAATGTTTGATTTGGCTAATCTGTTGGAAATATTCTACATGGGCGTAACTCATAAATAATCAAGACTTGGAGGCGGCTTCCACCATTGACACACACAGGTTCTGATGTCAGATGCCTGGGTTTGAGTCCTGACCAGGCAGCATTTACCAGCTGTGTGATTTTGAGCACGCTATTTAACCTCTCTGTGCCTTGGTTTCCTCTTCCACATAATGGGATATAATAGTACCGACCTCATAGGTACAGAGTGAGGTTTTAAAAGTTAATCCATGTAAAGCACTTAAAACAGAGCCTAACACTATTCAGTAAATGTCAGCCACGGCCATTATTAATATGACTGCTGTCTTATCATCACCACAATCTCCACTGCTTCAGCCCGCACGGATCTCTCCCTCTGAACTATTTTAGCATTTCTATTCTGCACAACTCAGCTCTTAGCACTTATTTCTACAGGCTTTCTAATTGCTTCCTACATTGTGTCCTGTTCCCTCATGACAGCTCCCTGCTCATTACGGATGTTCAACATCATCTAATAATTCATGGGGTCACATGGCTCAGTGTCCCTATTTTGATCCTGAGGGGATTTTCCCCAAACTTGACACAAATTTAGTAGAAAGTTATGCCAAGCATAACATAACAAGCATAACACAAGCCAGATCTCTATTTCGTTAAGGCCACGTCTCCACAGCACAGAGCGGAGTGCTGACCTGACTGGCGGTCATTGCCGTGGCCGGGTCACTGCTGCCCGAGGCCTGAGCTAACACACTAGGGTGTGTGCTTCCCCAGGTCTGTTATAGGGCATCGTGCCATTTGAATCTTACCTTGGAGAAATGGGTCCACACAGGGCAACACAGCAATTTGTAAAGATATTTCCGTAGCTGTAGGGGTTGTAATTTTCTTTACCTCTTTTATTTGACCAAGATCCTTTAATCTGAAAGAAAAGGATAGTCAATGACACAGTATCCGTCACACCAATGCCACCGTTCGGGCCGATCAGAAGAAGCCTGTAAAGAATGCAATGATCTTTACTCATTTCTTCAGCAGAAGAAACTGAGGCACTTTTCTCAAGGAAAACTGGCATTAACCCCAAACTTGGAAAAATCCCCAAACAGCAGGTCAGACTGGGGAGAAATATCATTCTCTGGGGAAAATAATCTCTTATTTCTACTACATGGTGCTTAAAAGGCAGCTCACATAAGCCAGTGGAGATTTTTTGATACTACATTTAGTGTGTTAAATAGTAATGAAATGAATGGTAGCAGAGAGAGGTAACACACCTCCCCTAATGGCCCAATTTTTTAAAAAAGATTTTTTGATGTGGACCATTTTTTTTTTAGTCTTTATTGAATTTGTTACAGTATTGCTTCTGTTTATATTTTGGGGTTTTTTGGCCACGAGGCATGTGGGATCTTAGCTCCCCGACCAGGGATTGAATGTGCACCCCTCGCATTGGAAGGTGAAGTCTTAACTATTGGACCACCAGGGAAGTCCTTAATTGCCCGTTTATAGCCTGAATTCAGCCTCATCATATTGCAAAATAATTCTGCAGGATATTTCTAGTGTTCTCAGTTACGATATACAAATAACTGTCTTAATATTCTCGGAACTCATCTATCTCATCAGCACTGATTTTTCTCAAGCCTTTGAGGCAACCTAATTCTGAGACATTTAATTCATGTACTGACAGAGGCTTCTGTCAGAATCCAAATATTCAGAGCAAAAAGGACCAGGGTCATGAAGAAACATTTTCCAGCATTACGTTTTCTGGTTTTATATTTCCTCTCCATCTGCATTAAGTACAGGCAGATAATCCCGGATAAAAAGTTAAACTTTGGGTCAGTTCGATTGCCTCCCAAAATGAAATGGAGCCATTATTTGAGAGAGGCCAGCCTGTGAGGTCTCTCTTCATCGGGGCAGGGTGACAAGTTGCTGATAGAATTATTGCAAAGGAATGGAACAGAATCCCTCCTTGGGCCTTGGAATTGGGGGTCACTCGGCCGATCTTATTATCTAAGTGACGTGGTCAGAGAGCAGGACAGTTTGGAGATTCGCAATAGAGAAATTGGAGACTGATGTCGGAAAATGCTTCCCCTGCAGGCTCTTTGCTCCCAGGGGCTCCCATCTGGAAAGGGAGCCTGGGCCCCTCACCTCTTCTATTTCCCACAAAAGAACATGCCCGCGTCCCACCCCACCAGGAACTTACGTCTTCATTTGTGGTCTGGTTGGAGCTGATCAGGTACGTGTGGAAACCCGAGAGCCCCACGATGGACCAGACGGAGAAGAAGCAGACCACGGCCTCCAGCACGGTACCTGGAGTCAAGGAGGTGAACCAGTAGGACTGTGACGTTCTTAGGGCCCCAGGGAGCTGGATGACTGAGATTTGGACAGAAACCGCCCCCAGGCCCTCACTCAGGCCCTTGCGTCCACCTAGCCTGGCATCAGCGGTCTTGCAGCCACAGGAGACCCTCAGGGGCAGGCACAAGGCCACATTCTCCTTCACGGTACAGCGTTTGTGCTCAGTTAAGTGATCGGTGGGCTCCCTGAACATGTCTCGTTCCTTTCTCATGGCTGACAGTTCCTCTGACTGTCCTCCCCGCCCGACCTTGGCCCTTTCCTCGTGACTCACTGTGTAGCCAAAGGCGGCGGCAGCAAAACCAGGAAGCATGCTGGCTGGCGCTGGCAGCGGCCCAGGCCTTTGATGAATGGACCCAATACTGAACATCACTTCAATCACAGGCTCTGCCTTTGGCTTCTGAAAGCTGGGACTGTAGCACTGACAGGTTTCTCTCCTGACCTGATTTGAGGCTGTGACAGTCACTTGCAGGGCTGACCTCGGGCGGCTGAGACCAGGCAGGGTTTATCTTCCTGGCTTTCTCTCTCCCTGTATGGCCCTTCCACCCACTGGCTGCCTGCCCCCGCTGTGGATGGGCTTCTGACCCGGCAGGGCCATTTCTCAGTGTGGCATCAGGGTGAGCGGTATTTTTTCTTAGGGGACCTTTTCCCAGCCCCTCAGCCAACCCCGACACATATGGCTGTCCTCAGCTATTTGACAGACAACTAGAAAACCTGGCTCCACACCAGACTGTGAGTGATGGGGAGTCTTGAGTTCCACAAGATGCACTAAAACCAAAGGAGAGAAAGCCTGGCATTCTTCAACAGACGAGATAAATCAGCCAAGAGTGTGGCAATTGGAAAAGACTAGAGAATATTCCTGTCCCACAAATATTTATAAAATTCTATTTACAAGATAAAGATGTTTCTCAGGAAAAAAAAATTCATCATAGGTCTGGGAGTTTAAATATACATCGTGTATCCTCCATTGATAAATTACAGGCCAGAGAAAGTAAATACTCATGCTTTCCTAATGCTTCCAAGGATGGAAGCCATAGATCATGCTGTAATACATCACCATTGATTTTTTTTTCAGGACTGGATAGCATTTATCTTCAGAGCAGAGAAATGAATGCATCACCCAGGGCAGCGCCATCATCTGCCACGTCATGATTAACAAATGCCACTGTCCGGCGTGTGGGGCTGCATACAAAACAGGGGGAGTGAATGGGCTTCCTGCTTGTTAACTGACTTTCAACGTCAGGATACACCACTGGGTCTGCTCTTGGAAAAGTGGGAAAATGCTTTATTTTTCTTTCTAAGGTTTAAATTTCTAGAAACTGCAAGGCCTCAGAAAAGCCTCGCCCAGAAACTGAAAGGACATCTCAAGAGTAGGATGCCCAGCTGGCCAAGGTGAAGACGGCGCAGAGCAGCGGGGTCTTGCGGATCCAACACAGGGGGCTCCTGGGGGTGGGAGTGCTGCCCAGCTCTCACGGAGGAAAGAGGTGAGCGGGCTGGAGGAGGGGCTGCACCTGCCAAGAAAAGGAAAACTAAGGCGGATTCTGGAAAAGGGGATAAGTACGGAGGGGTGGGGAGGAGATGCAGAGAAGCAGACCCCTGCCCAGGGCTGCCACCAGCCCTTCTTTTCTGCCAGGGTTACCCCGGGGGACAAATGGTTATGGCAGAGGCCTCCCTGCACATGGGGACACAGGGATGGTGGCCCAGGTAGCAAAGATGATCTCACTCCCAACCGCCTCCTGACAGGTCGGGGCTCACAGACGCCCCTCCTCCCAGCCTCATCTCCCCATCCAAGAGGACACAGACGGGGAAGGCAGCCGCGTGGGAACCCTGCCCGCACTGGCTTGAAAGCAGAGGTGAAGTGGAGCCCAGGGAAAATGATGAGGAAGCAGGGGGAAGCCTGGGTCGGGAGAACTGCGTCGTATAAAGGGGGATGACACTGGCAGTGACTTTGCACAGGCTGGAAGCAAAAGACAAGAGGCAGAAAGGCCAAAGAGGAGGTGACAAATGGAATGGAAACAAGGGTAGAAAAGAGAGAATGAAGAACGAACCAAAAGATTTATTTACTGAATAATACACGAAGAGCCCAACTTCGGTCTCGGAAATACTCAGATGTCAACAACAGTTTACAATCCAGGCAGAATGATGGTCACGTCAAAACATATGTAACGGGCTTCTCTGGTGGCGCAGTGGTTGAGAATCTGCCTGCCAATGCAGGGGACATGGGCTCGAGCCCTGGTCTGGGAAGATCCCACATGCCGCGGAGCAACTAAGCCCATGCATCACAACTACTGAGCCTGTGCATCCGGAGCCTGTGCTCCGCAACAAGAGAGGCCGCGACAGTGAGAGGACCGCGCACCGCGATGAAGAGTGGCCCCCGCTCGCTGCAAGTAGAGAAAGCCCGCGCACAGAGACGAAGACCCAACACAGCCAAAAATAAATAAATAAATTAATTAATTAAAAAACAAACAAACAAAAATATGTAACATCCACACGTGTGAACCATGTAAAAGCTGGCATGTGAACGTGGAGGAGGTCATAGCACCTAACGTGGCTACGTCTCCCTTTGCGGCTCCTGTTCCTTTGGCGGCTGCTGTTCCTTTTGTGATGCCACTTACACGATTACCTCCAAAAGGAGGCGTTGTTACCAGTGGATGTGGAGTTTTAAGTGTTTATAGCAACCCCCCAAATACGCAGTGTTCTATATTAATATCTCATGTGCTTGGAAGCATTTTATAAATAGCAGAAGGCAGTTTCACTGTTAGCTCACAGCTGTGTCCAAATGACGAATTCAAGGTAGGATGCAAGATGCAGCCCCCTCCGCCTCTCCCCTTACAGCTGCCACTTCGCCCACAGGACGTCTGAAGGAATAATCATCATCATTCGTAACAATGGCTGGCATCACTGGCCGTGTGTCGGGTCCTGTTCCAAAGGCTTCACGTGTGATGAATTGGGAGATTGGGACTGACATATATACACTAACATGTATAAAATGGATAACTAGTAAGAACCTGCTGTATAAAAAAATAAAGTTCAAAAATTCAAACAAAACAAAACAAGGGCTTCATGTGGATTAACTCACTTAATCCTCAGAGCAACCCAGTGAGAAGTGTGATTCCCACTTAACCGACAGGGAAACCGAGGCAGGAAGCAGTTAAGTAATTTGTTTAGGAAATAGCAGAGCAGGGATTTGAAGCTTGGAAGTCTGGCTCTGACAGTAGGACAGAAAAGCCATGGGCCGATTCCTTTCTGAATTCTTGCTAAGGGACACATGGCTCTAGGCTGACCCCCAACCTCTGCTGGGGGAGATCAGGACCCTCCTCGTCAGGGTTTCTTGAACCTATGGCATCTTAAGGAGTCCATCCTCCTCAAATTCACTCTCAGACAGAGGTACGAATATCTGAACAACACATCTTCTCACTGACCCGATAGCTCAATGTTGAAAATATCTATGCCATAGTAAGATTAAGAAACATAAATTTCTTTTTAATGTACCAAAGCCCACTTACTGATTTTTTTTTTTTTTTTAAAAAGAGACATGAGTGGAAACAGGCCAACTCCAGTAGGAGCCAATTTAATAAGCAGCTGGATGTTTATTGCATCAGAGATGGATGCCAAATCACAGCCATTACCACTGCCAGCCTCCATCTGTCTCCTCCCCAGCCCCCCAAAAAGAAAGGGAGTCCCCTCTGTGGCCAAAGGGTATGGCTTTAGATTCCCTGCAGCCGCTAGCTCAAAATGCTGCACACTGAGGTACTCGCTAGATGATTATGGAATTGGAAAAGACTGAAAAATGCCGGCGGGCAGGCGCTCCTCCCTTGGGTTTCCATGCAATCCCACAAGTGCCTGCTCTGGGCCTTTCTAGGCACCCGGCCCGGCACTCCGGACAGCAGACGGTGGGAGAAGATAAGCTCCCCACCCTCAGGGAACAGGGGTCTGCTTGCCTGTGGGAAGGTAAGCAAGGGGAGACAACCTTGCAGAGACATGGAAATAGTATTGGGCAGAATGGTGAGGGCACCTCAGTATTTGGAGAATCGTAAAAGGTGAGAGGTATGGAACCAAAGGTTTTTAACCTTATTGGGTTCCTACGCTCTTCTCAGAAAAAGTGCACGTAAACACATTTTTTTCCTTATAATTTCAGGAGGCTTACAAACGCCCCTGATGCCTCTTCATGGATACACATGGACCCCAAGTTAAAATGTCCTGATTTATTCTAATCCCTTCATTTTACAAATAGGTAAAATTTTATGTAAAATGAAGGGCTAAGGCCCAGAGTAGTCAAGCCACTTATAAAAACTCACACGGCACTTCGTGGCAGAATAGAACTGGAACTTGGTCTGCAGACTTCTAGGAGAGAAAGAACCCTTCCCAAGGCCCCAGGCTACGGAGTGTCACAGGACAGGCCCCAACTTTGGAGCCTCAAAGCTCACAACAGCAAGGCTGAGACTGCCCGCGACATCCAACCTTGTTCATCAGTCCCACGGCCTTAGAGCCACCCCTGGGTGAAGAACTTGTCTCTGTTAGTATGTCATTACCCATCTCCCCACATTCCAGCAATCAAGTTGGCGACAGGCCTTTTTGCCAAGTGCCAAATCCAGATAACAGTTTATTTTAAAAAGTCTGTATTTCATGTGGGTTTCCTCATTGACCAAAATCCCCGGATTCCAGAATGGCCAGGGAATGCCAAAGTCCAAGGCTCTGCCTCGGGTGCTTTCCGCTCTGAGCCCTTGGGCGTATGTGGCCAGGGTGCCGCGTGGTGCTGAGGGGCCTTTCTCTGTGGGCACCAGCCACGCACCCCTGGGTCCTCCTGCATCTTATTCTGCTTTAGGCCTCTGTCTGGGGTTCTGATGTTGAAAATATAAGAAACAGATGTTGTTGGTAATCATCTCTTTCTTTCTTTTTTTTTCCCCCTAAAAATTACAGTAAGATAGGCAATGCTCACTTACAGGAAGAGCTTTGATGGAAGGGCAGATCTCAGTGACAGACCCTTTGTCCTCTAGATTGAGGGTCTAAATCACCATTTAATGCTTTTAGATATTTAGGTTCAGGAACTTGTCAGCATATTTTCCTCATCAATTAGATGACCCTATAATCCTTAGACGGAGATAAGAAACTACAGCTTGTGCCCCTGTCACTTGAGGGCCCAGCACTGTGTCTGGGGTGGAGGCTGCTGACTTCCCGATGATTTACACGACAGACACTTTGAAAATCAAGTTACTGGGACCTTTCAGACTGGATCATGGGACCATCACCCTTCAGTCTCTCAAATCCTTTCTCCTAAATGCTTATGTACCAGGCGATAGAGGTATGTAGTTGTCCCAAATTAATCTATGAAGTCACTAGAACTCCAATCAAAATTCCAACTGGAATTTTTAAAATGGAATTTGACAAAAGGACACTAAAATTCATCAGGAAGAGGAAATGTATAAGAACAGGTAAGGAATTTTGAAAAACAACATCAGGGAGGCAGAAGCAGGAGAAGACTTTTCTAGTAAACAAAACAAGGTGAGAACAGTCTAAACAGGCCGTGGGCATGTGGGGTAAAGAGGGCATTTCAAATTAGTGGTGAAGGAATAGACCGGTGGTTCTCAAAGTGTGGCCTGTGGAAACGTAGGGTCCCCAAGATCCTTTCAGGGTATCCTCCAGGTCAAAACTATTTTCCTATCATCACCAAAACATTATTTCCCAGCTTCACTCTCATCCTACCACGTGGTGGCTTCTTCTGGAGGCTGTGTGATGCAAGATGATGTCCTCATTCACTCTTATGCATTCTTGTGTTTTAAACATTTCTCAGTTTTAATTTTAAACACGGTATATAGAAATAGATATAATCTACATGAACAGAGGCTCTCTGGGGTCCTCAATAATTTTTAAGACTGTAAAAGAGTTCTGAGACCAAAAAGTTTGAGAACTGATAGAATAGAGTAGTAAGTGGTATTGGGACACTTCACTAAACATTCGGGAAAAATGAAGTTAGAACTTTAGCTCACAACCCACACACAAAATTCTATTACAGATCAATTACTGTGCCAAACTTAAGAAACAACATAGAAAGGTATTAGAAGAACATAAAGGAAATATTTGCATCATTTTGGGGTGAGGATGTGTGGCACAAAACCTAGGCGTCATGTAGGATGAGATTTACAGATTGAATTTGTTAATAAATTACACTTTTTTGTATAAAAAGATAAAGTTAAAAGGTAAGTGATAGGTTGGGAGAAAAATATTGGAAAAAGGTAGTTATAAGATTATTATTAAGACTATATAAAGAACATGTTAATAGGAAAAGAAGAAACAACCCAATTGAAAAATGGACAAAGAGTTTGAACTGGCACATTGAGGTGAGAAAAAAAGGCGAACAATCATGAAAATACGTGCAAGCTGAAGATCATCCAGAAAATGGAAATTAAAACTGATTTTTTTCTCCCCATCAAATTGGCAAAAATCACAGCACTGACAACTCCAGTGTGGGTGAAGGTGGGGAGAAATGGAGCATGAATTGGTATAATGTCTTTAGGGGACAATTTGGTACATTAATCTATATTTAAACTACACTTAGCTTTTAACTCAGTGACTCCACATCTAGTTGTCAATCCTAGAGAAATACTTACAGTTGTACACAAAGAGATACATACAAGAAAGTCCACTACCTCATTTTTCAAGCAGTAATAAAAGAAGTCTAAATATCCATCAATAGAAGAGTACACTATGGTTCATCTATACTCTGGAATTCTATAAAACAGTTGAAAAGAGGATGACGTACCTCTATGTGTTGACATGGAAACGTCTTCAGGAAATATCTAAAAATCAAACTGTAGAGCAATCCAAAGAGTATGTATGATCCCTTTAGGTAAAGCAGTCCCCCCAACTGTACATTTGTGTGTGTGCATGAATGCACACATATATGTATTTAAACTCTGAGAGGATCATCTGCAAAGACCCACAAAACCCGACAAGAACTCCTACAGAACGATGACGAGTCAAGAGCAACGCTTCCTTTTTACCCTGACATTTCTGACTACTTGAGATTTGTTACCGTGAGAATATGCTCTTGTATCACTTGGGTGATTTTAAAAACGAAAAACCTCCTCTCCCACTTTGTGATCTTCTGAGATCTAATCTATGCTTATTCTTCACAGAACTCCCGCAATCCACCTGGCCAGGGGCAGCGGGGAAGACTCTCGATTCCCTGGGCGGAGGGGCTGGGCTCTAGTTCTGGAAACGTCACTGAGTCACTGAGCATAAATCGGTGTCACTTAGCCTCTCAGTGAGGTCCTGCTGTGAGACCTCAGGCACTTCCCCTGTTTCCCGGGGGCCCCCCTGAGGATCACCAGACACCAGGACGGACAGGCCCTGAGAGCAGGGCTAGTGAAGGCCTGTCCTGCCTCCATGAATATTCCATCGGCCCCCAGTGCCCCCTTTCTGACAGCACCCAGGCCGACTCCAAGCCTTCTACCAAATTCCACTAAAACAGAATGATGTCCATTAGGCTGTGGGTGCCTGTCAGACGGTGTCTTGAAATAAGCGCAAACTGGGGGCAAAAACGGCTTTCTGTCCAAAGCCTCCACCGTGTAGAATCAGTTACCGTTTGATGTACCAATCGTCCTTCTCGTTTTGGGAGAGCTGAACAACGTCATAATTAGAAATGAGTGTAACCCTTTGAAATGGACGTTAATGCTGCTACACTGAAGTGACCGTTAGTGGGCAGGTGTCCCCTCCCCCTGCCGGCCCTGTTCCTGAGGGGCTTCAGCTCCCTGAACCCCAGAAGTCCGCGAGGCGGGCCCGGCCACGTGGCTTCCCTGACTCTGTGTGACCAGTGACATTTCCTAAGAGGCTGGAACATTTCACTTCAGGCTCCCCCCGGTTTTTTCCTGCTTCCGTATCTCACGCAATAACCACAGACGACCCTAAAGACAGTCCAGGCTGACGTGGAGGTTCCGTGTGCGACCTCCTAGATTCTGTTTGTAAATGTAGCTCAGACCAAGCTCATTTCTCCCCAGACCAATGCTAGCTGTCTCCCTTTTCTGCTGTGCCCCTTTCCCCGGGTCACCTAGGGCTCGGACCCCCTTCCTCCCCCTCTCCTCCCAGGTCCCATCTGACTGCAGAGCTCCCAGCGGATCTGTCCCTTTGTCACCGATTTCAATTTCAGGGTCCTTCCTTTGCAAACATCTCCTCACTACCTCACTCCGCTGTGTCCCTTGCTTCAAGGTGAGTATGCTTAAAACAGAACAAGAACAAAAAGCAGCTTGATTATGTCGTTCGCCTGCCAAAAATCATGGCCGGTCCCCCGGTGTCCAGGGGAAGAAGGCTGCTCGCTCCTTCACTGGTATTCAGTGCTGTTGGGACCTGCTTCCCGGGAGCGATCGGTCGTGACCCCCACCCCCAGTCAGGGCTCAGCCATCACAGCACCCTCCCCCATCCCCACCGTGTGTGTGTGTGTGTGTGTGTGTGTGTGTGTGTGTGTGTGTGTGTCTGTAAGAGTATCCGGGTGCTGACACCATCAGGGCTCCCGGCGCCCACCCTGCGAACCTTGCCGAGTGAAAGAGTGAACGCAAGCCTGGCTCCAGCCCTCCAGACGGCCTGCTCTCCCCTACACACCCTACACACCCTACACACCCTACACACCCGCCAGGTCTCTCCCCTCCGTGTCCCTGTTAGAACTCCACCTTTCCAGGCCCTGTGCAAATGCCACCTGCCGCCTGTGGAAGGCTCTTGACTTCCCTGTAGGAGATGCAGCCTCCTTTTGGACCCCACTCCTACCTCCAGTGCACGCTATGACATTTTTACGTCACTTAAGACTTATTCTGCTTGTAAGAAACCAGAGTCAGAGCTCAGATCTTGGCATCCGCAGATGCTCGTTGAGAAGAATGAGTCACCCTGTGCTTCATCGCTCCTCTGGCCTCTGGTTGATGTGCTTTGAAGCTCAAGGCTGACGGATCGTTCTAGACTTTGTAACCCTGGCACGTTTTGGGCCCAGGTGGTGGGCATTCAGTATAATGATTTTGAAGGAGGCAGACGCTGACTGGACCTCCTTCGTTGGACCTGCCTGGCTGGGTGGATTGAAGACCCAGTGCCATCCTTTTTGGAGAAGATTCTCCTTTTGTCTCTTTCCCTGGGGAAGGCCAGGGGGGCCCTTGAAAGCCCAGGCAGCCACCCCACTTCTCACTGAACCCCAGAAGCCCGCACCCCGCTGCCCGTGCTTCTCTGATGCAGAGATGAAAGGGAAGAAATGGCCACAGTCACAGGGACCCAGTACAGGAAATGGGAGGTGGAGAGGGAGCAGGAAGAAGAGGACGGAGGATGGTCCAGGGGCTCTGAGGCTGGACGTGCTCTTGCCAAGGGTGACCCTGGTGGCCGAACGTCCTTCCCCTTCCCCACCACAGCCTAGGAAGGGCCTGCTCAGTGCCCGCAAGCGAGCCAGAGCCAGGCATTCTACCCACAGCCACTTAAGACATTTCCTCCCTGCCCCCTCCCGCTCCTTCTCACCTGTGTCTCCTTCCCACCTCCTCCCGGAAAGTTAGTAGAAGGGAAGACATCATAAAGATCAGAGCAGAAATAAATGAAATAGAAACGAAGAAGACAATGGCAAAGATCAATGAAACTAAAAGCTGGTTCTTTGAGAAGATAAACAAAATTGATAACCCTTTAGCCAGACTCATCAAGAAAAAAAGGGAGAGGACTCAGATCAATAAAATTAGAAATGAAAAAGAAGTTACAACTGACACCGCAGAAATACAAAAGATCATAAGAGACTACTGCAAGCAACTCTATGCCAACAAAATGGACAACCTGGAAGAAATGGACAAATTCTTAGAAATTGAAAGACTTCTAAGACTGAACCAGGAAGACATAGAAAATATGAACAGACCAATCACAAGTAATGAAATTAAAACTGCGATTAAAAATCTTCCAACAAACAGAAGTCCAGGACCAGATGGCTGGTCACAGGCGAATTGTATCAAACATTTAGAGAAGAGCTAACACCCATCCTTCTCAAACTCTTCCACGCTGGAACTAGACACCATCCCCTGGACACCTGGCTCACTTCCTGAATGAGCCGGTTGATGCCTTTCTCCTATAAAGTCCTGCTGGTTGCATGTGGGCCTGATGAAGAGCTTTTAGTTTATCAATGTTCTCATCATTCATGGCAGTATTTCTGATAAGGAGTCCTGGCTAATTAGCCATTTTTGTTTCTAATCTCTCTCATTTCATCAACTGACACCTTTTTGAATTGGATATTTTGTAGATTAAATCCACGGTGAGAAACCTTTGCCTGTGCCCCCATTTGTCATCAAAATATTTTTGTATTATTGTCAGGAGATCAGATTGGAGGCTACTGAAGCATTTTAAATGTATTTTCTTGCCCTAGAACACTCTGCAGGGGTCACTTGCAAAGGCTGCTCTGGACTTTCCTGGGCTCGGGCAATTCAGCCAGAAAACCTCCTCTTGTTTTAAGAACTTGGTACTTTGCAGATTCTTGCACAGACTGCAGGTCCGGAGTGGACGAGCCGTGGGCGGCGCTGCCATCATCAGAGGACGGCTTCTGTGAGTGTGAAACATCACAGATCAGTCTCATCCATCATAAATCGACCACCTCAAAAGAGACTCCCAAACTCTTAGGGCCTCAGCAGCGGAAGGGAGCTTAGAGCTACTGAGTTTAATATTTATCTGATGCTAGAATCTCCTATCACCCTGACCAGCAGGATGCGTCCTCTTTTGGAGTGCCACTGTCCCTGTGACCTGTCCTCCCCAGGCCATGCCATTCCTGAGCAGCCCCCGGGGTTAGCGCACCTTTCTCGGGAGCTAAAAACTGCCCCTTAGAAGCTTCCACCCGGCCATCTCCACGGCGCCTCCAAAGCCACACAGGTGTCCAGAGGAAAAGCAGGAGCCAGAAATACTGAACAGGCATCCTGATGGGACCCAACCTTATCACACATATGTTATCCCTTATAACCAGAACTCATTTTTTCAAAAATACATCACAACCCAGTAGAACCTAAAGCATACATTTTCTTCTGGAATATGAATTTATGATAAAGCATCAGAACACAGCACTTCTTAATAGACTCACTCAATAAGAGGGCATCTTCCCCAAAGCATGTATTTAAACAGAAAACACGTGGCCAGAACAGACTGCCTTAGGTCTTCACACCATTGACTGGGGAGAGGTGTTACAGGCACACACAAAATGTTTCTGTGCTTTGTAATGAAAAAACCCAGCACTTTGCTTTCGTATGGGTGTGTCTGCCATTCCTGAAATTCTCCACTACTTCCAAAGAAAATAAAGAAGATCCGGGTTGGGAGCGTTGCCCAGACCGCTCACGTTGCCTCCCTGCTCCTCCCTCCCTACTGGCAGCTTTTCTTCACATTCCTCCCGAGCCTTGCTCTTGGTTCTGCTTTATTCCGAGAGAGGGATGGAGTGGTTTTATCAGAGGGTCTCTATGTTGGCTGGGCAGCTCCCCGGGATATTTTGGCTTCAGCTTTAGGTCACCTTTTTCCAGGCAGGAGCCCAGCCTGACAGTGGATCAGGAGGTACCACAAAACCAAGTGGGGACCAAGTCAGCAGGAGGAAAGTTACATAATAACTTCATCTATTAAATTGTGAAGGGTTGGCTACTTCAACAGGGACCTCATGGGGCATTCTGTTAGCATTTTCAACCTGAACTCAGGGCAGGAGATATATGTGTGTGTATGTATTCTTCTATATGTGTATGTATACACATATATATACACATATATGTATGTATATATACACATACACACATATACATATATATGTGTATGTATACTTATGTGTGTATATATATATATTATATATATATATTTTAAAGCCCATCCATTTTTGTCTCCCACCCCCTCTCTCCTAGACTAACAGAAAGGGCAGAAAGGGAAGGGAGGGAATTCACAGTCAACTCAAGAAGTGACCTGGTGACATCTAGTGAGCTTCCTGGATGGGCTCAGAGAGAGATCCTCTCAAACCCACCTGCACTTGAGTGCCTGATTCCTGGGTACATCCTACCTGAAGGCCTGTGGGGTTGACAGGACAATGGCCTCCCTAAAGATGCTCTAATTCCTAGCAGCTGTGAATACATTATCCACATGGCAAAGGGGAGTCTGTAGATTGAAGGTCATTGGCCTTGAGATGGGGAGATTTTCCTGAATGATCTGGATGCGGCCACTCTTTAAAAGCAGAGAGCCTTTCTGGCTGAGGTCAGAGAGATGAGGGGAAGAAGCAGGAGAGACTCAGAGCGTGAGAGGGATTTGATCCCCTGTTGCTGGCCTTGAAGAGGAAGGGAGGAGTCAGGGAACGGAGCAAGGAAAGGGGCCCTCAGTCCTACACCCCATGAGTTCAGTCAACTACCTGAATGAGCCGGAAGAGGATTCTCCCCTGAGACTTCAGATAAGAATCCAGGCTGGCGACACCTTGGTTTCAGCCTGGGACCCAGAGAAGAAATCAGCCGAGCCTACTGGACTTCTGACCTACAGAACCGGGTGATAATAAATTTATGTTGCTTTAAGCCTCTTTTTTTGTGGCTATTTGTTACAACAGCAACAGGAAGCTAATACAGCCGGCACGTGCCAGAGCCGTGCTGGGAAAGGCCCTGGCCCGGATTGCCAGGGTGCCCTGCAGCTGTGTCTGGAGGCTGTAAGGGGCCTGACACGCACTCAGAGCAGGTTGTGTTGCCACAGCTGCAGATGCCAAGCTTCTGAATGTGGAGGACATGCCTGGATAACACCTGTAAAAGGGAAAAATGCCTGGCTGTTGGTTGAGAGGCTCAGCCCTGGGTATGGCAGCACTGTTTGGAAAGGCAGTGGCTGAGATTCGTATGAGCTTTCAAGAACCGCGCCATGGGAGAAACTCTTTACCTCTACTTGAGAATGATATTTCAAGGGAAAATAAGTTAAAATTTGCTCTGAAACAAGTAAGAGCATTTCTCTCCTTCCTCCCCTTTCCACACGAACAGCACAGTTTGCACACCACTCAGACACACTGTCACTCCTTCTCTCAGCAACGTTCGTCTGCTCCCCTTACTGGGGAACGCAATGCTCTTGATTACACAGACTATGAGCACAGCCAAACCAGGAGAACAAGCAGACGTGTGCTCTAGAAAGACGTTCTGGCAGAGCTGCCCATCGCGTATATTGCCACACGGTCGTCCAGCACGGGCCCAAGGTCTCAGGAAAGGCACAGGTGCCCGGGACAGGGGAGGGGAGGTAGCTAAGCCTGCCACACTCTTGAGGCTTCAGAAAGCATTCCAGCTGGCAGCCCAGACCTCAGTGCCGGTTCTGAGCTGCATTCATAAAACTTAACAAGACCAGCATGTTTTCATGATGGAACTGATTTCCTGCAAGACTTAGACGAGCCTCTTCTTCAGGGAAGAAAAGACAAGGCTTGGCTGTAAGCTATGCCAAAGCAACATGCCTTGAAAACCGAAGGACACAGAGAAGGGATGATGGTGGAGGATGGTTACCCCTGGCAGGGTTGGGGAGGGAAACGAAGGATGGCATTTCCCATGGGACCTGCTTTTAGCAGCCACCGATGCTGAGAATTTCATTCCCAGCACAACCTTTCCTTCTGGCCAACTTCTAGCTAACTCTAGCTTCTCAGATCATTAACAGAAGACAGGACATACCTGTGAAATGTACTCTCCAAGGGCCTTTGTACATCTTCATCTGTACTTGTCCCTTTAAGAGATTAGCAGCTGACTACAGAATCTGTAGTAGCCGCCAAAATTCTGTGCTGCCCATGAACACAGAGGCACCAAAAAGGAGACACTTTATACCGTGTGTGTGTGTGTGTGTGTGTGTGTGTGTGTGTGTGTATACATATATGGGACCACATGTACTCATCACACACACACCAGCTTCCAGGGACATGGGCTGGTTTATTTTAACAGCTAAATGATGGACATGATATGTATATCTTAGCAGAGTTCTTCATTCTTTAAGAATTCTCTACCACAAGGTGAGGATTACTCCTGGGAGTGACAAGGAGTTCAAGTCCAGTCTAACTGGTTATGTGAAGAAAGAGAGGTGGGTCCCAGGTGGAGCCAGGTCAATGGGTCCAGCTGGCCGACTCTACACCAATTAGTGTCAAACCTAGGGGGACAGGAGAGGGAGTGGGACCCCATTCAAGCACTTAATGGGTGAAATTTTTCTTTCAAGAACTTCAAAATACTATGCTACATGCCCATATATACTGTTTGGGAGGATGCGATGAATCCAAATGACTTGAGACTGACCATCTTCAATCCATTCAGGGCTATGCAAAGGTGTTCTGTTCCTACAAATAAATACGGGGTTAACCATACTGCCCAGGGGAACACCGAACTGTGCCCCCAGAGAGAACCCACACAGAGGGTCTGAGGATCCCCATGTGGTGACTGCACCAAGACGGGACCCACACAGGGGCGTCTGTAAATATTCTGTAGGGACCACCTGCTGATCAAAATGAAGTCAGTTGGAACTCAGCCTGACTTCTCCCCAGACCAACCTGATGTAACGCAAATCAGTGTGGGTTTCTGGGGGGGGGGCAAGAATTCACACTTAGTTTTCTAGTGAAAGAGCACTTCAATTTAAACAAGGCTAAATGAGTCACTTCGAGGTTCAAGCATTCAGTGGCTGTTACTCACACAAGTGAGTATTAGGGAGTTCTTTGGATACTTTACAGAAGGAAAGGCAACACGATTTATGAGAAGGAAAGCCAAGGCACAAGATGAAGAGGTTATTGAGTAGAAGGCCGGTCCAATACTTAACACGTTAGCATTGTAAAAAACAACAGCCAGAAAGGATATCTTGCAGGACTGTCCTTAAGAGCATTTAGGAATCCTGCTTGCTGTGAACCTGTGGGAATGAAAGCAGAATTTAGTATTCAAACATCACCTCCAGAAAACAGCCTTCAGGCTGAAAGCTCTCTCATCTACATAAAAATAATAGGTGTCTAAAGAGCAATTAAATAATTACATTTTGTAGTTCTGTAGAACCCAGTGCACTGATCAGAGACTGAGATTCCACTGAAGCTATTCAACAAGAAAATGGCAGATTCATAAGCAGACCCAACATCTGCAGGATATTTTTTCAATAAAAGCAGATGGATGTCTGCATACTTTCCCATAAATTATAGTTCTGATTACTCCTTTGTTTTCCTCATTTTAATGGGAAAACAGAATACTGTATGCTATTTTTTTCTCTTCTTTTATGAAAGACTGTTTTCCCAAAGTTTGTTAACTTTTGACCCTGGGCATCCTGTAAACTAGGCTACGTATAAAAGATGTCTTTCTCTGCATCCCAGAGTAAACAAACTCACAAAGCTGAAGTTTATTACTGATTCTTTCTGGGTTTGAGACATATTAATATGAACTGTCTGCACAAGAAAACATGTCTGCAGGGGCCTGAGTAAAGATGCATCTGACAAGAAGCGATTTTTATTTTATGTATTGGCGTTAAATGCTTTTTAAAAAGGAAAGCTCCCATGGAGGAGCTCTTGGTGGTCCCACCTTGGGGTGGCGAGGCTGGGTCCATGTGTTTTGGGGACATAATCTGGCCCTGGGGCGGCTGTGAGATAAGCGGGGAGGACAGATGCCATGGGACTGGTTCTAGCGCATCTCTGTGGCCTTGTCTGCTGGCGAGGCTGCAATGTGGGAGAGAGAGGCAGGGCCCCAGACTCCTCTGTGTAACTGGAGGCCAGGCTGGCTACTGGGAGGCTAAGGTTGGGAGGGCTCCAGTTCTTCCTCGAGCTCCCATCCCCTCTGAGCCCAGTGGCCACCGCGGAAGCACGAGGTTGTGCCGTTTGCTAGGATGCCAGCCGGGGGGAGAGCTAACGAGGAAAGCTGTTCTCTTCCATCCCTGCTAGGCCAGGAGGGTGAAGCCAGCGCGTGGACAGATCTCAGAGCAGACACAATCTTGAGGCAAAAGGAGGGACGAAATGATTTCTCTTTCCCTACTGAACCCAAATTGCATCGCTTTCCCCGACTCTGCTTCCAGATGTCACCTTCCCAGCAATCTCTGTGACCGCGGGCTTCCTCCCCGGCCACCCCTCGCTGTCCTGTGTCCCCTCTCAGAGCCCACTTCCTGGCAGGGAGGACTCAGGGAACAGTCCCCCAGCTGCTCTCAAACAGCTCTCTGCCTTTGCCAAGGCTTCCAGAATCTTAGGGGGATCACGGAGCCTCGTAAAACCTCTTGCCCTTCCTGAGAGCAAATGGGGGGTCAGGCGGGCTTGTTCAGTGGGGTTTGTAGTGAGGATGCAGAAGCAGGGGAGAGGAAAACTTTTATTTGCTTCTGTCCAAAACAGTCGGGTAACTTGCAGGCAGATAAGTTCAGAATGCTTTTTTTGTGGAAGACTGGATTACCAGTACATCAGCATATACTACAGCAAGCTCCATTTTGCTGAAACCAGGGTGAGTAAAACTTTAGAGGAGATGAAAAATGCCACTGTGGTGGCAGGCGTCGCTGTGTGTGCCTCTGTGTGTGCGTGTGCGTCTGCGCGTGTGTTTGTGTTCCCAGAGTTTATGTGCAAGGCTGAGCAAGTGAAAACTGCTTGATATCCAGAATGTAGGGGCAAGGCCATAAATGAATGTGACGATAGATAGATAGATAGATAGATAGATAGATAGGCATTTTGAAGTTGCTAAAGATGATATAAGATGTAATGTTAAGTATACATATATATTTAAGATATAAGATGTTAAAGACTATTTTTCAGTGTCATAAATATGCTGGAATATCAGTACTTCTGTCTTCTCTAGTTGTGTAAGCAATTGCTTCTACTGTCTATTAACACATACATAGGACCCTAGTTACACTTTTGCCATTTTGAGACTCTGAAAATAGAAGAGGTGCCTTGGCAGAGCGCTGCAGCATCCTTCCCAGGAGGTGTGGAAGGGGTCTCTAATCAACGTTAATCCTCTTCTTCCCATCCCACCAAGTTATGGTTCCCAAGCATGTATTACAAATTTGTGTCACGTTCAGATAAAAGGATTTCAGTCAGAAAGAATGGGAACTAGGATTTAAAATGCCTAAGAAAATTTGGGATAGGCCATTCATGTCCAAAATTGACCCATATTTAAAAAGAACTGATGTTAAACTTTCCATACCAGCCGCTTCCCCCAGACCCCGTACAAACCCCACCAAGAGAGCAGCGGGGAGAATGTGTGTGTCTAAGTTCAGCCTTAGCACACTGTGGTTTCAGCACTGCTGCAGGGAAGCAAGTGAGGCGTGTGTCCAGGTACTTCTGGAAACATTCCAGAGAGAGGCTCTGTACTTGCTAATGGGCGGGTGTACTTCAGGAATGTGGACCGAGGCCATGCTGGTCTTTAATGTTGCTAATGGGACTGTAATGGAAGTTTAAGGCTCACATTTATAGGTCAAAGCCAAGTGGCTTCCTTCTCATCACTCCCTATTACAGGAAAGTGAGGGGCCAGGAAATGGAAGAAATTCAAAGTTATGACCTCAGGAAGGGTAATGAAAAATGCCATTTGCTTAGGCAAATATATATTAAAGTCATTTATAGCCACACTTCATTTTTAATAAAGTTGCTTCCTTCATATGCCAGGGGTAGCTTGCCAATGTTCTGGCAGGTAATTAAACATCTTATCAAATATATATCTTTAACATTTATAGATATGTCTGTAAGAAAGCTCAGTCTTTATCCCCATTTTTTTTTTTTTTAGGGAGGGTGACCATTCCTGCTTAAGTAGATATCACATTAAAAAAAAAAAGCTCTTGTTCAATGGGTATCATTACAGCACATTATCCTTTGTGAAAACGTGGGAGTAATTTTTCCTGGGGATCCGTTAGCAGAAGAGAAAGTGAAGTCACGAGGGTGGAATAGGGACCATGTATCAAGGAGAAGGTCTTGTAAGTGAAAGAGTCTGATCCAGGGTGCCCCTGGCAGCTGCTGTAGGAAAGATGGGGATGGGGGGTGGGAGGGAGAGAGGCGGGGTGACAAGGCTGGGAGGGAGGTGAGAAACAAAAAGGGGGCAGGCTGGAAGCGAGGAGGGGGCTAGGGAGAAGGGGAAAGAGAAGAAAGAGAGAGCCCGGAATGACCAAAATATTAAATCAAAATTAAATCAGAAAACTAAAGTCAGGCAAATGGTTACATACGTAATCTGATTTCGCCAGCATACTTACGAAGAATGACGTGGGTGATAACGAATGCAAATATAAAGACTGTCAGAAAAGACAGAGATAAAATAAACATATAAAAAAATCTGTAGTTTCTTTTCCCCACACAGTTGCCTACCCAGGGACAGTGGTGATCAAATCGTTCTGAAATGAGAGGCAGAAAAAAAAAAAAGGAAATCAATTAATAAAATGTATTTTTACTTGAGGGAGCTCCCCCCCCAATACTCTAATAATATAACAAAATGGTATCATTGTATATACGTACTTCCAAATTCACCACTCAGAGAAATGCTTACCGTTAAGACATTTCAAGAACATAATTATTCTTTCAACAGAGCTTAGCTGTTTTGAAAAAACAAAACGTGTGCATTCTATTCTCATTACAATAGAAAAGTAAAGATTTCCCTCTTTTGTACAAGAAAGCTCTTTGGTTCACAGAACAATCTTCCCTTAAGATGGTACCAACACTCTTGATGGTAATTGCTGGGCTGGGCTGGGCTGGGGCTCAGCCTTTCATGGGTGTGTGGTACTGACTGACCATCTTTCCTGGTAAGTGGCCAAGACAGAGGCCACTAGGGGCCTGGGACAGGACAGAGGGACAATCCCTTGTTCTCCCATCCCAGTTATAGCTGTTTTCTAAAAAATGTCTCTGCTATTTCAATAGTCGTAGGAGAATTGATGCCATTTTAAAAATGATCTATGATCTTCAAATAATGTAATACACCTGATCTTTTAGTCCACAATTCTCAGCTTCCTTACCTGTAAGACAAGGATATTGTATAGAGTCTTGTGGGGCTAAATACCGTCTGGGAAAGTATTTTTAGAAAAACAGTATGCGGTGCTTTAAGGTTTGTCAAGAGATGTCACGTACATCAATACATTTGGGCTTGAAACATTCCTATGAGGAAAATGATGCTGCTGCCCTATTTTACAGATGAGCAAACTGAGGCTTAGAAGGGAGACTGCCTGCAGGGGCCGTACAGCTCAGAGGCAGTGGAACTAGAATTGAGGCCAGGTGTTTCTCGGGGCTGATCCTGTCTTCCCAATGCACAGGCTGCCTTTAGTACTTGGTAAATGACTGAGCAGTGGCTTTGGGCATTTTTATACTGTTATCCCAAACCTGTGTCATCTCACCTTGGGGATTTCACACAAAGTCTGCAGGACATTTGTGATTTGTTCTTCGCCTTGCAAGCAATAGCAAAGTGCTTCTCTACTCTTCAGCTGATCTATTCAGAAGGCCTATCCAGAGTGTCGTTCTAACACATCCACTCACAGCAGACTGCCTGCCGCAGGTTGGGGAGGAAAATGCTACCCTTTTTCACTTGGGCTCTTATCCAAGCTTAGCTTTTACCCAGTTTTCACATCTTATCTGTCTATATGTGCTTTGAAAACATACAGAGAGGCCTCTGTGAGGTGTGACTCTGTAAACAAAACATCATAAAGTTATGCAAGGCAGTGTTTCCTTTCTTTCTGGTCACCTATCATACACCACTCATCTCATATTTTATGTCTAGTGCAAGCTTATTTCTTGAAAAGGGCATGAGGACGCCTGGAGACAGTGGTGGCAGAGGAACTGTAAGATCCACCGTTGTCTGCAAATGACATCAACAAGCAGCAGCCAGTCTGAGCAGAGGACACCCAGAGAGAAATTTCAAAGCTCACCAGCCTGGTGACAACCTGACGGCCTATAAGATGCTGACATTCAAAGGAAAGCAACTCCTATTGGTGTGTCCGTGTGAGTGACACGTTAACATGTGTTACCAACCCCACACAGCTGGAAAAGTTAATCCCTGCGCAAAAAACAACCTCATTTCCCCAAGTCACTGATCTACACAGGCTGTATAATGGAGAGGTCTATATGAAACAGGCAAAAATAGAAAAGAAATCAGAGTCATAGGGAGGGTGGGAGGGAGGGAGATGCAAGAGGGAAGAGATATGGGAAAATATGTATTTGTATAACTGATTCACTTTGTTATAAAGCAGGAACTAACACACCATTGTAAAGCAATTATACTCCAATAAAGATGTTAAAAAAAAAAAAAAAGAAATCAGTCAGTGGAATTTTCCTAAGACTTTGAGGCTGTCATTTTGAGAAACCTCTTGTCTTCTTAACACACGCCTGTGGAAAGTGAGAATGACAAGTGGAGGCTGGGGAAGCCCAGGTTAGGTTGGCACCTCTGGTTTCAGCTGTGAAGGCTGATCTCCAGATGCCAAGCAGGTGGTGGACTGAGCCTCTTCATTAAAGTGAGACTTGCCCACCAGCAGAGGAGACATCAGGGCTTGGGAGGCAGAATTAACACTGCGGATCCCCCCCACCCCCAGGCCAAGTACCAAGGTCTTCATGGCTCCTGGTAATCATTTCTATGGGGGCAGGTGGTAGCTGTAATTTTAGCTTAGAAAGTTTACTATTAGCTAAGCTGAGATAATGTGCTTTCCCGAGCTGCCAAGGAATGAAAGCAACAGATGGGGCACGTGAGACCCTTGGGCACGGGGTCCGGGGGGCTTCGGAGGAAACTACTGCTCTCTCAGAATGGGAGCGAACACCTGGCTCCCTGGCAGCCCTGAGCTGGAAGCAGTTTCCATTGGGAAATTTGTCTTACTGAAAACTTTTTCTTGGCTGACGAAATTCCCACTAACAATGTAGGCGTGCGGAGAAATGCGTCCATTTAACGGTCTTCATGTTCTCCTTTGTGAGTGTTGTACACGCGCTGGTAAATGAGCCTGAGCGCTGGGTGTGCACATCTGTGGAAGAAGGAAGCTCAGAGCCCAGGGCCGCCTCCCGGACCCCGGTACCCTCCTCCGTCCTCCCTGACTTCCGGGGTGTCGGGGCGGGAGAGGGGGCTGCACCCCGGGCTGGGGCTGCGCCTCTTCTCTTCTCTGCGGACTCTCTCTCTCTCTCACCCAGTAATCTCCTCCCCCCAGGGTTCAAATGCCAACTCTACACTGATGACGCCCAAACGGCCGCCGCCGCCTTCATCCACCTTGTCTAAAATCATCTGATTTACTTTTACTTGCTTTTCCCTGCCGGCTCCACCGAGCCTTTAATAAATATTCGTCAAGGACTGAATAAACCCTCACGCTGCCACGAGGACGTCCCGTGAGCAAGCACGTTGCCCAGGGCCGCACGGCTAACAGCAGCCAGGCGGCTCGGTTCTAGCACCTTCCAGAAGTCTCCCCCCACCAAACGCCGCGCCACCGGGGTGAGCGTCCCCGTGAGCCCCGCACCGTATCAAGCGCTGGGACCACTAAGAAGAGAAACAGCGGCGTAAGGAACCCTCCACGGCTTCCAGGAGTTCCCTGTCTTGTTGGCGAGGGCGCTAATTTCACAACCCAGAATATTCCTCAGACCCAAAGAATGAGCCTCTAACAGAGGAAAACCGAATTTCGCGAGCAAACCAGCCTGTTCTCTGACGATGCTGGCGGCACACAGCGCCCTCCCTGATGGGCCGAGGAGAGAATCGGGGCGACGGGCGCTCGCCCCGCCCTCACTGGCTCCACACAGGGGGGCCCGTGCTCCTGTTTCCAGGAGGGAGGGCAGACAAGAGCCGGGCACCAGCTGGCACACGCGTGGCTCCCCGGGACTGAGGCAGTGATGGCCGGAGGGAGAACATCTGGAGCCGGGCCACAGCTGGCCACGTGGCTGCATGCACCGCGCCACCTGACATGCTTCAAACAACTGCTATCAGAGGGCAGACTGCGTATTTGCCGTGTGGAAAAACTGGATGGTGTGTGCTAGGCACCAGGGGGTGGGAGGGGGGTGGGGTGTGATGGCTGTTCTTTAAAAAACCGCTTCGGACTTGCTGCTAAATCCCTCAGCTCTGAAGTCTGGGTCCTGCCAGAAAGGAGTGGTCTCTGCACTGCAGCCTCTCTGGAGGGTTGCTTTAATCAAATGAGGTGCCGTTCCCTACACCAGGCTGCTGGGTACCTGTGCTCAGCTGTGCTAAGCGGAGGGACAGAGCCTCGGGGAAAGGGAACGGAACATGGGGGGCGGGGTGGGGGGTGATAACCTAGAAATTTCTCTAAAATAATGAGAGGTCTGAGTTCGCCAGCTGGGGTGCCCTGCCCACACCCCAGTTGGCATCACGCTGCCCTGGCGTGGCTTATGGACTTATTTTCCTCTCCTTCCCCAGGTGAGGCCTTGCAGTGAGAAATCATTTCCAGTCACCTAATAGCCCTGGCACCTAAGTGCCTGGCATGTAGCACATACTCGAAAATACACACTAAGCAAAGGAAAAAATGCCATTAATTGCCTTTGGTAGTTTTCCGAGTGATCCCTGCTCCTGGCTGCCAGGTGGAGAGACTGGAAAATGCTGATGAAAAGATGAGATTTCAGGCATGCCGACTACAGGAAAGGGCAGGGGTCCATGAAATTTGAATATGTGCAGAGAAGGTTGAGGGTTGGAAGATGCGGATAGAGGCTGAAAGAGCCGATGGGACAGTTGTTAGTGTGAATCAGCTCACGGAGAAGCAGCCTCTGGCCTGTCTCGCTAATGGTGGGAAGCAGAGGTGGTTTTATTAAAAGCTCCATAGGGCGCCATTGGGAGACCCTGAGGCTTCGGGTGGAATTCACATCAGGGGGAATTCCAGGCAACTTCAAAGTCACCAGATCCTAAGTGGGGAAAGAAGGTTCCATTAAGATGGCCAGTGGGAACACAGTTTAGGTGAAGGAGTTATGATCCTATTGTGTTAACCCCAAACTCTAAATACTAATGAAAAGAATATTATCAATGATGATTAAAGCTACCATTCACTGAGTGCCTCTTCCATCGTTATCTCATTTATCCTTGACCACAGCCCCATGAGGTAGGTGCTATCCCCACACTTTTCAGACGAGGGTGCCACTGAACCAGGTGAGGTACCGCAGGTGCTGAGCTGAGGGATTAGGCCACTCCTCTGATTACAGGAAGATTTGATTTCCTGGAGAGATGGAGTATGAAAAAGAGGCCTTAAAAATAAGTAGAGGGCTTCCCTGGTGGCGCAGTGGTTGAGAATCTGCCTGCCAATGCAGGGGACACGGGTTCGAGCCCTGGTCTGGGAAGATCCCACATGCCACGGAGCAACTGGGCCCGTGAGCCACAATTACTGAGCCTGCGCGTCTGGAGCCTGTGCTCCGCACCAAGAGAGGCCGCAACGGTGAGAGGCCCGCGCACCGCGATGAAGAGTGGTCCCCACTTGCCACAACTAGAGAAAGCCCTCGCACAGAAACGAAGACTCAACACAGTCATAAATAAAATACATAAATAAATAAATAAAAGAACGTGAATTTCTAAAAAAAAAAAAAAAAAAAAAAAAATAAGTAGAAATGGAGACGTATTAAAATTGGGCAGGGAGAGAAAAATCCACTGAAATATTAAGGGAAATACTAATGGAAACGTATTTGCAAAAGTTGTGTTTGAAGGTTGCCAGAAAAGGAATAAAAGCGTTTGAAAATGTTAAGAATTTGAAATCTCCCAGAAGTCAGGCCCTCAAGAGAGAAATAAAATCATATCCTCTGGCCAAGCAATTCTGAGTTTTCCATACAGTGGTCCTGGGCTCTGTGGCCTGTGTCTCCTCTCTGCAAGGGTGTCTCTAGAATCCTGTGAAAACTGCGATGTGAAACTTCTCATTTAAATGTTAATTACATTTAAATTAAGGTAAATGTTTTTAAAGGTATGAAGGGGAAAATTACTTTTTCTTTAAACCTAGGACTTTTTTGCCTCCAAAATTAGAAAAATGTTGCCTCATGAGGTATCTTTTGCCTCTTTAGAATGATGAATGTTGAGATATAGTGGTACATGTGTTATTACCTGGCCTTTATGGTTCCCACGTAATTGAAAAAATTATGTAATAGGAACATTTAAATATGAAACCAACTCAAGTATCAGAGGACCATATTCTTAGACACTAAATAATTCATGCTGTTCTAGATCTTTTGGTAAAATCTAATTATAGCCTTGCCACTGCGTTTAATGATTTCTGGAGAGCAACCTCACCTGCTAACTCCACTCCTCTTCTCACTTTTATCCAAACTTTTTTGAGTCCTTGCTATGTGCCAGGCACTGTGCTAAGTATTTCACATGAATTGCATCACTTAATTCTCACAAAACCTTGTGAGGTTGATGCTATTATGCCCATTTTACAGAAGAGGAACGTGCAGACGGAGGAGTTGGCATTGGAGCCCAGGTGTTAACCTGTACTCTTAACCACCACCTGTTCCTGCCTCCCGTGCCAGTTCCCTGCTGGTCACTGTGCCAGGTGGGCCCTGAGGACCCAGCCCCTCCCTCCTGGGGAAGCACCCTTGGGCACCCGCAGCTCCAGGCATAGCACATCAGCAGGAATGGGAACAAGAGTGGACCATGGCCACACCGGGACTGGCACTTGTGTCGGTGGCCCCTTGGGCTTCTTCTGGTTCAGGGCATCTACCCTCTGGGGGATGCGGAGAAGACCTAGCTCATGTCTGGGTGCCCACCCTCAATCAAGAAGTAATCTCACCTGTGAAAAAGATGGCCCCATTCTCAGCAAAGTGAACATCAGAAGAAGCGAACTTCTTACGGAGACATACAGATTGGACAAACCTGCTTGCCAAACACTATTTATTGAGACTGTGTGGCTTGGGGGTTATTTGGGGCAAACGGATGTATCAGGGAAGGTTTCTTATGCCCCCCCCCCAACACTTCTTTGCTCCTTTTCTGAAAATGATTTCTATCTGTTTAATTTTATGGTGCAACAAAATCAAGAAATCATATTAACAACTCTGTGGCCTTAAAGTATTAAAAATACATCTCTTCTACACGGGGACTTAGTTTCTTTACATGTAAAAAGTTGGATTAAATAAGCTCCAAGACACCTTTGAGATGTAAAATTAAATGTAAAGCAACTCTGTGTTTTATTAACACCTGTAGGGATTCTTCTGGTCTTGAGTCCTTGCCAGTGTCCCATAAATTAAGATTCTGCAACTTTTAGCTCCTTTTGTTAAAAAATCTAAAAATTTTCAATGTAAAACCAATTAGTAAATGTAGAATCGTTGTTACCGTTACACTACAATTTAACATAACCTTAGACCATACCCCTTACCCCACCCGCATGCTCTCTTTTGCCTCTGCCCTGGCTTTGCCACTACCTGGCACAGTGCTGAGTCTCTCTGGGCATCAAATGAGGGGGCTTGACTAACGGACAACTAAGGTCCCTTCAGCTCCTCAAAAGGGCAACTTAATATATTTCTGTTTCCTCTAATTTTCTAGGCTTGTTTACCGTTTGTTTTTAACTCCTGTTTCCAATGTTGGGGAAATTCTGTGCTTCTAGGAGGAGAGACAAGCGTGCATGGGAGACGCATTTTGAAGCAACTTATACCATGAGGTAGATCTGCTGATTAGAAACAAAGATGAAGCTGCTGAGAAAAGGGGTGGGGGGAATGGTCTTTACAGGAAGCAAAGAGAAATAGTTGCTATTTCGAAGAAAGTGAGGGAGAAGGGAGAAAAGGTTTAGTTTGTAATATAAATAGTTTTTGAAAGGACATATAAGAAAGTGAATAGAAATGAGATTATTTTAAAAAGTGAATCAGCCTGTTGTGATGCAGAAGGAAACCCTACAATTCCCAGGAGGGTCATCAAATGAAGAGTACATTCTAACGAGGCAGGAGAATTACCTTCCCTTGTCTCCTCCAGCCCCGCCCCCGGCCCGCCCCCCCCCACCCCGCCCCCAGAGCTCTCTGTCTTTATCAGACTCAGAACTAGAGCCCCAGCACTGAGGTCTTTGAGCTTCCTGGAATTTAGCTGCTGGATGCGGGCTCTGCATCATTATGATAAAATCAGTAATATAATTTCCAATTTGTACATCCTCAGGAAAACAGCCTTGGTACATTGGTGGTCCTCAGTAGTTCTCCAGCTGTAACTTGCTAAGTTGTGAAACTCTGAAATAAGCTCCACTATAAGCAAGTGCGTGAATGCTAGTGAGTCTCCTTCTGGGGCGGCCACTCCCTGACCCCTCTGGGCCCCTCCCAGCATCAGCTCCACTCCGTCTCTGGGTTTGCAGGGCCAGAAACTATGCCTGCAAGGTCTCCTTAATTCTCCACAGAATAAAACAATTATCTTCCGAATCTGAAAAACAAGCTCATGCTATCAACCAACACCCCGCTTTCTCTAGAATTCTCTAGTCTCCATTCCTCTCTAGAAATTCCAAGCCTTGACATCAGTATCAACACCACCTTACATCACGATGGCTTAAACACCTGTAGGGCTTTCTGGTTTTCAATACCTGTTCACATTCTTTACCTCACGTGCCCCATACCGAACCTCTGACGTGGGCAGCACAGATTCCCAAGTACAGGTGACATACAAAGTGAATCTCACACCAAATGCAACGGCCACAGGCCCAGGGCTCCTCCATGCTACGTCTGGGTCTAGAGCTGCTTCTAATGTCTACTCCCTGCTTCTCCCACTTCCCCACACTCTTTGGACAGGTGTTCTTTCATGGCCAGTTACTATGTTTTTTGAAGCCAGTCAATTTATCCTCAAAGCGAAGGTTTCAGAACTGACTTATGGGTACATTATACACGTAAAGCTAGCAATTCTAAGGCTCTTCAAAACCTTTTAATTTGACTACAATACAAAATTGAAAAATTATATTCCTGATGGGCACGCTTTTCCAAAGTAAGCCTGCTTCTGTGATCTTGCAGCAAAGAATCTACATCATCTAAGGTGCAGAGAGCTGTGTCTATGAGCAGGGCACAGCAGCCTAATGGAATTGATGATGGTTCCCTTGAACAGCAAACTGTGATATGTCCAAAGTAGTTCTCTTAAAAAAATTTATCCAGAATGAGACCTCTTTGCAAAGCTTCTGAGACACTTCATTTTTCTTAAGTTGAAACTGTAGACCCAACTTCATTATGAGTAGTATTAAAACATAAGACGAGCTCAAGGAAAGAAACACAGCTATGCATTGTGCCTTATACAATTACAAGTGTAATTTCTCATCTGGTAGTATAATTATATACGTATTGTGTGTTACAAGATCACGTAGTCAGATGTTGGATGGGAGAGTGAGAGGGGCACAACCTCCCCCTCTAACCCTTCTTCAGTATATGTTCTGACGGTCCCCTGGAGGGCTTATTTTTATGAGGGTGATATTCACGTTTACAGTGTTCATAATGGTCCTCAGTTTCCCGTTTCTAAAAGGTGGGCATGGCCAGAAGACCCTCAGGCGCCCTCCCGGTCCAGCCCTCCCAGAGTGAGGAGTCCCTGTGGCTCAGGCCGGCTCTCTGCGAACAAGTCCTGGCTGCCCCACTGTTGGTACAGAACAGAAGCAGAGCTGGACTCATGAGCAGAAGGGGTGTTAGATGCTCAGAAGTCATCCGTAGGGCTTTCCAAAATCCTCACTGCACACTGACTCTGCCCGGACGTTCAGCCCCCTGGAGTACCTGCTTCTCCAGCTGCCTGGGTGGCATTTTAGGGCACGTGCCCGAGATTCCACAATCCTGTGTCCCTTCGGCTCAAGGTTTGGTGACCTACTACAAACACCCAGGCTTGGGAGGGCGCCGTGGGGAGTGGATAACCCCAGTCATTCCTCTCCAGCACAAGGGTTAGCTTGTGCACCCTTGGGCTTTTATGCTTCTCACTGATGTATTTTCCTCGGGTGAGTTCATGCCATCTTTCCACTGCCTGCTAGACGTTTCCACCTAACTGTCCCAGAGCCACCTCTCATTCAGCGGGTCCTAAGCTGTGTTTATTATGCTCCCGTGTCCTCACGCCTCACTAACCTGCCTTTTCTTAGTAAATGGCGCCCCCACGCATCTAGTTGCCCAAGGCAGAAAATGCATTCATTTCTGCCTTTGGCTCTCACCCCTCCCATGCAGCCGGTCAACAGGATTGTTCACTGTATTATTCCTGCTATCTTTCCTATGTTTCTGCTCCCTGTCTCTGAAGGCCACTGCAGCAACTCCGTGACCTCTGTCATGAACCACCGTGAAACCTTCCTGGTTTCCTCACGCTGCTGCTAGAGGGACCACCAAAGCAAATGAGACCATGGCAGCCCTTTGCTTGTATTCCCTGGGCAGCTCCTGCAGCCGCAGACTTGATGTCTGCAGAGCTAATGCATTTCCAAATTGAGCTCCTTGGGAGCTGGAAGGCCCACCTTTCCTTCCCCTTCAACTAGAGCAGACAGGTCTATATCTGTTTTCTATATTGGTTTCCTCATTATATTCTTTTTCTAAAATGGCCCACTGTTTACAACCACTAGAAAAAAAAAATTACAATCGGCTAGTAAATGTTCACTGTAATTGTTCTAAGCAGTCCCAAGTTAAGTTTCAAATCTGTGTGACATTGCTCTGTTGGTGGTACATTGGATTCTTAAGTTAAAGGACCTGAAATCCTAATCCTAAATGCCTATTTTGTGATGTAACCTAGGCAGGTTTCTGGGCCTCAGCGGTTGGATATGTCATTAAGGTTTCTTTCCCACTGAAATATTAGGATTGTATGGCTAAATAAAACTTTTCAAGAATTGAAGTCCATTGTGTCCACTCTACACAAAATTAGGAAGTGCTGGCAGGCCTCCACAGTAGAAACTCTATAAATAATTGATAAGAGCGGGCTTCCCTGGTGGCGCAGTGGTTGAGAATCTGCCTGCCAATGCAGGGGACACGGGTTCGAGCCCTGGTCTGGGAAGATCCCACATGCCGCGGAGCAACTAGGCCCGTGAGCCACAACTACTGAGCCTGCGCGTCTGGAGCCTGTGCTCCGCAACAAGAGAGGCCGCCATAGTGAGAGGCCCGCGCACCGCAATGAAGAGTGGCCCCCGCTTGCCACAACTAGAGAAAGCCCTCGCACAGAAACGAAGACCCAGCACAGCCAAAAAAAAAATATATATATATATAAATTGATTAATTTAAAAAAAAATATGTATTTCATATCTGACAAAACAAAGAATTTCCAATACCCTTCTTATAAACATTTAAAATAATAATAATAATTGGTAAGAGCTAGCTCTCTTATAGACCCAGGTTAGACCCAGAGCTAACTGGTGGCCCTACAGAGACTACTAAGTACTACATAAATACTCCCACCACCAGAATCAGGTCAGCAGACTTCTTAGACTCTAGTGTGTTGTTTTCTTGTTTGTTGCTGTTGTTTGTACAAACCATGCCAGCACTTCACTGGGTTACCACAGTCTAGTCAGCGGATTGTTAATTACTTTTCTAAACACAGGCACTCAAAAGAACAGGCCAAAGATTCTATCTAATAGTCAGGACTGGCTATGTACACTGCGGGGCCCACTGCACAAGGAAACTATAGAGCATCATATTAAAAAATTCCTCAGAATTTCAAGATGGCAAGAGCAGAGCATTAAATCAGCCTTGGTTCCTACATACCCACTGAGCTGTCCTGTTAACTGTTTACAGGCCTGGGAATGTGGTTTTCTGATTTGTGGCAGATTAATGTCTAGAGATTCTATTGGGTTGTCTGAAAGGATTTACAGAGAGCTGCTAAGAGCAAAGTACAGTGAGGAAATTATGATTATCTAAGAGTTAAGCTTAACAGTAGGCTAAAATCCCGTTCCATATGGAGAGCCTTGGGGCAAGTAGCAAAACCCTCCTGGCTGACACTTGCTAGAGCTACGGAGCTCGATCCCCCTCGATCCCCGGGCAGGGCCGGGAGAGGCTCTCAGGGTTCCGCTGGCCTGGGTGAGGTGTGATGGGATGAGGGTGATGAAGGAGGACCAGGTGATGGAGGACATCTGAGGCAGAGGCAGCAAATGCTAACACTGCACGCCCTCTCATCTACTGTCTTCCACGAATATCAGAAGCTCTGTTTTTTAACCTCTAGAGCACTGATTCTTAATTTTTTATTTCCTAATGCTTTGAAAATCCAATGAAAATGACAGTCCCTCCCACCCTCATGCACTCACACCCAGCCTTTACGTACAACTTCCTGCAGCCTGTTCTTAGTTAACAACGGTTGACCTATTGGTTTAGTTTGCTGAAATTGAAGTAACCAATTTCAACAACTAATTATCAAGTTGAGTTGTTCTAAGAAGGCAGAAAGGCAGGCGCCTACCTTTGATTGGCTTGCTAAATGTGCCCTCTCCTCGGGTCCCGAAGGTATACACCCCAAACCCTAGCCCCGCTTGAGGCTGGCACTCTGCTCACCCAGCATAACTGCCAGTCATCGACCACAGGTCGGGAGCCGCTTTACATACGGGAAGGGCCTATGTTTTATTCAGGGTTTTCCAAGCTAAGGGCTGTGATCAAGTAGTGAGTCATAAAATTAGTTTAGTTGGTCATGCCCAACCTTAAAAAAAAAAAGAATAAAATAGAAAATATCAAGGCATCTCATATACTCAAGTATGGCTTCATGAAACTTTGAGTATCTGTGTAAATTGAGTCCCAATATAAAATGCATTTCTTACTGTGAGTTGCAGGGGGGGGAAATTTGAAAGCACAGCTGTATTCAAATTTGCAGCTGGCACATGATAGGCCCTCATATACTTGTTGAGGGCTTCCCTGGTGGCGCAGTGGTTGGGAATCTGCCTGCCAATGCAGGGGACACGGGTTCGAGCCCTGGTCTGGGAAGATCCCACATGCTGTGGAGCAACTGGGCCCGTGAGCCACAATTACTGAACCTGCACGTCTGGAGCCTGTGCTCCGCAACAAGAGAGGCCGCGATAATGAGAGGCCCGCGCACCGCGATGAAGAGTGGCCCCCGCTTGCCACAACTAGAGAAAGCCCTCGCACAGAAACGAAGACCCAACACAGCCATAAATAAATAAATAAAAATTAAAACAAAACAAAACAAAACAAAAAACTTGTTGAGTGAATAAATATATGTATAAATTATATCTGTAATAGGCCTAAATACATTATGAGTCATTTTAAATTGTCATTTCCATCCTCCCAGAACTGTATCAGGGTTACTAGTTCCTGATCAGACTTAATTTAAAAAATTATCATTTCTCTTGGAGTCTAAAAATTTTCATTTGTACCGCTGGGAGGTCTGAGGGTATGAGTGGTGAGTTTTGTTTACACTGGGGGGGGGAGGAAGTCTTTTTGTTCCGGTTGAGAACAGTAACCTAGTCACTGAGCTAAAAAAGTAATAGGCTTTTTTTTTTTTTTAAAGAGAGAAAGGTACCCTGGAGAGATGAAGCAGATACAGGCAGAGGAGTATCCAATTCTCTTTTTCTCCTTCCTCCCTCCCTTCCGTCCTTGCCTCCCTCCTTCAGCAAATGTTAGCTGAGCGGCTGCAGGCCAGGGAGGGGCAGGTGGCTGGGAACACTTGGTGAGGAACAGACAAGAGCTGCCCTCTTGGAGCTTACACGTCCACCGGGCAGAGGCTTTCATCAAATAGCCGGTCAGAGCTGTGAAGGCCGAGCACAGAAAACCCAAGGAAGAGTGCGCTTCCCTAGGAACCAGCCCAGAGCCCTCCGTGACAGGACTTCACAGAGAGGGTGTGCCTTTTTCCAGGAACTGAGAGGAGACCCTCAGGGCTGGAGTCCAGGCAGCAAGGCGTGAGGTACCACAGAGCTGGAGAGGGGGAGGGCACAGATCTGGTGGACCAGGTGAAGGATGTGGGCCTCCTTCCTATGAGCCACCAGCAGGAAAGCACACTTAAGGAGAGAGGTGGTGTGATCAGGTTCTGTTTGGGGTGGTAGCGGGTAGACTGGATGGGGAGAGGAGTGGATGGTCGGGGTCCACTAGGAGACCCCCGCCCAGGCAAGGTGAGAGATGATGGCAGCTTGCAGTTGGCCATGCTAGTGTAAGGGGAGGGAAATGCACCCACCTAGTAAGAAAACGTACAGGGCCTGGTGGTGTTTAGGGAAGGATGGGAGGGGAAGGAGCCAAATATGAAACGTTTGGTGTTTGCCTTGTGCGACCGATGGACGGTGTTGGCACTCAGCGAGGTGGGGGTCCCGGGGAATGCTGATTTGGGATGTCTCTGGGCTCTCCAAGTGGAGATGCCCGGAAGGCAGATGTACCTGCAAGTCTGGAGCTCTGAGGAGAGGCCTGAGCTGGAGACAAAAACTTGAGAGACAGAGACAGACTTAGGGAAGGCAAAAGGCAGCGAGAGCAGAGATGAGCACACGCACTCCCCAGAGACACGAAGCCAGGAGCCACAGACAAATCAGGGGAGACAGAGTGAGCCAAAGAGGTACACATGCGGCGAGAGCAAGACAAACAGAAACAGACTTTCACGAAGTAATTGCCTGTGGCTTTCTTGGGTATCAAAGAAGTGTTTTTAAAACAGAGTTGCCGTTTGACAATTACAGGCAGAAATGAGGTGAGCACTTCTTGGTCAGCTAAAAATAAAACCATGGCCAAAGATCACTCTTCTCTGGATTAGGTCCAATTTACCTTTGCATTAGAAGTGGGCATGTGTGCAGCGCATGGACCCTGTGGTTGATTTCATGGCAGCAATCCAGGACCGGCTGAAAATGTGCCTGGAAGCCCCAGAGATCCTGTGGTTGAGACTCTTCCTGTTGGTGAAGGATGCACTTTCCAAAATATAGCACCAGACAGACAGTCTCTTTCTTTTGTTGAAAACAGTTTTTAAATACATAAATGCACAGAATAAGAAAAGATGTATGTTTTAAAATTTACTTTAAATGCATTGTTTTAAACTATTAGGGGCTTCCCTGGTGGCGCAGTGGTTGAGAATCTGCCTGCCAATGCAGGGGACACGGGTTCGAGCCCTGGTCTGGGAAGATCCCACATGCCGCGGAGCAACTAGGCCCGTGAGCCACAACTACTGAGCCTGCGCGTCTGGAGCCTGTGCTCCGCAACAAGAGAGGCCGCGATAGTGAGAGGCCCGCGCACCGTGATGAAGAGTGGCCCCCGCTTGCCGCAACTAGAAGAAAGCCCTCGCACAGAAACGAAGACCCAACACAGCCAAAAATAAATAAATAAATAAATAAATAATAAAAATAAAGGAATACCTTAAAAAAAAATTTAAACTATTAGAGTCTTCTAACAAAGCATTTTTCTGAAGTATACATGTAGACGGCTCCTGGTCTTACACGAGAATATCTGCCCCAAGTATCCAGAAAGCCGCCCCAGGGCTGGCCATGCACGTTCTGCTTCCCATGATGGTTATATTTCTCATTCTACAATTATAAATTAGCCTTCTGACTATGAATTGGCTGCCCAAGCAGCTGGACCAGTCATAGAGTCACTTGCTGAAGATGAACGCGTCAGCATCCTGGCTTTGCCGGTTCCGCGTGAGAGCTCAGCTGACAGCGCCTGTCCCAAAGGGTGGCTCTGAACTCGACAGGCCAGCAGCCAGGACCCACACCTGCAAAGAGCAGGGCTGCTCTGCGAGGGCTCTGGGGGCGGCCCTGCTTCCCAGGGTGTGAGCCAGCCTCGCCTGCCATTTCTCATTTACGTGTGGGAACGCTCCCTCCAGCCCTGCCTCCCAAGGCTGTGGGAAGGCTTCCACGGATGTGAACAGAATTAAGCTCACTGAACCTTCACAGGGGCGGGCAGTTTACTTGATTGTTCTCACTCTAGGTCCAGATTCTTGACTCAGGTAGGATCTACCCAGTTCAGCCGCCTGTGGATAATGATACTTGAGGGAGGTGGGGTCATCCCTTGGGCCTCTATGATGCCAGCAAAGGACTCTGGTGGGAATGTCTGAAGCTCCCTCTGGGACGGGCGCTATGAGGATTCACCCTACAAAGCCACGGGCAGAAGTTCTACAAATGCATGTTATGATGTTATCTCTGAGTTTTTCCCTCCAAGGAAATGCTGAAGACTTTTAGCCAGCAAGTCTAGGAGGCTGGACCGGTCCAGTCGGAGGCACCTCTGGGGTCCCCTTGCTGTTCCCTGACATCTTGAGGCAAGGCCCTCCTTCCCCTGCACTCGGGAAAGCACTCGCCCCGCGTCCAGCCTTTGTCCATGGACAGTCCCTTGTTATCTGCGGCTTCTTGCAGCATTTGCTTTCTCCTCTCGGCACTGTCTCCACCTCCTCTGTTCTCTGTCCTGAGGCCCCAGGAGAGGGGGAAAGACACTTTCTGTTTAGGGCAGGATTGAAAATGGACTCCTCGTGAGCAGCAGCCCGAAACATTTTTCGTTAAAGACCATTCAACAGCCCACCTCACTCACCACGAAGCTCTCAGTGCCCTTCCTGACGTCACTTTGTAAACTGTAAACAGCTCGACAGCAGGGAGGAGGGGTCATGCTGGTGGTGGGGAACGTTCTGGATAAGGGGGCTGCCCCGTGGGCACAGCTGGCGTCCTGAGCAGCTGCGGGGCAGCCCCGAGCCGGGTGAAGAGCATCTCCCGCCAGCTCTGCTTCCTCTCAGCCCCGACGGCTCTGACCCAGCACCTTTGCTGCCACTTCCGTCTCACTACCTCTCACTTCCTCTCCACGTTCGCCTTTCTTGCTCCCTCCCTTCTGTATTTCTTTTCCTTCTATTTTCTAGCACTTCTTTCCTCCCCTTCCCCCTTTTTTTCGTCTCTGTCTCTGACCTCAGACACCAGCCAACCACTCACAGCTGGACACACGTGGTACCCAGTTCCTTGAAGCTGACGTCACTGTCTCTGGGTCCTCATGTTTAAGTTGCTGCAGATCCAGTTCTGGACCAAGAGCCAGAGGGTTCCGGTGGTTACACTGAGTTATGTACTTTATAGACTCAGGTCATGACTGACCGAAAACATGTGAACTTGATTTTTCTTTAAAAGCATTAATTTTCTAATATGGGGAAATAATCACGCGCTCAGGAGACAGAGGGATCAAAAACTCACTCTTCTTTGCCCCAAGTCCATGAATTTAATGAAGCACTTAGTTCCGTGGTTTCTTCCTCTGGAGGATTTCTGGGATCCATCCACGCCGTCTTTCCATCTCCACGGCTACTTCCCTAGTTATAGGGTAGCTGCAGCCCTCCCACCCATCTCCTTGGCCCTGTCTTATCACCATCCAGTTCACCCTCTGCGATGCAGACAGAGAGCACTTTCTGAAACACACGGTTGATAAGGCCACTCCGCTGTCCCTTGCCCTCGGGATAAGACCGAAGCTCCTCAGCGTGGCTTGGAAGGCGTCTTGCCTCTGGCTGCAGCCCTCTCTGCCTGCAGTCTCCACTTTCTCTAGTGCCATGGGTCTGCCCGCCTCCCGCTGCCCTGCGCCTCTGCACAGGTCATCCTCCTATGACCTGTGCGTCCACTGGTCTCGGATGGGATGCTCCGTCCTCTGGGTTAGGAACCTCTCCCACACGCTCCCACATGACCCTGTACCGCAGGAGTCTGTGAATCTACCTGAGTTCCTCGGTAGGGAAGCTCTGCGGGCAGGGCTGTGCCGATCACTGTCACCATCGTCTCCCCAGTGCCTGCCTAGCGCAGAGCCTGACACACCAGCAACAGTCAGAGGATATTCCTTAAACAGGCGAGCCAATGAAGTGCTGACATGGCCATGTGCATAGCCCTAAAGGACTATTAGCTTAGAGGCTCCCCGCTTCCCTGAGCACAGCATTATTATAACCCCAGGCACACAGGCTGGCGATTTCCTGTCCTACAGCAAATATTCAGCATGATCAAAGATGAAAAAAATGCATCTGGGGCTCAATTTATTGGACTGAAAAACAAACCCATAAATCAGTAATAGGCAATGGTTTTTCAGGCACAAACAGCTTGATAGAAAACTGGTTACTTCTAACACATGATAAATGGCAGACCACTCTACTGTGATATTGTTGTGAATTGAATGTGTAAGAGCCAAGAGTACACTCTAACACTATCTTGTTTTTGCTAACTTTCAATGAAAAGGTATGTGATACAAACCATTAGAAAACCCATGTGGGGCTTGGAAACAATCTTGGCTTCAAATTTAAGATAATATTGTATTATTTTTTGAGGGAAAGTTTAAATTTCTTTATACCAGGGGCTCTTATCTTCCCAGTATTTCTCAGTAGCATAAACAGATTGAGGCAAGAACAATGGGAAGGAGTGAATTCTTAGCAATTTTTAAGGAGGGTCCTATTTACCCAGGAACACAGAGGTGGGGGGAGGAGGAGGCTGGGAAGGGCCAGCGGCACAGTACTGGTCCTGCCCCTGAGCTTTCTTTTCTCTCCTTTGTAATGAAAGGGTGACACAGATGCTCCCAGAAAACAACCAAGAATCTGTAGCAGGCTGGACACCAGGCTGCCAAGCACCCTGGGTGGGTGGGTGGCCCAGGCCTGACTGCCCAGTGCAGGAAGCTGTGTGAATGTGTGTGTGTGTGTGTGTGTGTGTGTGTGCGCTCTGCACACCTGTGTTTGGGTTAAGAGCAAAAGAGGAAGAAAGAGAGGAAGGAAGAACAAGCCCAGTAAAGTTTTTCTTTTTTAAAAAAAGCAGCTTTTAAAAATGGCATTCTTGAAATAAATGTTACTGCCTATTACTTGAAAAAAATCAACACCAACCCTCTGGTGGGGTGGAGAGATGTTACCTGTCATCTTAAGGAGTCTATTTTCTAACAACTGCAGCGTCTAAACAAGATTTAACCAGACTTCTTAACTTAGTTCGTGTGCCATGAACCCTGTTAGCAGTCTCATGAAGCCATGTACCCTTCCACCTTATTAATGTTGAAACCAGTAACAAATGTCATTTTCAAAATAGTTTAAAATAGTTTAGAAGTTGTGACATAATAGGATACAAGCTTATTTATTCATATGCCAAATAACAAGAGCTACAGTTTGTCAACTACTGTGGTTTTGAAATAGCAAATGTAAATGATCTATTTTCAACGTCTGTTATGTCATATGAAAATGTCTGTGATTTCTAGTGGTGACTAATGCAACTAATGTGGTTTGTTGCCTGTGTTCATAATTGAAAGAAATATTAAATTTCATTTAGAGGTTAGTGAGATTAAAGATGTCAGAGTTTTCCATCCAAGCTCTTGGACCCTCTGAATCCCATCCATGGTGCCCAGGGCAGGAATCCCTGCACTAAGCAACCCTGAGAAGCAAGGGTCTCAGCCCCTGGTCAGGCCTGTGGTTGGAGGGAGTCGGGCCCGGGGAGTACGCTGCACTTCGGCAGCAGGGCCACAATCCTGCTGTGTGTCCTCACGGCATCTCATCTCTCGCTCTGGGCCTTTTGGGGAACTTGCTCTGTCCAGGCCATGCGGTGACTTTGCTCAGGTTTGGGGCTCACTGCTTCCACTCAACTTGCGGTGTCCCATCAGCTTTCTGGTACCCGCGGATCCATTAAACTCTCCCCTGGGATCTTAAAGACTAACAGGAATGCTGGGGAGGAGAAGGCCTGATCCAAGGTACAGAGAGCCTCTGTTATACAAAAACTAGGATGCTCAGGCAGTATAATTTCAGGAGGGGAGTATAATCTTCATATGCATCTATGAGAGATTTTAAAAAATTTAAAGTACTTATACATATATCTTGTCGTGTTAACCTGATAATCCTGGGGAATAACTAGTAAGTTGAGCTTACTTATGATTTTGCTTGGGCCCGACCAGGTCGTGCCAGACACTTACCTTCCCTACCCTCCCTGCAGCTTTTATAAGACTTTAAAGGCTGGTGACCGTGTGTGATTCAACTTCCTGCTCTCTCTCTGCATGCTGCACCCCAGCCTGGGCCGGCACAGAGCCTCACTCATGGTGGACACGACCTGTTGGATGATCAGCGTTTCTCCCCGGCTAGAGTAGAAATTATTACGTTTTCTCCTGTGTTTACGTCTTACTTGTCCACCTGCTGCTGACTTTCAGGCCCAGCTGCGTTTCTCTCTGCTCTAAGTCTGTGGTGTATGAACTTTCACACAGTGGTTAGGAGGCTGCCTTCTGGTTCCAGCTGCTAGAGTCTTGCTGTGTGATCATGGACAGTTCCTGCCCTCTCTGAATTTGAGTTCTGTAGCAAATGGGGGTGATACTCTCTACCTCGACTGGTAGAGGTAATGCCCAGGCTGGTTGTGAGCAGCAAATGAGATAACATACACAGAACTACCTCCAAAAGTCAGAAGCCATACATAAATACATGATGGCATCATAAAATGAAAGTTATTTTAGTATAAATTGTTTCTATGTATCCATTTCACTTCTTTAATCAAAAAAGATAATAATTACATTTTCATAGGTACTAGGTTCTTATATGTGATTCTTCTTCCTTTATTCCAATTTCCATTAGTCCTTTATTTAAAATACTTCTCAACCTTTTAAAAATAAGATAAAACTCAATCTGTTCCAACAAACCAAATTATTTTTATAGCTTTTTAAAAACAATGTCCAAACGTGTATTAAGCTTTCAAAACTAAAGCATACAGGTTATTTTTCACTATTCAAGTTTCCAGCCTTTAACAGCTCAGTCCTGCCCAACTCCTACAAATCGTGGGTGGAATTTGGTGAAACATTTATTGTTTAACACCCAACAGAGAGCAGCTGGATGCGCTGATACAGCCACAAATATCTTGGAAGAAGAAACTTTGGGGCTGGTAAAGTATGTTGCATCCTTAGCCTCCCTAGTTCCCGAATCCGTTGCTGGAGGCCAATTTCCATTCTCGGCAACCCAAGTAAACAATTGATTATTGGGCATCTTCTATAAGGCGCCATCTGCTTTAAAAAGATGCATGAGACACACAACTGCTTCTTAGAAAGTAACTGATCTTTGGCCTTCGAGTCTCCCTGCATGTGACAGATTGGTGTATTTCAGCAAATACTCGCTACTCCCCTTCTTGAGGGGGGAGTATCCTTCCCTGCCCCACTGACAGGTCCTGGTCACGGTCATGTGCCTTGTTTGGCTCATGGAGTCTTAGCAAATGTGCCGTAAGCAGAGGCTGTAAGAGATACTGCATATTTTGGACCCCATCATGTGGTCCAGTGACCCCCCTCCCCCCGGCCCCAGTGAGGAGAACATGCCTGGCAGCTGCTGTCCCTTCTGCCGGCGTTCCAGAATCAAATCTGAGGAGAAGCCTGAACCTGAGCAATGCCCAGAGCCAAACCCAGAGCTGCCCCAGGAGACCCACAGGCCCATAAGGAAAAGAAAGGCTGTTTGTTCAAAGCCACTGAGATTCTGGAGGGTGTTCGTCATACTGCGTCACTGGCCAAGAGCTAACTAAGACATCTCATCAATTCACTTTACACTGATGTGTGAGATCAGAGCATCTCAGCTTCCTGCTCGAGCATGGTGCACTAGTGGCTGAGTCTAGTTCCTCTTTCTCGACAGGCACCCAAGGGCTTCAGTGTGACTGCTATTGAATTTTTCCAGCCTTTCCTCCCATTTCTCCTCTTTATGGGAATTGGTCTAAGATGACCCTCCTAAGATCAGACTAGATATCCTGAGTGCTACAACCTGGTCAAATAGGTTTTTTTTCTTTCTTTCTTTTTTTTTTTTTTTGGCTGTGCCGTGTGGCTTGCGGGAGCTCAGTTCCCCGACCAGGGATTGAAACTGGGCCACAGCAGTGAAAGCCCAGAATCCTAACCACTAGGCCACCAGGGAACTCCCTAAAATATTTATGATGTTAGTTTACTTTTCATGAGTCGGCAGAAAACTTGTCAAAGGCAGGAAGCCCATCTTAACACTTCTTTGCATTCTACTTGCATATACCAGCCAATGAAGAAATACTTTTGGATGAGTGGTAAACGTCTGCTTTACAGAGCATTCTACAGATATGGCCTGATTCCTCCTCTTGACTCTCAACACCCACCCCTGGGCCCTGGCCCAGCCACTCAGCTCAGTGGACTTCACCAGTGTTGTCAGACCATGTCAATGTCCACCTCAGACCCCCAGAGGGACTATGGCCCTAAGGTGAGTTACAGAAGAAGTACTAATACTGATGAACTTCCATTTGTAAAATGATACTTGCAATGTATGGCTTCTAACAGGCTCCAAAGATGGTAGCTATCTTACTAATATTAATTTTTTAAGGGTGCAAATCACCACAGCAGTGCTCTTCTGGAAGTGGCCACCTCCCATAGGAGGCCTCACTGCTGGCCGCTGCTCTCCACGAGAGGTGAGCAATTCCCAACACACCCAGATGGCTTGACCTCAATGGTGGATCCCGGAGAGGGTCACCGAAAGTCTGTTCCCATGGCTCTCAACCTTGACTGTGCACGATCCCCACCTCCTTTTACTTTGCTACAATGCAGACTCCCAGGCCTGGGTACTCCATCTTGAGGAATTTACATCTACTTACATGTACTTACACCTATGACAAACATGCTATGAAGGAAATTCTTCTGAAAGTTGAGAGACTTTGTAGAATTTTATTTTATTTTGGTGATTGCCTCAAAAGCACCTCTAGACTTTCTTGAGTTTAATTTTTTTGGAAGAAACTCTTGGTGGCAGAACACAGGGGCTCTCATTGTGGGAAGGACATGTTGAGAAAGAGAAGGGACCAGCTTATCTGGCTGAAACAAAAGGGTGTCTCCAGCTACAGCATGACGAATCCATGGAGGATGAGGCGGACCAAGAGAAGAGCTGGGGGACGGCCAAGAAGAGGTTACAGAAGAACCAACAGAAGAACTATTGGTTCCCAGGAGACGGGAATCAATAGTGAAATACAGGAAATGTGAACTGGTAGGAAGAGACAGAAGAACAATGTACTGACAACCAGGAACGGTTTTAATTTGACATAAGAGAAGACGAAAAGTCTTCCAGGAAAGAATGTCATTTTATGGTCAAATGAGTCAGGAAGGTTACTTGGAATTCTGCCATCTGTCACTTGAGCTAATAACGACGAATCATTGCTAACGAGTGACTTAACTAAAACTCCCGAATTTGAGTTGCTTGTAAGAAAACCGGGAATAAGTCAGTGCCAAAAATACACACCCCAAAGTCTTCTTTACATTGTTTAGAGGCTGCTACATTTGGCTCTGAGTTTCTTCATATCAATGAGTAAAACCTTTTATGAACAAATGGCAGTCTTCCGCACAGACCTGAAATGAATTCCGGCTCTCTCCACAATCTTGCACAGTGTAAGTTACATGACAATGACGGTAATATGCCTTGAAATTATCAAGTTACATGACAATGACGGTAATATGCCTTGAAGTTATCTGTCACTTTGCAAGTTTCATTAAACCCTTGGTGCACTACAATAGATTATCTGTGGAAAGAAAAACCTCCCAGTTTGTTTTCAGCTAAAAGATCCCACAGTCTGCATTTATTCATTTCAAGTTGGAGGTGGAGACACAATTACTGCTGGTCTAAGGCACACAGAAACTCTCCAGAGAGGTCAGTGAATGGGAGAGGGTGGAAACATGATCAATATCTTGAATCCAAAAGCATTCATTAGGTTGTTTGATATATTTTTTAGTTACAGGACCTGTTGCTTAAACCAAAAAGGATAAAACTCCAGACACTAAGAAAAAAACTAAAACAAAGATGAACACAAAGGGGCTGGAAGCCCTCAGGGGCAGAAGAACCCAGCCTGTGTCACCACGGAAAGCTTAGGGGCGGCCCTCACATGAACGGTAAAGAATGAACAGTTTCCAAAAATCCAATAATTTTCCCCAAATGGTATTGGTAATCAAACTGTACATTTTTTATCTTGTCTCCTGACTCAAATTGCATTAAATTTATACATAAGTTTGTGGAGAGAATGTCTCACTTGAATCCGTTATTTCCACTTTGTTATTTTCTCTCCTTTGGTCTCACCAGAAGTTTATCTTTTTATTGCTCATTTGCCGAAGAATTAGATCCGGTATCATATTTATTTTTCCGTTTTCTAGGTTACTAATGGTTTTCTTCCTGTTTTTCTAAGTTTATTTTGCTATTCTTTTTTCTACCTTCTTGAGATGGCTGCTATGTTCCTCTAGTTGCTTCTAAATTCAGTTTTGTTTTTTGTACTAGACTTCTGGAAACTTCTAATTTCATTGGCCATCCACCATCCAAGTAAGCTTCCTGTTTGTGAAGAATCCCAAAATAGGTGGGAGGTAGGCCCCGCCCTCCACCCCCGTTACAGAAGCTGCAAGTGGGGCAGCTACCTCCCCCGTCTCGCTGGCTGCTTGGGTGTGGAAACGAAACAGGCCCAGGGGCTCCCAACCCCCCAGATCTCTGAATCCAGAGCCCATGGTCCTTGCAGACAGAGTCACAGTTCCAAGCTGATGGTAGCAGCAGAGTCAGAACTCAGTGGTGGTGTCACAAACATCTTGCTTGTGGTGCTTGCGCCTCCTGGTACATCCTACTGCAGGAATGACTGGCTGTGCTCAGGCACCCAGCCTCCCCCCGCTCTTCCAGGCTGCCGAGCCTGGTTCTGCAGCCTCCTTCTTCCTTTCTATGGGCTACCCGATAGTTTTCCAGATAACTCCTTTTCTGCTCAGGTTAACTATTTTGTGCGGTTAGAATTTAGAATTCTGACTGGCATGAAGTTTTATTTTGCATTGTTCTTATTGTCATTTTCTAACTATTCCACAAGTGCAATTTTGAAGTCTCTGCCACCCAAGAGTTGATGAAAAGGGTTCTTAAAAAACATTATAATTGGTTAGGTTTGTGTATTTATATTTTTGTGATTGATTTCTAGTTTTATTGTTATGTCATTAGGTGACACAGTCTGTGTAATATCTGCTTTTAGGAAGTTAGGAATTTCTGTGCAGCTAGTATGATTAATTTTGCTAATGTTCCACAATCAGTTACAAAAGGTAAGTATACTTTGCAGAAACAAAGTTCAGCATATATTTATTCATTATATATTCATTATCTTTTATTTTGCTTACCTGAGCCAACAAAACCAGAGGTATATTATTGTTTCTCACTAGCATTATGTTATACCAAATTATCCTTGCGTTTTCTAACAATTTTTACTTTATGTATTTTGATGCAATGTTATTTGATGCATATGTGTTGATGACTGAATTTTTAAATGTGCTCTTTACTAACATAAAATTACTCTTTTTCTGATCCATGTAATATGATAAATACAATGCTTTCTGGCCTTGAATTCTCTTTGGTCTGTTCTTAAGAATGATTCTTGCGGACTGTATTTTATTTTGATGCATCTAGATACCAGCACAGTGACTGACACACAGGTGCTCATTAAATGTCAGTAAAAAGCAAGGATACTGGAAACTAGGAGGGGCACAGTAAATCCCTGGGTTTTTTTTGGTCCCTGGGAGGCTATAAATGCCAGCTTGCACCATTCCCTTCAAATGATATGCTTTCCTATGTAAAACTAATACCCTTCTCACCATACCCAAATCGTTTAATAAAAGAAATTCCAGTGTGCTACCCACACCAGAAGGCAGCTGTGATTCTAAATCTCAGATATTCCAGACCTCTTAATATTGAGTACAACTGTGAAGCAGTAACTGGGCTCAGCAGAGTGTACGCAACAGACAAGACGTCTGCAGTCTCAGCTCAGAAACCCACATCTCAGGGGAAGCAGCTGGATGGGTAGGGGGCGGGGAAGGGGAGACACTGTGGGGTGGAAGGGAGAGCGTAGTACAGTGCCCAGGAGAGAGAGAGTGAGCTTTTGAAGACGACCGTGAAGCTCTCCCCAAAACAAGAGTAAGTGGGCACTGAGTCCCTGCAGAGGGTGTCTGGAGGTTCTCTGCGCCATCCAAGTCAGAAATGACAGAAGGGGACAGGTGAGAAGGGGCCAGGGCAACCCCCTACGAGAGAGGACGCTGGTGCCACCGAGAGCTCTGCAGCGGCTGACACAGCTCGAGGGCTTCGCGCGCCACCTTCTCTGTCCTCACAGCACCTCCAGACGTGGCATCGCGGAAGCAGAGACGGACCAGGCAGCAGGTCTGGGACCCAGCTGCTGCCGCCTCTGGGCTGGTCCAAGTCAGACAGACTCCCGTAGAGCAGGCTTGCCAACGCTTGCAGCGCTCCTTCTTAGTGTTTAGCAAACTTAGTTTAGTTCACAGTGCATGCATAAATCACTTTCAAGTAAATCACATTTTATTACAGGTTTAGGTTGTGTTAAAAATACCCAATGCCAGGGAAAGCTGCTGGCTATTCTGACACTGGGCCAGAGCCCACCAAAGGACAGCCTTCCCTGAAAGGGTCCACCCTGGTTGGGGAGATGTGGAAGGGGCTCAGCTGGGGCTGGAGCATACATAGTGAGTCTGAGAAGACCGCACAAGGGTATGTTTTGCTTTCCAGCTCCTTCTGTTACCCTTCCTTTAATGACCTGAGGGATCCTAAGGGTCTGAGCGAGCAGAGGTGGCTCCTCGGCCCCAGCTGTCAGTTGTGTAAAAATATTTCATAACGTCAAAAATTGCCTGGAAGAACAAACAACCCCAAATACTCTGTCCCAATGTGCAGAAGCGATTTGATAGCAACACAGAGAGACAATGAGAAACAGAGATAAAAAGAGACAAAGAGAGAGACAGGATATATTCATTCCTGCAGCTGCAGATCATCCAAATCCTCCCAGATTACAGGAAAACAAGGGGACTCCCATCATTCCGTGAAGACAACGTCACTCTACGCAGTTCCCTGGGAGCACCGCGGCAGCTCTCCTCCTGTTACGCACAATAACATCACTGGCAAGCCCTTTGTGAGCCCTCGGAGTGCACCAGGCCTGTGCTTGCTCGGCACTGTCTCACTTCATCCTTAAAAGAAACCTATGAGGGCTTCCCTGGTGGCGCAGTGGTTGAGAATCTGCCTGCCAATGCAGGGGACACGGGTTCGAGCCCTGGTCTGGGAAGATCCCACATGCCGCGGAGCAACTAGGCCCGTGAGCCACAGTTACTGAGCCTGCGCGTCTGGAGCCTATGCTCCGCAACAAGAGAGGCCGTGATAGTGAGAGGCCCGCGCATCGCGATGAAGAGTGGCCCCCACTTGCCGCAACTAGAGAAAGCCCTCGCACAGAAACGAAGACCCAACACAGCCAAAAATAAATAAATAAATAAATAAATAAATAAATAAATTAATTAAAAAAAAAAAAAAGAAACCTATGAGGCAGTACTAGGATCACCCAATTTTACAGATGTGGAAACCCGTGGGGGTGGTCAGATAACCTGCCCAGGTTCCAATAGTATCCAAGGACAGGACCAGGATTCAGTTCTGGGTCTGTTTGTCCTTATAGCCATGTCCCAACCACCTGGCTTTGCTAACCTGTTCTATGTTAGCAACAGAGTTTGCTCCCCAAGAAAGCTTTTCCCTTAGTCCTCAACTCCAACTACACAGCCCCTACAATTTTGCTCTCATTTCAAACTTATTTAACACAGAAAAATACGCTTCTGAACTGCCTGGGAAGCTGCATTTTCCTCTCTCCCCTCCCAGTGCAAAGTGACATTTATTTGTGTGCCTAGGAAGGACCAGCCCAAACCCATTCATTACAAGGGAAGGGAAGCCACATGTGTAGACCCTGGCTTTCAGCACATCATTGTATTTTTTTTTTTCCCGTGGCTGCAAAAAGTAGAATTCTTTCAATAAAAACTTTCTATCTAAAAATAAAATAGTGGCAAACTCTGCAATTATACTTCTCAGTTGGAGACATTTGCTTTCCACTCTCTTTTCCCAAATGCACAAGGTCCAATTCGTTGGTCAGTTAATGGGTCACACCAAAGGCCCAAATGTACTGTAATGAACTGGAAAACCAAAACTATATAGGTTTGAGTCATTGTGTGGTTGTTCCCCGAGTGCAGTGAGTAGCTTTATTTTACATCAACTGTATGCTATTTGTCTCACCTGTCCTCCACACAGTGGGGCCCTGATCAGGGTTTGCCAACCTCCAGCCCTAGGGCCGTCAAATGAGGCTTAGAGGCAGCTGTTGTCAATGTGCTCTTCACCCAGTCTCCTCCTCTGAGCCCACCCCAACCTCCCCGCTTCCTCTCCTTTCCCTTTGCTGTTCTGCATCTTCCCATTACAGGACAGCCCCATGCTTGCTTGTGGAGTTCTGGATTAGCATGTGACTTGGATTTATCAGAAAGGTTGCTCAGAACCTATCAGAAGGGCTCCTGGATATTATAGACTGATGGCTCTTATTTTCTCGGCTGGTAGTTTCTATAAGAAAGGGTACTATCTTATACAGTTATACTATAGGAGAAGTACACCATTAACTACATATATAATTCTGGTAAGACGATTTTACATCTAATTCATCAGGGTTCTTTAAGGAACATGTAAACTTATGTTTACCTACGGGCGATGGAGGGAACAAATGAGGGAATTAGACGAACTTTCAGAAAGTGTTTTACAGTATGATCCGAAGAGAATTTTAAAACACTATGAGATGAGCGGAACGTTTTATCATGATTAGGAATCTAGCCTAGAGACAGAAGACAGAAGATTGAGACCAACTGACAGTCAGGTGTCTAGTAATGGGTAAACATTTTTATAAATGATAAAGAGAAGGAGATGCCCCGTAAACTCTTCAGGTTTGTAGGAAACAACTCCCTTCCTATAAATGCCAACTGGAACAAGTCATTAGACCTCCAGGAGAAGACATACAAAAGATTTTATGTGAACGAAAAATATATATATATATTCCATCATATAATATTTCATCATGTAATATCAAAATTACAACCCTCTAAATCCCTACAGATTATTCCCCTGAAGACATTTAAGCCACTGTGCTGCTTTGGCTTAAAAGTATGCTCGAGAAGAGCATGGGATGGCCACTGGGGCTGAAGTCATCAGGAAGGGTATCAGAAATCACACAAAGGCTGTCATGTGTCATTGTAGAAACCCTGGTGTGTGTCCTCACATAGAGGACCAGGTATAGTTTTGGTCACCATACCTGTAGAGGGATACAGTAGATCAAGAAATTGGCCAGAGAAAGCCAATCAAAAATGTCAAGGGAGCAGTAGTTAATAACAGAATAGCAGCTAACAATCACAGAGCATTTGCCGAAAGCCAGGCACCGGTCTAAGTGCTTCGCAGGCGTTCACTCATTTACTCTGTTAACCATCCCACGAGGTAGGCACTCCTATTGACACCACTGTAGAGATGAGAAAACCAAGGCATAGAGAGTTGAGGTTGCTTGTCTAAGTCATGAAGCTAGTATTTGTACCCAGGCCACTGGGTACCAGATTCCAGGCTCTTAACTGGTTCTTACTACTTGGGAAAGACAACAAAATTCCATGCTGTTTTGCTACGGAAGCAAAGGTTAAAAGTAATTTTTCCAAGTGAATAAAACCAAACAAAGGTCTGAGAGGGAAAACATGGGCTTTCTACCAAATTGTAGATTATTAAAGTGAGGATAAAGTAAATTTCAGACAAATAAAAGGAAAATGGCTTTGCACAGCAGAAAACATATAACCTTTTTTTTTTTTTCTGAAGAAGAATTGAGACTACAAATTCTAATAGGCTCGAAAAGGGTTGGCAATTGATAATGTGTTACTAAGGGAAACAAGGTTTGTTCTGAGGTGTTCTATCCTTTCAGGTGTGAGGTTAACAGGATTTCCATGTCTGTTCGCCCAGGAAAATCCCTGGTTATTTCTTCTAGAGGCAGGCTATGGGACTGAGGAACTGTGGGTCTTCCCCCGTGTGGCAAAGCCTCAGTCCATTTCTCACTACCCTTCCTGCCACTTGGGGCTTCCACCAGCTCCTTGCCAACCTCATCTCTGGGAAGCTCCATCCCAGGGGAGAAGATGGTCTGCGGGTGTGGGTAGTAGCTCTCAGTCTGAAGTGACAGGAAGTGCTGCCCAAGTAATTCCAAGGGGCTGGCACTCACATCAGTTGTAGAAATCCTGAGCTGGGGTGATGGCAGCCTAACAGCAGGGCCAAGTCTTACATTGGAGGACCTCTGTGCTCCACGGTGTTCCCTCTGCCTGTTTCCTAGCCTGTCCTGGAGAAAGCAAGCCGACAGAGAAGGTAAGTGGTCTCTGGGAAGAGTTACGATCCTAACTGTAGGCCCAGAAGTCTCTTGGCCTCTCCCCTTTTCCTCTCCTTGGGCTTCAAATGCCTCCGGCTACCCAAGCACAATGCCCCTCTGAGGAGCTGGGAGAGTCTGGCTATGCGTGCAGCCAGCTCCTTGGGCAATGGAGGATCTAGGGGTGAAATGGTTTTATTTCAAGTGTCTGCCGACCCGGCAGCTCCAGGGAACAAAGAACCCCCGCCCCCTCTGGTCTGTGTACCCGGGAGGAGAAGGCCTAGGACATTCTGCTGTCCTCGTGGTGTTGCAGGATGTAAAAAGAAAAAAGATTTGGCGACGCTAGGCTTGGTGAACGGGATCAGGGGCAGGAGGCAATACGGTTGAAATATTAACTATTATCGAGCTGTTTAGTTCTGAAGGATTAAAGAGACACATGCTGACTCTCTTTAGCACAGGTCTATTCACAGGAAATCTCTACTCCATCAGCTACAGACATTTTAGCACAAACATTAAAGGTGGGACAGAGGCAATTTCTGGTTCTACTCACCTACGCAGTTATCGCAAAGGCTACAGTGAGAGGCACGAGGGGGCCGGAAAATCTTGCAGGTGAAACAATATTTAAGTTTCACAGTCTGGCCATTGATGATGACTTCCTTGGTTCTGGGAGGTGGGCGGTACCCCCCTGAACTGGTGCCGTTTGCGATATCTGTGGAGAAAAGAAGACAAGAGCACAGGGGCTTAACACAGCACTTAAGCTCTGCAGGCTCCCGCACCTAGTAGGCCTGGAATCTGCATTTCCAAGTGCAGGGCCCACAGCCAGAGCCTTTCTGGGAGGCACCTGACCCCTAGACACACAAATGCGGTAGGACACCAAAGGCTGGCCGTCCCGCAACCTTCGTGCTCCTTGAGGGCTTGGGGCTGCGCTGACCATTCCACACACGCGGCAGTGGCCACGTGACTGACCTCTGCCCAATGGGGTGCAAGTACACGTGGCCCCGCCCAGCCGGTGGGAGCCTCCCCTGAACCCCACCCACTGTTTCCCCCCTTCCGCAGGCCACCTTGGAGACGTACACTGGGGCCCCCTGAATGACTGTGCACACGTGCACGGAGATCCTACACCAGCTAGCGCTGTCCTAATTACTACAGTGGGTGATAGTTACATCAGGAACATTTCGCTTCTCCGACGCCAGCTCAAGAATCTCCCCACTTTGCGCCTTGGGGAGGCGCAAAAATACCAGATATTGGGTGGGGGGGGTATACAGATTTAAATATATATTTAAATAAATCATTACATGTATATTTAAAAAAAAATTTATATTTTATTGTCTGAACAGCATCTTTTATTTTTTAGAACCAGTTTTTTTAAATGTTGAAGAAAATACAAATACGTATTTTTTTTTTTCAAGTTTCATTTTCTCTTGTAACCTGGCTCTCATCCCTGAGTTCACATTAGAATCACCCAGGGAGCTTTTCAAACTCCCCTAGTGCAGGGACCCTGCCCCAGACCCGATAAATCAGAATTGCCCAGGGTGATTCTAATGTGCTGTAGGGTTGAGAACCCCTGCTCTATAGGAAGATAAAACATTTTATTCTCATCTAGACCCCTCACAGCCACAAAGAATTGAGGTCAGCGAGCTGTGCAACAGGAACAGAAGGCCACGGGTAAATGGAGAGCAGCAAGAATATCTGTGAGGGCTTCAGCTGGGACTCTGCGGCTGATAAACACAGGTGGAGCAGAGCCTGGGGGCTGGAGGAACTCTCGGGAAACTTCATGGTGTTCTTTTAAAACAGAGCTGGTAACATTTAATTCGTTTTAATTCATACACTATCAGATGGCGACAGCTGCAACATACTTTTGGTAAATTTCCAAAGTGATAGGAATGAGTCCCACCCTCCACTCAGCTCCCCGCAACGCCCCTCCCAGCCACGAACTCAACCTGCGCGAGAATTTCGTGGAGAGCTTTCAGAACTACCGATGCTACTGTCCTGCCCTCAGATATTCCGATTTCATGGGTGGGGTGCAGTCCGGCATCAGAGGTTTTAAAAGCCCCCCAGGTATGGGAATCAGGGCCTTGTCACCGTGGTCCACGCAGCATCCGAGAGCTTGTCAGAGAAGCACATTCTCTCTCAGTCCCGCCCCAGAGCTCCTGAATCAGAATCTGCATTTACGGAGACCATGAGCCCCCTCCACTCCAGGGGGGTGTCGTGCACCTTAAAGTTTGAGAACCCTGCTCCTGGATGCCTGTTAACGCTGCCCATCCACACGTCACATGTACCTCTTCCTCTCACATGCCTCTCTGTTGTGTACCCAGATGCACTCACATGTGTGATAGAGAGCTAAACTTAGACAACACAGAAACTTGGAGAAACTCTGCGCACAGGAAGGGGCCGCTTCGCAAATCGCAGCCAGCCACCCAAGCATTTTCACGTGGAGAACCTGGTGATCAGGAACAGCCGATGGAATCTGCAGAGCTGCACCCTCCGTCCCCCCAGGACTGCTCTCACTCACAGAATTCACAGCTCACAAGTCATGATTTCAGGGGGTGCCCCCTTTACCCCGATCTTCTTTAAGAGGCTCTCTGAGGCCTGAAATCTGCCCATAGCCCTTTAGCCTAAGGCTTTGATATTTGTGAAGATAGCAACCCCACTGGTAGGGCAAACATTCTGAGTGGTTCCAAGCCATGTACTCTTCATGGAAAATTAAAGTTCCACAAGGAGGCTGTAGAAGGAGAGGTGAGCGTTCAGGAACATCTGAGGGAGAGACGGCAGTACGGAGCAGGGACACGGGGAGCAGGGAGCAGCTCTTCTGCTTTACGTCTCCGCTGAGGACACTCATTCCACTTGAATAATTAAACAGCTGTGGGGCCATCCCAAGGACTCTGGGTGGCCTTGCCAAGCAGGACACCCCCTCTTGGCATGTCCCCCACCTGCCTGGCACCCCAAGCGCCTGCCCTATTACACAGTGCTAAGTTCAGCAGGCATCTGGAGAGGGACCAGCTTCCAAAGCACATACACGGGAAAGAGGGCAGCACCTCAACGGATTCTGTGATAAGAGAACAAAGAGACGAAGTGGCTGCGTACTTCCTGAAGCATCAGGGTAAAAATAACTGGCTTTGAACACATCAAAGATAAGGTCACAACTCTTCCAGTGCCAACTGGATGCCACTGAGGCCTAAATTAATTATGACTTGGTGCCTCGCTAGCCTTATGTCAGCTGTGAAACCCACTGTATCTAGTTAGCTCTTGAAAACATGCGTAGGAAAACTAGAAAGTCAGATAGAGGATTAAAAAGAACAATAACCCAATCAATAATATTTGTGTTGCTTTAACCGGAAAAGTTTAAAAAATGATTTGTCAAGAAAAATATTTTAAGAAGCAGGAATGACAAACTTATCCACTAGAGTGACTCCTAAAAAAAGCGTAGTTCTGAGTAACAATGACTTTAAAAAGTGAGTATTTACCCGCACTCCTTAAGACCAACTCTAGTGATCTTGTAGTTCTAAAGTACATTTTTGAAAGATGAAATCATTGATAAAAATTTGAGCTGAAGCTGGAATTCAACAGACATGGTACACCGAAGCTTAAGAATTAAACCAAAACCAAAAACTTTTTGACTAAATATTTGGAGAGCTCTTTATGTAAGAGAATGGACGAATCAGAGGACCTGGAATCAGGGCCCACCTAGGCCCTGAAGGGACTGAAGGACCACAGAACTAAGGGAAAAAAAAAAAATCAACCGATATTTATGCATTATTTACTATATGCAAAATACTGCACCGGAGGCGGTGGAGGACCCAGGAATGAACAGAGATGTCGCGTGGGGAGCAGTCAGCAAGGGGCCCTGCCAGGCTGTTTGAGGAGCCCTGGGTCCCCTGACACCCTTGGTCTGCTCTCCTCCCGGCCTTCAGAGCCTGCTTCCTAAGTGCAAGTCTGGCGAAGGAGAAACCCTGGCCTCTGGTGAGGTGCCCCAGGTCGTCCGTGTGCCCAGCCCTCGTCTTTCTGCGGCGCAATCTTACCCGGCCCGAGCCCGAGGCAGTGGCCTCCTTGCGGCCCCGGAGCAGGCACGGCTGTTCACGCTTCCAGACATCGCTTCTCCGCTCAGGCCTCCCTGTCCTCCAGATACTCAACCTAGAAGGTCCGGTTCAAGCTTCTCCTGTGGGAATGCCTTGAAAGCTGAGTCACTTCCTTCCTCTCTTGGGCTCTCACTGCACCTAGCTCGTGCATTTATCCAGTCAACAGATCTGTGCTGGGCTCGTAGGTGCCAGCCCTGTGCTGGCAGCTGGGGATGCAGCAGGAACTAAACAGACTTGTCCTCTGCTGGTGGGGTTCACAGGCCCGAGGGACAACCTGGGTCCTCTGCCGGTGTGGTGGCCACGAGGATTTAGCTCCGTGTCTTCCCCCAGACGCGGCGCCAGGGCAGGGACCATGCCTTACTGCTTTCATGTTTCCCCTGTCCTGCCGAGGGTCTACAGACAGTAGGTCCCCAGGAACTGCCCGCTGAATGGAAGGCCAGTTCTGGCAGGTAGGGAGGAATGACGCTGGGAGGCACAGGACCGGTGTCCCTGCTTCTTCACGCCCACGGGTCAGAGTCACACAGCCCGGTGGCTTGCCCTTCCCCAGGAACACCTCTCGCAAGGCCCTTCTGAAGCTGTTACTCCTCTTTTTATTTATTTATTTATTTATTTATTTATTTATGGCTGTGTTGGATCTTCGTTTCTGTGCGAGGGCTTTCTCTAGTTGTGGCAAGCGGGGGCCACTCTTCATCGCGGTGCGCGGGCCTCTCACTGTCGCGGCCCCTCCCGTTGCAGGGCACAGGCTCCAGATGCGCAGGCTCAGTAATTGTGGCTCACGGGCCCATTTGCTCCGCGGCATGTGGGATCTTCCCGGACCGGGGCTCGAACCCGTGTCCCCTGCATTGGCAGGCAGACTCTCAACCACTGCGCCACCAGGGAAGCCCTGTTACTCCTCTTTACGTGTCCTCTTTACAGCCTTTGCTGGTCCAAAGACCCATCTCACAAAGCTAGTCAGTGCCACCTGGGAGGACCGGGCGATATGGGTAGCTGTCTACCTCAAGGTACCCCCAGATTGTCGTTTCTTTCATATAATACATTCAACAGTCGCCCCAGACCAATGGCTTTCCGGAATGCCCACATCCAGGGCAGATGGGAACAATGGAGCCTTGAAACCCAAGGCTTCGCACCCGCACCTGAGGACAGAAGAAATGCCTCTTCAACATTCAGACTGGCACCCATGGCCGGTCGTGAAAGGCTTCTCATCCCTGAGGATGACAAGCACCCGTGGCCTGCATCCCGGGGCCCAGAAGGTGGTGTTCCCATCCTAATCCTCAATTACTCTGTGGTTTGGGTTTTGGCTTTTGCTGTTGGCAACAATGGTGTCTCTGCTTCTTAGGGCTGCCCTTTGTGGTTTCAAATACAACTGTTGAAAAAGAATAATCAAAGTCTGCAATAGCTAATGGGTAAAGAACACTAGAATTGGGGGAGGAAAACCTCTAACGGTTCTGCAAGCTTATATGAGTTAGTATTTTTCAAGGACATTTTTATACACTAACGTTTTGAAAGAAAACTTAAAAGGTTGAAGTGGCCTTCTCCTTCATAAAGTCTCTCCACCTCGCCCCCTCCAAATTGCTGGGAGTTGTTAGCACAGAGGCAGAAACAGTCACAGAATCTCCGTCTAGTATTAACCTCACAGTCAGCCTACGGGCAAAGAATTAGGAGAGCTGGGGAAAGGGGAAGGGCAGCTGTTCCGTGCAAGTTCAGGGACACAAAACTGCCTGCTCACTAAGTTTTTCACTCAAAGAGAAATCCTGGGCTTCTCAGAGTCTCCGGTAAATTGTTTGTTAATGTATGCACATTTCAAAGCCACTCTCCAAAAAACAAGTCACATTTTCTTGGGAGGAATCACAGAGTGCTAACATTCTGAGAGGTCCATTTGTCCGCCCCTGATTTAATCCTGCCCCAAATTCAGGGACAAAATTGATGAATTTTAACAATTGCTGAAATTCACCATATAAAGTAATGGAACTCTGCTTTTTTAAAATGCAAAGGGAAAAAAAATCCCAATTTACAAAAGATGTAGATTAAGATTCTTTTCCTTTATCAGAAGGATGCAGAACAGTGTCATTCCCTGGTGCACTGGCGTTTCACAGACCATTCACCAGCTGACGGCACACCCGTCAGAGCGGGAGGAACCTCTACTAATAGGCATTTAGACGGAATGAAGATAAAGCATCTCTGCATTAGGCTTATAAGTCACGGGGAAAGTGTGATTTGCTTTATACCCAAGCCTTCATGACTATATGGATTGCACGTGCTGGAGGACAGCTGTTGGATCCAACGAATCTGAAATTTTCATAAGGCTCATTTCATTGATGCCCTGAGGCATTTGGGACACAAACTACCCAACCTTGGAACAGCTGATCTATCGCAAAGGAAGGTGGTTATTTTTAGAGCCATTTAAGACAATCTCTTAGCTTAGAGTATGTAAATTTCCAAGTTTATAGGAAAATATTAACAATGACTAAATGTCAGACAAGTCAACTTCTATTATTTTAAGTGTTTGCGGGAAAAGGTACAGCAAATTCTGGTCTGTCTACAGATATTGGTTATTTCCACTCAAGGCAGTAAAAATGTGAGTATTTTCTCACGAATATATTGGGCGGCAGTAGCTTTGCCTCCACAGATGCTTACATACAAAAATGCAGATGAGGGCTCATGGAGGGGGGGACAGTCCCCGGGCCTCTCCCTCCAGTTAAAAGCTTTGCCCAGTTACTTTGTCTTCAGTGCTTATCTTCAAGGACTGAAGCTGACGCCTGAGGTGAGGCTCAGGCAGGCAGAGTTTCAAACCTGAGCCACGAGGTGGGTAGACAGGGGGTCTCCTCTGCTTAGGGGAGCTCGTCCCAAGGTGGAGCAGGGAGCGTCTGCAAGGCCACAGCAAGAGAACAAGGGAAGCTGACGTGGGGGGAGTCACAGGCAAGGGCAGGCCGTACGTCGCTGGGACGAGTCCCACGAGGACTGGACGACAGACGACATTCAAGGCCCGGGTACTGTTCCAAATCGTTCGTTCACTCTCTCAACACCTATGAGAGTCGGAGGCACCCTGGTGGGCAACACAGACCTTCAAGGAGACCTGGCCCCTGCCTTCAAGGATTTACAGTCTAGTGGCGGAGACAGACACGAACGAAATAATCGCACAACTACGTGCATCATTATGCACTGTTGTTGCGAGTCAGAGAGCAGGGGAGGCTGCCTCTTTCCAGAGGGTGTGGCATTTGAACCAGAATCTGAAGGACAACTGAGTAGGGCTTTCCTAGGCAACGTGCGTGGGAGCTCCTGCTTGTGTGTGTGTGTGTGAGTGTGCACGCACGCCGGGAGTGGGAAGCAGGGCATCTCAGGCAGAGGGAGAAACTTGTGTACTGCTCTTGGGACAGGAGGCAGCTGGCATATCCAGGACCGACGGGAGGCCAGTGTGACCAGGATACAGAGTGAACAGGATACAGGCAGGGAGGAGGAGGGCAGGGGCTAGATCGCTCAGAGCCCTGGAGTCAGGTTTGGGATGTTGGCCTTCAGTCTAAGTGCAAAAGGAAGCTTGATCATTAGTTTCATGTCAACTTGGCTAAGCTCTGTGCCCAGATGTTAGTCAAACACCAGTCTAGCTGTCACTTCGAAGGTATGTTTAGGTGAGATTAGCATTGAAATCAGCAGACTTTGAGTAAAGCAGATGACCCTCCTTAACATGGGAGGGCCTCAGCCAATCAGTCGCACACCTTAAGAACAAAGATTGAGGTTCCCCGAAGTAGAAGAAATTCTCCTCAAGACTGCAATGTAAGAAACCCCGCCTGGGTGTCCAGCCTGCTGCCCTGAGTAATTTGGACTCAAGACTGCAACATCAACTCTTGCCTGACTTTCCAGCTTACCCAACAAATTTCAAACTCACCAGCCCCACCAGTGTCTGAGCCAACTCCTTAAAAATAAGGATCTTGGGGCTTCCCTGGTGGCGCAGTGGTTGAGAATCTGCCTGCCAATGCAGGGAACATGGGTTCGAGCCCTGGTCTGGGAAGATCCCACATGCCGCGGAGCAACTGGGCCCGTGAGCCACAATTACTGAGCCTGTGTGTCTGGAGCCTGTGCTCCGCAACAAGAGAGGCCGCGATAGTGAGAGGCCCGCGCACCGCGATGAAGAGTGGCCCCCGCTTGCTGCAACTAGAGAAAGCCCTCGCACAGAAACGAAGACCCAACACAGCCATAAATAAATAAAATAAAATAATTTAAAAAAAATAAGGATCTTAAAATAAAATAAAATTTTTTCTATAATTTCTGTTACCTATAGCTCCTGTTGGTTCTTTTTCTCCAGACAGAGAACCCTAACATAGAAGCCAAGAAGAGTTCCATGCTGTGTAGGAATTAAAAAATATCACATTGACTGCTGTCTCAAAGATGGATTGGGGGAAGGAAGGGGAAGCAAGATGGATTTAGGGCCAGTTAGGAGGGGTTTGGAATACAAGCTAGAGCTGATGTCAGCCTGAAACATGGCGGTGGCTGTGATGATGGAGAGAAGTAGATACATTCCAGAAACATTAAAATGGTAACATCGATTATTAACAGATGTGGTAAATGAGAGGCAGGTGGGTGAGCAGGCTGAGCCTCGGGCTCTGGCTGGTGGCAGGGGGAGCACGGAGGCGGCCTCCCCCGAGGCAGGGAGCACTGCCTGTTTTGGGGAAGGTGCACTGAGGGCAGGAGGAGATCACCTGCTGGTATTGAGTGGGAGGAGACATCACACGGGCAGGTGCATATATAGAACGGGACCACAGAGGAAGGGCCGAGGCTGGAGATACAGGTCCGGCAATGACATGGGGAGAGAAGGTAACGTCAGAAGGTGCTGGAAGGCGAGAGGGCCAAGGGCTGAGCCTTGAGGTGCTGACTCCTACGTTTAAAAGCAAGGAGTACCTGAGAGGTGGAAGGACGGTGTGGCTGAGTGCCTTAGTGTGTGTCAAACACACTTGGGAAAACCCGAATACTGGACTCCCTCCAGGACACTGACTGAGCATCAGCACAGCAAAGGGGCTGGAAAGGAAACCCAGGGTTTCCCCAGTGTGCTTAGCTCTCCTGCCATCCAAGGATACGCCCATCCTGTGGGACAAGGAGCGTTGTGTAGCACGCCCGCAGGGAAAATGTTGATGTAAGAGGTGGGAGCTGGCGAGGACATCAGGACCAAGGGGGTGACGCTGTGACAGAGGAGTGGATGCCGGGGTGGAACAGGAAGGAACTGTTCCCTTTGGGCTGAACCGAGAGCACTGGAAACAAAGCCAGGATTGGCAGCTGGTGAGAGGGATCAACCCATCGTGCCCAGGATGCTTGGACCACGTTCGTAGAGACGGCAAGAACATGGGGCCGGCCACCGTGAGAGACCACAGATTTACCCTCAAACCGGTAGAATCACCTAACGATGTGGAGATGTAGAGAGGGATCCTCATGCAGGGATGGGGGAACCTGCTACAAATTCCTGGAGATGGGGGTCTGCAAGGGGACCTGGCATCTTCCATGTAAACAGACTGGCCTGCCTGCCCCTGCTGGAGGCGTGGGTGGTGGTGGCGGTGTTGGGTACCAGCTTTTTTCCACCGAGGCTCAAACCCGCTCTGGTGGTCCGACCTTCATGAGCAAAGCAGGGCAAGCAAGGCCGGCCGTGGGGACCGCGGCTGCCTGTGAAGTCCTCAGGGAGAGGAACTGAATGGGGCTGGCGCGATGCTTTCTGGCTCTGAGAGGGAGTGACAAGAAGAGGTGAGTGGTGCTGATGGCGTCCTGACTCGTAGACGTGCCCCCAAGCCCCTCACCAGCATATTAAGAAGTTAGAAGTGGTGGGAATGCTTACAGCGGGGGCTCTGACAGGCACAGAAGGGGGACATGATGAGTGTAAAGGGCAAACCCACGTTTCACAAAGTGGCTCGGGCTTGGCCTTGCCCCCCCCCGCACCCCCCGCATGTGGTTCGAGTTGCAGAAGGTAATTTCACTTAGAAACCACAGAGGACTGGGGCTTATTCTAGACTTGGTCCTCAAAAGCCTTGTGGGATGCATCTCCTTTTGGAGAGAACTCTGTCAAGAAAAGAGCATTTGTCAGATGAGAACTTTAACAGGCACTTCTTAGCCTCATGAGAACCTGACTACTTAGGACTGTAACAAGGAATTGAGAAAAACACAACGAAAGTACGTGGAGAGAATCGGGCAAAGCAACCTTTTTCTGCCTCCTTAACAGAAAATAGAAAAGGGAGCCTGAAAGAGTGAGCTTCAGGCGCTGCTCGGTGCTGGTTTCGCTCATTCACTCATTTGAATATGTATTAGGTACCTACTATATGCTAAACAGTCTCCCAGGTGCTATGGATACGGTGGTGAATAAGATCAGTCCTCTGTCCTTTTGTGGCTTATACTCTAGGGAGGGCAGATAAACCCAGAGTACGGATTTTTAATAATTTAAGTGTACAAACAAATCATTTTTAATAATAGATCTTAAACTTGGCTGATGATCAAGATCACCTAGGACAGTGATTCTCAACCCATTTGTGCTGTGGTTCCCGGTGGCACAGAGAGAAAAATACCATGACAGACAATAGCTATGGTCTGGAGCGGAAGCCAAGTTCAGGTAAGAAAGGACAATTAAATTAAATTTCATTAAAGGGGAGATTTCGTCCTCCTTTGTGTGTTCTCCTACAGTTAAGGAGATGGCTATGAGGATGAATTTTAACTGTGACTACGGAGTGGTAAACATCAACCTTCATACTGTTGCAAAAATAATTCCATGACTATAAATCCAATATTCTTCAGAATAATTCTGGGGACTTCCCTGGTGGTCCAGTGGTTAAGACTCCATGCTTCCAACGCAGGGGGCGCGGGTTTGATCCCTGGTCAGGAAATTAAGATCCCACGTGCCACGCGGTGCAGCCAAAACAAACAAAAATAAATAATTCTGAAAGCCTACATTCCAGAAAAAAGGAACATCGAATGGCACTGACAAAGAGAGTGATTTTTTTTTGATCCAGTGGAGAAAATAGGCCTCAGTTTCTCCACATTTAAACTATGATAATTTACCTGTAGTTCAAAGGCATTGTAGTTCATGGAAAGACCTTGAACTGTCAAATGCTATGATGTTGATAATTATCACAATTTCTTTTTGGGAGGCCTGTCCAGATCCTATAGGGCAAAATATCTCTATCTATCTATCTATCTATCTATCTGCATATATATATATTACTCATTAATGCAATTAAAGGTAGAAGAAAAAGAAAGTGCTTAGTAGCTATTACCTTTTTAGTTTAACTAAGTTAATCCAAAACATGCTCAAAGCAAAATGAAAATTAATGACTACCTTATTTTTTGCCATGCTATTTTTTTTCCACATGGATGCCAAAGCCTTGCCCTTAAACATAAACAAAATAAAGGTGACTTTGTCCTTGCAAAGTTTTAATTTCCCTCAAATTTGGTCCAAGTTCTCTGAACACACACACAAAACTGCTGTGCTGAATAAATGAAAATCAATTCTTCTACTGAAGGCCAGAGCGAGAAACATTTGTATGTGTTTCTGCTCCACGGGGCACAGTTCCTGCAGTGTCAGAAGCTACTAAATATTGTACAAGGATAGAGATCAATTTGGGTTGTCAGTGTTTGCAATATTGTAAGACAAGGAGATGAGAACAAAGGTAAAAACTGGGCACTAGAAATCATGCGAGGGCAGGGCGGTGCTTCACCATTATCACCAGGAAAATCTGATGGGCTTTTATTGAAATTTGAGTGGCATTAATACGAGGGCAGTAGCAAGGACTTGAATGCAAGGACTGGCTTATATCTCACTCTGTATAAGATGTTATAAGATTTTATCTTTAGCACTGAGGAAAAGAAAATTAAGGATGCCAGTGTAGAACTAGTGGATACTATTTATAAATACACTATAATGAAAAGAAAAAAGCCCATCTATTATGATCCTATACTCTTTTCTCTTTAGTCAACACAGACTGGTTAAAATGAATGAGAATCTTGAGTAAGTTGGCTATTATAAATCTATCTATCTACCTGTCTATAAATTTCAGAAGTTTTAAAATATATATTGGCAGTAACTATTTGGAAACTATAAGGGGGTAAAATCCCATTTATGAAAAAATAATCACAAAATTCTAGAAATTAACAAAAAAAATGGTAGGTAGGTCTCATATGAAGACAACTATAAAATAATATAGAGAATTTAAAGAGATTTTGAAAAACATAGAGAGACATTCTCTATCCTAGAGCGGAAGATCCTGTATTTTAAATACATCAGTTCTTCCTAGATGACTTTATGTATCTATTACACTGTTAATCAAAGTCCCAATATGATTTGGGGAAATTTTGACAACGTGGAAAAAAATGATTCTAAGCTTCATCTGGAAGAATACACAGGTGACAATATTTGCAAAAGTAAAATAATGAGGGGAAATAATTGTCCTGGGGGAAAAAAATGAAACACTGAAACAAAATAGAACATTCCCAAAGAGATGCAAATTCTATGATTCCGTATTTGATAAATACGGAATTTCAAATCAGTAGGGGAAGCATGGATTATCCAATAAATGGAATTACGATAAACAGTTAATCTTTTAGGGGGAAAAAATCTAAAGTTGGAGCCATACCTCAAATCTTATACCAAAGATTTAAATGTAAAAAATAAAAAGGTACAAGAACTAGAAAAATATACATAAACTTAAGATTTGGGGGTTGGGGAAGCCCTTTCTAAATATATGACAAGGCAGCATACATAAAGAAAAGATGGATAGTTCTGAATAGGCAAAATTTTTAAACCTGTATGTCAAAAAACTCCATAAAATGCAAACAATAAAGTAGAAACATATTTGTGTCATATATAACAAAGGGTAATATCTTTAAAGAGCTCTCACAAATGATTAGGAAAAAGACATATTGCAATAAGAAAATGGGCAAAAAAGATGAACAGGCAACACACACATAGAAGGAAATATGTCAGTAAATATATTTAAGACGTTTGTGATTTGCTTCCCCCAGTTTCAAACAAATGAAGTCAAAGGTTAGTTTTAAATGATAACATTTAGCATTGGTGAGAGTAGGGAGAATAGGCATCTCATGTACTTTTGGTGAGAATATAAATTAATACAACCTTTTGAGGAACAAGTTGGCTATATATCTCAAAACCTTAACAGCGTACATAGCCTTTGACCCAGCACTCTTAGGCATTTGACCTAAGGAAATTTTCATGCATATTGATTGCAACACTGTTTTTTATTATTAAAAACTGAGAACAACTTAAATGTCAATAGAGGGCATTGGTTAAAAGAATTATGGCATAGGATCATATAATGGACTACCATACACCTATCATAGATGGGGTCAAATGGTTTGTACCATATTAAGAGGGAGAAAAAAATCTGTTTCAAAATAGTAATGCACAATGTGAGCCCACGTTTGTGTAAAAATATATTACGCAGAGAAACAATACTAGAAGGATCATCAAATCTTAGCCGTGGATATACCTGATTGGTAGGATTAATGAAATACATTCAATAAATTAAAATCTATTTTTCGGACTTCCCTGGTGGCGCAGTGGTTAAGAATCCTCCTGCCAATACAGGGAACATGGGTTCGAGCCCTGGTCCAGGAAGATCCCACATGCCGTGGAGCAACTAAGCCCGTGTGCCACAACTACTGAGCCCACGAGCCACAACTACTGAACCCCGCGCGCCTAGAGCCCGTGCTCTGCAACAAGAGAAGCACCGTAATGAGAAGCCCGCGCACCACAACGAAGAGTAGCCCCCACTCGCCGCAACTAGAGAAAGCCCGCACGCAGCAACGAAGACCCAACGCAGCCACAAAAAAAAAAAAAAAAAATCTATTTTTCTTTTTATGCTTTTCAGAGTTTCCGCAATCAACATATATTACTTTGTAAAGAACAAAAATGTTAGTTTTAAAACAGAGTTTGGAAAGAGGCATAAAACATTTGTAAAGGGGTTGAGATGGCTTTGGCTCCCTACGTTTCATAAACTGAGAGGTCGATGGAATTATCTGCTGCTTTGAAAAACAGTTATGAATTCATAGGTTTCATCAATAATTTTTAAAAGATGTTCTTTCTACCTCTCCTAAAGATGGGTTGTCTAAAATGTCTAAAAAAGACATTTTTTAGATTTTTTTCATTCCTGAAACTCTATGAGAATGAGGTTATTTGACTCATTGGGGGCCACTTGTAGCTCTTAGAATTTTAATTCTTCCCCTGGTCCTCTGGCAGCGCAGAGTGCTATATGGGGCCAAGTCACAAAATTACCTCAATTAACACAGATTATCTCAGCATAACATTTATCTCTAGGAAAAATGTTTTTCATGCTACTGGGCATTGCATTCTTTCATCTGCCAAAATAACTGTCCAGATTTACGCCGTGAGGAAGCAAGGGGAAAAGTGCTTTTTCCTGGGAGTCAGGAGACCAAGTTGTAGTGTCCATGCCCTGCCATCACCAAGTGGCTTAACTTCCCTAGGTTACTCAGATCTGTATAACAGGGGGCTGGAGAGATGACCAGTGAGGTTCCTAACTGTTTTGAGGTGTAGGGCTCAAAGTTGTTCCCCAACTTTCTGATTCCATTTTGCTTTGTGCTTTTCAACATGCGTGTGACTGCGTTTGAATAACACTGAATAACTTGCCTGTGTTCTCCATGATCTCATTTTCTGTATTTCTGCTTTAGTCCCACAAGCGGTTGGTAAATGGGTTGAAGGCGCACTGTAGGTAAGCACTTAATAAATGCTTGTTAACCTGAATCTAGCCCACCATGAAACCAATAACCTCAATTCAACACCTTTCCACTTACAGCAATTAAAATAAAATTATTCAAATACTCTTACTCTGGGTTGCATCCCTGAGGACATGATCTGATCCCTTTACTAGTAGGAGCAGCACGAAGAGCTCGCCCACAGAGCGCCAGCATCTCGCCTCTGCTTGGCCTTGATGAGCCCAGAGCAGCCCTCAAAGGCCCAAACCTATGAGTTCTCCAGAGCCAGGTCTGAAAAAAGGCCAAGGTCACGGCAAGTCAGGCAAGAAGAGCTACACTTGCCCCTAAGATTGGCAGTAGTGATTTTGCCCTTACTGGTGCTCAATGGTACTTTAATAAAGGACTGTAAATACTGTGAAATAAAAACGTGTAAGAGTGGAACAGAATTCAGGCAAATTAGCTATGAGCAAGCACCTTGTGATCAATGGCAGCATAGTCTAGATTTTGACAAAAAGAAAACAAACACTGTCATTTTTCTGTGTGTTCTCTCCAGTGCTTACAATGTGACTTGCAGCGAAAGTCAACAGCTCACTAAACGTCTGTTGGATTGGACTGGATGAGAAGGAAATTGAGCATCCAGTTTTAAAGGTTAGGACGTAATGGTCACCAGCTTGTATATATTTTAAAAAATATGTACGCATAATATAAAAGACAATTCTTAAAGGCCTACAGTTCTCCCTCCAGCCACAGACATATCAATACCTCTGAATGTGGCTATGTTTTTTTTTCTCCCTTCTAGCAAATCAAGTGACTCGCTCAGGTCCCAAGCTTGGTTGGCACGAAGAGTGAGTTAGAATCTGACTCTATGCCTTTTGCCTCTGATTATCCAAGGGAAGCCCTGCCCCCCATTAGCCGACAGTCAGCAGAGGCCAGCTGAGACCACCGCAAAAGAACAGTTTTAACTGTCAAGAATGGGATGTTTGATTTTTATTTTTTAAATTATCTGGTCAGCGGGGTAGCAGTTTCTCAATTCTTTTGTCAATTAGAAAAAAATATGACTGAGAAATTCTTCGAGGTTCCAGCCCAGTTTCATCTCTGCAAGGGCCCTGATAGTCTCAGAGAGAAGCACAGCAGGCTTTTCTGTTCAGTGGCCTTGAGCTGGCCTGCACACTAACGACTTCTCCGCTGGACAGAGCTGCTCAGAAGGGCCCCTCAGGGGTAACTGGATGCCTGAATCCCCTTAGCCAACCAGAGTACCTTGCGTTTCACTTTTATTCAGTCTTCTAGAAAAGTCCCAGTATTGCAGTGCAGCCCCACAAACTGGACTAGCCCAGAAGTGGGGCTTTCAGAGGCCCTCAGCTGCTTGTTCTTGAAACAGAGGGGGTGACCGGTGGTGGACAATCCCCCCATCTGCTGCCCAGGCCCCTCCCTGCGCACCTGGACCACAGCAGCATCGGGCCGAGCCTCTGCTCCTCCTCAGCACTCAGTTCTGGACGGGCCGGCCAGGCTGCCTCCGCTGGCTGAAGGCAGGTCCAACCCACACTCCCATCTTTTCTGCATCCAATGGAAAGAAATGGCCAAATTCATTCTGGACGTGTACAGTGTTAATAAATGGAGCTGCCTGGCCTGGGCAACTCCTTACTGGGTGTCTGTCTTACAAGCGTCTCTCAAGAACCAGGAACTGGACATAAGGCAAGAGCACCTGCTCTCCCTTTACACAGAAGAAATTCTGCTGGGAGGCGGGGACACGCCCACCCACACGGTCAGAGCAGGGCAATGCAAGAACCCGCCACTCATGGGTGATCTCACGTCACCCAGACCTGCCCTGGCTCCTCTTCCAGTTTGGAGCCAGGGATGAGGCCGGTTCTTTCCCAGCCCAGGCTGAGCTGGGGGAGGGTATTCCCAGGAAGTGCTCCCAGATGCTGCCATGTTGTTCCTTGGGGGGCAGGGGTTCCTCCATCCAGGCCTGGGTCAGCTCTCTGCCTTCCCCTCTAGACTCCAGGCTGGTAGTCAGGGCAAGGACTCTGTGCTATTCTCCTAGAAACCCCAGGGTCTGGCCCAGCACCGTGACACCTGGGAGACACTCAGTGGTCTTTGTAGAGCTAGTGGGTCCTGAGACCATGTTTCCTTACATCCGAGTGGTCCAGGCGTCTGCCTGCCTGCCTCATTCTCTTTCACTGCCTGGGCAACCACCTGCCGGGAATGGAGGAGCTCCTGAGGGGAGCTCAGTCTTTACCCTGACTTGAGCGGTGTGGTGTGTAGGAGGAGGTGGGAGGGGGCAGGAGGCAACGGATGGGGTTCTCACTTGATGGCTTCCTAGCTGACATGACCTCCATCCTCTGAGGGGGCATCAAATCCCCAGTGCTGTCTGAGCCCCACACGTGTAAGATGCTCCATGAGCGTTGATGAAAGGCAGTGAATCTCAAGTATTACTGTGTAAAAGGCTGGCCTGGGGAATGTGCTAGAAGCAGACTCCCAGGCCATAATCTCCTAATGCTCTGATCCTTGGGTTCAGGATGAGGCCTGCCCATCTGCATTTCAACGAGCAGTTTAGGTGACTCACCCAGGGGGTCAGCAGACCTCGCTGGGGCAGACAGCAGCTCAAAGACTCCTCTCCCGCTGTGTACGAGCAGAAGAGCTTCCACGGACCCTCTCAGGGCAGCCCCCAGCCCACGTCTCTCTAGAGACACTGCACGGAGAGCCTTAGCAGCAGCTGCGGCTGGCCCCCCGCCCCCCAGGCCCCTAACAGAAGAGTGGGGGCCAGCGCAGCGTGGGCGAAGGCGGGCCTCTCCCTGGAAGAGCTGCTGGCCGGGCAGCTATGGGTCGGGCCTGGGAGCTGTGCCGGCCCTTCTCACAGCCCTCAGGGTGAGGGGAGCCTGGACCCCACTTCCTCCCCTTGCTGCCCAGACCTCAGGTCTCAGTATCAGTGGTGGATTCGCACACGCTTTGGCGTGCTCCGCCTCACGATTCAGTCTGCAGGTGCGTCATCTGAGGGCCCACGCACCTCTTTTGGGCCCCTTCAAACTGAACCTTCTATCCCTTCCCAGCGAAAAGTTCTCTGAACTGAGGAACTGAAATTATTTTGTTTGGTAAATTATAAGCACCCAGGTTTTTCTCACTTAACCCATAAAACCCTCAGATGCTAAGAGACTCCAAGAACCTCTATACATTAAGCATGTACATTAGGCATTTACATTAAGCATTTACATTTATGCTTTTCTGTCCAACTCAACAGTTCGAGAGCTATGTGTAAGAGCACCTACACTGTGCCAGGTGCATGTGTATGGTTTATGTCCCTTAGATTATAAACTGAGGGTAGCTGCTTGGTCATCTGTGTCCCCTATAGTTTTCCTAGTGTAGGAGAGTGGGTCTCACATTTGAGACTTTAAGACATTCATCTGCCTTGTGGGGAAGCCAACTGGTGAGTCAGAATGTCCAGGGGAAGGTGTTCACGTTTGTATAAATACATTTCATTATCAAAAAGGAAGACATAGGATAAAGAACGAGCATGTAAAATTGTGAAACCTCTGTGGGGATTCTAATCTAAACCCTTAGCCCAGCCAAGTCCTGGCTCAGCAGGTACTGATGAAAACTCAGGTGGTAAAGCCTTCAGGACTTTCTCTCCTTGTCACCATCCGCCCCCCAAGTCCATCTAGGGCATGCCTCCCCCACCCGCCCCCCTTCCATCTGTGCCATGCTTCTCGTACTCACAGGCACATTGTTGTGAGAAGTAGAGTAAACATCAATTTCAGGAGCAGCTGCAAGACAGAACCGACTCTGAAGCCATTTCCTATAAGGGACCATCCTCGCAGCAGGCAGCTAACACACCCAAGGCCCCGAGGACCTGGCCCACTCGAATGTCTTCCTGCTGTGTGCATTCAAGTGCCGGCCATTTTTCAGCTTTAGCTTCTCATGGGTTTTGATTCTAAACATGTCATTATAGCCTTGTTCAGTTTCTTACTTCTTATGTTCTAGCGGATTTGCAATTAGACACAATATCCAACACAAAGCTGCACGTTGTGCTTGTATAAGCAGTGGCTGTTCTCACAGGCTCTTCAGGTTAATGCATCCTTTCCTCATAATGCTTCTGTGAGTCAGGCAAGGCCACTGGGTCTCGTTCCCGGATGAGGAAATGAAGCCCCAATAGAAGATCCGTGATTTGCCAAGGTCAGGCAACTAGTCTTAGCAAATGTTTGTGGCAAGGACACCGACCAGAGATTATGTAATGACATTTACGTTTTTTCCTGATTATAAAAGTAATATATGCTCATCATAGAGAATTTGGAATATCAGAAATACATGAAGAAAACAATGAAAACTTAATTTAAAATTAAAAATTTGTGGCCAATCCAACTGCAAAAAACCCGATTTACATACCTTTCCAGTCATTTTGCTATGCTTATGTATATATTAACATTGCAGGGGACATACAATTTTATATTTTGCATATTTTAATTTGACATTGTATCAAGATCATTTTCATAAGTCATTATATATTTTTGAAATCAATGTTTTACTGACTTCATAAGAGTCATCATAGAAGCATACAATAATTCATTTATCCATTTTGCTACTATTGTACATTTAAGCTGCTCCTAATTCTTTACACTGGTATAAATAACTCTACATTGAGCATCTTTATATTTATTTTTCAAGTAAGGTTTAAATTTTGCTTGCTGAAACTCCGTGAAGTGGGTCCTAGTTCAATTTCCTTTCAGATTGGGTTTCTTCCATCATCTTACTATTTTGGTTCTCACACTCAACTCTAAAACTTTTTACAATGTGGAAAGACACCTCCTTGTGCTCCTACTACGAATTCCAGGCCTTTAAAAACTTTTCTTCCAGACTCTTTTCCAGGCAAAACTTTTATAACCGGTATGCTACCAAATAGTATTCGTGACAACCTGGAGCTTGACATGAGGGAACACAAAACAGTGACATAAGTGGTTTCAATATGACTTTAACTGAGAAATGAGAAGCGTCCAGGAAACACCAACAGCACTTTTCTTCCAAGAAGGTGTCTTCTCTGATGCAGGGGGTCCAGCTCTCTCCGACAGACCAAGGGGAGGCGATTTGTCAGATTCCTCCCCCAGCACAGGCACGAACGGCTGCCAAAGCAGCTCGGAATGCAGTGGCCAGTCGCAGCCACGGAAAGAGCTAAGTGGCTGCTTCTGGAGTGGGGCTTTCAGTGCTCTGGCTGGGGAGCGAAGCTGTCTTGGAGAAGAGAGCGTCCAAGGGCAAGGCAACCAACCTCTGTGCATCGGCTGTTCCACACCAACAGCCACTACACACCTGCTTCAGGCGGTGGCCGGGCAGCCAGGGGCCGGGGCTGAAACCCGCGTGTTGCTTTTGACGGCCAACTGCGTCCCGTGAATCACCTCTGCAAGCTGCTTCTGTAATCGTCATCAGACTCTCTGTGTCCATAATTGCCAAAATGTGCAAATAGTTATTAAAATACTGATGAAAGAAAACCGACAACCATTTATCATCCCGGAAGAGCAGTTGTTCACTGCTTTGATCTCGGGCGAGCTTCGTGGGGAGCCCGAGAACCTCTCAGTCATCACACTGCATGTTTTGAGCTGTAATAACTCTGAAGTATGATTAGACTCAGAAGTGCTCGCTCTCCTTTCTCTCGGAGAGCCTCCGGAGGCTGGGAGCTGGGCCGCCCTCCCTGCAGGTCACATTTCCAGATGTTCTCTCCTCTAGCAAGCTCCTCCCTCTCTGTGCGTTTGGCCAGGAAAGAAAAAGGAGCCTCCAGCAGGGAAGAGAAATCCCCATTCCACATTCTTTGAACTCTGTTATATTGTTTTATACCCCCAGAGTTCACTTGGTGATTTTTGCAAGCCAATAATTAATATTTTAGCCTTGACGCCCTAGAACCACCCTGTGTGCTATCAAGTGGAAAAATGGAATCGGAAGGACCTGAAATGAGGATCTCAGGCGGAAGAAATAAAACCAAAGATACAATCCTGAGTCTTTCATTGCTTTAGTGTGAAAACCATCTTTCTTTATGGATGGGCTGTTGCCTCTCTTATATTTGAAATTCCTTCTTCTCACAAACTTGCATTCCATTTTGGCACCGAAGTTATTAGTTTTGTTTTCCTCTGAAGTTAGTAACGGCTGGATGTCAGCCCTCTGGATGGGCCGCTCTTGTCACTAAATGGTCCATCTGGGGCTCTCAAGGTGACGGATGGTTCTTAAACTCTTTCCCTCTGGCAACGCAAACTAGATGAGGTGGGAAATGAACCACAAACCTGCATTCTTGTCCACAGGCATCAGTCAAGTGGGAACCAGGGTGATGTGGAAGTCACCAAGCTCAGAGTAATTACCAGGCTTTCTCTGGAAAGGCAGCCTTGCAGTTGGGGAACTTGGACCTCTGCTGTGCAGCACGGTGGCCTCTGCCACTGCGGCTCTTAAGCACTAAAAATGTGGCTTGACTCATTGAGATGTGTAAAATACACACTTGATTTGAAAGATTTAGTAAGAAAGCAAGAATGTAAAATATCTCAATGCTCTCTAAATATTGATTACATGTTCAAATGATAATACTGTGAAGAATTGGCTGAAATACAATATCTTATTAAAATTAATCTCACCTGTTTCTTTTTACTACTATAAAGTGGCTACCAGAAAATTTTAAATGACACGTGTGGTGTGCATTTGCAGCTCAGAGTATATTTCTATTGGACAGCGCTGGTTTAGGCGGTTAAAACGTTCATTGGAAAGCAGTGAAAAATCTCTATTTACATTATTTATTAGGGTGGCGATGGGGAGGGCAGTTCCTGATACTCTGCCCAGGTTTGCACGGCACGAGGCTTCACACTGGTGCGTTGCCTTCGGTCTGTATGCCCTCAGAGTCATCTGTTGTTCACGCTTTTCTCAGCGGTGAGGGAATGAAATTGGGAAGTTTGCAGATGGAGGTGTGCCCAGCTCACAAGAGGCACCACAAACCCTTTAAGTGTCTGGATGCTGAAGTTATTTTTAGAGCTAAGTTCACAAATAAGAACAACCAAAGTCCTGCCCTTAGAATAAACATTTGCTTTTATCTCATTCTTCAACCTAACATGATACTGGACAACATCTAACCACGCACCTCCACCAAATGTGAAAATCAGCTGTTCAGCCCTGATGCTCAATTTCTGTCCGTTTAGATAAAGACTGTTATGTACTGGATGACCCACTGGAGAAAAAAATCCCAACATGGCAAAAATCACGTTTCATTACTCTCTTATCAGAGTGGCACCTACGAACTCTAACAGCGCCACGGTTCTCTCTCCCAGAGCCCCGTCCCGACCAGACCCTCATCCCATTACTGCCATCCGATGGTGTCCTCGCGTTGGTTTGGCTCCAACTTCTTCCTCTCCAGCTGACCTCATCACCGTTAGGGCATCTCCCTCTGCTGGACTAGGCCTCATGTGTAGACCATCTCGTTTAACTGTTCCAATAACCCGCGAGACAGGTTCCAGAGACGTGGGCCCCCAGGCTGGAGGGCTGAGCAATGGGCCTAGATCACAGCCGTGAATGGAGGAGCCAGGGTCCAGGCCCACGGCCTTTCCACCACGTGGCCTGTCTCAAGGAGCCATCCCTTCGCACCCAAGTTCCCCGACACAGGCCCAGCCTCATCTCCAATTCCAGCCTCCTTCTCCCCCAACCTTCCTTCTAGTTACCCCCGCCTCTTGCTGGCTTCACCATCAGAGTCCAAATTCTTCTTCGGCTCACCTGGGACCTACCTGGGACCCACCTTGGCCCGCCCACACTCGGTGGCAGCCTTGTCTGCCCATCACCCTGCCCCCAGCCCAGGCCTCACCTGTCCTCTCCTGCTCAAAGCCCCGGCTCCAATGTTCACCTTACACCCCCTGTCCCGATTCCTGGGCTAATGGATCTGAGCTATCTGCTCGACTCTGCTTCCCTTGCTTTCCTCTACAATCTGAGCATCTATTTGACCCTTCCAACAAATTCCTGACGTTTTTGAAAACTAGGGTAGAGTTTTTTATTCCTTTCAAACCTTGCTTGACCACCTGGGTTCCAGACCCACTCCTGCCACTTGGTGAGAACTGCATCACCCAGGAACCACCCAGACTAACCCCTGCCCCAGTGCCACGGGTGAGAGCATGCGCTTAACGACTGGACAGGGGGGTAAATCGGGGCTCTGCTATTTACTGGCTGAGATTTTTGGAAGTTACTCATCCTTTCCACGCCTCAGTTTCTCCAGCTGTAAAACAGGAATAGTAATAGCACCTGCCTCCTAGGGCTGCTGAGAGGATTAAATTAACACCTGTGACACAATAAGACAGTGCTCGGTGTACAGTGTGTGCTATAAAAGCCTGAGTCATTCTCATTCTTTCCTGGTTCTATTTTCTTGCCTTTTGAAACCTGTATTGAGCGGCTATTACCCACCACAAACACCAGCCAAATTCATTCATTATTGCCCCTTACTCTTATGTACCACCCATGCTGGCCAAAGAAATCTCGTTTGGGTTCCTATATGCGCTTTTCAGTCACTAATTTCTAAAATGTCTCCCTTCTCCTATTCTCTGCCGACCTCCATCCACCCCAGGGACCATGGCCTCAGGCAATTCTTATCCTCTTGTCTTTTGAGATCCAGCTCAGATCTGCTTTTCCCAGACAACTCCCCGTGATTAATCTCTCTTGATTCTCTCCTAGGGTCATGGTTCCCTCAATCCTCACAAGTTCAGTTTCTCCACCTGGGGTGATTCTACCTCCCAGGGGACATTTGGCGCAGTCAGGAGACAGTTTTATTCTCACAGCTGGGGCAGGGGGGTGCTCGTGGCATCTAGTGGGTAGAGGGGAGGGATACCGCTACCCATCCTGCAAACTCAGGACGGCCCTCACCACAAAGAAGTCTCTGCCTCAAACTGTCAGCAGCGCAAAGACTGTAAACCCTGCATCACGACCATACGCCCTTGTTGATGTGCCTTTGTTTGTCTGCTTGTTTTAAAAAGCCTTCTCTCGGGCTTCCCCGGTGGCGCAGTGGTTGAGAATCTGCCTGCCAATGCAGGGGACACGGGTTCGAGCCCTGGTCTGGGAAGATCCCACATGCCGCGGAGCAACTAGGCCCGTGAGCCACAACTACTGAGCCTGCGCGTCTGGAGCCTGTGCTCCGCAACAAGAGAGGCCACGATAGTGAGAGGCCCGCGCACCGCGATGAAGAGTGGCCCCCACTTGCCGCAACTAGAGAAAGCCCTTGCACAGAAATGAAGACCCAACACAGCCAAAAATAAATAAATAAATAATAAAAATAAAGGAATTCCTTTAAAAAAAAAAAAAAAAAGCCTTCTCGGCCATCGGCAAGCTGAGGACAAGAGGCCTCAGGAGAAACCAAACCAGCCGACACCTTGATCTGGGACTTCCAGCCTCCAGAACTGTGAGGAAATAAATTTCTGTTGTTTAAAAAAAAAGAAGCCTCAGTGTTTTCACTCTGTATGCTAGCCTCCAGCTAGATTTCTTTTGATTCTTCCATAGTTCTTAAGATAGTGCCGTGCTTAAAATAGATGAACTGATAATGATTCATTTTCTAACTAAACAACCAGCCGGGAACACTTTTCATTAAGTGTCTGGGATATGTCATCACAAGATAAAAAATAGCCACATAAATGTTTGAAGCATTCTGTGCTCGTTCGGAGAAAAATGCAGTCGTCTCTCTGTAGTCACCCAGCAAAAGTTTGTCCAACTACAGACAGCTTCCTCTCAACACCGGCCACAATCACACACACACACACACACACACGTGACCTGCTCTCGACCGCTTTCATTTCTGGGTTCTTTTCTTAGAACTTGACGTTTTTGTTGGTATTCATGGGATTAATATCATATATGACAGCAAAACCTTCTCATCTGCATCTAAGAGAAAAATGTGTCTTTCTTTTTTCTAGAATGGCAGAGGCGATGAGGAAGATGCATCAGTGCTAAAATTGATGTAGAGTGGATTAAGGCACAGGTGAACAGCATGCAGGGAAATGAAACAGCCAGCAACTGTTTCCTGGTCTGAAAAGGTGGTAACAGGGAAGAAAAGACCATCACTCGCACCTCGGTCGGAATCACCCGTAACTGGATGGGGGTTTATATAGAGCACAAGTGAGCAAGCCCTTAACCTACTCCTGCCCAGGTGAGGAAGCTGAGGAAAGCAGGCAACCACAGGCATTCTTGCGTTGCTCTTAATAACCTCTCTCTGCAGAGCGGTGACCAGGAAAACAGAGGGGCAGCCCTGTCCCAAATGCCCATGCTTCACTCACTGGCTTGAAAAGCCTAGAATTCCAATCCATCAAAGAGTCATGCATACGCTGTGGAATTTATAATAATAATTAGATAAGAAATCTTATCTAAGAGTGTTACGTTGTCCTTTTAGACGAGGCTCATATGACATTCATGTTCAATAAGATGGGCCTTCTGAACCATGGTGAAAATGCACAAACTAAAAACAAACTAATTGGGACTTCCCTGGCGGTCCAGTAGTTCACCTTCCAATGCAGGGGGTGTGGGTTTGATTCCTGGTTGGGGAGCTAAGAGCCCACATGCCTCGCGGTCAAAACACCGAAAACATAAGACAGGAGCAATATTGTAACAAATTTAATAAAGACTTTAAAAATCTTTAAAAAAAAAAAAAACCTAATTAAGGATCAGAAGCCACCTTTCAAGTGGGCCTCTTCTCCAAGTAATTTCAAAATTCAAATCAACCATATGACATAAGGAGTGTTACCAAGATCCAGTTTGAAAGTTCTGGCCTCACTGACACTTGCGATGGCCCAACTCTCACCCTCCCAAATGAATCCATTATACCTGAGTGAGTGCAGAAGAGTTACATCTCGTAAAATAATATATGCCCCACGTGTCCTCCTGCTGGGAATTTTGGCTTTGGAGCAACACTTGACAACACACACACGCACACACACACACACACACACACCCCACACGGGGAGGACAGTCCCAACAGCCAGACAACAGCTCCAGCTGGCTTTAGATAATCAGCAATCCTTTGATAGGAAGTGAAAGACAAACTTCTCCCATGAGGCACCAGAAGTAAAAATTTCAACATCCTTCTGCTAGTACGTGGTACTCAGAGGCTTTGATAACCCTGGGATACTCTCACCCCAGCCCATGGGTGAGCTCTGGAAATCTGTGACAACTGTTGAATGACAGCTCCCCAGTCCTGCGGATCCATGCAGAGAGGGGTTAGCTTGGCCATGATCTGTGACACTGGTCCCCAAAGCATAAACACAGCATGCTTCCCTTAGATGAGTTTGTACCAGATCATTCAGTCCCCGGGTATTGTTCTTAAATTTCCTATTTGAGTCACTATATTTGTATCTTAGGAAACAGACCACAGGAAAGCAAGCCACCCATTCCCCAACTAATCCCTTTGAGATGCATGAGTTCTGTGGTTGCTCAACTCTCCAGAGATGCTTGACTCTGCCTTCAGATATGTATTATGGAATACATAACAGGCGGAGGATCTCAAAGGAGAAATCCAGTGGTTCTCAAAGTGTGGCCTCCAGACCACCATCACCAGCAACTCCTGGGAACTTGTCAGGAATGCAAATTATCGGAGCCCACCCAAGACCTACTGACTCAGAAACTCTGGAGATGGGCCCAGGAGTCTGTTTTAACAGGCCCTTCAGGTGATTCTGGGACATGCTCAAGTTTAAGAACCAGTGTCCTAATATGGAATTGAACCATATTAGTTAACAATAAAAATGAGTCTATTTAGGTGTTTCAGATGATTCTGTTGTTTATAACTTCACAATTACATTGATAGATAAAAACAAACAAAAAAGAAATCTGTTAAGAGTATAATTGGCCATTATCATAGTGCCTAGGACTCAGTAAGCATGCAATAAACATATGTTGAATGAATGAGTTCTCCTTCAAAAACAAAAAAGTTAAAAACATTCCCCCCAGCTTTTTTTCAAATGATCCCAAAACAAGATAAACAATACCAAGAACTCTGAGAGATTCCAATAACTATTTAGGTCCAATTCTTTGTTCTGTATGTTCGTGTTGTCCAATATGGCAGCCACTAGCCACGTGTATCTACTGAGTAGGTGGAATGAAGCGCATCGGAATTGCTATATGCTGTAAGTGCGAGATACACACTGAAAAGACTTCATACCAAAAAAACCACCAAAATGTAAGGGATTTTGTTGGTACTTTTTTATATTGAATACATGTTGAAATGATACTATTTTGGATATATGGGGCTAAATAAAATATACTATTAAAATTAATTTCACCTATCCCTTTTCACTTTAATGTCACTAGAAAATTTGCAATTACACATGTGGTTTGCATTATATTTCTATTGAACTCAGTATTGCTCCAAGCGTGTTCCATTTAGTTTTGTGAGGGCCACAGGAGATTTTAGCCTATTTCTGTTCTATTGATTTCTATTGAGTGCAAGGAGTAACCCATCCACTCACTCACTCAAGGACCCCTGGACTTCAAGTTTCTACCCTTAAAGGAAAATAAAGAGATTTTGTCAAGTGCACACTCCAGATTCTGATGGTATGTAGTATGGCATTCATCCACTTGGATTTCTGTTTTCTCTTAGAAAGTGTTAATCTACAGTTTCCAAATAAATGGTCTTCACTTCTGTCCATCTACATAAGCCAAATTTTTCCTACAGGAGCCTTGGAAGATAAATTTGGATACATGAAAAATGTGCGGAATTTTTTCTGTACCAAACATGATGGCAGGAAGAGCCCCACCATTCTTCCAGATAGAACCACCTCATGAGTTCTCTGTCCTCTTTCATGTACCTTCCAGCCGCTGAGTGCTAATGCCCATCACAAACTTGGACAACACAGCTGATATTAGTCTACTTATATTCTTAGGCAATGAGTCTTAGCCTCAGAACTTATCTACAAGAAACACAACAGTTGAGCTATCTCCCATAACGTAGATTTGAGTTTTCTAGGACACAGGAGGGAAGGGAGATATAGCATGCCCCATCCCCCCCACCCCCCGCAAACCAGCTGTAAATCCCTACACTGCAGCATTAAACTCCAAAGCAGGAGGAAGAAAGTTCACTTGGAAAACAACAGTGAGTTGGGTGGATTACATCACAGTTTCAGAGGGTGATTATTATGACACAGTTTCATTGATATCACACACCCCAAAGGTAACATATCAACGAAGTTACACATTCACAGAGTATGCGAGTGCATAAATGACACACGGGCATCTGACAGGTGAGGGATAAGGATAAGCAGAGACACTAACAAATGGGTTGCTTGGCAAGAGGCTCTCAGTTAAATTGGATTCCTAAATTTAGATTCCAGCCACAAAACGTGCAGGTGTTTGTTACAAAGCAGTATGTGGGATGACTCCCCGGGCTGTTAAAAGAAAAAAAAAAAAAAAAAGCTCTTCCCAAGAAAACGTCAAGGCAGACCTATTGCTTCTCTGACCACAGCACTTGTTCCTTAAATCATCTCTGCTGCTCAGTGTGGCGGGTAATCCTTTCCTGGACCTGCACCTGCTTGGCCTCTCCCGGCTCCTCCCAGCTGAGCCCCGCCCCACCTCCTTGCCACTCCATTTCCTCTCTCCTCCCGGAGTCCTTTGTTTCCTTTGATTCCTGAGCTGCCTTTCATGCTACTCTACACTTGTCATAAGAAAATGCCGCCCACTTCCCAGCACAAAAAGCCTGCCCACTCTTCTGATTAACCTTCTCGGGGGGATTTCTCTCCTGAAAGGCCATTCTCGCCTCCCTCCCCATCCCGCCCAGCGCACACACCGGCGGCGTGACCAGATCCCATTTTGCCCAACAGGCCCTGCCTGGATGAAGTGCCTTAGCTTTGACTTCCCTCTAAAACCTATTGACTGCCTGACTCATTCCCTCACTCAAAGAGCTATTGTTTCATCATCCTGCTTTACCCTCCCAAGCATACCAGTTAAAGTAATAATGATAGTAATATTCCAGTGAGTCATTTAAATATCTCGCTTATTTCGCAGCAACTACAGTTTACTTGTTGAATTTACATGGGTGTGCGTATAGCTTTGCATTCTAAAATTATTAACAGAATACGTCACTCCTGTTTCAGTAGTTGAATAGGCTTAATAACCTTCTACAGCATTTAGGTTGCCAGATTTTCATGGTCAAGCAAAGGAGGAAGAAGGGTTTATTTCTAGAATCACAGAATAATAACACTAAAATGGATCTTTCCACTTAGTGGATCTATTTTATACGCATCAAAATCAAGGCCCAGAGAAGTTCAAACACTTCTCAGGATTATACAGCGAGTGGAACAGTTGGGATGCAGGCTCAATCAACTTATTGACAGAGCCGGCGCTCATAGCCACATACTGTACTGATGATGAAAACACAGATGGACTTTGAACTCTGCAGAGCACTATCTAAAGAGAAAATATTTATTGATACAGTTGTTTTAATAAGTAGTAATAAAGAATGTGAAGCCACCTACTCAGATTTGCTGCAGGAGGTTGTTACACTGAATGCTGAAAGTAAATCAAGTTGTAGTGCGCCAAACTCCTGAAAATATGATGGTCCCGAGAGCTTGAGAGGAGAGGAAGCAAATACTGACTGTTGGAGAGGACGGTCATAGGTTTGGGCACCCGTCGCAGGGAGGGAGGTGGAAATGCCTTAGGGCTGTGCTTCTCAGCTTTCATGTGAATTACCTGCGTCTGATTTAGACGACAGATGCTGATTCAGCAGGTGGGCTAGGGGCTGAGGTCCTGCAGGTCTACTCAGCTCCCAGGTGATTTTTAAAATATTTATTTATTTATTTTTGGCTGCGTTGGGTCTTTGTTGCCGCGCGCGGGCTTTCTCTAGTTGCGGCAAGCAGGGGCTACTCTTTGTTGCGGTGCACGGGCTGCGGGCAGGGGCCACTTGGCTTCTCATTGTGGTGGCTTCTCTTGTTGTGGAGCACGGGCTCTAGGCGCACGGGCTTCAGTAGTTGCAGCATTCAGGCTCGGTAGTTGTGGCTGGCAGGCTCTAGAGCACAGGCTCAGTAGTTGTGGTGCACAGGCTTAGTTGCTCCGTGCCATGTGGGATCTTCCTGGACCAGGGCTCGAACCCGTGTCCCCTGCATTGGCAGGCGGATTCTTAACCACTGTGCCACCAGGGAAGCCCCTCCCAGGTGATGTTGATGTTGCTTTTCCACGGACCTCGCTTTGATTTAGGATTTAGGGATTCAGTTTCAGAAGCAAAAAAGTCAAAGGAGAGGTATAGTACCTGGAGGTGGCGTCAGGACCCTAGGGCTGGAGTCCCAGGTCTGTCTCAGATTCGCTCTGTGTGAGCATTGGCAGATTTGTACCTGTCTCTCTTTGAGCCTTGGTTTACTTATTTGTAAACTAAGGGAGTTGTCCAGGACAGTCTCCATGATTGCTGAGGTCCCTTTAAACCGGGACGTCCTATGACTCAGAGCATTGCAATGAACCAGCCTACCTGCAGTCAGGGAGGTGAGTTGAGAAAGCTCTTGTATTACAGCCACGAGATCCGTGAGTCAGCAGTCTTCGTAGTGCCCCCAGCTGGGTGAGGATGGGCCTCTAATTTCCATTAACAAGCTCCAGACTCTTGCTCTTTCCTTTAGCCATATTCTTGAACCACGTGGTCCCAATTTTCCCATCCCTTTCATGCCACTTGATCCTTTACTTCCCCTCCTTGCAGCATCTGGCTTCCGCCGTTCCCTTGAAGTTGACCTTTTCCTCACCCTGGTTCTTTCATCATCTTTCCCCTTTTTGTGGCCTTGTATATGAGAAATGATTACAATTACAGTACTTTTTTTTTTTTTAAAGTAAAGCATGTCAACATTGGTCTATGTCATCACTTGGCTGATTTAACACAAACTCTTTAAAGACTGTGACATTGGTGCAGTGAGAGAGAGACAGAGAGATTTCCCCTTATCTGAAATGAAGTGATAGCATTGCTTTTAGGGAGGAGTTTATCAATTCTATAGAAGATTTTCCAGTCTGTACATACATACACATATATAAGTCAAATCTTCAACTATATTGAGACACACCCAGTAGATTCAGGATGGGGACTACGGAGGTCACTAAAACACCTATGTAGGTTTAGGAATTTAGGCTCAGTAAATACATTTGCACCAGAAACTGGCCTCAGTTCCAGCACACAGTACATTCCCAAAAGTTTGGACTTCTAGTAGGAAGAAGAAATAACATAGGCTTCAATGAGCATCCTGGATGAAACACACCCATTCTTCCAAATCCTTCAGTAAAACAAAATCTCCAGCTCCTTCCGTCCCTCAGAACTAGACCCTTCGGAACCTTGTGGTATTTCCCCAAATACCATAATTCTGAACTGTGACATCTGGTTTCCAGCTCTCCCAGGCTGGGATTTTTTTAAAGAGAGACAATCAGGAATTTTGACATTCTAAGCAACCACTCTGCATTTCTACAGGAGACTCACTACACTTCCCTGGCATCAGTACACACTAGATGATTCTGGCATTTTCTCCTAAACAAGGAAATGCCTCTTCTAGAAGGTATTTCAGATATGGTAGGACACCCTGCCCCCCCTTCCCTTAACTCCTTCACAAGCATCAGGGAACATCTAGACATCAGCGAGGCAGCTCCAACAGGGCCGTCAGATTGTCTGCAGTTTCCCTGTAGCTCTTCTTCACCACCCACCTGGGCTCAGGATTTGAGAACCAGGCCCGCTAGCCACAGTGTGCTGGACACGGCTCTCTATTTCTGACCGTGCCTATGACAGGGAGACCCAGCCAATGGGCCAGGGAAGTTGGAGGACCAGGTGATGCTGACAATCTGGGGCGGGGAGACAGAATATAACTTATGGGCAAAGGGAAGTGCTACCTGCTCCAGGGGTTCCAGAAATTTCCCCTTGGGGCAACAAGATGGTGGGCAGTAGCAGGCGGTGGTTAATAGCACAGGGTGTCATGGCAGATCGACCTGTATTTGACTGCCAGCTCTGGTCAGATGACCTTCAGCAAATCTGAGCACCAGCTTTCTCTTACATAAAATAGGAACATTAATAGCGTCTAAACATCATGGAGTGGCTGTTGTGAGTCTTAAATGAGATCATACATGGAAAGAGGTTAGCATAATGCCTGGCACGAGAGAAGTACTTAATGAAAAGAGCTATGAATACTATTCTACCTTTTCATCATGGACCAATAAACCAATTACTTTACAGGAAAAGGGCAGAGAATATGTTATTTCAGTGGACACAGGTAAATGCTTAAGCTGGTGCATAAAAGAGAAAGTCTAAAAGCTAATGAAGTGGCATCATAATAATGCTGGAAAGAACAGGGCAGAGAACAGGCAGCAGGGGAGAGTGAATAGTAAAGGCGGGAAGGAATCCCAGAGAGGCAGGTGCAATTCAATTCTAGACAAAGTTCTTGGTCTAGCAGAATGTTCATGAGGTCCTGAAATGACTACACTGCAAATAAAAATTACACAAAGGATAAACTGCGGTAATTTTGGAGATGAGTAGGGAGATGCAAATAAGAATCGGAGAAATGGACAGAAAATGCCACCTTCTGAAAAGAAAACTGGCAAAAATCAATCAAATTAACCATCTTTGATGTCTGCCTTTTTTCTTTTTTTCTTGCATATTCAAGTGTGGCTATCTAGTATACAGCATACAAAGTGACTGCAAAATGTATGGGAAGAGGTTATCACAGATCAATCACAGCCAATAGACTAGTTATACGGCAAAAAAGAAATGAAACCATCAATTTTAAAAGCAATTTTATGGTGAATATTACCAGTAAAAAGAAGCCAATTATGGCTTAAAAAATTCACACGGTAAAAAAAATTAAATCACCAGGAAAATTTGCTGTAGTAGAAATAACAGTTCTAAAAGAAAATTTGGGACTTCCCTGGCAGTCCAGTGGTTAAGACACTGCACTTCCAGCGCAGGGGGAGTGGGTTCAATCCCTGGTCAGGGAACTAAGATCCCACATGCTGTGGGATGCAACCAAAAAAAAAAAAATTGAAAAAAATTGGAAAAAAAAAAAGAAAATTCATAATGGCAGCTTTCATAATATTAAAAAAAAATCACAAAAAATCTTAGTTATAAATTTTACACAGAATAGAAATCACCCCAATAAAAATAATTTCGGTACAATAAAAATGGCAATGAGAAAAAATTGGAAATAGCGTAGCTTTACAATAGAGAAAATTAAGGTCTTAAATTCGCTTAAGAATGTTCTCCTCAGAAAGTATTTTCTTCAACAAAACTCCATCAGTGTTATTACAATCCCAGTGAAAATGTTTCTACTCTTAAACGTAGAATTAAGATGTCTTTGGGAAGAAAACTAACAAGCCAGGTGGGTGGTGAACACATCCTGTCTCCACAGAGCCCTTGCAGGAATTGCACTCTCTGGGACAGTGTAGACCTGAGCTAATGACAAGGCCAGTGCCTCCGTGGAAGCAGAAAGCTGACTGCCTGCTTCCTGGACGGCTCCTCTAGAGGATGCCCAGCCCAAGGACGGCTTTAGGAGGCAATGAAAGATAAACTCCAGGGTTAGAAATGGTGACCGGTTCTGTGTACTGCAAGGAAAATTCTTGGATGATGAGAATTTGACCAAAAGAGTGTGGGAGAGAGAGAGAAAGGAGAAGAAAGGAGGAGGGAGAGGAGGGAGGAGAGGAGAGAAGGGGGGGGGGGAGAGAAGGGGGAGGAGAGGAAGAGGAGGGAGAGGAGAGGGGGTCAGAGCAGAGGGAAGGGAGGCGCACACATGGGCACTGTCCAGCAGAGTGGTACTCTAGCCGGCCAGTAAAAGGTTCAGAGTGGAGACAATAATTCTTCAGCTTCTGCCATGGCACAGGTGAATTTTTTAAAGGCCACCTGGCTTCCTTTAATCTGATTCCATCCTCACCAGGTAGCCATTAGATCACTTATTTGGGGTCGGGGTTACCGTGACACGGGGAGAGAGTTTCCTAAATAACTAGCCTTGCTTTTGGAGCCCGACCGGCGGAGTGCATATTTCAGCTCACTGTTGCCGTCCCTGTCTTGGCAACCTCAGGATGGGAAGAGATGCACACGGAACAGAAGGAAGGAGGGAGACCCGCCTCTTTCCCCTATTTTGATCCCTGGAAAGGTCTATCCCTAATTGAAATGAAATGCTTGGAGCCCGTGAATGTGGTATCGTCATTTTCTCTAAGCCCAAATCAGTTGCTTAGTATCTGATCGTCCCTGAGTGAACTTAAAGAACTGAGTTTCCAAAACTAAAAAGTTTCCAAGCAGGACTCCAATGACCCCAGCAGGACCTCCCTGGACCCCTGTTGGCATTCTTGGCTGTCTTTTTAGCTGCAACATGAGTTATTGGGAAGGCTCTTTCAGAAGAAAGAAGTGTAAGGCGTTTCCAGAGACTTGGAACAGACTCTGAGACACACAGCCTCCTCTATTCCACCCACTTCTCTCCAGAAATCTGAAGACGGGGTAGCTGGTCAGATGCTTGGCAAATCTTCAATCAGCTCCTCAGATGGCTGGTTTCAAGTGGCTATTCTGGGTTTCTATACGCAGAGAAATACAATGTATAATTGGAATCAATAGCTCTAATAATAAAAAGTTTCCAAATCTCATTTTTCATTTTTCCTTCTTTAGAGAGCACAAAATAAACGTGCTAAGATTTCATTGAAAGATCATCTTATTTTCCACAGCCAAGTGATATACGGGAGAACTCCTTATAAAGCATTAGACCAGCTCTGCTGTTTATTTCCATCACAAATCGGGTCGCTTTTTATGAGAATCTGTGTGTATCGAAGGTGAAGAGAGAACCAAATGGGAAAAGAGGAGAATGTTTCTTAAAAATCTACGATTTACTGAGCTAATCCTGACGAGAACCTCACAGGCTCTGGGTCCTTATTCCCATGTTGAAGTTAAGAACATGGTGGGATGAGGTTTAGAAAGTGGACAACTAGCCTGAAGTCCCACAACCAGAGGACAGGAGAGCCTGCTTCCTTCTCCTCCATCCTCCTCCTCTCTCCTTTCCTCCCTTCCTCCTTTTTATTTTTGACAGCTCTGTTGTGGTATAAATTACATTACGTAACAGTTATCCATTGTAAGTGCACAATACAATGGTTTTAGTAAATTTATTAGATTATGCAACCATCATCACAATCCATTTTACACCATTTTCACCCCTCCAACAAGTTCTCTCACATCCATGTGTGGTCAGCCCTCAGTCCTATCCCCAGCCTGGACAATCCCTGATCTACTCACTTTTCTGAAAGTTTGTCCTTTCTGGACATTTCATATAAACGGAACCACACAATATTTAGTCTTCTGATTTGGCTTCTTTCAACCTGTGTCAACACTTTGCTCCATTTTACTGCTTAATATAGTATTCCATTGTGTGGCTTGACCACGTATTGTACATCAGTTCACCCACCGATGGACATCTGGGCTGTTTCCAGTTTTTGGTTATTAGTTATAATGCACATACAAGCACATGTATTTTCATTGCTCTTGGATATATACGTAGGCATAGAATTGCTGGGTCATATGGTAACTTTAACTTCTTGAGGACTTTTGAGGAAGTGTTTTGCAAAGTGGCTGCACCATTTTACATTCCCACCTGTAATGCATGAGGGTTCCAAGTTCTCCACATCCTCATCAACACTGTCAGTCTTTCTGGTTGGAGCCATTTTAGTGGGTGTCAAGTGGTACTGCACTATGGTTTTGATTTGCATTTCCCTAATAACTAATGATGTTGAGCATCTTTTCATGTGCTTATTGGCCATTCATATATATTTTTTGAGAAAATGTTCAATTCTTTACCCATCTTTTAATTGGGTTGTTTGTCTTATTATGGACTTGTAAGAGATCTTAATATGTTCTAGATACAAGTATGAAATATTTTATCAGATATTCGATTTGTGAATATTTTCTCCCAGTCTGTGGTTTGTCTTTTCATTTTCTTAAATGGTATCTTTTGAAGTACAAAAGTTTTTAATTTGATGAAATTCAATTTGTCATCTTTTTCTTTTACAGATCATGTTTTTGGTATCATATCTAAGAACTCTGCCTAACACAAGATCATGAAAATTTTCTCTATGTTTCCTTCAGAAGTTTTATCATTTTAGCTCTTATATGTAGGTCTATGATCCATTTAAAATTTGTGTATGGTGTGAGGTAAGGGTTCAAATTCATCTTTCTAATATGGACAACCCGTTTCTTTACTTGCTATGTGTTTTTTCAGATTTTTTATTTCTTCCTGAGTGGTTTTTTTTTTTTTTTTTTTGGTAATTATGGCTTTCTAAGAATTTGTTCATTTATCTAAGTTGTCTAATTTGTAGCATAAAGTTAAGATCCTTTAAATTTCTGTAGGGTTGATGGTGATGCCCCTGCATTCATTCCTGATTTTGGTAATTCACATCTTCTCTCTTTTTCTCTGTCTTTTTTTGGAGTGGAGGGTCAGCGGAGTATAGTTACAGGTTTGTCAATTTTGTTGATCTTCTCTAAGGACTAACTTTTGGGCTCACTGATATTCTCTGTTGTTTTTCCGTATTCTATTTCATTGATTTCCACTGTCATCTTTAATATTTCCTTACTCTTACTTGCTTTGAGTTTAGTTTGCTCTTCTTTTTCCAGTTTCTTAAGGTGAAAGTTTCAGTTTCTGGTGTTTTCCATGCTCCACTCCAAATCAAGTCAGCCCCTCAGACAGGGATGCTGCTGGTTTTCAGGGCTTGTCCTGTCCAGGTAGAACTTCCTCCCCTCTGAACGCAGGTTGGCGATTCGAGCAGCCCCAGGACAGAATGCCACAGACTCCCACTGTTCTTACCCAAAGTTCGTCAGATTTTCATGAATAACCCCTCCTCAAATTCCAGAGTCATGAAATGATTGTTTCTGACTATTCTGTCTAGGCTTATCATTGCCTTTCAGGGAAGAATGTGCCAGGTTACTAATTTCTGCCATGCCAAAGCCCTGTCTCTACAGCCCCTTTTCTCTCCTTCACAGGAAACAAAATTTGGTTTGATCCTTTACCCCATCTAGTTCTCTCACAGAATCTGTGTCTCTGGGGGGCGGAGACATAGGGGCAGAGCTGGTTTTTAAAAATTGCTTATGTTGAAAAATACTGCTCTGAGGTTATCAACTTTAAGAAAAAAAACAAAAAACTAAACAAAACAACAAAAAAATTGCACTTCAGTGAATCATTCAACTTCCTCAATGTTAATAATGGAAACTCTGTGCCTCTTAGAATCTGCATTCGTAATAGAGAATCCCAATGGCACTCTTTATTATCCACTTTGTAAGGAAGGCAAAAGACCCCCCAGTTCCTGATCTGGCTGATTCTGCAGATGCTTCTAGCACTAACAGGGAGGTGGGAGGGAAAATAGGATCACAGCACGAAAATGCTTAACGGCCAGTGAGCGGAGCTGGGCTGTCTGCACACTGCTTGAGTAGGAGTTTCGAGCTTGTGCCACTTTGACATGGGCATAGACTACGCAGTTTCTATAGGCCCCGTTCTATTCCTTGAAGGAAACTGGGCCTTCAAGAACAAGAACATCCCTAAAGAACAACGGATGAGACCCAGGAGACCTGGGTTGAAGGCTCTGGCTCTGCCACTTTCTCCCATTTAACCACTTTGGGGCTTCGTTTTCTTATTCGTAAAATGGGTGTAATAATAAAGTCTTCCTCACAAACTTGCTGGGATGTGATCAAATTCAATGACCGTCATGGATGGCCTTTACAGATTATTAACAAGCTATAAATGTAGGATTTAGATTATGAAATAATACTCTGTGTTCAAATCTCAATATGTGGTGTCAAAGAAAGAGACTGTCTCCCCACTTCCCTACCTCAGGACACAAGGAGGCTGCAGCCCAGCAGACAACTCACATACACTCCCATTATCGACTCCTTTACTGCTCCCCTCCCAGGTGACAGGGATGAAGGATGGAAGCAGATGCTCAGAGAAGGACACGGCTGTGCTTCAGCACTTGGGGAGGAGGACCAGAGCAGATGGTGCCTATCAAGACCCACACTTGTACCTCTTTATACTGCGGAAAGTGGGGGTCTTTCATCTGAGTGGGCTGTGAAGGGAAGCCCATTGGGAGAGAACTATTTCTGTCAAATGATTTTTCATGCCTAAACTTTATGTTCACACTGAGTCATCACAGCCCCCCGCCACGCTTGTCAAATTATCACTGTACCACAGCAAAGCTACACATTCACAAAGGCAAACTTTTAAGAGGAAGCTCTCTTTTTAATTAAAAAAAGGACTTGAAGGGTTCTTTGTATGAGGGATTAGGATTGGTTTTAATATCTTTAAAATGGATTTCTGTAAATTTTTAATCCTAGGATTTCCAATATCTAAGGAAAAATAAAGCCATTCATCTCAATATGTATCAGAAATATACATCTTTGTTATGCCTTAATAAAGGAAATGCTGGACCCTAGGCTGGATAAATAGGACAGCAGTCTAAGATGTAACGTTTCCAGGTTTATACCATGGAAACCAGAGCTCAGCTATGATGATAATAAAAGGGAATTAAGAGCAGCCACCAGGAACTACAGCTTTCACAACAGAGGCTCCTTCTCAGAGCAGACTCGGACGCTCGGGTTTCAAAGAGCTCGGTGGCAGTGGCCTGCCTGACGGCATCGCCAGCTTGCCTCCAGTGCGCTGGTCCCTCAGCCTTACCTCCGACCACTTTCCATCCCACCTCCTACTCAGGTCATCCTCAGACCAAGTGAGTGAAAACTTCGGGACTCCTCCCCGGGGACTTGGCACTGTCCAGTGCCCAGCCCCTCCTGCACGGGCTCCTCGTCTGTCCTCCCGCACTGGGGCTGAGCACAGGTGGGCAGTGACCAGAGGCTAAGGGCGGACCTTCAGGGTTACCTATTTGCCTTTCCAGGTCGGCGGCTTCATCGGGTGTGGCTCGCGGAAGGACGCCAGGGTCGCTGAAGCTGGTGCGTAGTAGGGTCCCCATCACAAAGAAGAACAGAATGCCACCGACCACGGGGATGGCAGGGGTGATTTTCACTGCTAGATACGGACAGCTGCCAGCAGGTTGGGAAGGCAGGAGGGGAGGGGAGAAAGAAAGGAAATACAATGTCAGTAATCAACAGTAATCACTCTGTATTTTCCAAGAAACAAACGGCTTTTTTGGAGAAGCAAAATTGATTTCCGTTAAAAATTCATCTATGTTTTAAGCATTTACATTTGGGGAGATCTGCAATTCTCTCTTGTGGACAATTTAACCCCCCCTTCCCAGCTACAATAATCCTCTGCTCCCACCATGCTACTCAGGAAAGACATTGGCAGAAAAATTAAAATAATCCTGCTTGCACAATCAATGTAAGATGCACAGAGCTTGCACCCTTTGTACTGTAAACACAGCACATGATTTATGTGATTCTCCACCCATCCCTGGAATTGCATAACTTAGGACGACACCAGCTTGGAACTGTCTTCATCAGACCGGGCCTTTCCTCCCTGGGTCAGACAACTCAGGGCACAGAACGCAGAGAACCACAAGCCACCCTCAAAAGGCAAGAAATCATTTTTTCAATATTTTGGAGCTAATCTATCCAAAAGAGGTTAATGAGCTATGGAAATGTACTTGCAGGCCGTTTCCGAAGAGGATTAAAAGGATTTAGGCAGCTGGAATATAATAGTCTCATGCTCTTCCAGAAGGCATTTGAGCTACCAACGGATGAACATGGTGCATCTTGATTCTATGAAAACCCTTTACTGTCCTGCAGTGAATGAACTGACACGCAGCAGGGGCTGTGATGAGTCAGGGAGAGATGCCCTTGGGACAGACTGACATCTATGCCAGCTGGCTCCAGGGATCCAGGAACCAGGGCAGCTTTAAGCACCACCCTGGTCCACTGTCATTGCCCCTTGACTCTGCAGAGGCAGTGAGAGGCAGAGTGAAAATTAGCTCGGTGCCTGGAGCTGAGTGAAGGATGGCCCTGCAATGACTCTGGTCAGTGTATTGTCACCACATTCAGTAACCTCATGGGCATCGAGGAACACCACACAGAATCATGGAATTGTAACATCCAGAGTGGAAAGCACCTCCTAGATGGTCTGCCTCACCAGGGGATACTCTTCCAGATACTCAAGACCACACAAAGAGAGGGAGCTGGAGAAGAAAGGGTTGGAAAGCTTTGCTCAAGAGGTGAGCCAGGGCGCTCATTCCTGGGGTGCTGGGGACAGCACCCCACTCCTGTGCAGTACTTGCAGGGAGGTGGCAAGGTCTCTGATGGGATGGCAAGGGGATGCTGGCAAGCATCCAGGCCTTGGGGACCACAGGCCATGGTCCCCTTTGCTGAGACCAACATCAGACAAGTTAGAGTATCTAGTTTTCGAGCAGCTGGTGACTCAGACAGGTCTATGTGGAGTGGTTACTGGGAACTCAAGACCAAGGGCCTGTCCTGAATCCCCTGCTCTGCAGAAACCAGAGACTTTCCAGCCACTTTAAGAAGATGGAAGGGCAACCCCAAACATGACTAGGTAAGGTTTCCCACCAGACAAGTGGACTGCGGTCTCCAAGAGAATCGCCTGATTTAGAGACACAATATATGTGACATTTCTGACTTCTGTTTCATCTTTCCCACACCAGCTCCCCTGCAGAAACAGAACAGAATGAACGACAGAAAGTATCAGATCACACTTGGGCTGGATTGCCTGTTGTGACTTCTCTTCACAGGATTCATGGGAAACCATAAAAAACTATTAATTGTCTGTCCTGCATCAATGTCCCCGCCCAGGGGCTTCCCTGGTGGTGCAGTGGTTGAGAATCTGCCTGCTAATGCAGGGGGCACGGGTTCGAGCCCTGGTCTGGGAAGATCCCACGTGCCGCGGAGCAGCTGGGCCCGTGAGCCACAACTACTGAGCCTGTGCATCTGGAGCCGGTGCTCCGCAACAAGAGAGGCCACGATAGTGAGAGGCCCGCGCACCGCGATGAAGAGTGGTCCCCGCTTGCCGCAACAAGAGAAAGCCCTCGCACAGAAACGAAGACCCAACACAGCCAAAAATAAATATTAAAAAATAAATAAATAAATGTCCCCGCCCAAACTCCCAGGCACTTAGAGCCTTTTTGAACATCCTCAGAGATTCTCGTAGGAAAGTGAATTTGGCAAAGAGGACAAGAAGATATACAGAGATTGCTGTGGAAAAAAGGAATACAAGAGTGTCTAAGCTGAAGAAATACCCTTTGTGAAAGCATTCACTTTAATTATGGAAAGGACTTTTTTAATCCAATGGATTTTGTTGCATAAAAAAGAGTCACTGCTTTTCCTAGAGTGCTTTCAGACAAACACTAACATAATTAAAACTCTTTAGTGGGTTTCCAGTTTTTCTTAAAATTTTGATTTTATAATTTTAGGTACTGAAAAGCTTCAAATGAAACACTTTCCTGCAATAGAGATCCACTAGTTCTGAAAATGAGAAAGAAAACATTTAAAAGATGGTGCTGCTTGGGGTGAATCCTGTTTTTGTTTTTGTTTTGCCTTTGGGAGCCCTTCTTTTATTGGGAAATAAATACAGAGTCAAACAGGTGGGCCAGCCCTACAGCCTAACACAGAACTTGCATTTCAACTTGACACACGTAGAGAATAAAAGTCTTGTCAGGAATTGACCATCTTCCCTTTAAAGATTCAGTATAAAGTGACAATCAAAATCCCATTTAATACTGCCCTGAAATGTTCACATGGCTGCATCCCAGCTCCAGGGTACAGTGCAGTGCCAGGGGCTACAGAAATAGATACCTTTTCAAGGCGTGTCTATTACGTTAAATGGAGCATGTTCGGACTGTGACATGGAGCTTTTATGAAGAGCTGGAGATAAATATCAGTTGCAGCAAAGTCTATTGATTAAATCTCTGACTGTGATATCAATCAAGCTAATATCAAGGAACTCAAACTCTAAAGAACATTAAAAAGTATCTGTGTCATAAAATATGACATTATCTTTGTTGCTCTTATTGTCATATAAAAAGCAACCTGAAATTGTATTAGGCCTTGACAATGTGCTAGTGTACCACAATCAGAAATAAACACAGTCCATATGAAAGGCACAAAATTGACCCTGATACTAATAAATTTCAATTTATATAGATTAACCTTAAAATTTTTTTTTAGTCCAAAAGAATCTACTCTAGGTGGACCTCTTTTTTTTTTTTTTTTTAACAAAATGGTTAGGAAAATGATCAATAGTGTAGAGGAGAATTTTTTCTGAACTTAAATTCAGAATTCAACAGAAGAATGCCTGGTTGAACAAAGGCGGACAATACAACAGGCCAACTTTTTCCTCTTTCTCATTATTAATGAGTTTGAATAAGAAACGACTGCAACAGTTGTTAAGCAGCTGCACCCAGGTCACAGCTGGACAATATTACCTGGACAGACCAGCCAGTAGGGTGTGATCCACCTCGGGTGCTTAGGGGTGGAATTTATTTAGCTCCATTTGGCTTCTCCAAAGATGGATACTTCAGTGCTGTTGGAACCCTGCTGTGGAGTTGATTTAGTAGATCTTAGGTTACGGTGTATTTGTTTTTCCCTTTTGGTTCTGAAATGTAACTTGGTTGACCTCAGAGTTTGCCTGCTCACAGCAAGATGTCGTTAATGAGCAAGCCATGTCCTAAACGGTTTCTTGTTGTCCCAAGTGCACCGTATGTAGAGCTACCCACTGCTCCAGGCTGATGGCTCTGGACGACTCCCACCGCCTCCACCCGCCTCTCCCCACCTCCCGCCGAGGATGTCTGCTGCCCTTGCCAATATCTGATATTCAGAATTAGAGATCAACGTCTTTAACTTTTCTGTCCCCTGGCACATTCTCATGGAGGAGACAAGACCCTGTGATTTAAGTTGTTTGCACTTGAGTGTCAATTAATTTATTCAGTCCTAGTCCGGGAAAGGAGGAAGATAAAGAATCTAGTTGATGGGTAAATGCCTACCACCCTGTGAAAAACTCAGATGGATCCTGACTTTTCTGGTCATGAGATGAAGGTAACAGGAAGTCCTTCAGTCACTTTAAGTGGCAGACAGTCTCATCAACTATTTCAAAGTGTAACAATCCCAATTACCAGTGGAAATTTCTAACTTGGTTTTGTGTTACACCTCCTCCCCCTCCCCAGCTGGCCAAGTGCCGTTTCTGGCCCCTCCGTGGCTGGAGAAGAAAGGACATGGGGGTAGGAAGGGGGCCGGGATTTGGAAGCCCCGGCCAAAATTTGGAAGGCGCTGATTTGTAAGCTCTGTTACAAGGCAGCTTTGTGTTCTCTGGGTCTACCAGATGTTTAAACCTGTCCCTCTGGAGTCTGAGTCCTTCAGAAGCCTCCTGGAAGCCTAAGGGCGCTGCCCGGGGGTACCCATCTCCTCTCTCCCTCTTCTTGGGTAGAGAGGAGACAGCCTTCCTCCCGCCCTAAGGCCCATCCTTCCATCACACTGTGGCCCCATTCCCCGCCTCTCATGAACCTCAGGAGTACTGCCCTGAATTCCTCGGCTCTCTGCTTCTCGCCTGGGGGACAGCAGAACAGCCATCTCAGCCCTCTGCCTGCCCCACTTCAGGTTACCCCAAACACACCGACAGATCTCTGTTCCAAAGCCTGCGATGACCCCCCCTTCTCCTGCCAAATCAAGTTCAAGCTCCTTCTCTGGCGTCCATACCCCATGGTGCCTTGTCTCCAGTCTCCCCTTCTCATCTCCTGCTTCACCCCCATTTTCACACATACGGGGACAGCAACCCTGACCCCTGGCCTTCCCAGAAAGGCGCCTGCCACCCAGCCCTGGTGTCTGGAACACCCTCATCCCTAACTCAGCTTGTTAAAGCTGCCCCAACTTTCAAGTTCACATAAGGACTTGGTGAAAAGATTTTCTTGGCTCACCCCCGAGCTAAAGTGCTGGCTTCTTTTCCTAAACCTCCGTAATATTTTTGTTTGCTTCTCTCGATGGTACTTGTGGCTGTTTGTGGACATGCCTCATGAACCTCACTGGACTGCAAGTCCTGGAGGGTGAAACTGGGCCCTGGTCAGCATGTGTCCTGCACAGAGCCAGGCACAGTGCCTCACACAGGGTAGGTATTTGACGACTACTTGTTGAGTAATTGAATGAATGAGACCTAGTCACTGAATTTACAGTAACACAGAAAAGAGCAGGAAAGTCAAATCAGCCATATTCTCAACATCGACAATGTACCCTGTGTCTAGAACTTGCTTCTCTAACTTCTAAGCCTGCTAGGTCTTCAAACAGGTGCGAAGGATCTGCCCTGTTCAGGATGCTTCCGCCACTGAGAAAAGGTGGGATTGCACACACTGAGTTGAATGTGTGCAACACACTCTAAAGTTGTAGCAGATGAAGCAACGTGTGTTGGTACAACTTTGCGCAATACTAGGTGCTCTGTGACAGTCACCCGTCCTACCAGCCTCTGTATTTCAAAGGACAACGTTGAGTTGCTCATTGAAGTCTTGGACATCGCTCTCTATAAAAGCAGCAGAATTCAGGCCCCCAAGCAAACAATAAGATCAGTGCTGCACAGACACCTTCAAACTGCTGCTCAGAAAAAGCCAAGAGCATCTGCAGTCCTGCTGGTAAAGACAAGGCAATAAGCAGTCGCGGCCCACGATGGCGATCACGAGACCTCCGTAAGGAGGCAAGACTGATGGGAAAATCTCAGCCAACCCCCAGCAACTGGCACGACGTAATAGCTGAAGCGCTGCAAGGGGCAAAGAAAATGCTTAGCCCGAGCTCAGACAACTTGAAAACAGCTCCTTCACATTTCTGAGCAACTGCGGATAGGCTCTCCAATCCTGAGTGCCATCTGTGATGAGGAAGACTCCTTCCCCCGAGGGCCTGGATTTGATACAAGATGATGATGCAGCTGCCAAAGACATAAACACCAAATGAAGTCCTCTTTCAGTCTGAAGAACTGTGACCTATACACAAGCCAGGGCCGTGTGGATAATAGGCTACCAGCACCTTAGTCTTCATAAAGCTCAATGGGAAAGTGACAGGAGGAAAAAAAAAGAATCTGAAAGCACGCATTTTCATAACATAAAAGAAATGAGCTAATTTGGCACCAGATGCAACAAATGCTATCGTGATGAAAAGCCTGTACAGTAATCCCCTTCCTATCATATACATCAGTGAGGTGTTTGCCTTTAGATATGCTGATTAAATACCTACTACAGACTGTCAACTCACTGTACATTAGAGGTAAAGAAAGGTCCTTCCGGGTAATAATTAGAAAATGTAGCATTGCCAAAAGATTAGAGGGAATTTTTTCAGTTCTAATAGCAATCTTCTCAAAACTTTAGGAAAAATAATTATTTGTATTTTGATGTTTATACATGAAGGATGGAACCATTTTCTGGGTGCTATATTATCTGAGACTATGCAATTAGTGTATTATGTCATTAATTATGACAAAATTATTTTACCATCAAACAGATACTGACATTCCAGAATCAGCACTCTCGTTAATTCTGTATTTCTATTTAGAAACTGGCTCGCAGGTTAGAATTAACTCTCAGTAGAACTGATTCCCTGGATGAAAGTCCTGGGGCTAAATTAGTATCTTAAACATTTCAGATAGGAAATCTGGATTTCATTATTGGGTAGCTAAGTCTCTCTTTTTCTCTACAGGACATTCTTTGGGAGAAGATTAACTTGACTTGAAAACCAAACCAAAACAAAACATTAAGAAGATGTAGCAGAGACATTAAGACCAAGTGGCCTTTAGAACAAAAAGTAGAGAATCTTTTGCCATTGATAACAGATGTATAATATACCTGCCCACAGGCCGTGACTGACCCTTTGAAATGTAGGAAGGTGAGGAGAAAGACATAGCAAACATGTAAGGGTAATAATATTACATAACAACAACAACAAAAGTAGAGAATCTTTTCCCATAGCAAAACAATTTGAGTCATCTTTTGATATTTTGCCTGCAAATGGATATGCATAGAAAAAAATATCCCATTAATTGTAGCTCACGACCTCTGACTATAACATGACCTATGTTTGACATTTTTGTTCTGTCCTGTACATATGAAAGCATAAACATGAGAATAACTATTCTTTATACATAGAAATGAGGTACGCAATTAAAGTTGATACTGAGGGGGCGTGGCCTTGCTTTATCGATGCCACACTCCAACGAAGGAGGTTCCTATATTTCAGAAATCACAAAGTTCAGCTATTATTTTAAACGTCAGAGTCTTGATTGCAATGCATTTCAATAATAAATAGTTAAGGCAAATGATCATAAAATGAAATAATCTGAGCCAATGACTCACACGTCTGAAATAATAACAGAGTAGTACTGTGAGAGTAGTAATAAAAATGATCTTTTTCCTTTTCATCTGAGTCACTGTAAAATAAATGTATTTTTCATTTATAGGCAGGAACATAAACACCATTACTTTTATGATTTGTTCCTTAATCACATATTTAGAAATAAATGTACCACTACAGGCCAAAGATAAGCACATTACTTGGAGACAAATAGAGAAAAAAGTGGACTCGGAAATAACATCCACTCACAACCGTAGAATGGGAAAACCAGACGATTTCATAGAGTGCCACCCCCGCCAGACACCCCACAGCAGCGCCCAGTGCTTGAAAAGCCCCTTTTTAGCAATCGCACGGAGTGATGAATCTACCAATGTAGAAGGAGGGAGTTTAAATAAATGGACACGGGGACCAAAGGGGAAGAATATAACAAAAGGACACTGGAAGGGAAAGCTCAAACCCAGAGAGAAAGGACGGGGAGAGGAGAACTCCACGTAGAAATGTATGGACCGTGAAGATGACTCAGGGTGTCATCAGAGGCTCCGCAGCTCATCTTTTCACCAGGCTACGGCTACTTCCTCATCGAGAGCAGTAGCTTTCGGGCTTATGAAGGGAAGGAAGCTGGTGAAGCTCTCCCTACCCAGGAAAGGACGGTAGCTAAGGACTCCGCTTTCTCCCCGCAGGCCTCCTGGCTAGATGTGGTTACAGCAGGGATGTCTGCACACAGCACAGTCTCGCCTGAAGCCTGTGGAGCTCCTATGTGACAAAATCGGTGTCATTATTCTTAATTCAGGGCCTCCCAGGCCACCCAGACAGGTCCAGCTATAGACACAGAACCTGGGAGGCTATAGTTTAAAAACACAGGCTTCAAATCACAGTGTGTAAACAGCCTCATCTCCCCATCTACTATTGAGAATGTGCAAGGGTTTGTTAGGGAAAACTGTGGTGTTTCAAACTTTTTTGGCCAAGTGATTTTGAGTTTGACTTAAAATTCCAGGAGGTCCCACTGTAAAGCAATTATACTCCAGTAAAGATGTTAAAATAAAATAAAATAAAATTCCAGGAGGCCAAAGGCTTCTGGCTAGTGTGTGGATCACGGGGAGGAAAGCCAGCATTTCTCTGCCCCCAAACTGGCTCTTTAATGACCTAACGGGATTACGTAGGCATGGCAACCATACATCCACTATCCATGTACATCCATGGATGTACACGCCATACATCCATGGCAACCATACAAACAATAACTCACATGATTGTTTGTGTCATTTTCAGGAGTACGGCTGCCGAACTAATTGGCCATAGTAACTCCATCACCTTGCTTTCAGTGCATCCTGGACCCATAAGAAATTAGCGGGGCAGGAGAGGTCCCTGCGGAAAGTTCCCTGCCTCGGGGCACGCTAGGAGTGTGTTCTGGGCGAGGCCTCTGTACAGAAGGGCCAGAGGAGAAAGCCGGGATTTGCTCCAGCCGTAAACAGAATTCCAAGGTATGGTTGCTTCTGACCCTGTTTTACACCTGAAAGGGTGGCCACTCTCCTTCCATTTTTGACAACTCTGTACAGGAAAGTCTCAGTGGGTCTTCAGCTCTATTCGTAATTCCTGATTTCATCAAATCTAAGGTAGCCCAACTTTAAGATGTACCATTAAGGAAGAGTGTACCCAATAAGACAATATTCTCTAATCACTGGGAATCTTTATTTTCTACTTATCTAAAGAGCTATTTTAGATTGATTTAGACACCAACTTTAAAATCATACACCGATGGTGCACATATATTTTTAAAAATGTGAATGAAATAAATTGGTCAAAGGATCCCTAAAACGTCTTCATCGTTTTCTGAATGGCTCTTTGACTCAGCAGGCGTCATGGTCTGAGGTTTCCGGCATAGAACCGCCCTGCTGCATCCAGAGCCACAGCTTCCTGACTCCCCTCCTCGCCTCCGGTCCTGCCCCACACATCCATCCCATCTCTCATCTTCTACTCCACCCTCTCACCCATTCGTCGCCCCTCACATCTCTCTGTGGCTCTTGGAACGTTCCAGGTGGCCTCTGCTCAGGGCTTCCGTCTGTGCTGTGCCCTCTGCCTAGAATGCGGTTCCTGCAAAGCCACAAAGCTCCCCCACCTCCTGCAAGTCTTCGCTCAAATATCACTTTCCCCGTAGAGCCTTCTCTGACCTCGCTTTGTAAAATCACAGCCCTCCTCACCAGCACTCCCTGCCCTCTGGGTCCCCTTCAGGGCTTTCCTTTTCCTCCTATCACTTACTCCACCTGGCAGAATGTATACACACTCACCTTCATACTGTCTGACTCTCTCACTAGAAAAAAAAAAACCTCCAAGCAATGAGGAATTTTGTCCACTTAGTTCGAAGATGTAACCCATGGTGCCTGGAATTGGGTCCAGCACATAGTGGCCTTCAATAAATATCTGCTGAATGAACTGAAAACACAGGATACAAAGTAGACTCGGGATGATCCCATTTTTGTTTCAAACACACATTTATATTCATAACTGGAAGAATATGCCCTAAGGTATTACCTCATTTTCCATGGTGAAAGGTGTGAGGGTGATTTTGTGCATAATGTGCTTTTTGATAGTTTCCAAACTTCTTAATCAAACGTGGCTTATTTTTGCAGTGGAAAAATATATGATTAAAAATAAGTGCATAAATATTCATCAAACTGAGACAAGTGGGTATTGCCAAAATATTAAAATCTCTCTGTGCTTTTCAAAAATCAACTATCAATAAAAAAGATGCTTGACAATAATTCATGCTACAGGTTAGATCAAAACCTCAGAAGGCTAAAGCCCTTGATTTCTGCAGGTTGCCCCGCATCAGATGGGTGTGTTTTGAGGTGTGGGGTATCATACATTCAAGAATACAAAACTCAAGTTACCTCTCATCTCAACTTGAGTCTATACACCATTTCTTACAGGAATGTGACTGGAGGAAGTTATTCTGCCATCATTGTGGATTTCTACCTTAAACTGGACATTTATAGATTAAAGGCAGAGACAGCTATACCCTGTTGTCACTATGTCACAGTGAAAAACAAAAAACAACCCCAAAGAGCCAGACACAGGCTCCCAGCAACCCCTCTGGAGATCCAGAGCCTCAGACTCACTGAAGTTTCCCTTTTCCTTTCCTTGGGTCGGGGGTGAGTCCAAGGGTAGCAGGAAGGGGAAGGGGATCTTTAGGAATGAGAAGGGATGGAAAGCTACACAATTTCAACCCCTAAACACTGGCAATGTTCTTGGAGTTGAACCCGAAGGCTAGATATCTCAGTTACAAGCATAGCTGGGGAATGGATTATTCAACCCAGAGACGTTTTCAACTAAATACAAATTAGTTTGATCATTATGTGTTTGAAAAAACCTTTATGGGATGAAGATGCCCTGTCCTGTTTTAGACTGCTCCGTGAACATCAGTGAGCCTTCTCCTGTCCTGAGACCCTCGGGGCATCAGGCTCTCTGCTGGGATGCGGCCCAGGGACGCCTCGGGTGTGGTGCTGCTGGTACCACTCAGCGTATAATTGTTGTTTGTGCAGCCTGTTTCCTCCTCCCTCCTGCTAGCTGTTATTCCCCGTGCTCCAGCTCTCAGCAGCTCCCCCCCAGGGCTTCGGTCGCCCGCCCAACTTTGGTAAAGCAGTGAACAAGGCTTTACACATTACTGAGGCCTCTGCCATGGAGTGTGCCCCAGCCCCAACCATCACACTGGGCCAAGTCCTCTCCTGCCAGTGTCCAGAAGTTACTGTGAAAAGTGGTCTTGGGTATTATGAAGAAGCACGAACTCAGAACATTTTGGCCTTTGTGTGAGTTTTGGAAAGTTTCTACAAAGATAGAGAGCAAGTACAGTGGATACTGTGGATATCCCATGTCGCTGAGCATCATTCCTTCCTTCACTCCATCACTCCACACACTTTTCTTGAGGACCAACTACACGCCAACACACTGGACCAAATGCTCGGGATGGACACAAGATCAAGACAGGATTGTTGCTCTCAAGCTACTCACAGTCTAGAAGGAGAGACAGACCCCAAATCAGTAAACTCCAAACAAAATAGCCAGTTAGGTGACAGACATAAAGAGAGTGTACTGAGCGAGGGAAGGGGATCAGCTCAGCGGGCCTGGATGGAATCAGAGAAGGTTTTCTGGATGGGGTGTTGATGGCCAAGCAGGAGTTAGACCAACAAAGAGGACGGGCATCAGCAAGGACAAGAAGCCCCCAAACCCTTCACTGTATTTACTGTTTCCAGACCTTCCATGCTTGACCAACAAGGGGGAAGGTGGAGCCTTATCAGCCCTACCTGGACTGGACCCCACCGCAGGGGCAACTCAGCAGGAGGTTGTTTAGTCACTGCTGTATCCCCAGCCCCCAGACACTTCCTGCTGCAGAGGAGGCCCTCTGCAAACATTTGCTGAGTTGAATTTGATATAATCATCAGAGCAGACCTGAGAGACCTGGGTCCATGCTGTGCGTGGTGAACTGCAAGGTGATTTGGAGCAAAGGTGGTTGTGCAGTTGAAAAAATGAAAGAAAGCATATATGGAGATGAGCAGGCATTCATTTCCATGCATTCGCCACTCCTGCCGACGGTTCCCTCCTGCTCTGCTAAAGCTCTCCTCACCCAAGCGTCACGGTTAACTTCCCCCCATCCCTGGAAGAGAAAGAGGGCACCTTCTTCCTTTTGCAAAGGAAGAAGAATTACTAAGTAAATTTTCCTTTATAATATTTCCCTAAGACTGCAGAGGAATTGAAGAGTGGTTTTTAACGTACCCATCATCACAAACCTCTTAGAAGCAGATAATAGAGGATAAATACAGGTTAGAAAGAGCCGATCATTTAGACAGAGATGCATGTGAGTTTGGACAGTTAAGCTATTTCACTCATAAGTTCATAAAACAATCCCTTTTTCAATAGTAGACAAACAATAATTTGAAAAATAGTACATGATACTTATATAAAATGGAAATACGGTACTTTTGACTAGAGAAGAAAAATGCTACATATGCAATTAAGAAAAAAAAGTTTTTCCCTAAAGGAGAGAAATGAACACAAAGTAAGGTGAACAGATTAACAAGCCCATGAACATTCTGACACCAAGTTGGAGGCCAGTGGGTGGAGACAACTTCAGGAGCACATATTTGGTAGGAAAGTGAACAACATGAAATTCACTAGGAGTTGTGGGCTACTGGGTTGCTGCTGGGGGCTGCAGATTTATTCTTACCCTTGTCTAAAGGGGGAGATGACTCACTAACAGATGATTCCTGATTCCCCACCAAAACGCTGCCCATGGAATGGAATATTCTCCTTTGTAAAGAAAGTGCCTTTGCACTAAAAAATGCATTTCTCTTGCCCGATGGTGGGGAGGACTCCTACCATGTAATTATCCAGCCCATTAGAAGGCAAGGCCAGAACAGACACAGACACAGAGGGAAGGTCCGCCCTTGCTAGACACACAGATGTGGTCAGACGGTTTCTAAAGTAACAGGCAGCTGGGCAGGGAGACTGCAGGGAAAGGATGCAAATTTCCCGGTTTTGATCGAGTACCTGTAATTTCAAATAGTTTCACATAACATATTTCATGTATTCTCTGCAAAAAGTCTATGACCTTGGTATTTTTGAGACCATTTTACAGATGAGGAAACTAAGCCCTTAAGAGGCTCACTAAGTTGACTGAGGCCATCCAGCTAGTAAATTTCAGGACCGTGTGGCTGTCTTCTAATCCCACGTGCCAGGGCACATAATCTCAATTATACCCCAGCGAGGTCTGCATTTCTGATTTGCACCCTTTACGCTTTCTTGGTAGAATACAGGTTTAAAAAGATTCTACCCTTTTATGATGATCTCAGTTACCCTCATTTTATACAATTAAGATGCCTAGAAAAACCTGAAACTTGATTTAGCTTGAAGGTGCCTCACCCAGTTTGGGGTGAATGAAGGCTCTGGAGTCATGGGTGACGGCACCTCTCAATGATGGATTGCCAGCAGATGGACAAGAAAGGAAACGATTCGTTGTCCTGCCAGAAAGACAGCTAAGCACAGGATCCTGACTGCTGTGGGGCGGAAGCCCGTCCAAGGAATGGGGTGGGGCAGCTGTGAGGGGTGGAGAGCCATGGCCACTAATGTGCGGGACACAAGGGAAGGGGCACAGGACATCTTTTGGTTTCTGCACCTCCAGGGACACACAGGATCTTACACCGTTCAAGATGCTCCCTGAGCTTCAGTGAAACTAATGAGGGAGTAACACCTTAGCGCTCCAAGGTGAAGAACGTTTCTTTTGGGCTCTGCTTCCCAATTCCAGTTGCTAAATAACCAGCTCCATAGTTTCTACGTAGAACAGAGCTTGTATTCCCAGAGTCCCCGTTAACCAAGCTCTGACGCTGAATGCTGAAGACTGCTCCTGTTATTTCAACATACCCTTATGCCACACAAAGGGAGTACTGGTTAGTTTTGCTTCAATATTGCGGGGTGGGGGGTGGGGGGCGGGGGCATGGATTCAGATGGATATAACGCCAAAGCTAAGTTTTCATTTATGGAAAAAGAGAAGCTTCCTAAAACCGCCAAGTTATGCTCAAGAAGTAACTTGCTTCCTGTGAGAAGAGGGTGGGGTGCAGAAAGTCCAAAGCCCCCCACTTCCAAGAAGCCAGTGTGGAACTGAACATACTGTGATATGCATTCCTATCAAGCAGGTGAGATGAAGAACCTCAGAAAAATATAGGCGGCAGGTGCCAGGTAACACCTGGAAGTCTGAGTATTTTTACTGGATACTACTAAGTACAATGATACACTTTTTATGAAACTCTTTGAACTCATTGGAAAAAAACAAAAAACAAAACCAGAAAAATACCATGTTGCTGTTGGCCAGTTGGTGCCTTAGCCACCCCGCTCACCGAATTGCGCTTTTCCAACAATATTCTTCTGTGGTTAAACTTTCATGTTGTCTCTTGTTTTCTTTTAAGCCGCACACTTCTCAGATAAAAATCTGTTCAGTTCAGTTTAAAATAGAACAGGTTCCTGAGGACTTTCCAGTGGCAAACATGACTATTAGTTAATTTTTAAAAAGAGGAGGCAGAATAACGTTCATGAGTTCTGCAGAAAATCGTGGAAACAACCTTAAGGGATCTAGTAGAGCCACATCTGGGAAAACCATATTTTATGGGAGATTCCCCAGCAGGGATTCAGGCAAAGGAAATCATGCCTGGCTCTTCCGATGGAATTTTTGGAAGATGTTACTATCATGAAAGGTACAATAAATTAAGTGACGGTGGCTGCATTCCTTGAATTTTGCCCAGCAGATGGCAAAGCTGGAGAATCAACCGGGAAGCCGGACAGTGATACGGTGGAGAGAGTGGAAAAGACCAGAAGGCATCATCTCCCACGGGACTAACCCCTCGTTCATCCGGGGCTTGTGCCACACATCGTCCAGCTGGTTTAAACAGTAAGTAGAATTAGCAGAGCCCCAAAGAGCTGTCAAGTTCTGAGGATGGTCTTCTAGATTTCCAGAGACACCCGCCTGAGAGGGCTGTCACTTGGCTGCCAGAAAGCCATCACTTCATGCCTTAAGCCCCTGTGAGACTTAATGATGTCAGATAGCAGAGCCCATCAAGCAAAGCCCCGGAAAACAGGGATCTAAACGCTCCAGGTGTGCCTACGTGCTCAGGGGCAAAATCTCCCGGCTTGTAATGCTTATTCTGGCCAGTTTCTTGAAGACTTTTTCAACCAGAAGTTTCCGTCAGTTTGGCTTTTGCCTCCTCTCCTTCCCTGAGTGGAATGTGTGTAGCTGCACACATGGAAGGATTTTAACGTTGTCTAAATACAACAGCAGGCTTTGCAAAGACACTTTTTTTTTGAAGAGAAGCGTTCTTGAACAGGATGTCTGGGTTGCAACTAGGAAAACAGGGAAACTGAGCAAAGGAATATCAATGGTGGCTGTTCCACGAATGAGCTGAGAGCTCAGCCCCTCCTTCAGAGGAAGCAGGAGGAGCCGCTGGTCTGGGAAGAGGTGGGGCCGCCCAGGCAGCAGCCCTGACGACGGCGACCGGCTCCCAGCCGAGGCTTCAGCTCCCAGCAACGGCAGAAGAGGCCGAGCCTTACTCAGGCCACGTCTTCACCCGGAGCTTAGGGGCTTCCCAGTCTGCAGGGAGAAGAGGCGTGGATTCTCCAAGGGGTTTGTGACCCCCAAAGCTCCCGTTACGGAGGGAGGTACGCGTGCACCCATCTGCCTGTACAGGAGAGCTGAAGATGCCGTCCGGGCGCCTCAGGGTCCCCAGCCTCCGCTCGCTGCCCTAGCCCCTCCCGCACGCGCCGGGGGCCTCTCCACGTCCAGCAGATGAAGCTAACGTCTGCCAGGTCAGAGGCCTCCAGCAGTTGTCGAATAACTTGGCCGTGAGCTCTGCCTGTAGGTCTTAGGAGTGGAACCAGCCTCCCCAGCGAAGCCTTGGTGCACACTCATGGGTCCAGCCAAAGGTGGGTTCGCACAATCCTGAAGTAAGGGCAGGAGTGAAGCCCCTTCCTCATCCATAAGCCTGAGGCTGGGCAAGACGCCGAAACGCTGAAACGACTTTTGTGTGAAGAAGAAAAAGAGCCCAAGGCAAACCTGAGAATGTGAAGAAGGTTCTGGAAGAAACTGAGGAGAGCGCCATCCCATCCCCAGCCTTGCCTGGAGTCTGAGAACTTGACCTTGGTGAGACCGGGTAGACTGACAGTTAAGACAAGACCCTGATCCACTTCCACACCAGAACGAGGGGGTGGGTCCAGAGGGCCACCAGGAAAAGTTCCACAGTGTTGTGGGAAGGCCTTGGGCCTGGAATCAGACTGACTGGCTTCTGATCTTCAATCTGGCAGTAATTCTGTCAACTTGACAAAGTAACTTATTCTCCTGAGTCTTAGTTTCCTCACGGGGTTAAACTGGAATAATGTAAATTATAGGTGATGACAGCCCCATTGCTGTTTTGGTTTGAGAGCTGATGAGTTACTGTGTGGAAGACATTTAGCAGAGCCTCTGGGTTTCTATTAGATCCTCCCTAAATATTATCCCCTTCCTCCTGTGAGAGCTAGTCTTGCACTTGTGTGGATTTCTGGTAATTTTCCACACTTCCCTGCTGTTCCTCATTTTGGTTTAGTCCAGCTGGCTTCCCAGCAGTTTACAGTAAAAGCCTCTGAGAGCTGTATATTTGCTTCAGAGGCCAGTGAGGCTGGGAAGAAGTTGGGCTTCCAAGCTCAGAGAGGAATTCAAGCAGAAAAGCGACTGGTAGCCACTGGAAGAGGGGGTGAGTGGGCCAATTCCCGAGAAGTCTGTGAGAGAGAGAAGTGTGTGGGGAAAGGGGGAGCAGCTTGAAACCAGTCACCTGCCCTGTGGGTTTAGCGGGCAGGAAACTCCATTCCCCACAGCCACTAAACAGCGGTGGGACTAAAAGGGGCAATATTTTCATGCCTTCTGATGCCCAGAATCGTTATAATTGAAACTCCATGGAAAAAAGTCCTTACACAGCATGGTAGGTAGCCTCTTGGATGGCTCCAGTGATCTCTGCCTCCTGGTATTCACACTCCCGTTGAGTGGGGGTGGCCCTAGAGACTTCTAGAAAATAACAAATGTGATGGGGCATCACTTCCAAGATGAGGTTACAAGATTGCAACTCCCCCTTGCTCACTGTCTCTTGCTGCTCTCTCTGAGGGAGGCCTGATATCATGCTGTGAGCCGTCCCATGGTGAGGCTCATGGAGCTAAGCTCATGAGGGTGGCCACTGGCCAACAGGCACATGAGTGAGCCTAGAAGCAGACACTCCCCCAGGCAAGCATTAAGATGACAGCAGTCCCAGCCCCATCATGATTTAACCCTGTGGGAACCCTGAGCCAGAGGACACAGCTAAGCTGCTCTGGATTTCTGACCCAGAAACTGTACGTAATAAATGTTTGTTGTTTTAAGCTACTAAATTCTGGGGTAATTTGTTACACAGCAATAGCTCACTAACACACATGGCTCTATCAGGCACAAACTAGATTTGGAAATGACATATGCCAAATAAAATGGAATATTCTTCTTTTTACAGTGAGAGAGCAGAATCAGTGAATGAAATAAATCCTCAACATCCTTTCTACCTGTGATTTCCTCTGACTAGCCAGATGGTATACAGGGATTCTTCCAGCTGTAAGGAAAACTTATAAATTATTCATTTGGGTTCTGTCATTAATTAACTGAAGTTTCAGTTACCTCTCCATGGTCTAATGGCTGTGCTCAAGGAGATACGAGAATTTTACAGAAACAATGACCAAGAAAATTTGACTTCTTAATATGTAAAAAAAAAGATACATATGAGGAACTAATATGGAAAGAGAAAACACGCTTATGCACAACCATATGCCAGAGAAAAGACCTTTAGGGAGCAAAAAACTGCTACCTATAAAAAGACTGCGAATAGAAGTGAAGTTAATAATAGAGTGAACACCAATAAACAATTCTGGCATTTCCTACAGATACTCTTAAATCTCTTTATTTACCCACAGTAGTTCTTTAATCCTGTGCTAGATACCACCAAACATCTAATTTCCTCCCCTCTTTTTATTTCCTAAGAAAATATTTCCATCTTTTATACCAAATAGTAAGAGAGAAACATTTACCAGTGAATCTTTGTTTTTTAATGAGTTAAGAGAAGAGTCTTTTTGGAATCAGGCAATGCCAACTTTTATGCCCTGGTGGTTTGAGATTATTGTGAGTGGCATAAAAGAAAAGAAGAAGAAAAAAAAAAAAGTCAAGAGCCTTTGTGGTGGGGCTTGCCCGGCAGCTGACTAGACAAGTCTGATACCCCTCCGCCCAGCCTCCCACCAGAACCCTCATGATGACACAGAAAGGACAAAATGCCAATAGCAACGAAGGCTGAAGATAAGAGCACACCACAGGCCAAAGTCCAGGGGGTTTCCATTAATGCCCTGTTGATGGCGAAGGGGGGCTGAGAAGGGCATTTTTGGATCACACATCTCAAAGTCCATAAACCGTAAAGCAACAAAGCAGATGCCTGCCAAAGGGCAGGAAAGGACCTTAACTCAGAAGGAGAAATTAAAATGGCCATCAACCTCCCTAGCAATCAAAGAAAGGGAAATTAAAAATACCGTCTGTAGATTTACAATGACAAATGCCCCTAAGGCTTCAGGGTGGGGCATGGGGGTGGTGTCCTCCCTCCTGCGTCGCACGGCCATGCAGGCTTTTTAGAAAACAGTATGGAAATCAGTGCCCACAGCCTGACAGCTTAAGGCCTCTTCTTTTTTAAACCTTTTCTGTGTGGCAAGAAGGAAGTGGGTGGGAGGATGGTGGAGGGAAAGAAAGAGAAGAAAAATATATTACAGTGAGTAGACTTCTAAAAAACCATTTAAAAATTACTTTTAAATTACTTTTTAAATAGTAAAAAAATTATTTTTAAAATGGTTTTGGTAGCCTTGTGAGAGCAGAAAAGAAATAGTTTCCTCAAAATGCATACCATCAAAAATTAGACTACTGAATTTCCTTTTCTAAGCCGATATTTCCCATGTTCGTTGTTTCTCTAAGATCACAGAAGCAGAAGAAAACAACACAACAGGGCCCCAAACAAGATCACACCCCTCACACGTAATGAAAGAGCTGATGTGAAAACCAGTGACACGGTGTCAAATCTATTCCTGTTTGTGAACAGATTTACCAGTTTCTCACTAACATCTGAATTTAATTTGAGATTAGGCATCAAGTCTAAACGCTAATTATCTGATGATAGAATTTCTTATTTTTAGTTGTTAAAGCCATTTTATCTGTTTGGCTTTTGACAAAATATTTGTTTTTATAAAGGCAGGATCTAATATTTTTAATGAATAGGTCCAGGGACCTGAAACAAAGACTGCACTTAATTTTCACAACAATCCTATGAGCAGGTGTTGTGATCAATGACGAAACAGTCCCTAAGCAAACTGTCAAAGGTCATCTAGGTAGTAAGTGAAAAGGGCAAATCCAGGACCAACTCATGTCACAGATGGGTATCTTTGTGCAGCCCAGCCTTGTGACTTTTTTCAAAAATACAATTTGTTACATACTCTAGAATTTTCAGGTTAATTAGGCTAATGCAACCATCTCAAATGTTTCCCCTTTATGATGTGGCCTTAGAGTTTCTATTTATTTCTTTATTTTCGGCTGTGTTGGGTCTTCGGTTCGTGCGAGGGCTTCCTCTAGCTACGGCAAGTGGGGGCCGCTCTTCACCGCGGTGCAGGGACCGCTCTTCATCGCGGTGCGCGGGCCTTTCACTATCGCGGCCCCTCCCGTTGCGGGGCACAGGCTCCAGACGCGCAGGCTCAGCAGCTGTGGCTCACGGGCCTAGTTGCTCCGCGGCATGTGGGATCCTCCCAGACCAGGGCTCGAACCCGCGTCCCCTGCATTAGCAGGCAGATTCTCAAACACTGCGCCACCAGGGAAGCCCGGCCTTAGAGTTTCTAAAGCAAAGCATTCCTTGCCGTGGACTGGGAGCGCTGATCAGTCAGTCATCAATGGAGGAATGACAGCTCTCCCTGGCTCCCAGTAGGGGAGACCTGTGGCAGAGAAGCCAACGGCCCAGCCAGGGATTTCAGGTCAGCACCTTCCTTACCCTGTCGTTCCAGGAACCAGAGTAGGCTTTTCTCACACCTAAGACGCCTCCTGCTCTAAAGGTAAGGTTCAGAGTGGAAACCACAGGAGTCCCTTACCCGAGGCTTCTCTCCAGAATTTCCTGAGCCTATACTCCGGGATGGGCACGGCGCTGGATTACTATGACTTCAAACGTTACTAAAATGCCTGACTCCAAACCATGAAGCAAAATGAAAAAGATCTGACTCACTGTGTGGGATCTTGACTCTACCTCCCTGGGTGTCCACTTCTTCATCTGTAAATGAAGTTGGACTGACTGCCACCCCACTGTGAGCCCTTGAATTCGAACATTCTATGGCTTCAAATATACATCTGCATGTACATTTTGTCATTCCCTTCTTCTCCAATTCACTTACATACTGGTAAACAGCGTGCAGGTACATTTTATGTGGATTTACATTGATGTGAATTTGAAAGGTGTATGATTATAAAGGTGTTACTAAAGCTTCATTTGATGTGCAAAAATCCAAATCCCTCTAAATTCAAAAAAATTATCAAGAACCGTTATCATTTCAAGGTTGGCAGGAAGTGAACTGTCAACTATGTTACACTACTGCCCCCTTTTAAGTACTCGTGTTATCCAGACCAGGACAGGGCTGGGATGGAACCCCGGAAACCCGACACCTCAATCAGACTCAACCTTTCAGATCCAAAGCGACCTTGTTCTGCAAATGCCCTTCCCTTCAACTCAGCTGAAATGTCACCCACTCCAAGAAGTCTTTCCTAAGCGACACTCCCAGCTCCTTAGTGCCCACCCTGGGCCATCAACATCCCCACTGCACTGTAGCTGCTGATTTTCTCATTTCCCTTTCTCATCAGGACTCTGTGAGTTCCCTGGGGGCAGGGACCAGTTGGTTAGTTTTTCATCCCCAGGACCTAGCAAAGCGACATGTTCAAGTGGGCACCCTGTAGACGTCTGTCTGATCGATCAAACAGCTGAATCCTTTCCTTTTACAGAGAAAGATCTGAGAGAAGGGCCTTCCCCGGACCACACGGCTCCCAGGGACCAGAGCTGAGACCAGAACCCATGTGTCCTGGCTCCGAGGCCTTCACCTGCTGGACACCTGGGACACGGATGGTTCTGAACCTTCACTCGATCAGTTTAAGTCGCCTCCAGAATCGATGTAAAGGCAGTTAATGTCTCTAGAACAACCAAGACAGTGCCCTTGAGAAAATTCTCTCTTCCCCACGAGCTCATCCCTCTGGACAAGCAGATAAAAGCTGCTCAGCACATACTTACTGAGCATCTTAAGATAAGGTCTCAAATAAGCAAAGTCTCACTTTTTTCCTTGCAATGTCCTACTTGCCTTGGTGTTTATTAAAATCAGATATTGTTTCCTACGATTGTTTCAAGGCAAAATTTGTCTCTTTGCTTCTAGCTTGAAGTAAAGACATTATCACAGTTTTAATATCAGGAATGGAAAAATACAATATAGAAAATAGGACTGAAACTTAGTTGCTACTTTCCCACACTGCAGGGAAAACAGCAACCAATCCGCCTCCACCCATGTGCCTGAGATGTTGCTAGCTCCTGTTGCCTAGCAGAGCAGGTTCGTGGTGAGTCAGCCAACAGAACACTGGCTAACACAGGGGAGATGCTGGGTGCTGAAGGCCTCAACAGGGAACAGCAGGAGTGATGCTCAGGTAGGTCCCCATCACCTGAACAGACCTGCTCACACCGGCTGCTGTGCGGCTTGCAGCCCTCCTCCTGCTGTGTCCCCCTTCACAAGCATTCAGTGAATCACTGTGTCACTACTTCCTCACCTGTCTCTGTCGTCCTTTGCTTATTTCAAGTGCATCTCTATGTGTATCTTTTCCTATCTGTCTCTGTCACCCTCATTCCCTTCAGCTCTAAAATAAAACTGAAGCATATTTTGTGTCATTTATTACGTGTAGTTAATAGACTGTTCTAGTCTATTTGGGAGGGCCCCAAACCACAGTGTAAACACTGTGCTGATCTCAGAGCACTGTGATGAATTCAGGGTGGAAACCATCACTGAGACCGGGAGGTGGGGGGCAGGAGGGGGGGTCCACAAACGCAAGGGCTCTCTGCTTAAATCCAGGTTCCAGGAGATGCATTTTGAGATGGAGTCTAAAAACCAAAGCAGCCACGTTGGAAAAGACTGAGAACAGGCAAAGGTTTCGGGACTGGGAATGGTCTGGGAACAGGGCTGTGTCAGCTGTGGGCCAGGGGCTCTGATGTGACTTACACACAGAAGCAACTGGCAGGTATTTCATCCCCTTTATGTCTTCTGTGAATTGTAACTCATTCCTCATCACAGCTTTCCAGGCCTCTACTCTACAAGCACCGAGCCCAGCACCACCTTGGCTTAGGTTGGTTGTGACATGCCCCCCACCACCCCCGCTGCCCGAAGAGCTGGACGGCCACACACAGGGCCCATAAGTGACCACCATTAGGTACCACTTGCTTGAATCCCAAATGTAACTACTAGTGGCAAACCCATCAACTTGGCTCAAGGAAGATCCAGCAGGAGCCAGTTCTTCACACTGAAGCAGGACAAGACTCAGGGCTGCAGTGAGATAAAAAGGGAAAGAAAAGCAAGGGCAGGTGGGTGGTCTTTGTTCTAGCAGGCCTCCCAGGCAGGCAAGGGAACCTCAAACTCCAGGAAAATAAACAAAGCTGCAAGTGGCCTGCTGTGTGTACAGAAGCCAACAAGGTCACTGACCCCTGCCTCCCCCCAGCCTCCTGCAGAGGGTGGGTCCGCATCCATGAGTGCTAGGGCGTGTGCGCGTGCACACACACACGTGCACACGCACACGTGCACACGCACAGACGCCTTTTCAAGCTGTCCACAGGTGATGACTTTTCCTACTGATCCGTTTGTTGTCAGTTGCCAGCTCAAGCTGTGGCCAGCAATGGGGGCTTTGATGACGAACACAGGCATTGCCTACAGCAGCACTTTAAAAAAAAATCTATCCTCTCTAGGTGATGACATTATCTTCTTGAAAAATAAAAAAGGAAAAGCAAATGCCAGCACTGTTTCTGAAATGCAATAAGTGCTGAGACGGTACACGGCTCTGTGGATGAAGGCTGCAGTGTGAAGTAGGGCAGGTACCTCCCAAGGACCCTTCGTTCAGGGCTGAGCCTGGCTGATTTCCTCAGGCTCAGAGGTCACTGCTTTGGGTGTAGGTGACAGAGTGTCAAGACGCACTGTATGGGTGACTGCTTGGGGGGTACTTTAGGGGAGATGGCTCTTTGGGGTACAACCCTCCCCATCACACTTGCCTAGAAAGCAGCCAGTTCCACTAGGAATAACAGTTCCCCGCTTTTGGGGAACCGTTCTCGGCTCATGATTTCCTGAGGAAGGGCTCAGTGACATAATGATTGAGGCAACAAAGGTGACAAGGAGCCCTGGCCTGCACCCCACGTTCACTTCAGTGCCACTGCCAGATGCCCAGGGACGCCTGCTTCCTGGGTGCAAATAACCCCTTTGCCCTCCACTCGGGACTCTCAGTACTCACTCTCATGACATTGCTGCAGCTTTCAGAAAGGAAAAATAAAAGAGACCCTGCCGTATCCTTTCCTCCCCAGACACCACCATGTTGTAGTGTCCATGTACGGCAGATGGGGTAGGTGCGTGGGGACAGATTTCTTCTGGAAGACGACAGTTGCACCTGCAGTGGTTTGGATATTTATTAACTCGACGCATCTCACTGTGTCTGGTGACTCACACAATCCCAGGAAGGCCCACAGAGCCTCCGCATCTGCTAGCCTTTCCATTCTCTTGCTTTGTTGCACCTCAAACCTGATCTTCTTGCTCCTTGATTTGGCCTTCCTTGCACAATTCCCCTAGCGTGGAGGGATGTGGCAATAGTAGAACAGAAATTAGCAGCCTTAATTTTCATTTTTCATTGCAGCCCAATATTTTAGGTCCCATTTCCTCACCAAAACATTCATTCAACTAATAATTATAGATTACTTAGTACAGGGGTCCCCAACCCCCAGGCCGCGGACCGCTACAGGTCCACAGCCTGTTAAGAACCAGGCCACACAGCAGGAGGGGAGCAGCGAGTGGACAAGCGAGCGAAGCTTCATCGGCCGCCCCCCATCACTCGCATTACCACCTGAACCATATCCCCCCCAGAAAAATTGTCTTCTACGAAACCGGTCCCCAGTGCCAAACAGGCTGGGGACCGCTGACTTAGTACACGGATTAACAGTCTGGCAGGAGAAGATGGGCCAGGTCCACAAATGGCACCTTGGTATGGCAATAAGAGCACTGAGAAAGGGCACTTGAGGTCTTGTAGCCTGTCCCCGGGGGTGACAGGAATATACTCCCAGAACTCTGAGACAAAATTACTTTAAGAGCAAACTTAGATTGATTCAAAATATAGTTGCTTTCCCCAACAACATATACAAGATGTTCATAGCAACACTATGAGCACATCAATAGTAGGATGTATTCATAAATTATTACTATAACGAATATTATACAGCAATATCAAGGTACTAATTCCAACAACGCAGACACATCTTACAAATATAATGTTGAGCGAAAAGAGAACACTGTGAGTTTCATTTATATAAAGCTCAAAAACAATCCAAATTAAACCTATGATTTATTAGAGGGGAGGACAGCAGTTCCCCTTGAGAAGGCAGTGGCTTAGGGGGGCATGAAGGGGACTCGTGGGGTGCCGACAGTGTTCTCTTTCTTGCTCTGACTGCTGGCTCTATGACGCCGATAACTTTTACTGAGCTGTACTCATAATTTGTACACTTTTCTATATGTATATTATATAAAAATATATATAATATATATTTAAATATATAAAATATATAAAAATGTTTACTTAATATACGTACACATATACTCGTGTTTGCAGTCAGTGCATATAGTAGGCAGCTTTGGAAGTAACACGAGAGACTGAAAATGTGCCGCTACAGAAGCCTGGGATGCTCTCCGTTCATCGTGTGTGATCTGGCACAAGCTCAGAAAAGAAGGCCTAACTGTGATTATAATCATGCCAGCGAGAGTGCAATCAGTTACCCTGGCTCTGCTCAAAAAACAGTGAAAAAAGACAGTCAGCTCCAGCTCACCCTGGATGAAGACAGCAAATAAACTCATGTGGATTTGTGTCAAAAAAAAAAAAAAAAAAAAAGTCACTGACCCACACTCCTGAAATCAAATGGAAGCCCAAGGAAGTAAAAAGCAATTTAATGTAACCAACTTGTTTGCTCGAGAAATGTGAACATTCTCCTCGTTAGCTTATTAAAATTAAGAGCAGGGAAAAGAACAGTCTATTAACTACACGTAATAAATGACACAAAATATGCTTCAGTTTTATTTTAGAGCTGAAGGGAATGAGGGTGACAGAGACAGATAGGAAAAGATACACATAGAGATGCACTTGAAATAAGCAAAGGACGACAGAGACAGGTGAGGAAGTAGTGACACAGTGATTCACTGAATGCTTGTGAAGGGCACGGGCTTTTACACTGATCACCTTAGATCACCTTATTAATGTGTCCCATAACCCAGGGGCAGAGATCGAATCCCCTTTGTACAGATTAGGACAATGAGGTCTGGGAAGGTTAAAAGATCTACTCAAGACCACATTGTTGGTAAGTGGAAGGGCTGTGATCCACCCCAGGCAGCTCAGCTCCAAGGCCATTGCTCTGTACCGTGTCTGGACCACTTGTTTGTTTCGAATATTGCTGTACAAGGCATTATGTGTGTATGTGTATGAGTGTGCATGATAATTTAAAAAAATCATACATATATTTTGTTTTGTCTTGAAAGGTTAATATATTCACATAGCACAACAATCAAAGCAGTATAACAAGAAAAAAAAAACTGTGAAAAGGATTTGGAGACGAAGTTTGCAGTGTTTGTCCCTCACTGACCATCAGGAGGGCAGGAATATTCTGGTCAGTAGAGATATGCTCAATGGAGGGGGTCACCAGGTCTCGCCATTCTCGGACGACGTGTCACATAAGGTCATCTCTCCCTTCGCTCTCATTGCCCACTTGCCAACCGCCTTCCAACAACACATTCAATGTCCCCAGCTTGGCACACACTGGAGAGGTGAGAATATTCTGTCACTATAAAATGGCCGCACTAAATTGATTGGCATCCTTTTGATACCACAGACACCCGAGAGGCTCCTGATGCGTTTACACTTCTGAAAACAATGACAAAATGGAGCTCACGGACCTGCTGGGTCAAGGTCCAGACCTTGGCCGATGGAGATGCCACCAAAGCACGGCTCCCCTGAGCCCCAGCCCCAGACACTCCCATCCTATTGGAACTGGTTACTCAAGGCGTGTTTTCTGTGCTTGTATCATAGGTGGCCACTCCCCACTGCCCTGAAGGAACAGAGGCTGGTCAACCTTTCCAAGGTCAAGGTCAGCGAGACTTTAATACACAGAGAAACCAAGTACTACGTTGGGAATCCCGGGCACCCTTTCCAGTCTGACTTCTCGTTGAGATCCGAATATTAAACAACAACGATCTCATCTGAAGATATTTTTTGCTGTACTGCCCCCTGAAGCAGAGCCCTCCGTCCCTGCCCCTCTACAGGAAGCCCAAAGCCATGGCAGCCACAGGGGGGCATGCGGGGTCTGCTCTTTGCACAGCTGACTGTGAGCACAGGTGAAAGTGACCAGGGGCGTGGAAAGAGGAGAGTTACCCCCCGACAGCCTTCTGACCACGGAGGTGGAAATCCCCACAGAGGAGACGGCAGGCGGGACCCCCCTGCACAGGGGCAGCGACTCCATCCTGGACCCCGAGAGGGCAGGGCAGCTGCAGTCAGTGCCCGCCTAACAGCCATGAGCTTGCTTGTTTGCTTGTTTCCAAAGGAACCGGACAGCCCAGAACCCATTCATACCCGCGTGCCTTCAGTATGTCACATCCCGGCTGTCTTTTAACCTCTGAATCTACAGTTCTCACACTTGCGCATGAAAACTCAACTCATTTTGCTCCTATAGACAGAGCCAACTCTGGCGAGGCAGATTCATTCAGGAAGACGAAGATGATCACTCACTGATGTGAGAAAGGGCGAGGGCTGTGACGTCAAGTGTCACAGTGGGAAGAGCATGGGGGTCTGAGGCCTCCGACACGAGTGAGACCTTGGCCAGGCCACTCTTCTCTGAGCCACGACTGCTCGCCCATAAAATGAGGGGCTGGAAATCCATGCCTCTAAGTTCTCTTCCAGATGCATGATGGATGGTAGAGAGCCTCATCTTCAGGTTATAAAAGACCTGGATTCTGAGCTCTGATTCCATCACTAGCTGTGTGACTCAGGCAAGTTACCTAAACTCTCTGAACCTCAGTTTCTTAATTTGTGAAACAAAAGCAATAATAATCATATATAATGATAACATAGTATATAATATACAAATACTATAATGCTACAATAGTAATAATGAAGATTGGATGAAGTAGATACGTATGACATTTAGCGAGGTTCCCCGTACAGTGTAAATAATAAACAGCAAAAGGCAAAAAGGGCCGTGAGTCTGTGTTTCCATTGACAGAATCTCAAATGGGACACAGATGGTAACTGGAAGCAATAACAGCTAAAGTAATGGTGTGAATGTTCAGAAATGGCTGAATTACCATCAGATCTGACCCCGACTCTTTAAATGACTGACGCTGGCTTTACTGGCAGCTGTGAAACATCTTTTCTATAGGCAATTCCTGAGATTTTAGTGCATGTTTATGGAAGCTAATGACACCAAGAGAAGGAGAATTGTGCTGAATAGTCAATTTGTTTTCATCTTACAGAGAACGGTAAGCTATTAAGAGCAATCTGTGCTTAACAGCAAGATGTAACAAACAAGGTGGGCCATCTCTCCTGGTGTCCTCGGCTGAAGAATCTCCTTAAGAATAACAGCATCAACTATGCCTTATTTAGAAGTGGATACATTATTTAATGACGTACTGTATAAGCTTTATTTTGGAACACTGATATGACAGTTATATACATGCCTTGGTCAATGTGCCAAATACTAGGATTTTGTTTCTTTTCTGGGTTCTTTTGAACTTTTTGTCATTGACAATGAAATACTGATTGTATACAAAGGCAGAAACACAGGCATTTCCTGAGGTTAGGAGAAATATTTAACTGTAATATGTAAAATATGTAACTCCTCAATAATGATGATAAGGATGCTTTAAGAATATTTAGTGTAGTTGAATCCTATGTTCTGATGAGCACAGAAATTAGAAAATACAGATGCTGAAAGACAGATATATTTTGATCTGTTCCAACAAGTTCACCCACTTCAAAATAAGCAATTTATTTATTGCTCTCTTTCCCAAAAGCAGCCCATGGTGTGTGTCTGAATGTGTTTTGAACCACAGACTGTGTTCTACATGATGCAGAAATGTCACGCCAAGGTGAATTGTAAAAATCTTGAGGAAACGGCCAAATCCAGAACAGAGCTGCCGATACTCCACAGGGATATGCAGCCACGAGCTAAGGAGGGGCTCTCTGGTGGGCAAGTCAGTGTGGCAGGGAGCCCGCTGGTGGCTGGGTGGCCAGGGGCATGGACCCTGCATCAGGGTAACTGTGTTAAAGTCCTGGCTCCACGCTTACTTGCTACGTGACTTCAAGTTACCTAACTTCCATCTGCTTGAGTTTCCTCAACTCTAAAATGAAGATAATAATCAGACCTATGCAGGAGGGAACTGTGTATTACTCAATACGAATAATGTACTTAAGGTAGCGCTGGTCACTGTCTTCCTCAATGTAGGTTATTATTACCTTTGAAACATCCTAGTTCATTGTCTCCCTACCTAGAGCATGTTGTCTGTGTATCTGTGTCTAACAAATGAAGACCACTAACAGGTACAACCGACACCTTCTCTACCAATTTTCATGACTATGATCAACCACATAGGCATTATTAAAATAGCATTTGTTTCTGACATTGTTCTAGGTGCTGCACTAAACACACATACGTGGGTCCTTTAGAAATTCGCAACACATAAAGAAATAAGGGCACTCAACATATGCACTAAACAAACATGGAAACTAAATCTGCAGGACATTTACAATATTTGCAAGTGGATGTACTATTATATACAATTTTTCTTCTCCTCTACTCTTTAACCACTTATTCCACTCCACTCCAAGCAGAATGATTAGCTATGTTTTCTAGAAAATGACACCAGGAAGCAAATACATTAAGAGAGAAATATCTGGCCCAGGGTGCCTCCTCTTCTTGCTTTACACCTTAAAATTCCATCTGACCCCAGCAGTAAATAGAACCACCATCCAGGTAGAAATGTGAGGTGAGCAATCCAGGCCATTTTGCCCCCCAGTGTGATCTGAATCTTGGAAGCAAATTTAGACAACACTGTATTAAAAGAGGTAAGAGGCCTCCGCTCTGAGGTGAAGACTGGAGTTGGGGATAGTTACTTTCCATGATTTGACCACAAAGGTAAATTTTGATTAATTTTTTTTATCATTTATATCGTTCATTTTTTTAATACTAAAAGGAGAAAAGAATTTGAAAGCAAATGGCAAAAACATAGGCAGAAAGCATAAAGCTGAAGCTACTGAAGTGCCAGTGGTTTCCGAGGAAGTGAGACCCTGGTGCAAGCTGGGGGCCTGGGGGCCGTACCTGGCCCACGTTGAGCACGGCTGCCGGGCGGGGCGCTGGGTCACACGGTGGGCGTGACGCATGCGCCGTGCCGGCTGCTGTCGACACAGGCCCATCGTCCCCCGTAAGCCTCTGCTTCCTGCAACACCCATCTGAGTCTGTACGTACTTCTCCTTCTGTAGACCGCAGAGCAGGCCAGTGGTAGAGCCCCGAAAACAGCAAACAGGCCAAGAGAGAAAAGTGACCATGAAAAAGTAGTCGGAAAGTAGGAGGAGAATCCAAGGGAGCAGCTGCAGCCTGAAGCCAGGAGGAGAGAGCTCAGCAAGAGGCCACGCCATCAAGTGCTGAGGGGTTAAGTGACACGTGGGTGAGCTCTGGTGAGCTCACCAGAAAACCAGCACGCACCCGTGTGTGTAACCATGCCTCTCAAGCCTGCAGGACATCGGACACCGAGGATTGAGAACCTTTTAAGAGCAGGAAGCTCAGGGCAAACCAGACCTCTACTGTCCTGGGTACCACTTCTCAAGGGTCTCATTCCCTCTGGGTCTGCAGACACATATGTTTGGGGAGCTTTGTGGAAGCACAGTGGTATCTACTACCCGATATCCAGACAGGTTGTTTTCCTTTGGCTACTGACAATGGTGCACACTGACATTTCCCCTGGACCCGAGTAAAGCTCATCTACTGATACATTTTGCATAATTGAGCACATGAAGACTCACTAAAATTGATGGGCTTTTTCACACCCCATCTAAAGTCCTATATCTAAAATACTCTGGAAAGACTCTGGAAAGGTCTAGTTGTCATTGCTAAATTTACTATCATTGCGTGGTTCAGGGAGAAGTACCCGGAATATGACTAAAATGAATGAGAAATAATGTTCGCAGGGACTTACAGAGGTCTGTGTTATCTGAAGCACAAATGGCAGTGACAGAACAAGTAACGTTAGCCTCGTACTGACTCTGGGAGAGGTGGGGTGGGACACATGTCCCTTGACAAAGAGATTCCCAGAGTCATAGAAGCTTGGATTTCAAAGTGACCTCAGAACTCATCTAGTTCAGGAGTTTCTCAGTTTTTCTGGGTCTCTGCATGTATACACATTATTAAACTTTGATTCTTCTCCTGTTTAAAAAAAAAAGGAAATCATCTAGTTCAACCCTTTTCTTTTACTCAAGGGGACATTAAGGGAGAGGCTGACAAAATCACACCTGTCCAATGTAGTCACTTGTGGTTAGACAGTGACTTGAACACAGGCTCAGTCTGGACTTTACGTTGAGTGAGACATGGAAAGTTTCTAGAGGGACATGGAAAGATTGTGAATGACATCAGAAGGCCCACCTTCATGAGACACAGAACTTGTTATTTAACCATTGAGAGAGTCTAGGATAGAATATTCTATGAGGGGCTAAGTTGGCAAAAGCCCTTTACCACATGAGCGAGTGTTTTCTCACCAAGCATCAACGCCCGGGGGGGAACTGAACAAGAAGTGGAAACCACACCCAGGTGTGCCAGCTACACTAACGCTCACCTGCCCTATTTCTGAGCCAAACGGGCCCTGCTCTTGAGCTTAAAGCTCACCTGCTCAGGGTTTCACCAGGCTGCACTCAGCGCACCCTCTAACCACGGGATTCTCTTGCCTGTGCATTGCTCTCCCAAATCATTCACTAAAAATATCCTATACAGCAAATATTGACTGGCCGCCACAGAAACGAAAAGCTTACACTTCTAGAGGAAGGCTCGTTTACTCCTCTTTTTTAAAAACGCATTTATTTACTTATTTTTTACTTCTGACCCCTGCCTCCCTGTCTGTGAGGAAACATTTCCCCAACCCACAATGATGTCAGGGTTTAATAACTCAAGATAGATAGTCTTTGTATATCTTAACTTATGCTAGTCTTTAATCAAAGGCTTTTCCCAAGGCCTAAATAGATGACAGCTGCTGGTTCCGCCAACCACATGATTCATCAGACATGGTTTCCTCTTACAAGAATCATGTTACTTTGTCACTCTACTGCAACCAATCACGTTTGCTTAAGAGCTCAGAGCCTATCCTTTGGAAAGTATTATGTAATATTTGACATGTAGAAATATAGATAGATGGATAGAAAGGAAGTTATGAAGCCCCAAATAAAACACCCCAGTTCTACCACCAGACTAAAGACTAGATCTCATTATCAATGCCATTGGAGATAACCTGATGCTCTTCCTGGGCCCCACCTTCCCAACTAGCCTTCTCTTGCTTTTAAATATAGTTTTACCACATACGGATGTATCCTAACAATATATTGCTTAAATCTGCTTGCTTTTGAATTTTATAAACATGGTATTTCACTGTAGGTAGTCTTGGGCAACCTGCTTTCTTAAATTAAATACTAAGTTTTTAAGATACATCCATGTTGCTGCATGCAGCTGTAGTTTCTTCATTTTCCACTGCTGCATAATAGTCCTTTGTGAGAATACGCCACAGGGCATTTATTTGTTCTCCTGTTCTGTGATTTTTAGATTGTTTTCAATTTTTTTGCTATTATGAGCAGTATTATAATGAACATTCTCAAACGTGTCTCTTGGAGAAATTGCAAAATTTTTCCTAGTATATATACCTATAAATGTGTATTTACCTTTGTTAAGTCAAAGGGCATATGCATGTTCCACTTTACAAGATAGTACAAACTTTTCTCCCAAAGTGATGATGGTACCAGACGACACTCCCACCAGCAATACATGAGAGGTCCTGTTTCCCCATACACATCATCGCCAACACTTCATATTCTCAGACTTCTTAATTTTTGCCAGTTTAGTGGGAGTATAATAGTATGTCACTGTGATCCTAATTTACATTTCCCTGATTGCTAATAAGGCTGAGCATGTTTTGATGTTTTTAGATTGTCTGCCACCTGGCTCCTAATAATTTTAGGCAATTCATTTTGTAGCCCTGCATATCAAACTATTCATCAGCCCAAAATCTTGCCTGGGAGGATGGATAATAAGACACATACAGAAAACACTGGTGGCTCTGAGTCTTCGTGTAATGGACCTTGTTGATTTTGCAATCATTCATCTACGCCCCTAGTAAGCAGCTGTCTGTGGCTTGGGGATTTGAGCTCAGCTCAAAAGGTAGCCATGCATGATCTAAGGGAATCCCACCCTTCTAGCCATTAACTGGTTCAGGAATGGAGACATGAAATAAGTCTGTCTAAGGAGGTACAAAGAGAGGACTACTGGAGAGTTCTGGGAAAATACTTCCTTACACTTACAAGCAGCAATGGGAAGCCAGGATCTGTCTGACACTAGATGTGAAAGAGGAGGCATGTGAACCCACCGGCTTCCAGCAGCCACCCTGTGCCCAGAAGGCTAACCAATCATAGAATAAAGTTGTCTGTGTGGAAGCAGAGCAGACAGATGCAAATAACCTGAGTCCTTGATCCCACTGCTGAACTGCCAGATGAATCAACACAGAGTCACTCTATCTCTGGGTGCCAACTATACAAACCAATACGTTTCCCTATTGCTTAAGCTAATTTGAAACTGGCTTTCTATTACTTCAACCAGAAGCATCTTGAAACACGTTATGTGGTTTAAAAACAAAGAAAACCAACAAAAAACTATGAGCCATGAATGGCATTTCTGACACTGGTAGAGAACTGGCCAATAAAAAGGTGGACTGGTCCCCCACTATTGTCACCATGTTAGTGGACCGGTGACTGATGGGAGGTAGGGATCTGGTGCAGGGATGATATTCAGAAACCTGGGATTGCAGAGCACAAGCTTTATTACCAAGGCAGGCTTTGAAACCTCCTGCAAAGGCTCATTCAGGATAGTTGTTATTAAGTAAATTCCACTCAAGGTATCTCCTCGAAGAGCTGACTAATGCCACCAAAGTCTGACTGACTGCTCTCTTATCCACTCTCTCTCAGCACTTATGTGAAGCAGGCAGCTCATACTCAGTCATGGTGTTCTTGCTTATATAGACTTGTCTTCTTGAAGTTTCATATAATTACCTTCTGGGTCTTCCCTTCTAGGGTGTATATATCCTAAAGGAAGGCATTATGCTGTCTTCTACTTTGCTCCTACTTTGCTCTACTTCCTCCTTTCCACCCACCGTGGACATTGGTCCTGCTGGCAACTCCCTTGGGCCCTAAGAGAGCCATTTACTCTCTCTGAGTTTCATTTTCTTTCTCTGTCACAAGAACAACATTGCAAGAATGTTGGGTGGATTTGCAACAATACATACTAAGTGGTCAATAAATGGGAGCCACTGTTGTTAATGACTGATGTTGTGTAAGTGCCCAATGTTCATGGTGGCCATGTGTGGTCCAAAGCTGAGTTTTAGCCTCAGAATCCCTTCTAGCCCAGAACAAAGTCCTGTGTCCTAAAGAGTCTGGAAATTTTTTTCCTCTTTGGGAGAAGTAAAACCTTATTAAATTATCAATAAAGAAGAATCTGAGCAACATATATGTCAGCCGAAGAATGATGATCTTGTTATCAAATCAGATTCATCGTAAAACCAACCATTGATACTCTGTTGCGGGCAAAGCTACCAGCGCCATGAACCAGTAAATGGCTAAATCCATGATCTGTGCATGAGGAAACCAGTCACAGGGGGCTGGTCTTGTCTGTGCATCCCCAAATAAAACAACATTGGCTTTGGCCACCCAGGAGCACTCTGAACATGAATGCACTCTTTCTAACTTCATGTGTTCATGGACACAAAACAAGAGCTGACACAGTTTTAATATCAACATTTAAATATTGCATTTCTTTCAGTGCAATGAAATGTATCTAATAGCAGGCTATAAATGTAATCTTAAAGAACAAAAAAATATTCAATGATACAGCTAATTTAGAGTTGAACAGATTCCTGGGATGATTATTTATTCAGAAAAAGATCAAGAAATGGTTAACACCCCCCAAATCACATTATTTCAATTTTGCACATTTTTTTTTACAAAAGTATCCTAAAGCAATAGCATAGTTGTCTTAGAAAAATTTAGAAACCATATAATGTATGTTGAATTATTTTTTGCAGGGGAAAAATCTGATAATCAGCCTTGGAGGAAGGAAGGAATAATAACCGAACAAAAGGAAAGGAAACAGGAAATCCAAAGTGAGTCCACCCAACACGGAGTTGAGATTTAAAATTTCACATGCCAGAACTGAGGAAAGAAAAATCTGAATCTTCATTATTTGCTTTCTTTTCACCATTAACTGTCCTGATTCTGTCTAGGATTCTTATCCAGCAGAAGAAACTGTAAATTAAACTCAGTCTTTCCAATACACTAAATAATGAACTTCTTAATGAGCCCACCATAATGGGTCTCTTCTTCCTGGAAATTGCAATTTACTTTCTTTTTCTAAGGAACATCTGTTGTGGTTTTGAAAGGTTGCTAAGGAAAGGTTTTTTAAAAGGTGATACAAAGCAAGCAAAATCTTTATTCTATTCTTCACCAAAAACCTATCATATTTAAAAGTTAAACTTTTATTTAAAAATTCGAAAGCCATTTAAGGCTTTGATCACTCTTCATCTTCATAAAGGGGCCATGGACTCAGCTACCATGGATCACATTCACGCTGGGGCAATGGCATGGGGTGGGGAGGGGTTAGTGACTGTGGCCCGTGGGCATCACCAACTGGAGAATAAGAGTAAAACTGTTCCCCTGGTAACCACATCCCACATTCGCCCACCAACAAATCACGTCAACCGTCAAAGTACTCCTCACTCCCACCACTCCCTGTGTCCTCCATCACCAGCCCCAGTCAAGTCCACCCTCATCTCTCCTCTGGAATCTTGCAATAGTTTCTGCACTTCCCTGTTTCCTCTCGTGCTCCCCTACACTCCACTCTCCATACAGCTGCTAGAGTGATTTTTTTTTTAGTGACTTCCCATTATACTTAGAACAGAATCGGAATTATCCTCACCGTGGTCTATAGGGCCTTCCCTGAACTGGCCTCTGGCTATTGCTCTGGCCTCATCTTTATCACTTTCTCCTTCACTCAATGCACTCCAGTCACAATGACCAGTCACAATGACCTTCTTACCATTCCCCAAATAGGCCAACTTCATCCCACTCAGGGCCTTTGCACTTGCTGCCCCCTCTCCCTAGAATGCCCTTCCCCACATATTCAAAAGTCTGGATCCCCACTTCTTTCATATTTCTGCTCAGTGTTACCTCTTCAAAGATGCCTTCCCCAACTATTCCATCTGAAACAGCCTAATCGTCTATTGTCTTACCCTTCGTAATTTCTCCTAACAGCCATCATTATCATGCGATATTACATTACACATCTATTCGTGGATTTGCTGTTACCCATATTAGAACGTAAGCCCACTGAAAGTGGAGACTTTGTCTCCTTCATTGCTAGCACATGGTCCTAGAACAATGTCCAGTCCTCACTAAATATTTGTCGAATGAATGAATGAATCTATTGGTCTCCTAAAAGCTGCAGGCCTAAGAGTTGCAAAATGCAAATAAATCTCTACTTCTTAAATATTATATTATACCATAATTGTAAGCAGGTGGTCACTTGTACGCTTAGGATGGTCCACGTAGCAAAAACCAGTCAATCATGCGACATGGCACACAGCCGTCATGCCACTCTTATCCCATGAGCCTCCCGTAAAGACGTCCTTAAGGAATGCCAGTAACTGAAGCCTCTGGTGAGCTCAGTCCGGACTGATGGGGTCAGACCAAATGCTGCTCTGTGGCAAAGGACCCCACAGCAGTGCCCATACACCAAAAGTGTTCTCTGATCCCCAGGGGAAGTTCAACTGCAAGAGTTTTATGAGCTGCAGAAGGCGAACGGGATTAAAACTGGGCAGGTTGTCAGCATTTTCTGGTTTTTTTTTTTTTTTTCAAGTTTTCAGAACTGAATACATCATCTAACCACAAACAAAAACAGTGTCAAACACAGTTCCACTTTACCAAAGCTATTAGGAACCCATGCGAATCGAATTAACATGGAGCATATGGGGTCAAAATCTGCCTTGCTATCCCTGTATAACAGCCATTGAAGTCAACACAAAGTAAACTCAGATAAAAGCAATGGGTAGCTTTAATCTATGAATAAAGTCCCAAGTTTAAATGAACAGACGTTTGGGCACTATTCTTTGCATATACTACCACCTTTATTTGAATTTTCCACTTTTTATTTTTACGTTTTATACATGCAAAAGAAATAAACAAGGACAAGAGGGAGGATGAAAAAAGTGCTAACATCTGTTACAGTAAAATGCTTTTTCTTACTGATCAGTGGGGCAGACATTTGCCAAGAGATTCCAGAGATTATGTGCCTTAAAGACCTTTCATAAATAAAAAATAATCATCTGTGCAGTGATGATATCTACAATGTTGCTTTTCTGCCCCAAGTCCCTTGAGTCACTTTGACTTGGACTTGACCTCAAATATTGGCTGGAAGAAGCACAGTAACTCCCCATCCCAGCCAAACTGGTCAACTGATCAAAACACTCCCCAGTTCACACTTCCCCAACTCTGCTCATGGTCCTTTGTCCTGGACACCTTCCTCCGCCACAAATGTCTTCTGTCAAAATTATACCCATTACAAAGGCTGCATTCAATCTGCCTCTTCAAGTCTACACCAGTTCCTCACTTCTCTGAATCCCTTATTGCTAATAATACTGATATTTCTCCAGTAATAGTGCATTTTATAGCTTTCAAAGCTTTTTCATATCACTAGTGCAGGAGACAAGACAAATATTATGATTCCAGGATATAGATGGGAAAAAGACAAGTTTTCTGAGTCTTCTGGTGTAAGGGATCGACAGAAGGCCCTGTTGCCTTCTGTGGCCCTACTGTCTTCCTCAAACAAACTCTGGGAGATTGGCTTTGCCCCTTTGATGAGGTTATAGGCTATGAAAAGAAGAAATTTATGTCTCACAGTGCTGGCCACAAGGTAATTACTTTAAAATGTTTGTTGACTGGGATGGTAGAAAGAGCCATGAAAATTGGATTCTGGTTCTGACTCACTATTATCAGTATAACTGGCGGCAAGTCACCGAGATTCAGATTCCTCATCTGCCGAAATGAGGGGGAAAGCTGAAAGCTGGCACTAACTCTCTGATCCCATAATTCATGAGCAATATGCTCATACACTGTTTCTCCTTGGCTCATGCCTTCTGGCAGTACCATCATGAGATCTTCACAAATCTCAAATGGTCAAATCCCCAAATTCAAGAACTCCTAAAAAAAAAAAAAATCTCCTGTAAATGTGATGGAGGTTCAGGGCTGCCATGGGTCCACTGGAATCATCCTCTGACTCCTTCCTCTTGGGATTCACATCATGAATGACACCCATAATTCTAACCACACCACGCTGAGGTGGTGTTTTTAGACACATCACCACTTAGTATAGATATGGTCCTTGGGGAATACTCACAGGAAGGTAAAAACTCTTAACCCTAATCCATGAATGCCAAAATCCCATCATCTTTTCAAATAATTGTATATACCTTTCAAGCTCTCTATAACTACTGAACTTCGAGAGACTTGAAAACTCCACCTTTTCCAATTCCTGAATTAATAATGTTGGCAATGGAACCCACAATTGTTCCTAAAATGGAAATTCCTTCCCACTTTTCTCATTACCGTCATCATACTCACTCTCCAGGGCAAGGAATAATTTTCAAAACCAGAGAGCCTTGAAGTTCAAAGTCATTAAGTTATTCTGTATTTTGGCCTCAGTCTCCTTCCTTATCCGACTCTACTCTGAGCAGACTCTTGGCTTCTTTCCATGCCTCTCCCACCCGGCCCCCCACCCTCCGAGGCCCCTGGTGCCTGGTCCCCATTGTGGCAGCAGGCTTCCAGCAACTCTTCTCCACTTTCCCTAGTCCATCCTACCCACAGCAGAGAGAATAACTCCTGGATTTCTGCTTTGCTACACCGTCCTACCTCTACACCCACAAAATGTTTTATGTCACTGTGTTCACAAGAAGGGCAGATAAGAAGAAGAGATAAAGAGGAAGTGGTGAAGGAAATAATGAGTCTGGTGTCTGTGATCTGTGTCAAAGGAAGCCCTTTGAAGGCTTATACATGTTGGCATGTATTTTAGTTTCCGAGGGCTGCCATAACGAAGTACAACAAACTGGGTGACTTAAAACATCAGAACTTTATTGTCTGACAGTTCTGGAGGCTAGTAGTCTGAAATTAAGGTGTCGGCAGGGCTGTGCTCTCTCTGAAGGCTCTAGGGGAGAACAGTTCCTTGCCTCTTCTAGCTTCTGGTGTTTGCCAGCGATCCTTGGGGTTGCTTGGCTTGTAGATGTATCACTCTTAGCCACGTGGCCATCTTCCCCTGTGTCTTAGTCTATTCAAGCTGCTATAAAAATATTCCACCAACTGGGTAGCTTATAAACAATGGAAATTTATTTCTCACAGTTCTGGAGGCTGGGAAGTCCAAGACCAAGGCACCAGCATGGTCACATTCTGGTAGGAGCCCTCTTCCTGGTTCGTAGCCAGTCCCTTCATCCCTTCTCACTGTGTCCTCATGTGGCGGAAGGAATTAGGGACTCTCTGAAGCCTCTTTTATATGGGCACTAATCCTGTTCATGAAGGCTCCACCCTCATGACCTACACACCTCCGAAAGGCCCCACCTTCTAATACCATCACACTGGGCAAGAGAATTTCAATATATGAATTTGGGGGAGGGGTCACATTCAGACTATAGCACCCTGTATGCCTTCACCTGGTCTTCCCCCGTGAATGTCTGTGTCTGTGTCCAAATTTCCCCTTTTTATAAAGATACCAGTCATTATGGATTGGGGCCCAACCTAATGACCTCATCTTAACTTGATTACCTCTGTAAAAAACCTTATTTCCAAATAAGATCATGTTCGAAGGATTAGGACTTCAACATATCTTTTTGGGAGGACACAACACAACCCTGACAGCACCGGGGGAGGCAACTTACTCTCCAGCATGGGAGTAGACCAGCCCTGGATGTAACTCCTCCGCCCACATACCCTATGAGCCACACACGATCTACCTACATAGGCCCGGGGACAGTCCTGGGTGAACCGACGTGCCCACTGTGCTTGGCTTGACCTTCCTTCCCTCAGTATGACACTAGGGAGACAGAGCTGGAGTCCCAGAAGTTGTGGGGCACTGGTCTGTGATTCTTGGCTCCAAGAAAGAATACAGCAGGAAGAGAAGTCAGTTTTCCCAGGAGAACAGGCATTCCTGCCCATGAAAGGTATAGACTTGATACAATGGATACAAAGAGATGTGCTGTAGGAGCAAGAAGACCCCAGATGCTTTTTGATGTGGCCTTGTCTTTGGTCTGGTAGAAGCGTTTGCTGGTGCCTTCTTACTAAAGCAGCCCCTTCTGGACTATACCAGCTCCGATTCAGTAGGCATCATGGTGATCTGTGCGGCTTCTTCCCTTTCACAGGCATTCTGTCTTGAGTGGGAATGTTTAAAACACCCTCCACCCACACGCTGCCTGACTGGTGGGGAACCATCAAAATGGCATTTCATTCTTTTATCTTTTACTGAGAGAGAGAGAAAAAAAGAGGCAAGATGAAAGCCCCAAGCTTGTTTTGTCTTCTCAAAGTGCAGCCTTTACAGGAATAAGAATATTATAGACGTTAAATAATAAGAATGTTAGTTACTTTATTTGCTGAGTTCATGCAAGTTTGCTGAATAATGCTAATAAATACAATTTGTTCTTAAAGCAAATCTCATATTAAGACAGTAAACATTTATTGCACACTCAAATAAAAATGAAGCCACGTAAACACTGGTGGGTTCATTACAGAACGTTTATGACAATAATGCAAACTTAGAGCTCACTCTGAGAAAAACATTTTTAAAAGGTCTCTGATCCCTCCTTTAAAAAAAAAACAGTGGAAACATAAGCTTATATTTGTCTCAGGACTTTGTCCAGAGTTCCACACACAGCAGCGATACACAAAATGTTGACTTGCTGAAAAGTGTGTCTACAGAAATGACTATAGAACTTGAGCATTTTAAATTTAATTCAAAATGTATTTTGAGATTTAGAATGAGAAAATGTAAAAGTCTAGCTCATCGTCATTAGATATATTTTTGAATACATGGTTCATAATGAATAGCAAGGATTCAGGCTTCTCTTTTGTCAGTGTTTTATGTTGAAACCTCCTTTTTTTTTTTTTTTTCCTATGGAACACACTGCTTTAAAATTTTAGAATGCTGTTTTTCAGAAAAGTCTGTCTAGTTTAGCAATCCGTAAGCCCATCCACCACCTAACACACTACAGACTGCTTATCTACCGGCCCTCGAAGTTCATGTGTTGAAACGCAACCCCCAGTGTGATGGTATCGGGAGGCAGTTCCTTTGAGAGGTGCTTAGGTCATGGGGGTGGAGCCCTCATGAATGGGGTTAGTGCCCTTCAAACAGAGACCCCAGACAGCTCTCATCTCCTTAGCCGTGTGAGGACAGAGCAAAAAGAACCAAAAAGTGGACGCTGACCAGACACCAAATCTGCTGGAGCCTTGATCTTGTGCTTCCTAGCCTCCAGAACTGGGAGAAACAGATTTCTCTTGTTTGTAAGCCCGCATTCTGTGGTATTTTTGTTATATCAGCCTGAACAGACTAAGACACAACATAAGGAGGACGATGCTAGAGGACAGCACCCTGGGAGGCGCTCCCCGTCCAGCCCGGGCTCCCAGAGCCTCCAGGCTGCCTGCGCCACCCACCGCTGATACGCCACGCCTTGAATCAGAGGAGAGCCCGAAGCAACACCGTGAGCTGAGTGCCCACGTGGGCACGCGTGGAAGCAGGGGCCAGCAGCCCGAAGGCGGTGCAGAGGTGGTCCCTGTCCTAGAAGACCCATGGGTTAGTGAACACACGACTGTGGTCTACAGCCTTGGGTCTGCGTCCTCGACCAGGCCTGCGCCCTGCAGTGACCCCACATTGCCTCCTCAACCCCTCGGAGCCTTGCAGCTCCCCATCCTGTCCCGTGCTCTCCTTGTCCACATTTGCCCTCTGTTATCTCATCTCTTCTCAGCCACACTCCTGGTTACCTAACCTCAGCAGCCCCTTATAGCTGGTTCAGCTGAGTCCCACAGAGCCCTCTTCCTCTCCCTTGGGGCTGGTTCCAGCAGCAGAAAACTCATGGCCCAGGCGAGGTTAGGGCTTCAGAACCAAATCTCTCTCACTGATGCGCATGTTGATTGTTATTCCCCTATTATTCCAAACCCTCCAACTGCTCCCCGCTGCCAGGTAAGGCACAGACTCCTTGGCTTTCCTTACACACCAACCTGCTTTCCAGGATTACCCCAGTTAACAATTAAGCTACAGTTGTTAACCCAGACTTCTCAACATTTCCCCCAAATGCTGGCACTGTCCTCCCTCTATACCTTTATTAATGTCATTCTTTTCTGCTTCCTCCTCTTGATAAAATCCTGCGTCCCCCCAGAGGGCATCTCCACTATGCTTCCTTCTCTGAACACTTCAGGGCTCATTCAGCAGAAATATTTGTTAAATGAAACAGGAGAAATTTTCTATTCCAATTTTAGACTGCTTTAAAAAAAAAAATCTCATAGTTACATATGACAACAAAATCAGAGCTTATTTAAATGCTCCAAAATATATAGGTTTGCACTTTGGTGCTCAGCAAGAAATCTACAAGTGCAAGCTTTGGACAGGGTGGTGGGATGTTTGTGAAACCTCCCCATCTCTTGGGGTACACTTTTCCCATACCCATTTTAAAAGGAAAGAAAAACAAACCCAAAGAGGCACTCTAGGAGGCCCTAACCCCATTTAATAGTGTAACACAGCTACAGAGAAAAGCTGAGATACCAATTCCAAGTTATGTTATTTCTAGGGAAACATGAAATAGGAAAATACAGTCTTTTTGTGGCCAGGAAGACGAGAAGAAACTTTCAGGTTGTCAATGAGCATATTATCACTTGTCGATTGGTTTGGCTGTTCCTGGTATTATTTAAATGCAGGATATGTATTCAGGATATAAAATGCATTTGAGATTACGCACTTAGGAAATGGAATAGATTTGAGACCTTACTGCTTACAAAATGCAATTTAACATTTTCTCTCTTCAAATTTATTGGATTTTTTAAAAACGTTATTTCCTTTTGAACTTCCTTAATGAAACAAAACAAACTGCTTTGCCACAGATGATTCGACGGGAGTGAGTGTTCTCAAAGGGGCCCCAATCCATAAGGAAAATAAGTTTCGTTCCTCTTTATAAAAATCTGCCTACAGTTTTGGGCCTCTTGCGTGGATTTGCAAAGAACTTCAGAAGCCCGGCATTCCAGTCCACGTGTTGTTTCCTGGCTGCCCTCTCTAATCCTCAGATCATCATCTTTCAAATGAAAGAATAACAAACGCCCGGCCTGCCCCTCCAAACTGAGAGATTCAGAGAGGATAGACCCGTATTATCGTCCTCACGGCCATCGGATGTCTACCCAGAGGCCTGCAGAGCCTCCAAGGAGGGTGGGGGCAGAGGAGGGGGGCAGGGGGCGCAGGAGAGGCCAGGGAAGGGACAAGCGTCCGGGGACCCTGTGTCTCTTCTGCGGACCAGTTGGAGGGCAGGGCCCAGCGCTTCACAAAGACCATGAGGGTGACCTCCCACGGACTCTGGCCTTTTAAAAATTTAAGGACTTTAAGGTACCTTAGACATGATTGGGCCCAACCCACTTGTTTTAGAGCTAAAGGAACTGAGGAAATGTCCACAGCCGCTGGAGAGTCAGCACCCTGCCAGGATCCCGCGGGGAGCACACATCTTTACAAACAACGGTCCACAGAACCGTGTGAAAACCCACTCCCTGATTCTGCTCTTTTCAGGCATTAAAGCTTTGATACCTAAGTATGCTGCCGCCACGGTTTGACAATTAGAACCGCGGACCGCGCTTGAACAAGAGGAGCCGCTGTAGTTGCCCGGGGACGAGACAACTTCCCAAGGCTGGCCAGCTCGAGGACGGGGCGTCTCACTGTGTGGCAGCCTATCGCCCACACCTGACGGCCAGACCTGGAGCTGCAGACACCGTGGGGCCGCCTCCCAGGAGAGGCTCCTGCATCCCAAATGCCCAGGACTCCCAGGATGGCATCCCCGAACTGGGAGGGAAGCCGCCTGGCAGAACTCCATGAATTTCCGGAGCCGCAGACTCGGAACTCCTCCCGGCGGTGGCCCCGGCCCCAGGGTCACGTCCACAGCTCAAGCTTTTCTGTCGTCTCTCACAGCAGCGGGTCCACCAGGGGGAGGGTTTTTATTTGGGTGGCTGTTCTCCCTAGAAAATATGTTTGATCGGCACGCTCTGGGGAGTTTTGAATCCACCAGCTGCGGGAGAGGATGGTATTGCTAAGGCACCCGGAACAAAGCTCCCTCCTCTGCGTGTCTTCATGGGCACTGCAGAGCCCCAGCCCGGGGTCACGGGCCTGACTTCCATTCTCTCTTGACCTGAGCAGGGCCCTGTGGGGTAGAGCGCCAACCCCACTCTGTCCTCTGGTCCACGGGGGATGCGGTTTCTCTGCGGCAGAGCCTGGCACCCGCCTCTTGTGGGGTGACCTATACTGTGGGGCTGTAACCCCCCGCCCTGACCCTGAGCTTTCTGCCGGCCTGCCACCTTCTGTGGGACCCTCGATGGACAGCGGTGTCCATTCCCCCCCAGCTGGGGTGCAGTTGGGCCTGCCCCGGAGGAGGAGAAAGAGGAGAGGCCTCAGGAAGGCTGCCCTCTGTCCCCTACCTACATGGTGGCTGCTCCGAGAGAGGCAAGCAAAGGGAATGGAAGTTTCCATGCGTATGCCCGAAACCCAAACACAGCTGGAAGTCTAATTTAAGCTACAACCCTGACAGGACACAGAACGCATTTGGCAGATTTCCTAAAAAGAAGGGAGCAATCACACGTCACGGGGTGACATAGGAAAACAAACACTTCATCAGGAGGTTTTTCCTGTGTTCCAGAAAGTAACGTGGTGGGCGGGGGAGCGGGAAAGGGAGGGAGGGAGGGACAGCGGGAGAGAAGAGGGGAGAAGGTAGGGGAGACAGAGAGTGAGCACGCACATTTGTGAGAGGACTGGAAGTTACGGGCAAAGACACACTCGCACCTGCACTTGCAAACCCCACTGCTCGTGCTGCCTCTGAAGCCATCCTGGGTGAGGATGCGGGGGAGAGCTCCCGGGGTGAAGAGCGCTGTCCAAAGACACTCGCCACCTACGAGATGTGGGCACGTTTCTTAACCTCTCATTCTTAAGCCTCATTCATCTATTCATTCATTCAAGCGTTTGTTGCAAACCTGCCGTGTGCCAAACACTGTGCCAGGCTGTAGAGGTATAAAGGCCACAATGAAGGAGGAGGGGGAGGAGGGGAGGGGGAGGGGGAGGGGAGAGGGAGGGGGAGGGGGAGGGGGAGGAGGGAAGGGGAGGAGGGAAGGGGGAGGAGGAGGGGGAGGAGGGAAGGGGGAGGAGGGAAGGGGGAGGAGGGAAGGGGAGGAGGAGGGGGAGGAGGGAAGGGGGAGGAGGGAAGGGGGAGGAGGAGGAGGGGGAGGAGGAGGGGGAGGAGGGAAGGGGAGGAGGGAAGGGGAGGGGGAGGGGGGAGGGGGAGGGGGAGGAGGGAAGGGGGAGGAGGAGGGGGAGGAGGGGAGGGGGAGGAGGAGGGGGAGGAGGAGGGGGAGGAGGGGAGGGGGAGGAGGGGAGGGGGAGGAGGAGGGGGAGGAGGGAAGGGGGAGGAGGGGAGGGGGAGGAGGAGGGGGAGGAGGGGAGGGGGAGGAGGAGGGGCAGGAGGGGAGGGGGAGGAGGAGGGGGAGGAGGGAAGGGGGAGGAGGAGGGGGAGGAGGGGAGGGGGAGGAGGGAAGGGGGAGGAGGAGGGGGAGGAGGGAAGGGGGAGGAGGAGGGGGATGGAGAAGGGGAGGCAGCAGCTCAGCTCTGATGCAGCTCAGTCTGATGAGAGAGACTTAGTGGAACAGTCACACTAATTAACAGATAAGCAAATACTGACATAAGTGCCCTGAGGAAAGGGATGTTTCTTTCCGTGTGAAACCAAGAGAGTGACCCAGATTGGAGGCGCAGGGCACTGGGGGCGGAGCATCTTCTCTAAGAAGGCACGCTTCACGGGTGAAAGATCACAGGGAAAGGCACAGAGTAAAATACCCCATCGAATCATCGGCGATCTGCAGTTCCTCTCATCCTTGACTCCACTCCTTCCACACCCACATCCAATCCCTCAGCAAAGCCTGTGGCACCTCAAATCGCACCTCACGTGGGACCACCTCCCACCTCCCCCGACTCGGCCTGGTCCGAGCTCCGCCACCTTTGCCTGGACGGTTGCAATAGCACCTCAATAGACTCCTTGCTTCTGCCCTTTCAAGGGCCCGGGAAAACTCTGAAATCCTCCAATGGCTTCCCATCCCGCTTAGAATAAAATCCCAATCTCTAACTCTGACCCACAGGACTCTATCCTGCCATAATGTCCTTAGGTCCTTTCACTGCCCCCCTCCCGCCTTCTTGCTGCTCTGAGAATATGCCAGGCCTTTGCTTTTAACCATGGGCCCCACCCAGAGCATTCCCTCATTCCACATAGGTCCCTACGCAAGGCCTCCTCCAGGCCTTTTCATGGCCACCCTGGCTGAAATGCCCCTCTCCTGACCCCCTACTTGAAAGCACCCCACCGGCTTTAATTTCTTTCGCTCAGCTCCTGCCTGTCCTGTCCTGAATTTATTTCTCTGTTGTCCTAGATTGTAAGGTGCACAAGATTGGGGTCTTTGTTGGGTTCACCGTAATATTCCCAGCAGCTACAGCAGGGTCTGTCACATCACAGACACTCAGCACATGAATTAAATGGGTGAAGAATAGTGCTTCCTTTTATGTATCAGCTGCCCAATGCACACAAGAGCAGACTCTGCCCCCAAGGCTCACTCCCCCAATTCTAGCACTGGCTGTGCCTGCCCCCCGGGATGGGAGAGCTCCTGGCAGGGAACAGGCACACAGGCGGTCAAAGCCCCAAGGTGGGAAGCAGCAGCAAGGTTTCTAGAATAAGAGAAGGGCAGGAACGCAGAGTGAGGGCAGGGGAGGCAGGACAAGGCAGAGGAGATGGCCCAGACGGGACCCAGCGCCTCTCACGAAGGAGCCACTGCTGGTTCTGAGCAGGGCGGTAACACATGGGGCTTAACTATGGAAAGGACCCACCTGGCTCCAGAGTGGAGGTGGGCAGACCTGTGCTTAGGAGGGAGGTGCTGGGAGAGGAGATACGTGAGGGGCTGTTTTTCTTCCCCTGTGAGGGACGGCCTGCCTGGAGGGCTGCTGCCTGGAATAAACGAAGTGACACTCAGCCCAGCGCTCAGTCACGGCCGGTGGTTGATATTAGAGTTAGGGCGAAGGTGGTACCAGCAGGGAAGTGTGCCCTGGCTTCTGCGAGCCACCCTCCCCGTGGTAGAAACTGAGGAGCCCCTGCAGTTGCGAAGTGGGTGAGCTCTGAGCACTTCTGAAAGTGGCAAATCAGCACGAGATAATTCGATAATCAAAATAATGAATCCTCAGGATTACAACTGAGATGCTTGCCACTTACAGACGCTGTCATTACAATCACTCTCAGCCTAGCCCACGTCCATTCCAATTCCCTTTTATTTGCCCATTTATGGAGGCAGAGCTGTTAGTGGGGTGACAGCCAAGGGTACTTGTCAATAAAGCGCCCGCCTGTTTCTAGACTTGAGCCAGATGGAGGGGCCCAGGGCCTGGGGACTCCCCACCAAAACGGCTGATTTGTGCCTTTGATTTCTGAGTTGAGAAAATTACATTTTAATATAGAAATTCACATTCAGCTCATTCACAGAAGTTGATTTAAAAAAGTAAAAGAGGAAACCTATATGATCTCATTAGAAATGTATTCATCAAGTCCCATGGTTTTTCCATTTACGAAGGCTTACCATCCTCTCCTTTCCTTCCGTTTCCAGGGACACTGACCTAGTCCAGTCAATCACCCCATAAATATTTATTGAGTACCCACTGCATGCAAAGCAGTGCGCCAGGTGCTGGGACCAGGGGCGGGAGAGAACCAATGTGGTCCCTGCCCTCGACTCTGAGAAGAAAACAGAAAAAGCTCCAAATGTGGGCTCTATCTTCACCAAAAGATAAAATCTCACCAGAAGAGAACGTGATGGGACCTCCTGCATGCCTGGCCCTGCTTGCACAAGGCTCCTCTCATGTGCCCGTCCCCCCTGCAGGTGGGCACACACCCCTGAGTGCGGCGGTGTAGTGCAAGGTGACAACTCATCAGGACCACAACTGAGGCCGCTGTACCTCAGACCCTCAGGGGAGGCCCTGCCCCCCGCTCTGCTCCTCCTCCCTCACCCACTTCCCCCAGCTCTAACCACTCACGGACCTACTGACCTCACGCATCCCTGATTTCTGCCACCCCGTCCATCTTTTCACACGGAGCAAGGCAGTTCAAGCAGAAAGTGGTAAAAGACTTTCTGGGAGCGGGCCGTTACTGTAGGGTGATAAAATAAGGCAGCTTCTAGGGAGGTGGATGTGGGGAAATCCAGGTGGGAGCGGGGAGGCTGGGCGCTGCAGGCAGGTCAGCAGCATGAACACAGTTTCAGGGCAGCAGGCTACACTCTGACTGGCACTGAAGGGCCCGGCCAAAGCAGGGTTTGCTCAAGTGACATCAACAGAGCACTGCCGCGTGCCGGCTCCCTGCTGGGGGCTGAGGAGCGGAGGGCGGACACAACTGTGCAGGCCAGGCAGAGCCGGTGAGAAACGGATGAAACCAAGAAGAGGGTCACACTGTCAGTACTGCATTGGAACTTGCAATTTAAACGCTGGACAGGCATTTGGAAGGTTTGGGCATTTCTTTTTAAAAAAAAATTTTTTTTTTAAATTTATTTTTGGCTGTGTTGGGTTTTTGTTGCTGCGCGCGGGCTTTCTCTAGTTGCGGCAAGCGGGGGCTACTCTTCATTGAGGTGCGCGGGCTTCTCATTGCGGTGGCTTCTCTTGCGGAGCATGGGCTCTAGGCGCCCGGGCTCAGTAGTTGTGGCGCACGGGCTTAGTAGTTGTGGCGCACGGGCTTAGTTGCTCCGTGGCATGTGGGATCTTCCCGGACCAGGGATCAAACCTGTGTCCTCTGCATTGGCAGACAGGTTCTTAACCACTGCGCCACCAGGGAAGTCCCTGGGCATTTCTATTATAAACAATACTTCAGTGAAACGCCTCGTCCATATCTCATTGCTCACTTGAATTACAGTATTTTCTTAGGATAAATTTCTAGAATGGGACGTTTGGGTCAAGGATATGCTTTTTTGTCTTTTTACTTTTGACGGACATTGTTGAACGCTCACCAAAACAGCTGCACCAATGAGTCTACCCAGGAGCAGTGCACATTTCCCCACACTCTCAACACTGGTTGTGATTATACGGTCACCTGTTAACCTTTATTTGATTATTAATAAGGTTAACCAGTTTCTCTCATGTTTATTAGTCATTTGTATTTCTTTTTTGTGTGTGTGAACCGGCCCATACATATTCATATATACCTGTTTTTCTACTAAGTGAATGTTTTTGTCTTATTGGTCTCAGGATATTAATCTTTTGTGTAACAAGTATCTTGCAAATACTCTTCCATCTTTGTTGTCTTTAAACTTAACAAGGTCAGTTTTTACACAAATTTTAAACTTCCTGTAGTAAAATTTACCAAACTTTTTTGGCTTTCATGTAATACTTGCCTTTTTCACACCCAATATTATACAGTCACTGCTATTTTTCTACTGCTTTTATATATGTTCTCATTTATTTAAATTAAAATTTTAATCCACCTAGATTTGATGTAAAGTTTATCGTCAACCTATCTGAGTTTATAAAAAACTAAATTTTTCCATATTCTGTCAATAACTTTTTTGTCTCTCCTGGAAACAGAACCACACAGCTTTAATCATTATTAAACTAATAACCTAATCATTTTAAAACAAAAATGTCCCCATCCTCCCATTCCTCATTACTTACCTTTCAGAGTTATTCGAAATATGCTCACAGTTTTTTTTCTTTCAGATGAACTCAAGAATTATTTTAAAAATCCGCCCTGCCCCACCGCACAAAATCATGCTGTAATTCAACTGGAATTCTGTTAAATGTATAGATTAATTTTGGGGAGAATTGACATCTTTGCTATATTTAATATTCTATCTTAATACTTAATATAATTCTCCACTTATTCAAATATGCATTTATATCCCTCATTAGGTTTTATACTTTTTTTTTCCCCTAGGAGTACCGAACATTTCTTTAAAGTTTTTCCTAGGTTTAAATTACTTAGGTATTAGGACTTCCCTGGTGGTGCAGTGGTTGAGAATCTGCCTGCTAATGCAGGGGACACGGGTTCGAGCCCTGGTCTGGGAAGATCCCACATGCTGCGGAGCAACTGGGCCCATGAGCCACAACTACTGAGCCTGCGCGTCTGGAGCCTGTGCTCCGCAACAAGAGAGGCCGCGATAGTGAGAGGCCCGCGCACCGTGATGAAGAGTGGCCCCCGCTCGCCGCAATTAGAGAAAGCCCTAGCACAGAAACGAAGACCCAACATAGCAATCAATCAATCAATCAATCAATCTTTAAAAAAAAAAAAAAAGAATCTGCCTGCCAATGCAGGGGACATGGGTTCAAGCCCTGGTCCGGGAAGATCCCACATGCCGTGGAGCAACTAAGCTCATGCACCACAACTACTGACCCTGCGATCTAGAGCCCATGAGCCACAACTACTGAAGGCTGCATGCCACAACTACTGAAGCCCAAGTGCCTAGAGCCTAAGCCACCACAATGAGAAGCCGATGCACTGCAACAAAGAGTATGCCCGCTCACCACAACTAGAGAAAGTCCGTGCACAGCAATGAAGACCCAACGCAGCCAAAAATAAATTTATTTTAAAAATAAATAAATAAATTTATTTTTTAAAATAAATAAATAAATAAAAAATAAATTACTTAGGTATTGGGTTACATTTTCAAATGATTTTTATTATATTTTTCATTAGTCATGTATTAAGGAAGCAGTTTTTAAAAGTCTATATAACTAGTCATTGAGGTATCTCTTATATCATCTCTAAGCTTTGGTTCTCTTGGGTTTTCATTCTCTTCCTGGAAAAAGATAAGACAATCACATCTTTGGCAAATAATGATAATTTTGCCCCTTTCTTCCCACCACATTACATCTTTTATTTCCTTACCTAATTGAATTGGCAATCTCTTCCACAAGAACTTTAAGTGACAGCACTCAAGGGAACATCCTTGTCTTGCCCTTAACTTTATTGAGAATGTTTCGACATTCTATTATCACCTGTGTGATCATCCAGCCTGTATTTTTACCACTTTATCTATATGAATATTATTGGCCACAGGGTTATTGTTTTATTGTGCTGCTTTAGAAACTGGAAGTTTTTGAATTACTCACTGAATTAACTCCAAACTCAAATCTCCTCAAACTAGCCCTTAGGGAGCTCCAGCGATGGAGCTGCTGCCCCTTCCTTGTGCAAGGGTACCATCTTCATCTCTTCCTGCAGTTCCCACCACGGCCCCTCTTCTCATCAGCAAGAAATGAAATCACAAAGGAGTAAGGCTAGAACCCCTGCTGTACAAATCATTAGTTACCTGACGCTGGATAATTTATTTCTCCTTGTTTTTCTTATGTGTAAAAGACAGACACATCTTGCAGTAGTACTTTAAGATTTAAAAGAGGTAGTTGTTGTACTGCTCCCACCAAAGTGGTTGGTATTTATGGGCATTCACTAACTGGCAGTTATTACTACCATTCTCATCACAGCTTCTCTCAAATCTGCTTGTCTCCCTCTCTACGGCCTTTTTTTTTTTTTTTGGCTGCACAGCATGGCTTGCGGGATCTCAGTTTCCCAACCAGGGATTGAAGCCAGGCCACGGCAGTGAAAGCCCGGAATCCTAACCACTAGGCCACCAGGCAACTCCCTCTGTGGCTTCCTTCATGCACTTTCTCTCCCCTCCACACCCCTCATCCAAGAGTCTTAACTTTCTTGTCCTCCACGTGAGGCAAGAGCCAACGTTTCCTTCAAAGTCCAACTCATGACCCAACTGCTCCAGAGCCCCTTCTTGACTTAATGTGCCCAAAACTCTTCTCTGCATGTGTGTGTGTGTTCTCTCAACATTTTATATACAATCCATCCTACATTATGTACTTGATTATCTGTTGCCTTTAGAATTTTCTAGATACTTATGAGTGGTTATTACTTGCTGGTTTCATGTAGTTACACCTTGTCTTTCTAATTAGATTAAAAGTTTTTTAAGGCCAAGGATCACACCTGTTGCTTCTTGATTGCCCACAGACCCTGGTGCCTTGAATGGTGCTGTAGAATACATGCTTGCTTAATTACTTTTTACATTTATTAAGTGGGTAAAAGGACCCAAGTAATTTTCCTAATTCAAAATTAAGCACGTAAAACAGAATTGGAGAACTGCGAATATACAATGACTCTATCTGTAGAAAGACACGGAAAGTAATTTTTGAGACCCCCGTAAATCTTCATCTCCCCCCAACACCACCCATAAAAGACCTGTTTCCACTTCTCCACCAACTTCCCCATTTCAGTAAATGGCATGACCATCCACTGTGTTTCTCTGTCTAGAAACTGACGGGTCACCATTGATCCCTGCCTTTCTTTCACTTCCCCATCCATCCCACTAACATCAGTAGACAGATTCTACCTCCTGGGTCCATCCACTTCTATTCATTCACCTCCCCCGCCAGCATCCCGCTCAGGTCGGCGTCACCTCTCCCGTGACGGCTGCAGCAGCCTTCCAACGACCCCTGCAGCCCCTCTTCCCATCCAACCCACTCCTCACTCAACAGCCAGAGTGAGCTTTCAAAACCACACGTCATGGGCTTCCCTGGTGGCGCAGTGGTTGAGAATCTGCCTGCTAATGCAGGGGACACGGGTTCGAGCCCTGGTCTGGGAAGATCCCACATGCCGCGGAGCAACTAGGCCCGTGAGCCACAGCTACTGAGCCTGCGCGTCTGGAGCCTGTGCCCCGCAACGGGAGGGGCCGCGATAGTGAAAGGCCCGCGCACCGCGATGAAGAGCGGTCCCCGCACCGCGATGAAGAGTGGCCCCCACTTGCCGCAACTAAAGAAAGCCCTCGCACGAACCGAAGACCCAACACAGTCAAAAAAATAAATAAATAAAATAAATAAATAAATAAAGTAGCTATAAAAAAACAAACAAAAAAACCACACGTCTGACCCTACCACTTCCCCACAGAAATCCTTCAGTGGCTTGCCATCCTCCTGGGAGGAAAAGCCACATTCCCGAGTTCTGTGCTCTGGTTCCAGCCCCGTCTCCTGTGCTCTCTCAGCTCCCACCACACTGCCACCTACCAGCCATCACCTTGCAGCCCCTGCTCCTCCTTCAGGCCTTTCCTGTTGATTATCTGAGGTCGTGCCCCACCTCTTCCCCCCCCCCCCCAATATTTGTCTCTGTGTCAACGCCATGTGAAGGTTCCTTCTCTCCTTGTATTGTCTTACTCACTCTCACTCTGTTTCTCACTGGACTGTAAGCTCCATGGGGGAGCAGATCACGGGGGTCTTGCTCCTACTACCCCCCCAGGAGGCAGTCAGTAAACCTCTGTTGAGTGTACGAAGGTGCTCAAGCTGTGAAAGCTCGTTCTCATGGATCGGGGAGCCTCGCAGGGCATTTAGACAGCGGGCTCCTCAGGCTGGGACAGGCCCACTTTCTTTACAGGCATAGTTCCTGGCACATAAAATGCTCAGTGAACGTTTGTGGAATGCATGTAAGAGCACTAGTGCATCCAAGCCCTGTAACTGACCAGTCTTGGAGGTTTGAGAAAGCCAGTTGGCCTCTTTGAGCTGGAGATTCAGCACATACAAACAGAGAATACCTGCTCTGACCACCTCACCAAGGATGTCGTAAGGGCTGAGCAATAACTGTTCATGACAATGTTTTGAAATACACATGGCTTTCTTTAAACAAGGCAAGGTGTTCTGTCCTGATCCTGAGCATTTTCAGACTTGCCCCAGTGTGCCTGGCTGGGTCTGGTGCAGTCAGGCGGTGCTTTGGGTTCTAGATTTTCCAAATCCAGCCCCCTCCCCAAGAATAACCACCATCCCCATTTCAAAATCCAGATGTCACCAACACCGGAATGCCTCAGCAAGATTTACATTCTACCCTGAACACGCTTTTAAAATTTAAAAGTCTAAGAAATGAGAATAATATTACAACATTTTTAAGCTATTCAATGAAAACAGTTAAGTTTAAAAACACCTGTCCATTTTTGTCCTGCAAATTTCAAAAACTAACACTTCTTGTCAGGGGATTTTCTTTGGTGCTGCTTTAGGCTATTACAGCTTTTACAAAGAAAGCAGCTACTACATGAGTTTGTTCTGTATATTAGGTTAACATTACAATTTAAGTCTCCAGCAATGTTTTCATTTTCTAAAAATTTCAACTTTAAATAGTCTTCCTTGGGAAAAGCAAGAATAAAAGTAAAATGAGCAATCTGAGATTCCCTCTAAGTTTTCAGAATTAGTTGTGAACCGGATGAGGAGGGCTGCTTACAGCCTCAATCTGTAAACATCTTTACTCTTCTGGACAGAGTTCTGCCGAGAGCTCTCCCACCCCATGGGCGTGTACCAAACACCAGCAAGCAACGATAGTACACAGACACAGCATAGTGTCAGGTTAGCCTGTAAATCCATTAAAACGAGTAACAATCCTTTCTCATGCTCGCAAGACACACGTACTCAATTAATTTATGGAAATTAAATAGGTGGCATGACCGCTGCTCAGAATGCAAACTCCTGGGAGGGGAGAGGCTGCTCTGGGCTTAGCAGATAAGACCATCCAGGCAAATGCATGTGCTATTTTTAAAGCACAACCTACATAATGAAAGAAACTCCAAGATGTTTTTCCAGGTCCAATCAGCCTTGTGGACAGCCATGCTCCACCTACCTGAAGACAGATAACTACTACACGGTAGTGGATACTGAAATGACACGGTGTGACCCGGGGACCCTTCACAGAAGGAGGGCCAAGGAGGATGGGGCTCTCCCCCTGCAAAGCCAGGCTACACACTGCAACGAAAGAAGTGACTACTTGGGATTTGACAAGTAAGCTCTTAAATACCCCTAAAAGGGTATGCTATTCAGACATCCTGAGCTAGACTTTCTGGCTTTCTCTACAAGATGATAGCGCCTATTAAATAAACATGAGTTCCACACCCTCTCCTAGAACCTACCCCGATTCAGGGTTTTGGGGGTCCCAGGGGAAGTGGATTTCAGATGCAAAGACCCCCCAGAGAGTGTGCCCTGAAATCTCTGAGCTCAAGCCAAGGAGCGGCCTGGCCCCATGGGCTCCAAGGTGGGAGTGGGTCTGAGACCCAATCACAGAGTGGAGGAAAGAAGAGCAGCAAACACTTTCTCCAAACCAAAGCCTCTTTCACACTCCTGCCCCTAGAGATGAAGTAGCAAGTCAGCTGCCAAAGGCCCGGTGAGGACCGACTGGAAAGACAGAACTGGGTGCTGAGGATGCCCAGGAGGTGGCGGGGGTGTGTGGCAGGGACTGGGGCCGTCCCCCTGGGAAGGGGCCATGCGTATCTCAGATCCCACGAGGACCGCAAGTGGGGATGGTCCTCTGGCACATGGCCCCCAGCCCAAGGCATCTTGTAGCTGGATGGGCAGAGGAAACGCCTGAGGGAGCCTCTGAGGCCCGGAGGGAGGGGGAGAAAGCAGCCCTGGTGCACCTGCCTGGGGTGGGCAATGCTCCAGGGGAAGAGAAAATCCTTGGCTGGCCATCCCGAGGCTGCTAGCCTGGGTTCTGCCATCTTCCTTCAGCTCCTGCCTGGCTCTCAGCCTCTGTCTAATAATACTGAAGAATAATAAACAACTGTAATCATATTGATAGAAGCTCTAACTCCCAACCATGCACCAGGCCCCATGCTTCTAGAAGGCAGTGGGCATAGAGGTTAAAAGCTCTGATCCGGGTTGAGGCCCAGCTCCACCATTTACAAACTGTGTGGTCACAGGCAAGTTAGTGTCTGTACACTGGGGATGCTCACTGTTTCTACCTCACAGAGTTGTGAGGATTAATTGGCATAATATCAGCAGAGGCATGTAGTAAAGGCTCAATAACTACAAGTTGATGTTACTTTTTTCTTTCCGTTGGATTTTCTTTCATCCTCACAGGTTTGCAAAGAAACTGAGGTCTGAGGTCACAAGAAAGGCTAATGGTGATGGGAGACAGAAGACCAGGTCTGTGGGACCCTAAATGCCACTCATGCTCTCTCCAGGGCATTGCTGAAACTGAGTCCACCCCAGCACAACAGACCAGCTGACCCAGATCACTTGCCATTTTCCCACCAACCTTCCTACCTAATTGTGTCACCATCCTCCTTCCTGAAGTCCTTCTGAGATCCACCCATCACCTCCAGGTGAAACCCACATTCCCAGCAAGGCAGCCAGGGCCAGGGGGCAAAAGGGTGTTTCTGCATCCCACATCAGAGACAGACAGAGACACAGAGACAGAGAGACAGAAACAGAGAGAGAGGGAGGGAGGGAGGGACAGAGAGAAGTCTGCATGGAGGAAAGAGCTTGAGGATTGGTCTCACAAGACCCAAGTTCAAATTCTGCTCTTTTAATGACTACTTATGTGTCCTTCTGGAAGTTACTCAACCTTGCTAAGTCTCAACATCTTCACTTGCAAAATGACACTCACCCGGATTATTTAACTCAGCTGAGGCACGCAGTAAACAGCAGCCACTGTTATCCTGATGGCCCAGCCCCACTCCTGCCATTCTCCCACGGTCACCTCATCCTGACGTGGCGGGGCAGCACCCCAGTGCATGTCCTGTCCCCTGAGCCTCAACCGTCCTTTCCATCCCAGCCTTACTTCTCTACCTGATTCAACTGTATTTCTCTTTCAGGATTCCCCTCCAGCACGACCTCCTCTGGGAAGGGTTTCCCTCCTCTGGGAAGGGTTTCCCTCCAGCTCCTGAGCGTCCCAGGGAGTCAGCCTCACACTGCTCTCTGGACCGACTGCATCCCCCATTCCAGAGGCTGGTTTTGTTCCTGTCTTCTCCACTGGACTGTGTTCCTTGAGACCACAGCTGCCACCTCCTGCTTCTGGACCCCAGTTCCTAGCACTCTCTGCATGCTTGTTGACGTGAGAATGAAAATTTATATAAATGGTTCAAGGGCTTCCCTCGTGGTGCAGTGGTTAAGAATCCGCCTGCCAATGCAGGGGACACGGGTTCAAGCCCTGGTCCGGGAAGATCCCACGTGCCGCGGAGCAACTAAGCCCGTGCGCCACAACTACTGAGCCTGCGCTCTAGCCCATGAGCCACAACTACCGAGCCCGCGCGCCACAACTACTGAAGCCCGCGCACCTAGAGCCCGCGCTCCGCAACAAGAGAAGCCACCTCAATGAGAAGCCCGCACACCACAACGAAGAGTAGCCCCCGCTCGCCACAAATAGAGAAAGCCCACACACAGCAACAAAGACCCAGTGCAGCCAATAGAAAAATTAAAAGAAAAAAAGGTTCAAGATGTCACCTAGAGAATTAAAGCACACAAGAGGAGCGGGAGTCAGAACTGTAGGATTTCACAGCTGGAAGGAACACGCACACTCATCCTGTCCATCGCCTTCACTTTATGGGAAGATTTGTCAACTGGAGTTTGTCAGCTGGGCAAGATAATAAAGGCAGGAGATGCTCGGCCTGGCAAGTTTAACCGGGACACAGAGTTCTCCAGTAACAGCTGAGTATCATCGTGTGGCCAGGCTTAGGAGGATACGCTTAGTGACGTCACTGGCCATAAGGACTGACGGCTCTTACACAAGAGAGCAGTCACCAAGAACACACTAGGGGTCAGTGATGCAGAGACCCAGGCTACTCGTGTAACTGACAGCACCAAACAATAAATACCACGGGCTGGAAAACAGATACAGTCACCTCATTTCCTAGGTGCCAAACTAGAAAAAGAAATCAAAAATAGGGGAGAGGGTATGGATTTGAAATTACAAGTTTTGAAAGGTTTAGCTTTTTAAGATTTAGTCACTGGAGCTGTGCACGTCACAGACAGAGACACAAAATCGGTGTGGGAAAAGCATGTTTTTCAGCCCAGGACAGGCCAGGGAGAGCCAGAAAAGCAGAACAAAAAGCAAAAACAAAAACCTAACCACATAAACAAATGGGAATAATCTAAAGAAATAACATTTTGGCTAAGGCTCACGAAGGAACATTTTAAATACAAGAAAAGATACCAGTAGGACAAGGGAAATTATATTCTAAACTTTCTTCCTTTTAAAAAAAATTATTTATTTATTTATTTTTGGCTGTGTTGGGTCTTTGTTGCTGCGCGTGGGCTTTCTCTAGTTGCGGTGAGCGGGGGGCTACTCTTCACTGCGGTGCACCGGCTTCTCATTGCGGTGGCTTCTCTTGTTGCGGAGCATGGGCTCTAGGCGCGTGGGCTTCAGTAGTTGTGGCACGTGGGCTCAGTAGTTGTGGCTCACAGGCTCTAGAGTTCAGGCTCAGTAGTTGTGGCGCACAGGCTTTGTTGCTCCGCGGCATGTGGGATTTTCCCGGACCAGGGCTCTAACCCATGTCCCCTGCCTTGGCAGGCGGATTCTTAACCACTGCGATACCAGGGAAGCCCCTATATTCTAAACTTTCTTGCTTATCTTCTTCCTCGTGGAAACCTTTCTACAAACAAAACTGCCTCCCTGGAGTGGATCTGGGGAGTTTTATAATAAATAAAGCCCCCGCAGGAAGCAGATCACGGGACCTGCAGCAATACTCCAGTACCGCTCTCTGCCCCGGGCCCAAACCTCTCCACCTATCCAAGGAGCTCTTAACCAGGAGGGCGGGCGGGGAGTGGGGGTGGGGAGGGCTCAAGTTCATTTCTAGGTCTAAGGGTCTATATACTAACATCGATATTATTTTAAAAGGAACCAAATCTTCCCACTTCTGTCAGCTTCACTATCCCTGATTATAATGTGGGGAATTTTGAAAGGGAAGGTTCCTGGCCACAGTTTTGTTCCGTTGTGTCTGTGCCCCCCAAATTCTTGGGTGCCTTTGCATTTTTCATTGCACAGAAAGATTTTTAGCAGATAATAGAAATAAAGAGAACACTAAGGCAGCATCCCAAAGGCCTCCAAATAAAGCAGTCTGGGCTCCTCGTGGAGCAAGTGGGTCTACACACACAGCAGGGAAGCGAAGTGGGGTGCAGAGCCTCCCTTCCTGACCAGCTCCTCTTAGACGTACTTCCAGCAGGAACAGTAATCATCGCCCTCCCAGCAGACGGGATTCTAGGACTGGCCGGTAATGAGCATGAAATAGTTAAAGGGTGGTACTACATCTCAGTCGAGGACCATCGTTATTATTATTCCTGTGAGCCCACGGTCACTTGGACATCTTCCCACCGTGATTCTGTATAAAAGAAAGCAACTCGCCAGTTCAGAAAAAAAAAAAAAGTTTGAAGAACACATTTCATCCAATTTTAAGGGTTGTTCTCTTATGAAGATGAACTTCATGGACAAATAATGCATGGCCCGAGGCTCCCAGTGAGATGCCGTGTGTTAGAACTGCTGTTTTGTTAGGCATAACCTCCTGCAAAGAACAAGGCTTGCCCTGAAATGCTTAACAGAACATCAGCAAGTAGGGAGCCAATATTTCTAAAAAGGAGTTGATTAAGGAAGGGCTAGGATGGCGGGATTTGCTTTGCTTCTGTGCAAAAACACACCATTTCCGGACAGTTTGGATGCCCTGCAAGAGGATCGGGCTGGAAGGGCTGCCAGAGTGAATGAAGAATGTGATTACAAATGCAATCAGCGTGCTTGCGGCAGCCCAGCTACGGGCTTTCACTCACACCCTGCTTCATCCTGCCTGGATGCACTTTGAGAATCATTAGATGTCATCAAATCTAGACTTGAGAATGGAGCACACTGTGTTGTTTACACTGAGAGCAACAATCCAGGCCAATTAAGCTGGGGCACTGACGGGCTGTGAAGAGAGCGTTGATTAGCTTGAACGTAGGTAGATTATTTTAGGGGAGAAACAGCACGTGAAATACAGACGTTAGAGTATTCTACACGCTTGTTAGGTGTTCTCACTCTGCTTCAGGCATTCAAGCCAAACATTTCCAGTTGGCTACTATCAGAAGCTAAGTTTATATTTTGGCATAATTTCCCAGAAAACCCCAACTCCCAGAATACAAAGATCGTGAAATCCCTTTTTTGTGAGTGTTCTCTATGGGAAGTAGTATCCGTGGGAATGTCACGTGCCAAGAACTGATCAAGGTATGAAAGAAAAAAGGTTGCCTTGCCTAATCAGTTCATTGAGACTCATTCTCTGAACTCCGATCTTCTCTGCCCGCACACATCCTAATACCAGATTCAGGGACATTGGTGATGATGTGGTGAAAAGGGAGTAGTCACTATTAGATGCAGTTTCCATGACACCTCTCTACAATGCCCTCCTTGGCCAGCACCCTCAGTGGGACCAAAACATGAGCATTACAGAAAACAGTCGGTCAACCCCCATTAGGAAGATGCTTCATGGCCAACTCATGTATACATTTAGTCTATTAGTATTTATTGAGCCCCAGCCATGTCCCAGGCACAGTTCTAAGGGCTGGCATTGAAGCAACGAATAAGACAGATAAGGTCCTTGTCCTCACAGGCTCCAAGAAATAAGCAGTGAACCCAGATTCATTGGACTAGTTCAATTATAATGATGGAGATTATTGGGAATAACCAATGTCTGCAGGGTGAAATTTGAAAGACAGGAAGAGAACACCATGACATGGCCAGTCTAACTTGTACAAGCTGCACAAACCTTAGGCAGAGCTTATAAACATAATTCTTTTCACCACTCTAATTTCTAAACAATGAGATAAATTAAAAGCAACTTAAATAGCACCATCAAAATAATACTGTGTTGAAAGACACATCAACATAACAAAGAGCTTCAAGGTCATGCAGAGGTGTATGGTACTTTAGGGAACTGTGGCACCAAGCTCAAGGGCAGAGAACCCCCAAAATGGTTCAGCTTAAGAGGAGGAGGTGTTTTGGCTGGAATGCAAGGTCAGGAAACTAAAGAAAGTGCCAAAGTCCCACTGCCTGTCCTGGAGAGACAGTCACCTCCGTGCTGGCGGCTACTGTCATTACCCAACCAGCCACAATCAATCTTCAAAAGGTACCCTAAACCCAACTTCTCTCCCTGCATCTCCACCGTCCCTACCCCGCCCCAAACTGCCAACATCTCCCACCTGGGATACTGCAGCAGCCTCCTACTTGATTTCCTTTGTGCCACTCCTGTCCCCTCTATGGGTCAGGGACCCAAGGGGAAGCATCTGGCACTCAAAAAGGGGTGCTGGGGACAGTTTAACGAAGGGGCTCTTAATTAATGTGTAGGCAGAATTAAGGGACCAACTAGAGAAGGTGAGGGGCCCAGGGCTGGCAATAACAAGCAGCCATTCTAAGCCCTGGGCCAGAGGGAGAACAGAGGACAGACCCTCAGGGACTGGAGGTGCAGGGGAGGCCACCTGCCCGCCTGTGGCCTGGGGCAGACATTCAACTACCGCCCAGCTGCTGCCCACAGGCAGAGACGCAGGAATAACTCCCCCGACTTCTCTTTCTTCCTGCGTCCAGTCTACTAGCGGTGCTTCCCACTGGTCCATCCCCCTGAAGCCACAGGACCAGTAGCCCTGGTGACATAGTCACAGAGGCCAGCACAGTGGACCGGGTCGGTGTGACTCGGGAGAGGCAGACAGACAACAGCTCGCACACCCGCCTATAGATTTGTTCTCCACACAGTAGCCACGATGATTGATCCTTTCAAAACCGTGAGATGCCTTTTCATCCTACTTAAGATGAAATCCAGACTCCCGAGCACAGCCCACAAGGCCTTCCCTGACAGGCGTCTTCTCCCACGGCCACCACAGGGCTCCGTGCTCCAGCCACGGTCCTCTCATCCCCATCTGTCCCCGGGGCATGCAGCCGCCCCACCCCTACCTGGAACACCCCCAGCTCCACACACAGCCCCTCTCCTCCTTCACACCCAGTTTAATTGACATCACCTCTCCAGGAGGACTTCAGGGACTCTGGAGCCCAGCCCCCCGGATGTTCTTTTTAGCATCTTGTTACACTTCTTAGTGACTCTTCTCACGAGGTATAATTACAGCCTGGCCTCCTCGGTTGTTCAGTGACCGCCCCCCTGACCGGAGTGTAAGCACCGTGTAGCTGGGACCCCTGGCCCCTCGCACAGTATTTGGCCTCTTGAAGGGCCTCAATCTTTCTGGACCACACCCGTGATCACACCTTTGGTAAAACTGCTCTGCTCGAGGAAGACCCACAGCAGGTGCCAGCGGAAGAGGAAACACTCCAGGCATCCTCCGGTCCAGCTGCTTTGAACCGGGGGCAGCACCCCTGAACACACGTGCACAACCTGCCCTGGGGCTTGTAGAGCCTGCCAAGCTCCCCCCGACCCTCAGAGCTCAGGGTCACGGGGGGGCTCCCAACAGGAGGGAGCCAGAGACTCCACCTGCGGAGGACAGAGCCCCCTGGACTTGCTCAAGGGGTGGCTGGGGACCACATCTTACCCAACCTAGGCCATACTGTGGATGAAAATAAATGAATAACCAAGCAAGCAGGAGAGAAGCAAAAGGAATAAAAACTGCTTCCTAACTGATGGATTCATGGGGACTTATTACACCACTCCTTCCACTTTTGTGTATGTTTGAAATTTTCCATAATAAAAAAGTTAAAAAAAAAACCTATCTACAAAGATGTTCTTTGCAGTACTGTTTATAGTAATAATAAAAAAGGAGATAGTAAACTTAAGAATTCCAAATTAATAGAATATTTAACACAATGGAATACCGTGCAGCCAGGAAAAAAAAAAAAAAAGAAATGAGACTGATCTTTACATAATGATGAGGAGAGATTTCCAAACTTACTAAGCAACACAAGGTAGGTGCAGAATAATGTATATAGTATATACGCCATATATGTGAGGGAAAAGGAGTGCACAAAATAACATACGTATAAGCTTATCTATATATGTATATATGTATATGTTGAGATATGCCTGAAATACAGCTGAAAAAATAAAAACCGTAAGAAACTAAAAAAACAAAGACAAAAACAAAAAATAACCCTGTTTCTTCCTTGACAAGCTGGCTCAGGGCTGTACCTGCAACCTGAGGACTAGTCAGGTATCATGGTGATAAGTGGTCACGATCAACGGAACCTAAGACACATCTCAGAAATGAACACGCCCGTCCAACTGAACAAACGTAATAACGGAACTGAGACCGGCTGGGCTCCCGCCGGCTGCCAGGAACCGTGCTCGGGGCTGTGCAGCCGTGGGCTCTTGAGCTCTTGAAAGCCCAGCTTCCCGGGAGGGCAAACGGCTAGACGCCGAGGCCTCGGCCAGGACTCCAGCCCCTCGCCCAGGGCGGAAGGAGTCCCCCTGGTAGCTGTGGCTGAGAGGCAGGCCCATGGGCGGAGGGGTGCCCTGGCCAGCATGAAGGGGAGCCCCCAACACCCTGAGCTGCCCCAAGTGAAAAGCCACTGAGGCTGACACTGACTGGGGATGCCCCAGTCACCCTGGCTCCTTCCTCACACCTGTCTGAGTGCGGCTCCCAACACAGCTTGGCTGGTCCCACGCCCTGTGTGGCCTGCGGGTTCCGCCTGCCTGTCCCCCAGGGTTGCTGCAGACTCTGGAGATTTTACCCGGGATTATAAACCAGAGCAAGTCCCTCAAGACCCTCAGACTGGACGCCTGTCTCGGGGCACAGCCCAGTCCCGGCTCCACCCTCTGACCTCAGCCCCGCTCTTGAATCAAGGGCATCTCTCTTCAGGACTAAGCCATGTACCTTGAGTCGCTTATGATTTAATGAGAGAGAGAGAGATGATTGACAGATGATAGATAGATAGTTGATGGATGATTGATAGCTAATTGACAGCTAACTGACAGATAGATGAGATACACAGATGTAGACAGATGATAGATTGAACAGCAATTCCAAGCATTGGGTACTATCAACACTATGGATGGTGCAAAAATAGGTAATAAAGGAGTATCAAGAATTAATATTTGCTTCCATTTGGAGTGAGCAGGGAGGACTTCCTGGAGGAAGTGACATTTGTGTTAGGTATAATTACTAGAGGGAAATTTCTACAAGTGCACGTGGTATGGTTTGGGCAGGAAGGGAAAAGGGAAGTAATGGGAGAAACAATTCTAGGTGTAGGACAATGTGAACTATGTGGGAAAGTGTCGGGGTTCACAGCTTGATGACTAGAAGAGCTCCTTACAGCAGAGGGTCTGCTGGGTACAGGGGGTGAGGCCAGGAAGATGGGCAGGGCCTGCTGTTGATTAGCACTTCACTGTACAACTGGTCACCCCATGTGTGGAGACAATCCACTTATGACCCCTCAAACTCTCTCTCGTTAACTGTCCATTTTCTGTATAGACTTTAAAGAAAAGGAAGAAAAAGTAAGATAAAAACACTACCTTAAGAGACACAAGTTGCTCATCTACATAAAGCATTATCTCACATTTCCAGAGATTATTTAGATGAAACACAATAAAAATATCAACTCTCTACATTTTACATGGGAAAAAAATGGTGGGAGTGTTGAAACATGTACGTATACACAGAATGTCAGAGCTGAGAGGGCTCTGTAGCTGACAGAGGTTAGCTCCAGGCTAGAATAGAAAATCATGTTTTCGGTTGAACAGTCCATTGTCAGGGTTTTTCACCAGCCTGTTTCAACCTACACAGACAATTTTATGATTCTCTCTCATAACAAAATAACATAAAAATAAACAATGCAAAACAAATTTTATTTCAAACTCCTATAAAATTTTTATGTTCAAGGCTGGAGAATAAGGAATGTATAATACTTACACCTTTCTTCTTGTAATACGAAAATTGTCTATTTTATCACATAAAAATGATGGGGAAGCCTGTTCAAACATGTAACTTCTGCATCTGAGCACTTGACGCAGAATTAGGAACACCAAGTGGGTGCTATTTACACTCCCAAGAGGGCTAATGTGCCCAATGACAGTACAGCTACCCTCGGAGAGGGCTTTTCTTAAAACCACTTTCCTCAGAGGGCCCTTCAAGAGCATCTGATCCAGAGAAACCTCGGGTACCAGAGTGGGGACGGTCAGCCTGGTGCAGCCATAAGCAGGTTCACCGTCTGAGAGGAATCTAAGGTCAATCCTGAACCCAACTGAAAGTCTGCTGCCTGGCACTGCCACAGGCAGGCGATTTGAAACAGTATCAGTGACAAAACTCTCCCCAGCCTTAGGACCGCTCCAAAGCCCACACCTGGGACACCATGGAACCCAACAGCCCGTCGCTCTTAAAACAGTTCATCTGTTCTTCCAGCAGCCGGTGCCAGAGGCAGAGAAGGAATCACCAGATGAACCCCATGTCAATGAAGCATCAGCTGCAAAATGCTTCCTCTGGATCCCAACGCAAGTGTAGGAGGCTCCTGCCCTGACTTTTCACTCCACGGGGCTGCCTCTCGGAGGTCAAGTGGAGCCGAGCTCCCGGGAGTGAGGGAACCAGCAGCCTCAGCGCACACTTCTGGAGGCCTTCCCGCTGCCACCTCTCCCTGCTCCCCGGCCCCTGGGAGCCAGGCTGCTCCTGCGCAGGTGGCCCTCCCGCAGCTGTCAGCAAACCAAGCCCCCTCGCTCCCTGGAGAATGCTGGCCGCTTCTCCTTTTTCCTCCTCCTTTCCTGAGCACAGTCTGACTTGATAAGGGCCTGTCTACTTCGACTCACAGATGTAGAAAGCCCTGCTTTATCAGATTCATGTTGAAATCACAGAAATGACTCCATCTTCACACCCCCTAAGACTCCAGGGCTCCTCTGGGCCGGGAGGGGACAGGGAAGTACCCGATTAGGCTGCCCCATGCATATTTTGGGGTTGAGTGAACCTCTCCTGGACATATTTGCCCTCATAACAGCATGCTCAGGTTCAACGGTAAACATCTCCTAGCCACTTCTGTTTACACCTTCAAGAAAGAAAACCAACCTCCTGTGAGCTCAGAAGCCTCAGGCAAAAGCAGTGGCTAAAAATCTATCTAAACTCTGAGAGATTCTTCTGTGAAAGGGCCTGAGGGAAACTCAGAAGGGGCAAGGGAAGAGGGGAACAAATGCCAACCCCTGGAGTCTGGCAGGAGGGCGCCCCCAGGGCCCTGAGAGAGGCCACCTGGGGTACCTGAGAGGAAGATCCCCTCCACCCCTGCTGCTGGGCTGTAAGTGTGAGGAACCAATTTCCCAAAGATGGTGATAGCCAACTAAAAATATGCACACCGTAAAAAACCTCGTTAGGCACATAAAGTAATAGCAAATCCTTACAGTGCACTTAAGATGTGTCAGTCACAGTTCTAAGAGCTTTACATAACTGTACTCATTTAATCCCCAAAACACCCCTATCAGTAGGTACTACAGCCCCATTTCCCATGAGAGGAAACGGGCACAGAGAGGTTAAGTAACTTACCCAAGATCACACAGCTGGTTAGCGACTAAGCCAGGACCTGAACCCAGGAAGTTGGACTCCAGGGTCCATGCTCTTAATCCCAACACGATGCTGCCTTTCTGATGGATGGACTATAGAAAAATTACAGAAGGAGAGGTCTCCAAACCAATGCAGTCTCCCCACAGACTACCCCTTGGTGCCACCGGGTTGAAGGAGTCATGGATTTGGCTCACTGGTACACCCTTCATAATTCACAGTTTAAAAAAACAGATATAGGGCTTCCCTGGTGGCGCAGTGATTGAGGATCTGCCTGCCAATGCAGGGGACACGGGTTCGAGCCCTGGTCTGGGAAGATCCCACATGCCGCGGAGCAACTAAGCCCGTGAGCCACAACTACTGAGCCTGCGCGTCTGGAGCCTGTGCCCCGCAACAAGAGAGGCCACGATAGTGAGAGGCCCGTGCACCGCGATGAAGAGTGGCCCCCGCTTGCCGCAACTAGAGAAAGCCCTCGCACAGAAACAAAGACCCAACACAGCCAAAAATAAATAAATAAATAAATTAATTAATTAATTTAAAAAAAAACTTTATATAGAAGGCAAAGGGGCTAGCATCTGTTAACTCCTTCCTTTGTGCCAAGCCCTTTATGTACCACAAACGTTAAAAAAAAAAAAAAAGATATATACAGTATATATATTTGATTCACATGCCCAAACTGATCTTAAATGAAATGGTATTGAAAAGGTCCTCTAACTAAATTTTTTCTATGAGCATTTATTAAATTATTAAATATAATGGACATTTGCTGAGCCTTTACTAAGTCCCAGGCGCTATTCTAAATGTTAGGGATACAAAGATAAATTTTCTAGTGCTTCTGATACTCAGAGAGTTACTAACAGCAGATTTAAGAAATAGGAACTTCACTACAATCTGGACAAATAGTGTGCTTCATGGAAACTGTCTAGAAATAGGGTACCATTCTTTGTCCATCTTGTGTGTGTACAAGGCTAGTAAAAACCAGTGATCTAGGTGTATATCATCTACTTCATGGAAAGTCATCTTCAGCAAAGTGATTCAGAAGGAGAAGTGAAAAGAAGTCTCAGATCTGAATCTACAATTACCTTCTTTAAAAAAAAATAAATAAATAAATAAAATAAAATTAGCCTTGTGTTTAACTCTGGGGAAAGGTAAGAGTCTAAGGTTGTGAGATTGTTGTAAGAGAAGCACAGCATGTTGGTAAATTTCTAGTTCTTAGAGCAGACGGTAGATTTATGAGTGTTCATTTTATTACTTTGCCTCATAACTTACATATATGCTATCAAATAATACATAGTAATACAAAACTCCGTGATTGTCCAACTTTTCTGAATCATGACTGCTACTGAAGACTTAATATATTGCAAACTCCTGAGCAAAGTTCTCCAAGTTTCATGCAAAGTTGTCCAACAATGTGTTCCTAAATTAGAACCTTTTCATTAATCCAGGATGTGGCACTGAACTGTTTTAATTACCTAGGAGTTCTGTGTTAAAGTCAAATTGATGTAAATAGACAGATGTATTAACTGAACAGCAAAGGGTATTTAATTAAAGTCTAGCAGGATAAAAATCACAGCACCGAAACACAATAGGAATTGCTAATTATCTTGCCTATGTCAAAAGAAAGTTAACATCGGTTGTACAACAGTATGATAAAACTCCTAGTACATTAATGAAAAGAGTGGGAAAAGCCCTTCTTCCTTTTTTGTTGCAGCAACATAAATAAATGACAAAGATCCTAGAGCCACAAGACAGTATTACAAAATTCCTAAATGTAAATAAACATGACAGCTATGTGATCCCGAGTTATGCTGTGCTTCCATATAGGCCTAAAATAGAGAAAAACATTCAAACAATTATTTGGAATTTTATCTTTATCGGAATCCATCTTTGCTGACATCTGCCTAATATGGACTGTTCAGGCAAAACAGTTTTTTCTTATAAGTTTAAAAGAAAAAAATATGGATGTAATGAAAAAATATAAGAAATTTCCCCAACATAGGCCAAGGAAAACAAAACACAAATGGTCTGGGGGAGCTGCTACATTTATGGATTCCTGGGAATATATTCCGAAATCAAAAATGAATACAAATCTTAAAATGAGCCATAGATTTTTCAAAAGCACCAATCATCTTGTTATCTTTGCTTTTACAAAGCACAAAATATTAATTTGATTCAGAAAAGCAACACAGCATGACATGGTCCAGCACAGCACCTCCGATCAATGCTGCCAGCTATAAACTTGGCACTTGTTTTGTCTGCACCTAGTTCAATAAATGCTGGAAAACTTGAAAAATTCCTAAGAGCAACGCCGCCCTTTTATACACCTGTAAGGACCAAGTAAGTGCCTCTCCCATTAGTCCCTTCATCACTTTTCTGTAGTAAGTTTGTGAAATGCACTACCGCCAGAACATGTGTTTCCAATTGTCTTTCCTAGAAAAGTATCATCAAGCAAAGAGGCGGGAATGACAAAAAGAGAAAATCACCTCTAGATTGATTTTTTAAAAATTCACACAGTAAGTGTAGACTCTGGCATTAAAACTGTGTTTTCTACCCCCAGAAGCAAGCCTCCACTCCACTTATTTGCTGGCTCAAGCAGGATAACCTGAGGTCAAAGCAGGAATCACAGCTCTCGGTCCTGAAGACACACACAATAATTTAATAAACACTTACCACTCTGTGTAAGGCCCGTCACGGCCCCAGATGGATGCTCTACATGCCCAGTTGACGTTATGTTGGTTTTAAGTCTATATGAACTGCCCCAGGTCTCCTCCCAGGCTGACGGGCCAGCGGCCGTGGGGCATACACTTCTGTCCCGTGTCCTCTGCCACACTTCAGCCCCTACCAGTTAGAGGGCTCGGGGGCCCCTCTACCCCTCCAGCCAGCTGCAGACAGGAGCCGCCCTGACCAGAGGCTCCCTTGCTGCTGGCAGAGCGGGCCGGGCAGCAATGGGAGGGCTCTTTCTATGTCTGGGGAAATCGTCTGCACCTTCAGCAATCCCACCTGTGTTCTCTAATCAGAAAAATAAGAGTGGCATGGTAAGCTTCGTCTACAGCATTACATTTGACCCACGAGGGTAGCACCCTGATAAAGCCCATTTTACAGATGAGGAAACAGACACAGAGGGGCTCTGAGCATCTTCGAGATCAGCTCTCCTGTGTCCGACCACAAAATGTGCATGGCGCTGGCTCCAAGGGGTCATTTTCCAAGGCTGAAATAATTAAACTTTTGTTTCCTTCCCTCTTCTACGACTTCCAAGACGGTCTTCTCTCCCCGGGTGCTTTATAACCACTATGCTCAGCAAAACAGGTTCAGCTTCCTGCACAAAAGCAGCCATTTCCCCAGCTATTTCGAGCACTCAAACTCTTAATTTTAAATAGCTCCCTCCTGGGATAATCTCTCCCTTCTCAAATGAGACGGATTTAACTAGCGCAAACCTACTTCTGTGCGTCTGCTGGAATCCCTCCGTGGGGGCCAGTTGTGCAGTGTAAACTCCGCGTCCCCGGGGAGCCCCAGGGGAGAAGCAGGTGTGTCTGGGGGGCCAGGTCTTAGGAGGGGGAGGCTTGGAGGCCAGAGGTCCAGAAGACACAGAAATCACCAGGAAAATGCAAGAACCAGAGACTAGCAGACAGTGTTTAGAGCTAAATTCCTTACAAGTCTTACTAGTTTGTTCATCTTGCAAACATATCTCGGAGGCCTTCCTGCTGAGCACAAGCTACAGAGCAACGAAGAAGATTCCTGGACCTCACTCCAGACTTTCCGAGTCAAAATCCTGGGTGTGAGGACGCACAAATCTGAGCTCTAAATCAGGTCCTGGGAGACTGTGAGAGGAGCATAGAGCTACCCTGTCAGGTCCTGGAACAGACCCGAGAATAACAGAAATGAAAAGGACACATTTCTCACACACAAGGCCTTCACGTCTCTGGGGGAGACCCACATGGCAACCCACCAATAATTACCAAAGGCAAGTGATGCCTGTTAACTCAGCTCTCCAGGCAAGGTCTGAAGAGCTTTCCTCGTAAAGAATTTTTCAGGTTGCAAAACTTTACTAGCCCTACTCACATTTGGAAGTCATCATAATCTGTGTGTGCACACCCTTTACTGCCCGAAGATGATGCTCTATTATTTTTGCTTTCTACAACATTTTATTTTATCTCTGGCCCCATTTCTGCCACTGGGTTTGTTAATAGGAGATAATCTATATAGCACAAGTCTACTGTGGTATCGATGTATCTAACTTTAAATTTTCTTAATAATTTCTCAGTGGATCAATAAATGCATTTAGGATACTTTTCTGAAATTCTTCTGTCTGTAAAAGCCACTGCACAGCTCCCACCAATTATTGCCCCTCAGGCCCAGTGTCGCCAGGTTTTCAGATTTTTTTCAGGAAAAGCCAGAACACTTGAGTTTTAGTTGAAATTTTCCTACTTTGGTTTTCATAACTAATTCAATATTTTTAAAAACCACAGACGTGATTTCTGCCCTTTACTGCTTAGTCAGCAAATACTGCCTGGATGGCTACCGTGTGCTAGGCACAGGCCCAGTCTGGGGATGCACCTGGGATGGGGCCTCAAGGAACAGGCTCTCTTTCTATGTGGGCACTGCTATCATGGAACAGATGGCACTGGGCAGTATGCACTGAGCTGTCCCAAGAGCGTGGCATGGCAAACTGAGGCCCTGGGTTGCCATGGGAACCAGTGTTGCTGGCAGAGAGGTTCACACAGGTAGATGGGAGCCAGCAGCCCAGAGGCTGCAGAGGCCCCTGCCCAGTTCTCCCTCAAAGAGCTGTGAGTGGGCTCAGAGGTAGCTGTGGACCAGGCCAGGGCAGAACAAGCCTAAATGCCTAACTCAGGCTTTTGGAGAAAGACTGAGGCACAGAGGCGGACCTGCCCTCGGGGATAGAATGTCTTAAGCACGTTACATTTTAACGACAGCCTCAGAACACCTCGTGAAAGACCAACCTTGGGAGATTTCTATTTTTCTTACCCTCTCTTGCTAAATAGAACGACACTAACTCTCTGGATATCGTGGTTCAAAGCAGTTCCTCCCAGAAAGAAGGGCTCTGACTAGCCTGTTTTATTTCATTTCACAATGTTCATGGGGGACATGTGTGGTTATGGGGGTGGTTACTGTGTTGATGGGTTTGGACAGTTTTATTGCATTCTGCCCCCGAGAAGTTCTGTTCTCAAGGAGGAAATTCTCAGAAAGGTTCTCATGAATAACAGTGAGTCAGGACCTCAGAACTGATGTGCTGGTATCAGTTTCAAAGCGGGCACCTAAATGTACTCTACTGGGCTTATGACAGGTTAGATATAACCTAAAAATGCCATAATCTAAAATTTAATGGCGCAGTGGGAGAACTGAACATGTGTGTACTTTTCTAAAACAAAAAGTCTCTCTTCGTTAATTGGTCCAACCCAATAAGCAATCATTAAAATGTTTTTTTAAAAATGCTACTTTTCACCGTGTCATGTGATAGATTAAAGATGGCTGCATTCTTTCTTTGCTGCCCCTGCCACTGAGGGATAAAGTGTAACCACTCTCCCCATGAATCTGGGTCCATTTTACTGACTTGCTTGACCAAGAAAATGTGACAGAAGTGCTGATCTGGGATTTCCAAGGCTAATTCTTAAGAAGTCTTGCTGCTTCGGCCTTTGTTTCTTAGAATGCTTCCTCTGGAGTCTGACTACCCAAGACCACCAGTCTGTAAGGAAGCCAGGCTAGCCACGTGGAGAGGCCACGTGGAAACACAGCCTCCCACTGTTCCAGCCATATCCACACAGGAGTCACACACACACACACACACACACACACACACACGAAGAAGCCATGGGCTTCCAGCCCAGTCAATTTCAGACTGAAACTGCATGAAACATCCTAACCCCAAAGCAGAATCAGGTCAACCAAAAGAGCCACGAGGTAATATGACAAAATTTGTTTTGGGCTACTAAGTTTTAGAGTGGTTTATTAAATAACAGTAGATAATTTGATTAGGCAGGAAAAGAGAATATGATTATTTTTCATAAATCTTCATTCATGGTAAGAGGAAAAAATAGTGGATTTGGACAAATAATAGTTTCACATACATTCACATTCATTTTATGAAGTAAAATCTACTTCATAAGTTATAAATGTAATTTGAAGAGTAGAAGCAATCATTAACTCAGTCAATAATATTTATTGAACACCACTATGTACAAACTGAGAAGTGGAATATCTAATTTGAAGAAAAATTTAACAATTCCTGGTCTAAATGAACTATCAATATATGTAGTCATAGGAGTAGAAGAGGGTAAAGAAATGAATTATTTGAAAGGTGAGAGGAATTACTCAGTATATATATTTTAAGAACAAAGTTACAAAAGTACATGTGTTAAAATATACATACAAACTGAATACTCCAGGTTTCAGTCTTATCAAGAGCTGGGAATGATTCTAATCAATCTCTAGAAACTTCAGAACTTCCAGATGAAAGAAAGATTTGCAACATATGTTTGTGGCTGTAATGATGAAATATTTAAGCATGGACTGAATTTCTATTACTGCTTTGAAAAGATCTTTGTTTACTGTGATTTTTAATGGTTTACCATTAGTGGGTTTTTTTTTATCTGATCAATAATAGTTGTGGAGGGTGAGGGGGAGTGAGACAAAGCTCCAGCAACATCTCCTTGGCTTGAGAATTATTTTACATCTAAGAGCATATCAATCCAAATGGCCATCTTCACCTAGAAGAATCTAGAGTGGGAAAGCTGGATGGATCCATTGGATTATTTCCTTTTTGGATGATTCTCTCTCTAGGATCAATAACTATTTTCATCTGGTGAGGTGTTGGGCGGGGAGTAGGAAAGCAGTTTAATAAAACATCACTATTAATATTCAGTAGTATAAGATCAAGGTTGTGGGCTTGGGAAACAATTTTCAACGGTCAACATCCCTACTTACGCCATATTCCAAACACCAAAGGGACAACCGTGAGCTGTGACATTTTCTGTTTTCATATCGTCTCAGGTATCCACGTTCCAAACTAAGCATTTCCCACTGAAGGATCTAGTTTCCAGCCATTTCACACGCTCTTGTGCGTGTCTGCATATCTAATGACTAATATAATAATTAATGTTCTCTCATATAATGTGCATCTACCTACTTGAACTCAGCTGCCACAAGACTCACTCTGGAAAAGACACTGCTACCCAGCATCAGTTATCTTCATGGGATTTCAGGAAATTTCGTTAGTAAGGAAATTGAACCATTTTCTTCTTAGTAATTGTGTGAGGGTCACAATTAAACAACTAAGACAGAACCAACTAATCTGTACTGCACAGCACACATCTGGCACCTCACAGTGGCTGACTCCAGCTCAAATCTGGGAGCTGACCCCTCCAAAGCACAGCAAAGCTACAGGATACCCCGCCAGGAACTTCAAACAGCAGACATCTAGAGGTAGATTTATAAACACTATCAATTGTTGTTTCTGAGAATTATATTGTGCAGCAAAGCAAGAAGATGCTTAATCTTCCAAAGAGGTTCTCAAAGACAGCTTTAGAAGCCAGGGTATATACAAAACTACAATGAGGTATCACCTCACACCAGTCAGAATGGCCATCATCAAGAAGTCTACAAATAATAAATGCTGGAGAGGTTGTGGAGAAAAAGGAACCCTCTTGCACTGTTGGTGAGAATGTAAATTGGTGCAGCCACTATGGAGAACAGTATGGAGGTTCCTTAAAAAACTGAAAATTGAGTCACCATATGATCCTGCAATCCCACTCCTGGGCATATATCCAGAAAATACAAAAAATTTTAATTCAAAAAGATTCATGCACCCCAATGTTCATAGCAGCACTATTAACAATGGCCAAGACATGGAAGCAACCTAAGTGTCCATCGACAAATGAATGGATAAAGAAGATGTGATACACACACACACTGGAATGTTACTCAGCCATTAAAAAAGAATGAAATAATGCCATTTGCAGCAACACAGATGGACCTAGAGAACAACATACTAAGTGAAGTCAGCCAGACAGAGAAAGACAAATATTATATGATATCACTTATATGTGGAATCTAAAAAAAAAAATACAAATGAATTTATTTACAAAACAGAAAGACTCCCAGACATAGAAAAACTTACGGTTACCAAAAGGGAAGGGCAGGGAGGGATAAATTAGGAGTATGGGATTAACAGATACACATTACTATATATAAAAACAATAAACAACAAGGATTTACTGTATAGCACAGGGAAGTATATTCAATATCTTGTATTACCCTACAATGGAAAATAATCTGAAAAAATATGTATAACTGAATCGTCTTGCTATACACGTGAAACTAACAAAATATTATAAATCAACTTTACTTCAATAAAGAATAAAAAAAGAAAGAAAAGAGAATATAAAACTTCTTTCCCTAACCAAAAAGAGCCAGACATTTATAAAAAGTCCTGGGAGTCTGCACCTTGTCAGTAAAAACTCGGAGAACAAGAGACTGCTCTGCTTCATTTCCCTGATGTGGTAGAAGACTGAGTAACAGCAACAAAGAGAAGGAAAAATAAGTCTTCCTTATAAGTCAGAACATAATACAGGCTTATGGCTTTGAGGTAATTTTGCTGTTGAAATTCTCAAAGGATCCACAACTGTGCACGTTAACATTAGAGGTCATCTCATGGAAAGCTACAGTCAACACCAGTAGAAAATATGGTAGGAAAAGCATAGAAAGGATGAACAGGGCATGCCCACCACCTCTGAAATCACAGAGCTAAGGAGACCACTTTGAAGTGAAGGAGGTAAATTTAAGATAAATAAGAGAAAGAGCTGACTTTACATGGTGGTGGAAAAGCCAGGAAACTCATTGCATAGGAGATTGAAGAGGCAGACACTATACATAAGCTCAGAGAAGATTTAAAATCAGGGATCAGGACTTCCCTGGTGGTCCAGTGGTAAGGACTTGGAGCTTTCACCGCAGTGGCCCAGGTTCAGTCCCTGGTCGGGGAACTAAGATCCCACAAGCCACCTAGTGTGGCAAAAAAGAAAAAGAAAAAAAAAATCACGGGTTTACAGTGAGTTGTATCTTTTTAACTTGGTTTTTTTTTTTTTTTTGAGTTTTGCTATTTTTTTAAAACTGTGGTAAGAACGCTAACATGAGACCTATTCTCTTAACACATTTTAAGCGTATAATACAGTATTGTTAACCACAGCCCAATGTTGTTCATGGTTGTTCAGTTGTACCCATTGAACAGCAATGGGTATAAAGTTTTATGCCCATTTCCCCCTCCTCCCAGCCCCTGGCAACCACCATTCTACTCTCTGCTTCTATGAGTTTGACTATTTGAGATTCCTCATATAATCGGTATCCTGCAGTGTTTGTCCTTCTGTGTCTGGCTTATTTCACTTAGCATAATGTCCTCCAGGTTCATCCAGGTTGTTGCATATGGCGGGATTTCCTTCTTTTTTAGGCTGAATAATATTCCTTTGTGTGTATATACCACATTTAAAAATCCATTCATCCATCAATGGACACTTAGGTTGTTTCCATATCTTGGCTATAGCGAGCAGGGCTGTGATGTAGGTGGGGGTCATATCAAGGGAAACCAGGCTGCTGATGGGTCCCCCCCACAAAGCTATCTTCGGTGCCATGTCACCTGCTGGACCAGGATCTAACACAACAAGGCTTTTTAAATTTTTTCTAAAGCATGAAAATTTTCCTAAATTATCCTAATTATCCTAAATTATCCCAAATTATCCTTCTGCCTCTGCCCTCTTTACCCATTTTTCACAGTGGGGAGTTGTCCAGCTGTGGTCAACATCTCCCTGCCCTGCCCTCAGATCTTGGAGAAGCACTGCCATAGGTACGCACATTCCCAAACTACAACAGATAACCACGTATTTTTATTTCATATCCAGAAAGAAAATGTGTCTGTAAGGGTGGGAATGGGGGCCTCCAATTTAAAGACCCTAACTCAAAATATAGCTGCTTTTACAGAAATAACTGGCAACTAGGAGGCATGACTAGGGAGCATGCTTTTTACCAATCCAAATGCCTTTGCCTTTGGGGATGCCATGAGCCATGGGACTGGGGCCGGTAATAAACTACATATACCATGAGTACAGGAAAGCAAAGTTTCAAAACCCACAGTGATCTGCCTGACTCCTATGTCTTGCTACAGCTGTATCCTGAGGTCCCCTTTAAGGCTATTTTTAGTAACAGTCATTATTCGACAAGGAGGAAGAGAAATTTATATCAAATATATTCACAGAAGCCCAGGAGACTCTGCCCGCAGGTGGCATCTTTCCCCAGATAGATCCCATAGGTTAGAAGCCTGAACCCCCTACAACAGCTTAATGAGATTCAATGAGATAGTGTTTATGGTGGAGGCCACCTGGGACTTTCCCAGGCCCCTGGAATGCGTGTGTTATTTCAGACTCCAAAAACCACCAAAGTGCACAGCAATGACATCAGATTCTCCACTACAAATTGCATGTGCCTTTCAGCCAGCCCTTAACTTGGCTTCTTGCTAAGCCAATCACTGTGGCTGGTAGTCAGGAAAAGGAGCTTTCTTGAGCACATGCACATTTTATTCATTGTCCAAACAGGAAAAGATAGATACAGGAATTACTCGCCTACCTCCTGTTGTTACCAACCTCTGCTAACAGAGAAACATAACTGAGCAGAAAACCATGGTCCAAAGGCGCATGGCCAGTACTCCGTGTTGCACTGTGCACACCGGCCATGCTCCTTGGAAACCCTTCCCCGCTCAGTTTTCCTAAAGCCTCCCCAGTCATCAGCAAATGGAATACGCTTACATACGGGCCCGGTTTTCGTCACGTTATTTTCTGCCTCTGTATGACTCAAATGTGCAAGTAACAACTGGCGCTCTTGATTCCAGTTGATCCAGAACTCTTGATTCCAGACTTCTAGGAAGATGCCAGACTTCTAGGAAGGCTTTCTATAGAAGAATTTCTGCACAGGGTGGGAAATTGGATTGAATGACATCTAAATGACTCCTTTCTGATTCAGAGTTTGTATTTTTATTCCTCAAGCGGCAAGCTTTTTCAAAACTCTTCGTCATAGGAATTTATGAATTGCTCTGTGGGTGTCAACAGTGACCTTTGGAGAAGTAGACACAGGAAGACATCTTTTTAAAAGACGTCACAGCTCTATGTTGATGGATCGACCTGCAGAAATGAAGAAGTGGAGGCCTTGCCCATTAACTGTGCCCCTCTCCTTGCCACCTCTGCACCCCATTTAGGGACACATAGGCCACCCTCCCCTGCCAGGCTCTCTAGGCTTACTCATTCGGGAGATTCCAATCCCAAGGTTCCCTCCAGTTGCCTCTGCCTCAAGCTCCCCAGAAACCCCAACCCTTCCTGCATCAGCTGATGGGCAGCATTCACTAGCGAGTGACTCCCAGGCGTGGCAAAAGCCTGGTCAATCTTCCCTGTCACAGGATGGAAGGTGTCTTATTCTTTAACTCCCATTGCCCCTTCAACAAAGTTTCCAAACTTCCAGTCACCACCAGAGAAACAAGGAATTGTCTCCCCCCTAACACTTGGGAAAATCTTAAAAGCTGCTAGGGAAGGGGATCCAGGGAGAAGCCAAGGAGAGATGAACTCATTCTGCTTATAAGGCTTGGGGCCGCCATCAAACAGTAATTCAGAGTGCTGTCATTTAGAAACAGCAGGAGCTGTACGGCACATTTTCTACATTATAACAAACGTCAATATGTTTTCCAGAAAGTTCTTTCCATAGACAGTTTTGGAGAAATTCCTTTTCCTACATATCTCTAGGTTTACATATGGATCAACATTACTCCGGTAAATAGTTCAGAATAGTGGTTCCCGAACATTTCAGGGATAGAAGCTGTTTTTTAACGTTAAAAGATTATGTATCTCCCTATGGTAGTAGTTGTATTTTATATCTTTTGATTATTGAGAAAATACATAATTATAGAAGGTGATCATGAATTCACTAATGCTTCTAAATTGAATTGTTTTATTAGTCACAACGGGATCTACATGCACTTGAAAAAATGTAATAGCACACACACGTCCATAGGGTATCTAATTACTGTTTACAGACAACGCTGGATTCTTTTCCCCTTGCAGTAACCCCACCTCCACCGGCCTCCCCCAGGCTAAGGCCCAGAGACTGAGAACCTCTGTGGTCTATCTACTTTTGAACTGAATTGAATTGAATTGAATTCCCAAACCCAGCATTTCACTAGGTTATCCCAAAGGAATTTGGATTCACATTTTCAAGAGGAAAACAAGCAAAATCATTTACTGTTAATTTTGTTTCCTTTCATGGCGCCCTTATATTCCTATTATGATATTAAGCAACATAACAGATGTCAACAGAATAGATTTGCTACCATTTTATGTAACCGTCAACAAATATTAAATAAAAGAAGATACTTACAAATCACAACACTCTCTGCTCCTAGGGACTATTAGAGTCTAATTAAAACCCACAAGATCAATGCTACGCTGAATGAAAAAAATCACCATGGGAACTATGAAGAGGAAAGAAGACTTTTGTTAGCAATCACACAGAATTACCCTGAATAACACTCCTTCCATTTATCCCCCCGCAAAAACACTCCTCTAGGCTTAAATATAAATAAATGTCAATAACCAGACTCTCATAAACACTGACTGCAGAAAGAGGAGAAAGAGCCCCAAGTATACGGGGTGGGAGGTGGAGAGACAGACACCAGCTGTTTATTCATCTTTCCTGCAAAATCAATCTAAGCAGATGTACTCACGAGTGTTTTACGAGTTGGTTTCTTTGGTCTTGTGTTTTAACTTGTCCAAATTTGCTCTTTGTCACCAGGATGGAGACGACCCCAGGCTCCCAACTGTAAAAGCTCAGCATGGAGGTTCAGGCTCTGTCACTGGGCTCCCTCTCTCAAAGGTGCATTTGGCTGGGAGGGAGCAGGAGGGGCTAGGCAGTGACCACTGGATGAGACCCCTCAGAAGAACTAAAACCGAAAGCACAGACTCTATGTGGAATCAGATCCCAAAGAGATCCCAGGGCCAAGGGCAATTCACTTCCAGGCATAATCTCTGACATGAATATCACCTACTAGCAGTTAACAGAAAAATCACATTTCTATAATTTCAGGTTTATTAAAAAAAAAAAAAAAAAGCAAAGATACAGCATTTAAATGATTGGTAAGGATTCCGGTGAATACTGTGATATCTGTACTTAATTCCATGTACTCCTGCTTGCTGACAAAGGCAAAGGCTAAAGGGAGAATAGTGCAAGTTTTATTTCCATTTTAAAACATTATAGGATAGTTCTCCTCTAGAATTCTTAGAGCAAATCACCAATTTCATATTCCGGTTACAGAAAATATCATTCCCAAATGACCTTGACCAACCCAATGTACAAAACAGATTTTATGACACCAACTAATATTCTTGCTCTGAGCTCCAGAAATGGCCCTGGACTGCCTTTATGTCCCATGTGGTCAAAGACGCCCGGGGCCCATCACCTTGACCACTGCACACCTCGACCACTGAGTCCCCACCTGTGGTCAACTCAGCCGCCAACCAAGCGTCAATGACAACTCAGTCTTTTTACTAGCGTAACAGAATTACTCATGACAACGTTATTTCATGATAATTTAAAGTAGAGGTGGACAGAACCAAAATGGTTAAGTGAACTCTCCAAATAATTGTAAAACTCTTCTTAACCCTCCTCCTTCCTTGGCAAATTTCCAAACTTAAAAAAAAAAGTGATTCAAGAGCAGGACGAGTGGATGGATTCCTTCCTCTACCCGCACCTGTACTCTGAGGAAGCACAGATGGCCAAGGTGGGGGTGACAATGCTTTGCCTTTAATTCTTTTTTTTATAAATTTATTTATTTAGTTTTGGCTGCGTTGGGTCTTCATTGCTGCGCACGGCCTTTCTCTAGTTGTGGCGAGGGGGGCTACTCTTCATCGCGGTGCGCAGGCTTCTCATTGCGGTGGCTTCTCTTGTTGAGGAGCACGGGCTATAGGTGCATGGGCTTCAGTAGTTGTGGCACACGGGCTCAGTAGTTGTGGCACATGAGCTTAGCTGTTCCACGGCATGTGGGATCTTCCCGGACCAGGGCTTGAACCCATGTCCCCTGCCTTGGCAGGCGGATTCTTAACCACTGCGCCACCAGGGATTCTTGATGGTTTTAAAGTGCTCTCAACTAAATTACGTCATGGCACGTGCTTAGCTACTCTGGGTGCTGCACTGAGCAGATGCCATCTTTTCCATTTTGCAGAAACTAAGTTTCCACGCAGTAGGGGACTCACCCACAGTTACATGTCACCGACTCCAGAGAACCAGGCCACTGGCTGGGCCTCGATACCCCACCCAGCGCTCTCTCAAATACAGGATGAGCAAGGGGAAGGCCACATGGACCACAAACTACAAAATTGGCACCTGCATTAAAGTGAGTCAACTGAAAATATCAAGAGTATTTTTAGGCCCTTGAGATCGATTTCAAAATCAGAAGGCTAACAGAATCGACACACGACTGGACTGGTCTTTGCTCAAGCCCTAACCCAGCACCTCCGTTCAGAATGAAGGGCCACAGGCCTGCGAGGCTTCCTCGGGAAGCAGAAATCAGGAAAAGCTGCCCGCCAGCAGCAGGCCTCCTCCTGAAGCAGAAGAGAATGTGTTTTCACAACAGTGGCAGCCATCTGCAAACATCAGTGAACTCTAATGAAACCAAGGCATCGCCAGTACAGCGAAACCCCCATTTCCTCTGTTCCTTCTCTGATGCCATCCTTCTCCCATTGCCTCTGTTCCTTCTCTTCTTTTCCCCAAGAGTCAGATTAAGGGGGTGGGGACTGGTACGTGGTAGCTATCAAAGAATGTCATTTGACACTGAGATAAATGCTGGGGAGAGCTCCGCTCAGACATACAATGGGCCAACGTGTTTCTCTGATTCCCCGTCTAAAACTAACTGCTTTATCTGAGGGAAAAGGCTGTGTTCCGCAGTCATTTTCTTTCTAACAAGAGCTGCTTGTATCCCCAGCTGACTGTAAGAAAGATTACATTCTGTTCCTCACGAAGCAAATCACAATGGTCCCTACATGGCCCAAGTCCTGCAGAAAAGAGCAGCGGCCAAGTGAGGAAGCCACGAGCTCTGACACCCCAGCCCGGGAGGCTCGCACCCTAGCTGCACCTCTGGGAGCTAGAAAACACAACAAAAACAAACGAAAAGCCAGCATCATCGGGGCCTCTGGACTTGAGAAACAGCCTTTGAGGAAAATCAGTCTCTACAAGAAGCCTAGTGGGGATTTCACATGTGATTCACCTGCTTCATTTGGGGGGTGCAGGGTGGTGATAAAAAAGGACGACAGCTCAGCATGAACCCCTCTTGCCACCATGACCCTTCAAGGCCCAGATGCTTTCTTTCCCTGCTTTTGTCCTTTTTGGTTCCTGAATCCTCCTCCCCTAAGACGCACTCACGGATCGCTCTGCCCTCTTTACGGCGTCTCTGGCACACTTCTGCTGCCCTTATAGACGATACATCTTCAGGAAGATCAAGACTGTCTGCATCAAGCGGCTGTCAGAACCCCTGTGGTCCTCCTGCAGCCTGCCTGTGTAGACTGGGAGCTGCTTTGAGAACTTAGGAAGAAAGTGATACTGCAGTAAATACCCAGCTCAGTTCGCTTCTAAAAGCTTTCTGCTGCCTTTCAAAGTGGCCTGGCAGCACCTCCCAGGAAACATTAGGCCACGGACGTGCAGCGAGAAAGACGGGATGGGCAAAGCTCTTCAATCTGCGATAAATAAGATTGTTAACATGGTGACACCTAAACTGAGGCCTGTTTTCAGCCCAAAGTAACCAAGGGCATCGTTCCCAGGGCCGTCAAAGGCACTCATAAAAGGATGCTTTCTGGTCCGACTGAAATCAATATTGTGCTTATGCTGTGGCTTAGAGAGCATTTAAACCTGATGTCAGTATCAAATATAGCATTAGCAAAAGAAAACACCAGCTTGGCCTGCAGGTGACATCAAATAACTCCTGCGTTAATACGAAGAAAACTACCAAAACTTTCAGAGACATTTTAATGTGCTGGAAGAAAAATGGGAGTGTTTATTTCTATATTTGCTTTTAGTTTTGTTAGTTTGTGTTTAAAGATACATTAGAAGCATTTTAAAAATTAGTAATATTATATTGCATTTTTCTTCTTTCTTTTTTGGATAAACATATCTTACATCCAAGGATCTTCTGGAGTTAAAGAGGGTGACCTGTTACCACAGAGTATTTAGAACAATGACAGAGAATTACTCTTTGATATTAGAAGAAAAGAACATTCATAAGTAGCAAAGATTGAGAACATGACAGGAAAAATAAGTAGACAGTGCTTTAAAAATGGCTAATGCATATATTTTAACCTTATTTCTTTGACCCTTAACCTTTTGGGTGGCTGAAATGCAGATGTGATGGCTGGAGCTGGAGCAGCCATCTTGGACTACAAGGAAATCTTGGGAATGTAGGCCAGCTACAGCTAGCAACAACAAGGAGTCTGTGGCCTTGAGGACTTTGCAAAGCAAGTGACATTTTCCTATTGCTCACAAACCTCAAGCTAAGTTATACATCCCATACCTAAAACCCTTGAGATAAGCATAAGGTTTGGAACAACAGCTGTCAAACTAATAAGCAAGGCTATTTTCGGAGCCAGAATTGAAAAGAATGCATTGGCCACCAAAAGTAAGTAGTAAATATGTGGGTCAACCATGGTCCAAAAACAAAATAAGACAGAACAACAAAAAAAATGGCCTTAGCATGAATGAAATCTAATAGAAGTTCAAGTGGGCCGGCTAGTCACCCATCTGGTCTTTGAAGGAAAGACACTGTACCTCTACTACCTAATACTGTGTTTGAGACACAGTAGTGCTCAATAAATACCTACTGAATGAATGAAGTTGAAGTCAAGGATAGCTAGTCAATCTAAAACCTAAGCCCAGGGGACCAATTATTAGAAGATCCCTTTCAGTACAGAACAAAATAATAAAATGTCAAACTCTCAATTTTGTGTGAAAATATGCCTTAGAATCAAAGCCCTTTGATGGTTCAAGAGTCACCACAGTGGCAGGAGAGAAGTTAACAGTTCGTGAGAATTTAAAGCTTTATTCTGAGGGATCTGAGAAGACTGAATCTACAATTGTCAAGGTTTCTGCGTATGGATACCCTGTCATTCTGATTTCATAAAGCTTAAAAATAAAAGAGCAACACACAGTGTCTGTCTGAATTGAAAGAACACAGATGAAAAGCCGAGATCCCTTTGGAATTCCTGCCTGAAGAAAATGCCCCTTAGAACCTGGAGATACCAAGATCAACAACACCTGCTGTTATCCTAAATAAATCCAGCTCATAAGAGAAGCTCCATAGAACAGGAGATTTCTACCATGTAAAAAACTAAATGTAACAGATAACTGGGGAGGGGCAGGAGAACAAAGATATTGAGTTTATTACCCTCCTCTAAGGACCATCTGCAGTTTCTTTATTAAAAAGAACACTTCCCACGTCTTAGCGATCTTTTATGAGATTTGTCAAACATCTTTATTTCTAATTTAGGTTATAAAATCTAAGCCCATTTCCTTGACAGTACAGAAAATTAAGAAATCACAAATTCTATCAAAAGCAAAGACTGAAATTATAGCATTTAGAAAATGGGGGGTACTGTATTTTAAAATTAGCATAAGACCCTGAATCTTTAAACAAAAATAAAATCCATAATTGTGTTGAGCAATTTCCATACGAGATCATATACAACATACACACACACAAATACTCTTCCAAAAAAAAAATCCTACATCAGAGATATTACTGCTTAGAGACAGAGAAGTTCCAGCAAATGTGGGATATTTCAGGTTGTAGACTAGTAAGCCAGTGTTTCCCAAAGGGTGACTCATAAAGCAGATGGTTTAAGTGATTCACGGACAAAGTCCTTAAGTCCTTTCAAGTGAGTCCGTTTGTAGGGAAATACTAAGCGCATTAGGAAATTAGTAAGTACAGGTGGTAGGTAGGCCGTTTACAAATACCAGTAAAATATAAGTCAGAGTCTGGAAATCTATCCGGTCCAAGGTCAGGTCTGGGTGGAGGGAGGGGCTCATGGGGCACCCCAACCTCAGCCTCAGAACGTGCTGACCAGGTGTCAATACGGTGCTAAGTCGGCCAGTAGCACCAGGGCCATCCAACCTTCTGGACCACTCACAAGAGCTCACAGGACCCCAGGACCGTCAGCATCCTCTGTGGCCCCCACAGTTCTGGGGACCCCATTCACCCCGGGGATCCCAGCAGGCACCTTCTGTTCCCTTACTCTGCTGTTTCGTCTCCCCTTAGAAGTATGTGCCATCTTCAATAACGAATAACCAAGAAACAACGTTTCCAAAAAATAATCTGAGATTTAAAAAATTTCTCTCAAATGCTTCTTCTATTACCCTAAAGAAATGAGTTTGGTTTAACCGGAACCAAATGCTCCCTTAAATAATTTTTTTTTACTGTAGTCCAGTAATAGATAAATCTATTAGTGCATTATTCCATGTACTCATTTATTAGTAAATGCTCACTGAATGAAGACATATTTATTAAAACAATAGAGAGCCTACTATGTGCCAGGCACGGTGCCAGGACCTGGGGATACACTGCCCTTGTGGAGCTCACGGTCCAACTCATAGAATGACTCTGCTTTCTAGTTCAGGTGCAGGTCTGGACTTCAGCTTTCTCCGTCCAGACAACACGCAGCAGGGAAAGTGGACAAGGTCTTTGTTTTTCCATTGGTCACTTCTCCAAATACCTCAAAAATTGTTATTATTTCTGACATTGATTTGTGCTAATTTTATCAAAGAAAGATGCACCAAGGATGAGCATTTGTAAGCTCTGATGAAGGTCAAGATCACAGCAAAGGTTAATTGGTTTCTTTGGAAATCATAAGCATAGGCATTCTAGTTCATCATCTCAACATTCCACCCTGACGGGAGGTCAGATCACACCCGGAAAGAAGGGCACGATCAGCCTCTGCAGACATGCACAAACAGAAGACCAGATTTTTGACATCAAAGTCTCTCCCACAATTGACAATAATTATGAAATAAAAGCACTAGCACGTTTTTGCATGTAGGGATCCATAATATTGTAAGTTAAAATCCGGTAGAATAAAGTGCTGATCACGGATATATGCCTTGAGGAAATCTGACTCAAGAATCTCTGTGGATAATATTTATGAGAAGCACAGGTGCCTTCTATTTTATTGCTATTTGCACACCTGCATTAGCTGACCTGAGTCAGAGGCGAGGAGGGGTGTTGAAATCCAATTGTCAAGAGGTACAAATAGACTTGCAGTAAATATATGACTTTTTTAGAAGCTGGTTTGGTTTTTTTTTAATTTATCTTTTGAAGTAATAAGGTTGATCTATTCACGGGCTGGTTAGTTCCAGGCCCTTCAGTTTGCAAAGAAAATAGTCTACAAAAAAAGAAAGGAGGAGAATATTGAGTGTTTGGGAATTCCTGAAGTTCATGAAACAAGTTGGTGATTTACTTCTCTCTTTAGTTCTTAACTCAAGTGTATTTCGTGGACTGGGAACTATTCTTCTTCAAATACATTTATCTGCTAACATTTATAAATATTTACCGCAGTTGTTACCATGTGTCTTGAAAGCATCATCAGATAAGGGTCACGATCTGTTACGGAAAAATCTGCAAATTTGTTTGTCTTGAGGAATACCATAAATGGGTCATTTCCTTAATGACTCACCAGAGGCCTCCAATTAGGCAGAAAGCAGAGGTAAAGCCTGTGGCGAAATAATCGCCGTTATGTGTGAATTCTCATGATGTACCACCTTCTGCCAAGTGCTTCACAGGTGAAATCTCATTTGGTTCTCAAAACAATCCTCTGCGGGATATACTATTCTTATCCCCATTTAAGAGGTGAGAACACCAGGGCCCAGAGAAATTAAACCTGCTCAAGATCACATGGTTACAAAGTGGAAAAGCTGCAATTTAAACCAAACATCTGCCTGATGACAAAGCCCATCAATGCACACGGGAAAATCCAGAGTAGTGGTTTGCCTGAACTTTCCCGTGAATTCAGGAGTGAATTTTCCCGTACATAAGAAGTCAGGAGGCATAGTGGAGCCTTCTGATTCCACTGGAGAGTAAAGCTTAGTTCATGTGCCCCGAGGACTAAGAAAGTAAACGTAAAAACAATTAAAAGGGGGCTCAAGGTAAGTAAAAGAAGCCAGACACAAAAGACCGCATCTGCTATGATTCCATTTTCATGGCATTCTAGAAAAGGAAAACTATAGTGATATAGCGAATCTGTGGTCACCAGGGGCCGACGGAGGGACTGACTTCAAAGGAGCCCAAGAGATGACAGACGGATGAGTCTTCATTATAACTGTGGGGACGTTTTCACGACTGAACGTGTTTGTCCAACTCATCCAGCTGTACACTTCAAATGGGTGAATTTTATTTTATGTAATTTATACCTCAATAAATATGATTATGTTAAAGTGGGCTTAAAAGGAAATTGAATAATAGTCATATAATATACAATGTATATTCTTTCTATTTCTTTATAATCTAACTTTCAAGTAAACCTACCTTTGGTGGGAAACTCTTGAATATATTTGAAGAACCAAAATCTTTCAAGGTTTGAAGCTTCCTAATTCTTTATGAACCTAACCTCACTGCACAGGAAATTTACCTTTCTCTGACAAATGTTTATGATTATTTATGATAAGACTGCGGTCCTGCATGCCTGGGAGAGGCAAGGTACGTGCAAAGAGGCCTACACTCAAAGTCAGATGACTTTCACTCTTGGCCTGGCCCTCTGAGTCATAGCTGTGTGACTTTGGGCAAGTCACTAAACCTCCTTGAGCTTAAATTTTCTCTTTTATAAAATGGGGATAATAGTGTCTCCCTTTAAGGGTTTATGAGAATGAAACGGGCTAATTATAAATAAAAGCACTTTTATTTTTATTATTTTAATATGTTAATAAGTTCTCACATAAAAAAATAGGAAAATAATCTCTTCAAGAAACTGACAGTCCACTATAGTACCAATAGTTGAAGCCATAAAATCTAAAGTTTTATTAAATTTCTTATTTGTCTTTCATTGTTCCAAGCACACAACTAGAATCTGAGCAGGGACCTCGTGTATTATTCACTGGGCCTGACCACATGCTCAGCACGCTTAATAACAACTCCTGGGTAATTAACAATAAAAGATGAGAATCGGAGGGGAGATGGCAGGATCAGTACATGTAAGTAGAGGGGAATGCAATGTAGATGGAAAGAAATAGTTTCTGTTGAAATTAAGTGCATATGGAGCAAAATTTCTTTTTATTATTTGTGCGGTTGCAGTATTCAATGTAGTCATTTAATAGATATAGTGAATTTTATCCCCCTACCACACGTACTCCAGACAGGAAAAAATACTCATTTGGTAGAAAAATAAGCTTCATGGTAGAACAAAGTTTCGGTCTGCAATTATCCCAAGTGGCGCCTTTCAGTTACTCGAAGGCAGAACTAAGCCCCACAATTAAAAGAAATTTAAAAATATTTTTAAACACTGCTGGAAAAAGCTTCTAAGTGTCGTTGGGGAGAAAAGCTCCAACATCTGTGGCTTCTACACAAGAGGCCCACTCGCCCTATGCCTAAAATGAAAACATTACAAAGCAAGGTAAAAACGCAAATGAAATGGCTGCAGCCTCCTTCCTTGACAAATGTCCTCCACGTGGACCTGGAAGGCCAAGTTCCAATTTAGGATTCTTGGACTCCCAGGCACTTCTGGCCCAGCTCCCAGCCCTGGCCTCCCTCCCCTCCCTCCCCTTGTAGCCCCACTCCCTATCCCTTGCGTGGGGACAGCCCAGCCTGCTGCCAGTCCAAGCGCCGTTCCCCCGACCCACCCTCCCCAAGAGCTACCCTGACCCCCAAGGTCCTGCAGTGACACCCCTGAGCACGGGGAAGAGCCTGTACAGTCTCTGAAAGTGGGTTCGAGACCATGTGGCTGAGGAATTCCGGGTCCTGAGTACCCAGAGCACGGTCTACAAGAAGGGGGAGGTGTGTCTATCTGGCCCCTCGGGCTCCTGACCCCATGGGAGACACAGAGCAACCGAAGGGCCTGAGCAGAGACCCCTGAACCCAGAGCAGAGGCCTCTCTCGCCCACACTGGAGACTAAAGACACAAATAAAACCTTCAGCAGATGAAACAGTATTTTATTCAGACGATATACATTTATAAATGTATATACGTATGTGTATATTATATATGTGTGTATTATATGCACATACATAATTATATCAGTATATAATCCTGATATAGCAAGTCACGTGATACAGATGATACAACAAGGAGTTACAAAATGAAGTGATATCTGCCAGCCGAAGGGTCAAGAAAGACATTTGGGATGAGATAGGGATTAAGCTGGGTTTAGGAATGGATAGAATCTGGCTGTGGACAAGGCTTGAGGTGGATAAATGGTAACTGCAAAGCTGAGTGTGAACACAGCGTATGCGTTAGGTAATGAAGGATGAGTTTCTGGAGATGGGTATCTAGATAAGAGGGCACCCAGATCCAGGTAAGAACTCAGACAGATGCCACGTATTCCTAACACAATGAATATCACCACATTCAGACTTGGTTGCAGGAAGTAAAAGGGAAGTATGGCCACTCCAAATTCTTTTTGGAATAAGGTTATAAACAGAGGCGTATGATCTAATTAAAAGGTAATTGCTAAAACCTGCAATCACCCTCACGCACTCCACGCCACCCACTGACCCAGTCTTCTGGGTCAACACTGTGTGTGGAGCTGGAGCTGGTGAAGGGGCACTGGCCCCAGAGATGGCTTCGTGCTGGAGCAATTGCTGGGAGGAGATTAAGTCTGATGTCTTGGTTTCATAACTACTAAACTCTAGGCATTTGGAAGCTTTTATTCTTACACCCTAACCCCACCCCCCTCTCAATCAGGCTTTTTCCAAACTAAAACCATCTTGCCTCCGTTAATTTTTTTTCTGCATCTAAATATAGTTTTTAAAAAACAACAACATTAAAGGCCTGGGATCAAAAAGTGGAAGAGGGATGTTTCACTTTCAGACCAGACTCTATTTTAATAGACTTCCCAAATAATGTCTCCAGGACATTGGGCGTAAGAGAACTCGTCTCCACCCCACACCTGGTGCCCTGCACTCATGTGGCCCATTCTCCACCCCAAGATGGCAGAAGCCGTGAGGGGACACTGGGCCAAAGCCGGGTGCTGCACCCCGGGGACACCCGCGCTGGCCTCTCTAACCCAAGCCCGAAAGCATCCTCTGTTGTTTTAAAAATAGAAACCGTTTTGGCCAGACAACCGCATGAAATGGAGATGTAACAGGAAGACAGGGGCAAGACAAATGAACCAAGATTTCATCTATTTCCAGCCCAACTTGCTCTTGTTTATTTTTAATAAACTATGATGGCCTTCTCTAATCAAAAATGCTACAAGAAGCTGGCAGAGGCAAAAGTAACTCTTAGAATCCCTCATCCCTCTGGGTTATTTATCCCCGTGAATTCGGAGCTATTGTTTTCAACAGTTTTATATGAACTATAGAAATAAACTCTGTGTGTATGTATGTGTGTGCGCCCTTTGTAGGAGTCACTGGAAGTGTCTCCTGGTCCCTGCCCCAGGCTCCACCGCTGTCGACCTGCTCAGAATTGCTGCCCTAAACTCCTGTTTCCACAGGGACTCTTCCCACTGGGGGCCCTTATTCCCTCTGTGTTGAACCCAGCTTCTGTCTCCGTGTTCCCTTCGGACTTTGCCTTGATCATTGCACTGATCCTCTTGCCTGGCCCTTCTCTGACCACCAGCTCCTCCTCCACCCGCTTTGGTCTCATCCTTGTAGGACCGACCAGGCGCTGAAGGGACCCTCAATGGGGAAACGATGGCCCGTGAAGGCCTTTTTACCAAAGGCTGCCCATAAAATGTCTTCTGCAACTGAGATGGGAGAATTTTCACTGACTCTCCTGGATTTAGCAAGAAGAAGTACATCCTCTTACTGGAGTGTTATCTCAGAGTCTTTTTCATTCTCAGAACTGCTTGACTCAACACTGGTTTCCTGGTGCCCACAACCAAATCTCCCATCCCGTCACAAGAGTGGAAACAGAGACTAGTGCCCTGAGATTCTGCTGTCAGCCAGGTCGTACTCACTAATGGCAGTTTCATTGTGGATGTAGAGACTGTCCATGATAATATTCTGGAAGTGTGGAATTTGGAATCAGAGAGACAAATTAAAACTTTTACTCTGCCACTTATTCACTGTTTGACTTTGGACCAGTTCCTTGACTTCCTGGTCCTCACTTTCTTCACTTTTAAAAAATAAAGCTCATGAGATCATTGTGAGGAATAAATGAAGTATTATACAAAGACAGCACAAAGCTTGGCACACAGAAGACCTTTATAAATGTTAGGTGACTCTGAAAAATAATAAAATAATATGTATTTATTCATGCATGCACGCATGCATTCATTCAGTGCATACAATACGCCAGGCACTGTTCTAAAAGTTTTGCCTTTTAATTAACTTTTTAATTAAAAGTTAAGACATTTAATTTCAAACATAACGCTAAAAGGCAGATATCTGCACTTTACAGAAGAGAAGAACTAAGGCCCAGAGAGGTCAGGGTGCTACCCAAAGTCACACAGCTAGTAAGAACATTAAGTGGTATTCTAACACTAGCAATCTGGGCAGAGTGTTATCAGATCAATAGGAGCCATAAATATCCACAAGCAGCTAATCCATCCTGGCTTGCTGGGTTGGAAAACTCTCTCAATCGTTCATGGTAAAGCTGGATGTGTGTGGATTCTCTTCAAGCGGATGGGTTTCGCCGTCATTGAGAGCAGCCACTGTGGGTCAGTGAATAGTCCTGGTGGTTCCCTGGCTGCTGTTTTGGTCTTGCTCAAAGCCCACAACCTGGTTTCCTTTAAGTCCATGTTCCTCTCCCTGGAATGAACGCTGAGGTTGAGACACGAGGGGCTAGAGCAGAGCAGAGGGGGTGGGGTTACGGGCAGGATCTGCAGGACTCCCCCTCACTCTGGCGGTGGGATCCTAATCCGAGTGACCTGTGGACAGTTACCTAAGTTGGCCTCAAACTCGTAACAGAGGAAATGACTCCCTCACTTTTGCCCAATGATGTCTTTTGACCAAGTCCTGGATAAATCCTCCTTGAAAAAGTCTTAGAATTGTTGCTTCAAAAAAAAAAAAAAAAAACACCAGGAGCCTTGCCAGGGGCAGCAGATGCCTCTAGGAGGGCACCTGCTGAGGACCATCCAGAAAGAGGGGCGTGAAGCGTTCCTCAGGGGGCACCTGACTGGAGGGTCTCAGGCTGGGGCGACTGCAGGCTTCTTCTGCAGGGGCAACAAAGCGTATTATTTGGTGCCCTCCAGGGAACGCTTTCTACATCAGGATAAAAGAGCCCTGGGCAGGGGCTTCCCTGGTGGCACAGTGGTTGAGAGTCTGCCTGCCAATGCAGGGGACACGGGTTCGAGCCCTGGTCTGGGAAGATCCCACATGCCGCGGAGCAGCTGGGCCCGTGAGCCACAATTACTGAGCCTGCGCGTCTGGAGCCTGTGCTCCGCAACAAGACAGGCCGCGACAGTGAGAGGCCCGCGCACCGCGATGAAGAGTGGCCCCCGCTTGCCACAACTGGAGGAAGCCCTCGCACAGAAACGAAGACCCAACACAGCCAAAAATAAATTAATTAATTAATTTAAAAAAAAAAAAAAAAAAAAAAGAGCCCTGGGCAAAATGCCAGGAAAATGATGAATTGCAAACATTTTTTTTTCTCTTTAGTTAATGGAAATAATATTTACTTGCCCATGGACAAACAGGCAACCAGGAGAAAGGGGCTTAGGAACATGTGAGGAGTTTTGAAGGCAGGGGAAAGAGGGCTCTTGTACTTCCTTTCTAATCTACTCATCTTTCTTCTACCAAACTAATTTCTGATAACAGCCATAGTTCCTGCGTCAGTAATGAATGTAGCATGTGGATGTTTTCAAATAGCTTCATGCAATTATGTGTGCCTTCAACAGAGCACTGCTTCTACTATTCTGAGGCTGGATAATAAATATCACTTCATCAGTTTTACAGTTACTAAAGCTGAGGCACCAAGAGGATGAAGGATTTGAATCGTGAGTTAACTGTAATGCTAATGCTAAACTTGAGCACACTCAGTACTTGGACGGGTACTGCCCCTTTTTATAAACTTTGTCTTCTTACATTATTTAACTGGAGAGCAAAGACTTATTTATATTGGCACACAATACTTTTCCTATAGTATATTGAGTAATAAAATCTTTGTACTGAGAAACAAACAGGTTCAAATGTAACACCTGTGGGAGGATCCAACATCATGTTTGTAGCACAATTCACTTCTAATGTAATTTTTATTAACTCCAGTGCCCTGACTGTGCTTCCCTCCTGGCCAGCACCCAATAAGTCCTTTCAACCCACCACTGCCTCCCTTCCCGGGCTCTAGCTCTCTTAGTCCAGGGCCACGTGATGCCTCAGCATGTTGTGAGCACACAGTTATCCAAAAACTTGGCCCCAAGTAGTCTGAAAGTCATGGTCACACATCTCAAGTCAAGACAGTTCTCAGCGCTTCTTATACCAGAGACTGGAGAATCCATCACTTTGCCGTTTCCTACAGTTCCTAAAGCAGCTCCCAAAGCGAGTTCAGATACTGGAAGTGAGGGCAAGGAACTGTGAACTTAGTTGCACTGAGCATATTTACAAATCAAGATCAAGTATCTAAACCACGGTGGTGACATCATGCAGACCTCCCCCTGACATGGGCAAAGACAAGGTGCAGACTGGCAACTTCTCCGGGACAGACCACGCCTTCCACTGTCCCCATCCCCAGGAAGACTGCACACCACATGCCCTTGTCACTCGAGCTGCAATGCTTCCTGGTAGCCAGAGTATACCTCCAGCCCCACTGTCCAGACCAGCCATGGAACTTGTTTTGGCCAACAGAATGCAAACAAATGTGACACTGGCCACCTCAGAAGAGAAGCTTTAAATTCAGTGTTGTGGTTCTGTGTGGCACCCGGCTTCTGCCTTGTGCCATAAGAACAATCTGTCCAGACAAATGCTTCTCCTGGAATGAGAAAACCCACGTGGGGACCTGCAACCCGAAGGGCAGCTCTGAGTTAACGGGAGTAAAAAATAAACATTCACTCTTGAAAACCACTGGACTTCTGGAACTGTGTGTTACAGTAGCAAAGCTGACTAATACATTGGCCTAAGTCATCAGAGTCACATAACTAGTGGGTTGGATCTTCACCTTCCTTGCACATGTCCTGCTATGGCTCGTTGGAAGGGCCCAGGGGACCAACAGTGACACTCAACATGTTTGAACTATTTTCAGTCACACAAAACACTGGATGGTCATCAGGACTAATGATTATCAATAATTGATGGCATTTATTATTAAACAGTTGGATTTGAAATATTCTTTAAACAGGTGCACTGCTGGATTATTTGGGCCAGTTTGTGCTGAGTAGAACTGAATTATCTAAGCTTCGTTTCTAGTTTAATCTGGACATTCTGGTATTCACCATTATCAAAGCTTGTTCATGAAAAAATTCATTCCATAAGTATTTACTAGGCACCACTGTATGCCAGGAACTGTACTAGGCTAATCTGTTGCTGTAAGCTATGTAAATTTCACTGTAATCAAAGGTTATTTCCATTTTTTGCAAAGTAAATGGTACTCTAGCTGTGTGCGTTTAGGTGTATAGAGTGGTGAAGCAGGCCAGGGAGGAGAGGTGGTAAATGCAAAATACTTTCCACATTACTACGTGTCTTTTCCCTACATACTGGGGAAGCAGCGTAGTGCAGTAAGTACGAACACAGCCTCTGAAGTCAGACAGCCAGCTTTGAACACGTAGTGCTACTACTCAGTGGCTGTATGACCTTGAACAAAGACCTCTCCAAGGCACTTTCCTAGTGGCGCAGTGGTTAAGAATCCGCCTGCCAATGCAGGGGACACGGGTTTGATCCCTGGTCCGGGAAGATCCCACATGCCGCGGAGCAACTAAGCCCGTGCGCCACAACTACTGAGCCTGCACTCCAGAGCCCGTGAGCCACAACTACTGAGCCCACATGCCACAACTACTGAAGCCCACGTGCCTAGAGCCCGTGCTCCGCAACAAGAGAAGCCACCGCAATGAGAAGCCCGTGCACCGCAACAAAGAGTAGCCCCCGCTCGCCGCAACTAGAGAAAGCACGCGTGCAGCAATGAAGACCGGACGCAGCCAAAAAATAAATAATTAAAAAAAAAAAAAAGACCTCTCCAAGCCTCAGTTTCTACATCAGTAAGCGCATCTACCTCGCTGGCTTTTCATGAGGAATAAACGAGAAAAGCACATAAAGCTTCAGGCACAGATCCTGGCATTGAGTACGAATTCAACATATATTATTGACTATTATTAGTTCTGTACCCATGGTCCTCAACTAGAGCTACTTCATCTTATTTTTCATTTAACAATTTTACTTCTCCCAATGTTCTCCATTAATAAACTACTGTGGTTGAGATACTGAGGGACCTTCTCTCCTAATTAAATCCTACATATGAGGGAGAAGGAGATAAAGTGCATACGTGTTTTGAACATAGATTTCCATGAAACATGGGGTCTTTTCTGTATGGAAATAACACACACACACACACACACACACACACAAGAATGGAAACGTGTTTTTCTTCTTTTACACTTTACTTTTTTATACAGGAGGCTGTGTCTAGATTTGCAAGTGTGCTTGTCAGAGAGAAATTAACACAGGGACCCCCCCTTCCTCCCCTGCACACAGGACATCTGCCAATCTAGCGCTTGCAGAAGCAGCAAGTCATGGGGAGGCTACAGCCTCAGAGAACAAATAACCAAATTTACAGAAATTTGGAAATGAGAACAAGCGTTTGGTGTCTGCCTGCAAACAACTTCCAGCTGAAGAGCTCTCTTCTCAAATATCAGAAACCTGCTGGGACAGAATGCAGGATCTGCAAAGCCAGAAAGATCCGAGCCATACGTGATCCTTCCAGACCAAATGCTGCATCTATTTTCCACCTCTGCCATGATCTCCACCTTCTAAAAGTTTTGCTAGGCCCCTCTTTCCAACTTCCACTAGCAACTTACTTGAAGACACAAAACTATTCCAGACACACAAAAAAAGGGGCAGCAACAGAAACCTAGGGACTGTGTGTTAGGTTCACTCTGGGTTGGCACTGAAATGGTCAAAGACCCTGGAACCAGAAAAGACTCCAATAAGTCAATGGCCCAGTTCTCTCCCTGCAAACAGGTCAACTTCCCAACCTGGAGACTCTTTGCCCTGTTTGCAGGTTGAAGGTACCAAATATTCATTGAGGACATACTGCATGCCAGGCAGCATGCCAGCTTCTGCAGGAGATACAAAAATGGGTGCATCTCATTAATCATCCATGAAGCTGCCTTCAGGGGACTTACACTGATTATGAACAATATTACTAACCATTTACTCAACAAATATTTATTGAACACCTACTGCATCGAGGCCCCATTCTTGATACTGAAGATTCAGTCGAGAATAAGAGAGATTTTTAAACTTCTGCCCTTGAGAAGCATACATTTTAATGGAAAGAGGTAATAAGATTAAAAAGTAAGGCATAGATTATATTAGACAGTGATCAGAAGAAAGGATTCAAAATAAGTAGGGAAGGGGCTAGAAGTGTAGGGGGATCTCCACTTCAGGCAGGGCAGCCAAGGGGTGGAGATGCAACAGGAGGTGACATTTGACTAAACCCCTGAAGGAAGACAGGGAATAAGCCATGTGTACGGGGCGGGGGAAAAGACTTCCCAACGAAGGGAAAAGCAAGTGCCCGGACTCCGAGGGAGGGTGTCTGGGTGCTGGGGAGCAGCTGGGAAGCCAGGGTGGCTGGAGCAAATGCGAATGGGAGGGGGTGGGGGGCTGAGGCCACCTGGGGCAACTCCGTCAGGTAAGCTCCCGCAGAACTCCCAGCCGCTGTAAGGGCTCTGACGATTCTGAGCAGAGGTGTGACATGATCCGACTTCTGTTTTAAAAGATCACTCTCGTCGCTGTGCTGAGAACAGGGCTGGAGATGGGGTCGGGGGAGCGGGGAGACCCATCAGGAGGTAACGATGATAGAGGCCTGGACGCAAGGCAGCCGTGGAGGCTGTGTTGATGTCCGGTCGCATTCACACGCACGTTCTCTAATGTAGGATGAAGCAGAATGAACGCAACAGGGGGAATGCCAAGGGCCGTCACTCCCCAGAGTTGGGAATGGAGGACATCTCAGTGTTAAATCACTGGAAGACAGTGTGGAGAAGGCGGGCCCATCTGGAGTGCACCTGAGAACCCATTTCCACATTTATAAAGCAGGGACAATAATAATAATAGTGATCAGACCTGACGATGACCGTGGGCAGTGGTGAACACCACAGGGGCTACTAGAGATGACTCTCTAAGACGATCCAGGTCCTCCACACACAGAACAGCCTGGTCAACGGCTGAGAAACAAGAAGGCTCTTTCTGAGCCCAAACTTCAAGGTGACTGTAACTCAGCAATAAGATGCTCTTTAAAGAGAAGTTCAAGCCACTAATTGGAAAAGAAGAAACCCTCACACACCTCGAGGAAGAGCAAGCCCGCGGGTCACTGTCTTTTAGGTTCCCCGTTGCCATGGCTACAACAGCCTCCGCAATCACTTTTACTGCTCTGCTCTGGACAACTTCATGTTACCTTTGAAACTGAATAACAAAACTGAACATAATATTCTGATAAGAGCCTGATAATGGCCACAGGGAAGATAAGTCTCCGATCTGGCCTTGGCACACTGCTATTAATATACTGAGTACATTTGTTTCAAGGAAACCCCACAGTACTTCACTGGCATCCAGCAAGATGGCCCGACCTCTCGGAGCATATCTGTGACCATGCCAGTCTCTCCCCATCCCATGTAGCAGCTGTATTTGAACTAGTCTCGGTCAAGCCTCTGCTGTTTTGATTAATAATTTCTAAAACATAGTTTTCAAGGCTACCTTGAACTCTGCTCTCGTCTTTCATGATACTAACAAATCCACCATGGTGTTATATGTAAATGTTATAAACATGCTCACTTTTATTTCATCCAGGTTACCAGAAATATATTAAGTATCACTAGCCATGAGTGCACATTCAAATCCTAGGTCATGTAAAAGGGTTCTCTTCTCCTGCATGAACTACAAACGAAAGAGGTGCACACAGCTCCTGATATTGAGGGCTTCACCACCATCAGAAGACAGGAGGGGCTCTCGGAGAGGCACACAGCACAGTGGCAGATGCCTGGGCTCCGCGGCCGACCAGCAGCTCCACCACTCACGTCAGGGTGACCTTGGAAGTGGTCCAAGGGAAGTGACCCACTCTTCCCTTCACTCAGATTCCCCATCTGCAAAATGGGGGTAACCCCAGGACCTGCACATAGGGGTGTGCTGAGGATGAAATGAGTTAATACGTAGAAAATATTTAGTAGAGTACATCCAAACTCGATAAATGTATATGCATACTCAATAAATTTCTTAGCACTTGTGGACCAAGAACAATGCTAAGTTTTTTGCATGCTTTTCTATTTTTTATTTTTCCATTTTTCTATTTTATTTCCAAATAATTATAGATTCACAGGAAGTTGCAAAAATAGTCCAGAGAGGTCCCGTGTACTCTTCACCCAGTTTCCCCCAGTAGTAACTTCTTACAGAAGCTTCATCTTTTTTTAATCATCACATTTTATGAGGTAAACATCATTATCAGCCCATTGCACGGATAAGGAAACTAAGGCTTAGGGAAGTTAGATAACTTGCCCTGGGTCACACATCTGTCAATCAGGATAATGCTAGAAACCAGACTCTCGCTCACCCAGCACATCACACCGCGTGCAGAGAGGGATAGAGGGAGGAAGGAGGGCACCGTCTCCCTTACCCTGATGCAGACTGCGTGCTCAGATAGTTCTTCCTTTGTGCATATCTGAGGCATGAGGAAATATCCCTCAAGAAATAAAATAACCAATATTTGGCAAATGCGGCGTTTGGGGCAGTGAACACTCTATAAATACTCATGTTGAAATTTCAGAACCCTCAGGGTGACAGCTAGTCTCGTAGGCCCCTCAATCCACATGGCACAAGCTTTGCAGAGGTTCCCTGGAAGAAGCCCCTGAACCCTGAAGATCAATAAGCTAAACACACTCCTAGCAACAGGGGCCTTAGGTAGGAAGTCAGGATTTCTTGATGAACATGAGGTTACAAAATAATTATAATTATAGCAAATATTTACATGCTACACACTGTGACCAGGGCACTTTACATTTATTACCTAATTTAATCCTTCAGTATCCCTCTTAGGTGCGTCCTATTTTTATCTCCATTGAGGTAAGTAGTTCACCTGAGGTCACACAGCTGGTCAGTGGTAGGGCTGGGATTTGAACCCAGGCAGCCTGGATGGAGAGCTCATGCTCCTAACCAGGGCTCCTCTCTCCTCTCTGAAGACTAAAAACACCTAGTAAACCCCAAGTAGATGGCTGCTACTTCCCTTCCCACACGGCTCTGTTGGATCCCATGGAATTTAGCTTTCGTTATTCTACTGGTCATGCATGATTACTTTGTCTTGTAGGCTCTATGAGTGGACTAGGAAAGAATCCTGCTTTCACTTTCCTGTCCCTTCCACAGGGCTTAGTCCAGTGAGGAGCATTTTCTGAGTGGGGAAGCTCCATGTGTCTCTCCTACGGAGACGCTGGGTTAGGCTGGTACCTTCACCTCTTCCTGGAGTCCGGGTGGTAAGTCTCAGGCCCCTGTGTGCAGATGGCTTACTTATGGAACTTGATGCCTTCCCCAGTAAAGTTAGACCATAAATCAATACTCCATGGGGAGTTCTCCTTTTCTTTTTAAAAAGAGATACCTTAGAATCAGTCCTTCTCCAATCTTACAAAGCTTCTCATATCTCCTACAAATTCTTAAAAATAATTTCTAGTGCTCTGCAATTGTAGTTGCCGTTTTCTTAAGGGCCCTAAGATGTTTTGCAAATGAAGAAAGGAAAAATTTAGCAGGAAATAAGAGGTGTAAATGGCTACACTTAAATGGGGCGAATGACAAAGTTTCTTTAGATGGGGAACTGTACCAACCCTAAGTGATAGGGTGTTCCGTGACCCTCGTAATTCACTGCAGTAAAGACTCTCTGTTGGCAATATGATTCTTTGAGCGGTGAAGCAGCTAACTCAGCATGAATGCCCAGTTCTAGATGAATTCAGCTCCTGGAACTTACTACCGTCTGGACAATATCTTGAATTTATCACTTATAATATATATTTGGCCAATGCATCCCCTACTGTCCCCCTTAGCCAAATACATCCATAAATTCCATAACTTTGGCTCAAACTGCTTTTGGAAATGGTATTCCCACTTCCTGATACCAACACCAATATTTTGGCTGCTTCTAATATGACATCCAGACTTTTGGATTTCAAAAACAATGCCTGGGATAAGGGAGGAATATCCCATGGTAGAGTAGAAGGTAAATATCATTTTATTCCCTGAGAAAGCCCTTTCATAAAGGCACAAGCATCTTTTACTAACAATGTTAAAATGTAAAGTTTAATATAGATGTTACTGTGGTGATCCTCACATTTGCAAATTCACATGGGATTTTAGCATTGTGCTGTACTGTGGATAAACGTGAAGATAATTTGTTTACTTCAGCTGATGAAAAATACAGAGATTTCTCTACAGCTGACCTATGTTTTCAAGAGTTCCACTGATTTTCCATACTTCCAAATGCAACTCAAAGTCCAGATTTTAATCTTACAATCTCTAAAATTCTCTTCATTTGGCTACCTTAGAGATTTCCTTACTTCTCTGGTTAAAAAAAAAAAAAAATCATTCCATACAAAAAAACTAATCCTATTTCTAGGATCTTTGAGAACTTCCCATAAGCATTCTTATCTTAATTACTTGCTTTCCTCTTACCCAGGGAAGCCCAAATTTGTGACACCTTAGCATTCAGTTCAAGAAGTATATTTTTCCAGGTAAATACTTTCTTATACTCTTTCCACTTTCTCATATCTTTCTGAAGATTTAGAAATTTTTCACAATAGAATTAATTAAAACTATATGCAATCCCTAATATCACTGAACTGTACACTTTAAACTGGTTGAAATGGTAAGTTTTATGTTACATACATTTTACTTTACCAAAAATTATACAATAGTTCAGTACACATAACTTTTAACTAGCTTAATCCCTATTTAGAAAATCAAATAATTTATAAAATAAAGAGAAAGTAGACCTGGCTGTATTTTTTTACTGTACCATCCCATAGAAACACTGAGGTCTATTAATTCAGTCAACTTGTGCTTTCCTTCTCCTGCAAAAATCTGGCCTACGTGACCCCATAATTTCATATGGGGAAGAATGAATCACAGCATTCACAGGACTATTTTTCCCAGTTTTCAATATACAAATTTATTACCCCACTCTAATCAACTATATGATTGTCCAGAAGAGCTAGTAGCCTTCAGTAATGCATATTTGAACGTATCTTACCCTGACACAGAAGGTCATTCTACTAGTGACAATGAAATGCTGAGACTGAGTCTTTAAGGGAAAGATTCTTTTTTTTTTTTTAAGAAACCATATGATTCAAGGCACATATACATAATTCATTAGTTTTTTTTAATTAATTAATTTATTTTTGGCTGTGTTGGGTCTTCGTTTCTGTGCGAGTGCCCTCTCCAGTTGCGGCAAGCGGGGGCCACCCCTCATCGCCATGCGCGGGCCTCTCACCATTGCGGCCTCCCTTGTTGTGGAGCACAGGCTCCAGACACGTAGGCTCAGTAGTTGTGGCTCACGGGCCCAGCCGCTCCGCGGCATGTGGGATCCTCCCAGACCAGGGCTCGAACCCGTGTCCCCTGCACCGGCAGCCAGACTCTCAACCACTGCGCCACCAGGGAAGCCCAAGGGAAAGATTCTTAAACTGGGGTCTTCAGGGGCTCCATGAGCCCACTGGATTGACCCAAGCACTGTATATAGGCACAAACAGGAGTTTTTCTGGGAGAGGGGCTCATTACTTCCTTTTAAAAATATTAAGAACCTAAATCTCACTGCAAAGACAAACCCATTCAAGGCTGGGGCGAGAATGGAATGAAGGCCTGTCCAGGAGGCCCGTGAGCATTGCTCAGCGCACACAACGCCTCTATAAAGAGAATCTAACTATCCTCTTGAGGGGACATGGCCTCCTTAAGGAAGGAAGGACACATCCATTAGCCTAATTTGGTGTCCCACATTGTCTGTGTGGATGCCATCTGAAAGTGAAAATGTGCTGTAAAGTGTAAAGCTTCGTGTGACCAGAAAACAATGACCCTTCAGCAAAAGGCAGCTAGTGGGGTTCCCGATGCAGTGCCCCAGGCTCCCCAGCCCTCTCGTAGGCCACACTGATTATTCGAAAGGCCTGGGTTGCATTGGGAAGACCAGTGGTCATCGGTCAGGGCCACATAAGCAGGGCCAGTTGTTGTCACCATGTCACAGGCACAACCACATCCCTCCGCCCTTTCTCAGCCTCTTCTGCTCCCCCATCCCTGCCACCTGCCACTCCAGCCCCTTCTCAGGAGCTCAGACCTGTCCTCAGCCCCCCTCTCCATTGGCTCTGTGCAGATGATTTCCCCATGGACTCACCTGCCCGACCTTCCCTCCAGAGTTCTGGAATGGCGTCTACTAACTCGCTGGAACTTCTAGATCTGCAAAGTCCACAGGTACCACGGAACCAACACAACCCAAACGGAACACATCACCTGTCCAAAGCAAACCTGCCTCGCTCCCCTCTTGCAATGAATAGATCGTATTCCCCTAGGGACTCAGATTCCAACCTTCACCCTTTCCTTTAGTGAGTCACCAAGTCCTGTAGACCCAGCCTCCATGGGGTCTCGGGCACCTGTACCCACCACTACATTCTTCCCAGAACCCCCAGTTCAAGTCCTCATGACTCCTCACCTGGGCGGCCCACTCCAGTGCCTAGTAACTCATCTTTGCATCCCTGTGGGGTCTCTGCCTATACCCCAAACCACCCTACTGCTGCCAGGTTTATTTACCTAAAAGCTCAGCCCCAATCACATCACTTCCCCAAAGAAAGCAACACTTTCTCAATGGCTAGTGAATTAAGAACAGCAGTAATAGCAAACTGCTGTCAAGCACAAACCTTACTGTGAGTCAGATCTTACGTAACTTAATCTTCCAAACAATCTCAAGAGGTTTTCCTTCATTATTTCCATTTGATGACTGAGGAAGAAGCGGAGGATTTCTTCCACTGCTAACCAACCCCTGGCAGGACTCTGGGGACCAGCCTCTAGAGACACTTTAACCCTTGTCCTGCCTCATCAGCTACTCCTTGTACCCTCTCCTTGCCCAAGATACCAGGAAAAATAAACCAGACTGTCCCGTTCTTCACACCTGTGCTATTCTCCCTGCCTGACACCCTCCACGTCCACATCCACGCCAACTGCCCATTCACACATGGACCACACACCCGCGTGTGCCAGGCTCTCTGCCACACCACCTGGCCCTTGGGATACAGCGCAGAGAGGGAAAAAAGGAATGGGGCAGGGGGACTGCCTACTGAGCTCACGGTCTAATGCCAGAGTCAGACACTGGCCAAGAAAGCACATACCTGTCTACGCCCTTGCCTTTCCCCACGCTTCATCCCAATGTTGCCTACTCCGTGAAAGCCTCTGAAACACCCCCTTCTCTCCCTCTCTCACTCACATCTCCACATGCGCTAGCATTTTCCCCGATTTACATACTTACCTCATCTCCTTGGACTAGGAGGCAAGCTTCCCACGAACAAGGGCTATGTAGTCACACCCTAGACCCACCTCTTGCTACCTACGGTGACTTTACAGAGCCTTAGTGTCCCCGTCTGTAAAGTTCTTAAACGCAGTATGAGAATTAAGAGGGATGAATGTATAGACCACCTGGAAGACCTGATAGGGCAATTCCTTCCCAGGTGAGCACAAACTTTACAAGCACCAGGGCAGAGATCCTCTGCTCAGTGATAATGCAGAACAACTTGCATTATGTCTTGGTGTGAAGGTCAGAACAAATAAGCCGCTGGAGAAACCCAGGGAGCTCATGCTCTAAAGGCTTAGCTGGCAGCCCAGGGATGGAAACCCCCGAGTAGGTCCCCTCTCCCAAGACTGCAGCCAGCCCTGCAGGACTCTTACGAAACATGTCACAAGGATTCTCTCTGTTGTGGAGCAGCTCCAGTTTCATTAAGCAAATGGCTCCACGGAACTATAAACGAAGGGAGGAGGCCGGAGCCCTTTTTTTTGGTAACCTGGCTCTTCCCTATTATGTAAAGCTTGTTGAATGTATATCTTCATGTGGCCTGATCCACACGGACCAAAATTTGATAAACTGAATAAAACTGGGTGAAAGATCCATTTTGAAAGTACCCAGGGGATAGTAAAAGAAAGCCCTATTGCAGCTATTACTGTAGCCTAAATGATTCATAGAAGTGTGCTTTCAGTGACCCACATACAATGTTTAAGGGCACCTAGGACCGTCACAAAGGGAGCTAACAGGAAGGGGCCACCAAGCTGAAATCATTTTATCAGATAAAGTCTTCACAAGGACTTACGGGGCAGAAGACAGGGGAACGCTAGGGCCACTCTGGCCGTGGTTTAGGCTGATATGAAACACCAGTCAGCCCAGCGTAAGCAGGCCTCAGCTCCCGGGGGCCCGCGCCTGGCTTTGCGGGGTGGGGAGCAGGGGGGATCAGCCATGCCCTGAGTCCGCACTCCCCCCACCTCAGTCTCTTCAGAGCATCAGAACAGCTCCGTGACCCTGAACTCAAAATATAACAAAGCTATCGTATATAAGTATATATTTTATAAGCTAGCCTCTCTTACTTTTAAATTATCGGCAAATAATTATATGTCAGATACAATACTGTTTTCCCTTCCTAGTTTCTTTTTGTTGCTGGACGTTGTCTAATCTCGGAGGCGGGTTTTTCCAAAATCCTTTAGCACATCCCTGGACAGCACTGAAAACCACATCCCGAGGCACTGTCTCTGGCATCACATGGGCCTGAAGCTATTTACGATGCGTGCACTTGGCTCAGTCACAGACTGATACAATTGCCGGGAACAAAGTGCTGGCGTAGAGGGGAGTGGACCTTTTCTTTTTCCCCAGTCGCTGCTATTTCCTTTACCCACAAGTCCAGTGCTCCTTCGGGAAAGACGCAAGCCGGCCCACTGGAAGATATCAAAGCATCCTCCATTTTCACAGCACATGTCATGTCACAGCTTGTTAATGTCTCCCTCTGAAAGGACACTTGTCAAGGTCACTGAGGGCCACCAGCTGTGCCCTGAATCATGAGCGGGTGCATCTGTGCACGTGTTTGCATACACCACTCTGCCCTGTTGCTGTTACCAAAACCTGCCCTTCCTGGCAGCACAGTCATGCAACCAGAGAGTCTTTAGAGCCGAAGAGACCCTGGGTCCACTCCCCGCACTGTAACCCGGACAAAATAGTGCCATGGAGGTTAAGTGGCTTGCCCAGAAGTTAGCTGTAGTTAGACAGCTGTTCTCAAATATCTCACCCCAGGCCAGCCTCTGAGAGCCCTAAGTCTCTGGCTTTGTCTTAGTCACTACTTTTGCAACCTCTTCCTTCCATTATTTACAGAACATCTATGAGTTTCCGCATTTAGGCAAATAAAAAGCATTATTCAAGAGGGGGCTATAATTACTCAAAGAAAACTACCCTCTTTTCATGCTCAGGAAAGACACACAATGGTATTTGGCATTTAGCTTGCAAACGTGTGCCCACATGAAATTAAAATAATTAGGTATAAGGGCCAACTTAATTCAATTATAAATTCTTATTACCCAAATAAGTCTCAAGAAATAGGGTGATCGTGCCAGCAGTGTGCTAGATTTCATGCCCAAATGCAAACTTGCCATCTGCTAAGGCACATGACAGGGTTTTCAAAGAAAAGTGACCTCAGGCCATTTAAAATCTTCATTAGAAACAGATACACTGCATGTTGGAGGTGAGATGCTACAGCCCCATGACAACAACAGTAGGACTGCCCTCCAAAGTAGATTGTAACGCAGAAGGAAACCTTTTTCTTTACTTCCCACTTGATCAGCAGGGACAGTGCTCCTTTCGGAACAACCATCTGGATTCAAAAACATGAAAATGGTCCCGAGAAACTGCACATGCTTAAATGTCAAGAGTATATGGCAACTTTAAGAAGCGTGGAAAAGATGCTTTTCCTACTACATTTTTCTACATTACTTTATTAGTCACCATAGGTTCAAACACTTGGCTCGTGTCAGTGGCTTAAGTGGCATGAAAGCCATTTTGCCATTCATAAAATCACGTGGAAATAGCTTTAGTTAGACTTCTAGTACAAAACAGGTCTGCCTCCATGCAATCTTAACACCTTTTATTCTACCTTGCAGGAAGTCAAACTTAAATTAAATTATAGGGACTTCCCTGGTGGTCCAGTGGGTAGGACTCTGTGCTCCCAATGCAGGGAGCCCAGGTCTGATCTCTGGTCAGGGAACTAGATCCCGCATGCATGCTGCAACTAAGAGTCCGCATGCCGTAACTAAGAAGTCCACATGCCGCAATGAAGATCCCACAACTAAGACCCAGTGCAGCCAAAATAAATAAATATGTTTTTAAATAAATTAAATTATAATGGAAATTATCCAAGAAACCACCTCCTATTGGAAGGCTACCAGACAAAGAAAATAAACTGTTCAGGAAAGCAGCAACGTAGGCAAATTTCAGTTGACTTATGAACTCTTTCTTAAGCTTTCCACCTTCTATGCAACTACTAACATCCCTAGAAAAAGCACTGGGCAAATACAGCTGCGAGACAGGAAGCTCCTCGAAGTAAGGGCTCTACCCTGTTCTCTTCTGTCCCCCACAGCCTCTTACTCAAATGCTATTTTATTACTAAAGGAACGAATAATGTGATTATTCATGCAACACAGTTGTCGAGCATCCACTCTGTCAAGTACTGGAGGTACAAAGACGAGTAGGCCGAGGTTCTTCTGTTTGCCTGAAATGTTTTCCATTTATTTTAAAAATCAAATATATACAGCACAAGAAGCCTCAAACTCAAATTTCACCACAAACAGAAAGAAACTTCAAGTGAACTCTGCTTCTTCCCATGGCTTCCTACAAGGCCAACTTGTGAGCCCTTTCAGTAGATTGTTACTGGCTGAGCACTTCCAAGAGTCCAAGGGCGAAAAATTAAAGGAACATTTCTTTTCTTTTCTTTCTTTCTTTCTTTTTTTTTTTGGCTGCACCATGTGGCATGGAGGATCTTAGTTCCCCAACCAGGGATCGAACCCACGCTCCCTGCAGTCTTAACCACTGGACCACCAGGGAAGTCCCTAAAGCAATATCTCTTTAAAAAGCCAAAGGGATAGCTGACTTATTTTGCTGTACAGTAGAAACTAACACAACTTTGTAAAGCAACTATACTCCAATAGAAATTAATTTAAAAAAAAGCCAAAGGGAAAACGTCAAGTAACTTGTTTGGTTTATTGTGACCACCAGTTCAGACTAAATTTCCTAAGGCGTTGAAGTAACCCTGGATACCCTCAACAGTTAAGAGATTTCAACATAACCCATACTAGTAATAATGTAGAAACTTGCTCCTTAGTCCCCATAAAATCTCCTAAGGTCACTGATCCTCAGTCATCAAAACAGAATTCTCATCCACAGAGCAGCTCCTTCACTCTTTCCCATCACTGACACACAACCTGGCATTGGATATAGATGCTGGTACTGTCATCCCCTCTATGGAGGTGGGAAACCTGAGTACACAGGTGACCCGACAAAGAAACATTCCCGTCCAGGGCTAGGAGCCTGGGACTCATCTCCCCTCTCTGTGGTTCCCAAGAGGAGAACTGCAGGGCTGGAACCCAGGCCCTGCCACTGAGACCAGCTGAGTCATCTGCTGGATGAATTACTGGTCCCCCGAGCCTGGCTTGCCTCTCCTCTAAACAGGGACAGTGATGGCACCAACCTCAGACAGCCGTTCTGAAGGTTAAATTCAAATAGCACTGCTCAGAGCCTGATGCAGGCACTCAGTTGCTGCTACCCATACTCACACCCCTTTCACCCTGTGTTCCACACACAATCTGGCAGATGGGAGTCGGTGAGCCAGATGAAGAGAGCTGCTATTTACAATCAACTTCACTGAGTAGATCAGCAATACTATGACAGCTTTGCAAAGTACCACACAAGAGCATCCCACAACCCGGCTGTACAATTAACCCAGCCAAGCCAGCTGTCAGATCAGCCTTTCCCCTGGGACAGCCACCCTGCTCTGTATGAATGGAACTATTTATCACATCCGTGAGACGCTCATGGCACATATGCCCAGCCTGACTGTACTCCACATAAATACAAAAGCTTTGGCAGGGGCCACCAATGATTGGCAATCTTAGAATGAACCATGTGTGGTAGGCAGAATGATGGCCCCTACAAGATGTCAACATCCTAATGCCTGGAACCTGTAAATATGTTAGATGACATGGCAAAGGGGGATTAAGATTGTAGATGGAATAAAGGTTGCTCATCAGCTGATAGGGAGATTATCCTATCTAGTTATATCCTAGATGTAACCTCTGGGTCCTTCAAAGTGGAAGACAAAATTGGAAAAGAAAACCAGAGAGAAGGCAGCATGAGAAGGACTCAGTCTGATATTGCTGGCTTTGAAAACAGAGGAAGGGGGGACTTCCCTGGTGGTCCAGTGGTTAAGAATTGGTCTTGCAATGCAGGGGACACCAGTTCGATTCCTGGTCGGGGAACTAAAATCCCACCTGCCGCGGGGCAATGAAGCCCGTGAGCCGCAACTACTGAGCCCATGCGCCACAACTAGGGAGCCTGAGCACCGCAACTACTGAGCCCGCATGCTCTGGAGACTGCACACCACAACTAGAGAGAAGCCTGCACACCATAACAAAGAGCCCGCATGCTGCAACTAAGACCTGATGCAGCCAAATAAAATAGAGGAAGGGGCCACAAGCCAAGGAATGTGGCAGCCTCCAGACGCTGGAAAAAGCAAGGAAAAGATTCTCCCTTAGGGGTTCCAGGAGGAATGCAGCCTGCCGACATCTTGATTTTAGCCCAGTAAGACCTATTTTGGACTTCTGACTTCTAGAACTGTAAGATAATAAACGTGTGCTGTTTTAAGCCACTACATTTGTGGAAATTTGTTAAAGTAGCAACAGGAACTTAATACACTGTATTCCCCAATCAAGATCTCTTCAGCAGAGATTACATACACCCTCAGCAAGAGCATCTTCTCAGACATTTCCTTTGCCCCTGATGATCCTCTACTACACTGATCTTTGGCTATTTGGCTTGGAGCTGCTTACCCCTACCCATCCTTATGGAGTCTTCATTGAGTCACTTTCCAGATCACTCAGGAAGTTGTTTTGAAAAGGGAGGAGAAGAGAGATGGTTGCTGACATCCTGGCATGAGCTTGAGGAATGAAGTATGATCCCCAGATCTGCCTTATTCCAGCCCTTCAGGTCTATGAAATCAGAGTTTTCTCCCTTTCTTCCTTTTTCCTTCCCCTTCCTTCCCTTCTTCCTTTTCCCTTTTTTTTTTTTTGAATTTTTGAATTTTATTTATTTTTTTATACAGCAGGTTCTTATTAGTCATCCATTTTATACATATCAGTGTATACATGTCAATCCCAATCTCCCAGTTCATCACACCACCACCCCCCTGCCACTTTCCCCCGTTGGTGTCCATACATTTGTTCTCAGCATCTGTGTCTCTATTTCTGCCCTGCAAACCAGTTCATCTGTACCATTTTTCTAGGTTCCACATATATGCATTAATATACGATATTTGTTTTTCTCTTTCTGACTAACTTCACTCTGTATGACAGTCTCTAGATCCATCCACATCTCTACAGATGACCCAATTTCGTTCCTTTTTATGGCTGAGTAATATTCCATTGTATCCTTTCTTCCTTTTTCTTCTCTTTCCTTCTTTCCTTCCCTTCTTTCGTCCACAAATAGCTATCTATCAATACATAAGTACCTACATATGCTACATATAGCTAGAGGCAAGGGAATACAAAAATGAATAAATAATCCTCAATCCTTATCCAAAGGGCTCATTAAAAACAACAATTCATCTAGAGCAGTGGTTTTCAAACTTTTGGGACCATTAACCATAGCAATAAATGCATTTTTACATCACAGTCTAAAACACACACACACACACACACACACACACACACACACACACACACACACACACACACACACACACCTGAAACAAAATTTTATGAAACAATACTTAACCCTTACCAAAGGAGATGTACTGTATTTTTTTTTTTTTTAGATTTTTTTGATGTGGACCATTTTTAAAGTCTTTACTGAATTTGTTACTACATTGCTTCTGTTTTATGTTTTGGTTTTTTGGCCCCAAGGCATGTGGGATCTTAGCTCCCTGAACCAGGGATCGAACCCACACCCCCTGCATTGGAAGGAGAAGTCTTAACCACTGGACTGCCAGGGAAGTCCCTCTATTTTCTATCCTTTTCTATTCTATTCTCTTCTATTCTCTTCTATTCCATTCTTAATTCTGACCAGCAACTTATTAAGTTGATTTCATGACCCAGTTTTGGATTCCACCTCTCAGTTGGAAAAATGTGACCCAGAAGTCTTGATACCAGTGTCTAGGTGTTCATTATCCAGACCCAAGGAGGGCAGCCTCAGAAACCTCCTCAAGGTCTTAGTCAACCCCAGCCCATTCCTTCCCTGCCTACCACCATCCACGTAGGGTGAGATGACTCAGACTTATTTAGATTCCAGTCATTCGACTGTAGCTGTCACCCACTCTCCCCTCCCCGCTCTCAGGCACACACACACCATCTCATCACCCCTTGAAGGGAAGGAATTAAAGGTACCAGATGTGGGAAACCATGACTCACTGTTCCTGCCACCCAGGTACACAACTACGAACGTCACTCAAGCACAATGGAAGCCAGGGGCCAGAACAATGAAGAACAGCTCCTGGAAAACAAGTGCTGGGCGTGGAGACCTCTGACTGTTGAGACCCAACCAAGGTCAAGACACAACTAAGGTCAGGAGATGAGACTTGATGTAGGGAGACACACAGAACATTTGCCAGAACAAACGACTAAAAGGGTGCTATGATTAACTTCAGGAAGCACCCAGCACCGACGGGAAGGTCACTAGTGAATACGCACCACATCTGCCCTCCGTCCTCATCCTGGGCAAGCCTGAGCTGAAGGCGGCAAGCGAGGCAGAGGGGCCTCTCCCCGCACTCACACACTGGGTACCTCTGGCCGGCAGCTTCAGGGCCCCGCTGTAAGGAGCAGCTGAGAAAGTCCCCCCACCCTTTTCTTTTATGTAAGAGGCCTGATTTGTACGGAGATTTTTTTTTTTTAATGAGAAATTTCCCTCTCAATTACTTGTCATTGCACCTAATGACACATATTAAAGCTTATCTTTTCACAGGATAATTTTAGACTGATACCGGTTCACAGATCACTGGTTTTACCCTGCTCTGCAAACCCAGTCCACTCTCCCTGACAGCTTCCTAGGACAGAAGAGCTGGCCAGGCCGGGCCCACCAGAGGGTGGGAGCAGGCCTGGGCTGTGTGGTGGGCGTGCAGCCCTCTCCCCTCCTGCTCTGCGCGGTGCCGCCCACACGGGGGGAGAAGCCAACCCACCGTGGCTCTCTCAGTGTCTGGCCACGGTGGAACATCGCCCTTGCAGAGGTCTCTTAGTCTTACCAACAGCTGTCCTGGGAGGGCGCTGAAAACAGTGCACATCGATGGCAGAACAACCCCCGGGAAAGAACTCAGGGTTCCTCTAATCACATTCCCCCCCTTCCCGGCAGTGTCTTATTAGATTCACCCTTTACGCTACTACTGAGAAAAGATGAAGACTAGAGCACCCCCTCCACGCATTGTCCTCAGGGCCTATAACATCATAAACAGGATCTTGATTAAAGGATGTTTCCAGGCTTCCCTGGTGGCGCAGTAGTTAAGAATCCGCCTGCCAATGCAGGGGACACGGGTTCGAGCCCTAGTCTGGGAAGATCCCACATACCGTGGAACAGCTAAGCCCGTGCGCCACAACTACTGAAGCCCGCGTGCCTAGAGCCCGTGCTCCACAACAGGAGAAGCCACCGCAATGAGAAGCCCGCGCACTGCAACAAACAGTAGTCCCCGCTCGCCGCAACTAGAGAAAGCCCGTGCACAGCAACAAAGACCCAATGCAGCCAAAAATAAAATAAATGAAATAAATAAATTTTTAAAAAAAGATGTTTCCACATTCTAATGGAAGGTGGGTCAATTTCATATCACATTTCTGGTTCTCACTCCTGCAGGGTGAATAACCCTGGCATATCTGCTCTCTCTGAAGTACACTCCAATTCGGCTCTCATTCTGATATCTCAATATACACGCTCCCCAGGCCTGTGGACCCCTCTATTCTCCTCATTTCCCTCTGCCAGCCCAGACCACATGCTTCATCACTTTGGTTTCTCTCTTGCCATTGTCTTCGGCTTTCCAGCCTCCCGGTCCTGCATTTTCTCTGCTAAATAGTCCATCCCTGAATGAATCAAGCCAAGCACCCCCATATACACAACTCCATGCTCCTAGCCCCTGCTGGTGAAAACCAGAGCAGGGAGCAGGTTCCCCAAAACGTGAATGGTCTCCAATCCTAGAGGCCCAGGAATCCTGCCATGCCTTTGGAAAATTCCCTCCCTGTTTCACTAAGGGACACTTCCAAACGTGGAACCCTCAACCCTCACATCTCTTCTCACTTGGCCTCTGACAACACCAAGAAAGTCAAGGCCATAAGGTGAGAACACCCTCAGCTGCCCTTCCACCGTCCTCTCTCCTGTCTCCCTTTCCTCCTGTCTCAGCGCAGGGGTGGCCCTCCCCAGACAAGGCTAATACTCCCCACCTCCTGCCTTGGGCGCCTTCCTCCCCTCCCTCCATCCTCCCTGGGGCCCCTGTTGTCCAGCTCTTCCCTCCTTCACCCACTTGTTCCAGCTTTTCCTCTAGACTGACTCTGCTACCTTCCCCTCCGGATGCTGTCTGAGCCTCCTCCTGCCCTCGCATGAGCAGGATCTGCAGCGTCCACCTCCCACCCCTCAGCCCCCAGCTTTTACTCTTCATCCCTACAATGACGTCCCCACTTCCCCTGAAAATGCTCTTGCTGAGGGTGCCGGTAACCTCCAAGCTGCCAGCACAGTGACCCTTCCACCCCTTTCCTCGCTCGCCCCTCTGTGGGACTTGACTCTGGGCTCCACTGCCTGCTCCGTGGAACTCCCTCCTCACTGGTTTCCAGGTCCCCATCCTCTTCGTTTTCCTCTTCTCTCATCATCACTCCTTCTAGACTCCTTTGCAGGCTCTGCTCCTCCCTCACCTTAAAAGTTGTTTTCCTCCAAAATTCTCTGATTGGCTCTTTGACATGCTCCTTGGGTTCTCCCCATCCTAACCCAGAGCAGATGACTCCCCAGCCAAGCCCTCCCCTCAGCTCCAGGCCCACAGACCCAGTGACGCACCTTACTGCTCCCCGCCTCGGGTGCCCTACAGTCCCTCCAACTCAGCAGGTCCACAGCTCCGTGTCCGTCATGTCACATCGAAAACTGAGAGCCTGGCGCAGCGCCTTGCACACCAAAGCTGTTCCGTGAATGCCTGCTGGATGAATGCCCAAACCAAATTCACCACTGTTTCTCTCAAATCTGCTCCATCTCAGCACATGGCATCATCAGATCACGCAAGAGGTGACCTCAGGGCACCCCTAGATGTCCCTTTCCTGTCCCCACCTCTGCCTCCATTCAGTGGTCGAGCCGTAAGCCCTTACCTCCACACCGCCTCTCACGTCTGTTCCCTCCTTCCTACCCCCGGGACCATCACCTGACGCCCAGGTCTCATCATTAGAACGTGAACCCGCGTGATGGTCTCCTCCTGACCTTCTACCCCTGGTCTGGCCACCTGGGACTCACCGCCCGAGGCACCTCATGACCTGGCTCTGTCTGGCTCTCTGGGAAGGGGGCAGGGCACTAGGGGGGCATCCAGTCTGGCTGAGGAATCAAGGAGGCTTCCCTGGGAGAGTGACTACCGAGACGAGCTCAGAAAGATCACAGGAGCTGTTCAGGCAAAGACATTTGGGGTGAGAGGCAGAGCAGTGAGCCTTACGGGCAGGAGAAACAGGTGTCCAAGGGTCCTAAGTTTGCAAGGGGCAAGGCATTCTCTAGAAGCATCTGGCTAGATGAGGCCGAGGAGCGCCAGGCCCTTGGGACACAGGTGAGAATAGTTTCCTCCTCAGAGCAATAAAAAGCAGGGGAGTGACATAATCAGGTCGGAATTTTTAAAACCACTCTGTAAAAATGCTTCATTAATGAAGTCATGATGGATACTTCCCTATCATGATAAAATATAGCTATCTCGACCTGAAACTCCGCATCTAGAATGGGAACAGTAGTAGCATTTCAGTACTCAGGAATAAGACAGAATGTCCACTATCACTGGTCTCTGAGGAGCTGGCCAACATACCTGAGTGCAAGAAAGAAATCAGAGATTTAAAAATCAGGAAAAAAGAGGTAAGACTGTCACTATTTGCATGTGATATTCTCATACAGCTAAAAACCCTGAAGAATCCACTAAGAAACTATTCAAACCATAAGACAGTTCAGTAAGATGGCAGGAGCAAAAACTTGATTGTATACAAACAATGACCAGCTAGAAGAGGTACTGGAAGCAAAGGCCTCCATTTATAATAGGAACAACAGAGTGAAAATCTTAAGAATAAATGTAACAAGAATTGGACAAGATCCATATGAAGAGAATTTAAATTAAGCTGGAAGACACAAAAGAAGACTTGAAAAGTCTATTCCTGGATAGGAAGATTCAACAACCCTACTATGTTGATTCTTCCTAAATCAATCTATAAATGTAATGTAATCCCAATAAAAATAATGGCTTCTTTTTTTAAATTAAGAACAATGTGATTTCAGAGTTTATATGAAAATATCCCTCTGGCTATAGTGTGGCTAGACCTTAAAGAGTGAAGTGGATGGGGCTGGTGGGGACAGAAGCGGGTGAGCTAGACTTTGCAGTGGTCCCAGCGAGAGCTGAAGAAAGCTGGGCCTGGGCCCATGAAATGCAGAGAAAGGGCGTATGTGACAGATATTTACCTGGTGAAATTCACAGGACATGGTGATCGATTGGACGTGGGAGGTTCACAAGAGATGGCCAATGATGACTACTGGTTTAGGGTTTGCATATTTAATAATTAATCAAATCTCCTACAAATATATCCCCTCTTTACTAAAAATCACTGCTTGTGGTGGTATTTCTGGGCCTTGGGCCTAGAACAGATTTAACAAGGTCCTGCATAAAGGCTTTGTAACTAGTTGTTTGTCCACAGCAGAATTAAGCACCAATTTTGCTTTCTGACTCTGTTAATTAGGTGTTCAGCACAGATCTTGGGTGGACAGAATGGGTCAGCCTCAGAAAGCCTGCTCACCCTGTTCTTTCCCTGTCTGCCTTTTCTTTTCTCTTGTAATTCAAAATTGTGCGAGAAGAAAATAGGGCAGTGATTATGATTCAGTTTGACCTCGTCGGACTCAGTGTTTACTTTCACTGGGGCTGGATAACATCTCCACCATATCTTTACCCTTCCTACCTAATAAACAGATAAATCCTTAATGTTCAACAAATCCTTAATGTTCAACAAAAATCCTCACCTCCACTGCCTGTCATTCTGTCAGTGGCAGTCTCCCTTGAAGGTCTGCTTTTTTCCCCTGTTCAGAACTCTTTACAACATATTTTCAGCAGAACAAAGTGAGTTTAAATATATCACACAGTGGTTGCCTCTCAAACATCTACAGAAATTATTTCAGTGAATGTGTTGTTTGATATGAAGAAGTGTATTTGTTTTCAGCAAAAGACATGTGTCTGTTAAAACTCAGGTGAAAGAAGCCAGTGCCTTGGATGGGACAAGTTCAGACCCAGCTTACCTCAAAGGTCTGCCAGGTTGGGCTCGAGGTGCCTGGGCTGGCACTCTGAAACTTGACCTGCACGGAGATTGCTGGACCTGCACGCAGATTGCTGGGGGTCTTAGTAAGTGCAGATTCCGAGTCTGCACGTCAGGGTGGGGGCTGAGATTCTGCATTTCTAATGAGCTCCTAGGTGATGCCATCCTGCAAATCCACAGATGGCACTTGGACTACCTAGAGTTTAGACAGGCTCAGCAACTTAGAAGCTGTATTTCTCAAAAGTTAACCTGCAGATTGGAAGTCATTCTCCCGATTTACAAAACGGAGACTTTGCCACTATGCTATGTCAAAGAACCTCAGATATAACAAGTGAATGCCTTAAAGTCTCTTCAGACTTCCACCAATATTTAAAAGTCAGAATACTCCATCCCAATCTAACCTAGATGTTATATTTGCTAAAAAGAATCATATCTAGGGAACCCTGCAATACTCAGTAAAGCCTCACCCATTTGAATTAAATAAAAGGGAAGCTTTAATTATGTATTTAAAAAATACAATCAGGCTTATTACTTTCAATTTCAGAGGGTAAGCAAACTTCAGGAGTTTGAAAACCAGTTTGCTCTTTTAAATATTTCCTATACTTCCCCATGGTTCATGTTTGTCCTATTTCATTTACAATCTACAAAAAAATGAAATGTCTCAGTCTTCCCAGGCCCCATATGAATTATCACAAATTCTAAACAAAAGGAAATGGAATTTCAAAAGTCCTCCTGCATGTAAAATAAAAAGTCTCTAACACTTAATTATCAGTGTCAGTTCCTTCATTAGAAACCATTCCTGTCCATTCCATTGGCTTCATTTAACCCATTTTTGAGGTGGAAAAACTAAGGCCTACAGTCACAGGAGAGGTCAGTAGAATTCAAGGCCAATGCCATTTTCAGGACCTTATTAAGCTAAGGAATGTCAATGGCAATAAATTCTACCCACTCAAGTACCAGCTGCCTTGAGGGAAGGTATGTGTGCCTCTTGACAAACACATAATCTCATAGTCTAGTTGTCTGGCCTTGAAAAACATTTCCTTATCAACTGAAAAGAGGAATGCATAAGAAAGTAAATTAACTGCTTTTTAAAAAGAGGGAAGTAAAGTAAGTAAAGTGCACACATTTAAGTTGTGTTTTTCCTAAAACTACACAGATCCGTGCTCCTGCATACGAAAGGCCACCAGGGTAGTCAGATTATGGAAAGAGCTACTCTGTTTTACAAGGAAATGTGCAAAAGACGGACTAAAAAGGTACAAAATAAAAGAATACAAAATAAAAATACAAAAAAGCACTGAATAGGTCTATGAAATGCCTTATACATACTATTACTATCTTTTCCTCTTCCTGGTTACCATGAATAGTTTATCCTGCCCTCTCTGATAATGGGGGGTGGGGGGAACCTTAAAAACATGAAACATCTTTAAAAATCATTAAATGAAAAGAGACCACATAGTATGCACAAATAATAATGAGCCATGAGAAGTTTTTAATTAACTTGGGTTTTATTAAGACTAGTAACCTTCCACTGAACATCTTCCCACCATATAATCAGATCTAATTGCCTCCCTGGGTAACACGACACCAGAGATTAACTCCGCAAGAGTGAACTGGCCTCCTACTATTCATTTAAATCTGGGATGGGTGGGATGGAGGTGCAAAATCCAGAAATGGAGATGCAGTTTAAAAAAAAAAAAATCCTGGAACATGCATTAGACAGGTACGGGAAACGTCTGGCAAAGAAAAATACAGTTTGTATTGCTTCCCTGACGGTAACACTTGGACGGATATCCACATTCATCTTAACAACATGGAGAGTTTTTTGAGGTTCCACCCTCAACCCACCCTCCTGTGCTACTGTTATTCCTTTAATTAAGAACGCTGAGCTAAGAGTATCCCGAGAAGGGTCTCTAGCTGCCTGAGAAACAGCTTTTCCCACCAGGCTGCGGTGTGGCCTGTTGGAAAGGGCTCTGTACTGAGAACCAGATGCATGGGTTCGAGTTACTCCTCGCCCTCATCTGTTTTCTCACCTGCACAGTGGAGATACATTACCTCCCCCTGAGAGTTGTTATAAGGCTCCTGAAACCTAGAAGGGGTTCAGTAAATGCTGAATGAATGAATGAATGAATGGTCAGATGAGACAATTATGTCAAACACAACCCAAATGTCAGTAATTATTGTTCTTTTAATACTTTTCCGTCAAGCTCTCAAAGCACATAATATTCCATTAATTCACAGTCTACTGAGCAGGCAGTTTGCTTGTACCTTGGTTTATAGAAAACTTTCAGACTCCAAGTTCTTTGTACAAAGTCTTCCTAACTTCTATTCCAGGCTCTACAATACCAGTAGCACTGATAATAGATTGATACTAAATTGAAGGTGCTCAAACATTGGAACATTATGCATTTGTCAAAACCCATAAAACACTTCAACAGAAAGAGTGACCCATAATATAAACTATGTACTTCAGTTAATAATAATGTATCGATATAGGCTGATCACTTGATCAGCTGTAACAAATGTACCACACTATCATCACAGACCAAAAACTGGAGGGACAACCCAGGAGGAAGAAGCCAGAAAATTTAAGCTCCTTATTTTTGCCCACTGGGGGAGCCCACCGCCCCAAGAGCAAAGAAACCCTTGAATTTCCAGGCCTATTCCAAGCCTGCAGCTCCACAAAATGGCCTCCAAGCCCTTGAGAGCATTTTAAATTTAGCACAAGGACTACACTATGTATGGCATCCTAGAATTTTAGAGTTCAATCACTCAAAGTCCTCAATAGCCCAATGCAGTGATCTAATCACTAAAGCATCCCCCCATCCCCTCCCAGGACCCCCTACTCAATTCAGTGCTCTTATCTTCAACCACGTGTGTGGGGCTCTGACTGGCACAGAAACATACACCTGGTGAATTATTCAAAATGGGTATCTTTGAAGAACTCACTAAAATGCTTCTGGAATACTGAATGGAGATGGGGAGAGGGGAGGAGAGCAGGACGGGCGTAGTAGTCTGTTTTTCATTGTGCAGTAAAAAGGCACTCAAAGTCATGGAGTATTTCATATATCAATAATTTAAAGGCCTCTCTCTGCCCTTGAAGTATGAACAAGTCTTGTCCACCCACATGTCCTGTCCTACAGTTTTTAACCTGTTATTTTTCCCCACTGCTTTGGTCATCCTTTCTAGATAAAGGGCACACACCCCTGATAATGAACACTTAAATAAAAACATGTCACGTTTCATAGACACACTACAAAAAAGCAAAGTGCAACACTCTCTGCTCTATAAATCACTTCCATGAACAACTGCCTAACCCTGATTTATGCCTAAGGAAGTATAAACTAGGGCCACATCTTCATAAGGCAGTTTGGGAACATACTGCAAAATTTTAAATTTATCATTAAAATTGCTGAACCCGTAATCCCACTTGTGGGACTTCATCCTCTCAGAGAGTATGAAAGTTGACCTCTCAATATACATTCCCCCTGTGGTTGGTGAGCGGTATAAGAATGGGTAATGGGACCAGCTAGGCATCTTCTAGGAAAGGCTTCCCTACCCTGGGAAGGACATGCCGGAATCGATGGTCTCACTGCTCCCCTGGATGTGTCCCCTGGAATCAGTGTGGCTATCCTGGGACCACACAGAAAGTGGGTGCAGAGGAGGAAAGAGCCTGCACCCTTGAGACATCACAGAGCTTATGGACAAAGACGTCCTGGAGCCTGCCTGACCTTGACTTCTTCTTGTGGAGATAATAGATTTCTTTATCACATAAGCCAATGCAAGGCATCATTTTCTGTAACTTGCAGCTGGAGTCATCTGATACAGTCCTATAGATAAAGTCACACCTATGTGCCAATGTGTATGTACAAGAATGTTTACTGCAGCCTAGTTAATAATAGCTTTAAAAACTTGGAAACCTAGAAGTCCTTTCTGGCTAAGTAAATTATGGTCTATCCCTACTATAGAACGCTATGCAGCCCCTGAAAAGAGAGAGGGGCTCTATATATGGTGAGGGGAAAGATACCCAAGACATATTAGTTGACAAAAAACAAGGTACAGAACAGTATATATGGTGTGATCTCATTTGCACAGTATATATATGTATATACATACATACACATACACATATGCTTTTACATACATGCACACACATACACACACTTGCATGCACATTTCTGGAAGGACACTATAAAACTGCTAATGGTTACAAACAGGGGAGAAGCAGCAAAGGCAAGATGAACTAGTTTTCATTTGATAGCCTCTGGATTGTTTGAATTTTTTACCATAGCAGGTCCTACTCATAATTTCTCAAATCAAGAAGAAAAGTGCTTTCAAAAAGACCGAAGGACTCAATCAGACAATCCACAGAAATTCACATGGAAAATATACATATAAAAAATTAGTGCCTAGAAGTTCATCCAAACCAGACGTTACGTATGCATTGTAAGGTTAGCCACAGAAAAATGTTCATTTTTTTAGCCCTTTTACTACCTGTCCTCAAAAACCTTATAATCTTTCTAGCTACGTGCTGTCAGTATGAATCAGCGAACTATGAACTAATTTTCACACAGCCTACGCAAAATAAAACTTAAAAGATACAGTACAAATGCACACAAAGTCCAAAGCCAAATATAACTTTTAACAGTGATCTACACCACCGTTACCCTCCAAGAAACGCGAGTGGCCTATAAGACTAATGTTAAGACAATCCAGGTTTTACTTGGTTTTCCAGATTCCCTCTTAGAGCCCAGCTTATATATGGGGCACTTATAACTACCTTTACTCGGCACAGATACCAATTTTGAATTATGCTCCAGTGGAGTTATTATAAAGAAACACAGTGGCTCAGCTCACCACCACGAAAAGTAGCCCTGCCCCAATGCACAGTGACAGTCAGCGGGGCGGGGGGCTCTGGTCCCCACTTTGCAGGCAGCTTTCCTGACTGAAGCCTTCTCATCAGCTTTCTCATGAGAATTTCCCTCGCTCCTCTGACCGCATGCCTTTCCCGGGGCGTCACCTTCTCCCAGGAGCCTCTCCCCATCCCCACCTCCAGTCTAGCTCTCTCTAGTTCTGCACTGTTCGTTTGTCTGCACCTCCCTCTCCCTCCTCGACCACCACACGGCTCCACTGGGGGCCAGGGCTTGTCCTGTTCCCTGGGGTGTCCCCGGAACCCGGCACGGTGTCTGGCATTTTGCAGAGAGACAAATCTGCGATGGGATTCTGAGCCCACCCCTCACAAGCCCAAGTGACTCTGGATGAGCTCCTTGGTGACTCTGGGTGTCCAGGGTGTCCTCATGTGCCAGACGGAAGTCATCATATATTGTTCACAGTTGGTCCCAGGGGTGATGGTAGTAGTAGTAAAGGTAATAATGAAGATAATGACAGCTGCCCACTGAATAAACTCATCTGAATAGCCTTGAAGCTCATACAGTTGGGCTCAACTATCCCACTTCAGCCAGCGGGTCCATCATATCAACAGGAAGCTCAGTCTAAAGAATCCTTAAACAGATGGTCCTGGCCACGTGGAAGTAACTGACTTCACTGTCCAGCCACACTGAAGGGTGTGTAACACGTGGATCTTCCTGCAGAGCTCTGGTCTCAGCCCTCCAAAGCAGTGTGACCTCTTCAACCGTTTTTGGTTTTTCTTTCATTGGTTTTATACTTAAAATCCTGGCTGGCAAGAACTGCTTCTCTAGCCGTCATCGAAGAATTGTGTGTGGGCCTTAAGGAAGCTCTTCTGAAAGCCGAAAGGCATCTTTCCCCCAAACCCCTCCCCTTTCCTACCACACCATCTCCCATCGAAGTGAAATTATTTAATGTATAGGATCTTTAGGAATAGAAGAAACAATCCTTAAGAACTCCACGTGGGTCCTTCTGAATCAATTATTTCCACAGTGGAGAAGAGGCAGGCAGAGCTGTACCCGATATACAACTGTGACCTACTTTACGGCTTTATATAGGTTCACTGTACAAAGAGCTGACCTGCCTCCTCACAGTATCTTTCAGTGATCCGAGAAAAATAAACAGTTTTGAAAAGTTGAAAATGTGTGCCTGCAAAAGAAAAAAATCTCCCAAGGAAACAAGACTGGTTTGAATGTTAAAGAGGGGAAGAGGAATTGAAGAGTGAAAAGAAATAGCAAAATGCAATTTCTTTTTTTTTTAACCACAATGTCATCCGCTTTGATGAGGCCTAGAATTTCAGACCCTGCACTCACGGCTTCACGAACCACAGAGGCAAGCTCCCTGAGGCCCAGGGTTCCCTCCTGTCCTGCCATGTCATCAGAATCAACGAGGGACTGAATACCTTGTCTTTGGTATTTTTCAGGTTAGAAAATTATACCTCCCTTGGAGTCCTTTTGGCCACCAACTTTTACTCCATCCTTCTAAAGCCATCCAGGATTTTAAAAAATGGACATCAGATTTCTGACAAGTTCTTTTCTGCTAAGTTTTCTCTCATGAAGCATATCCCACCTGTTCTATAAAAGCCTTAATAGGACCCAGTTACCATTCTTTATTCAATAAGCATGTTGGAAGGGTCTGTTCTTTCTTTATTTACCACTCCCCTTCCCTTTCTGCCTCTATCAATTCACCTGAGAGTGGTGGTTTTTTAATACTTTCCTATCCCTTGCAAAGCTCTTTGATAAACAGGCAATAAAGGCAATATCAATAAATTGTTTTGACAATAGTAGAGGCCATTCAGGCATTTTACAGATCAAGAAAGCAAAGCCCAGAGAGGGAAAGGGAGCTGGCCACGGGCACACAGGTGGGCAGCGACAGGGCCAGGACTGGAACCCAGTGGTCTCTCAAGTGTCTGAAGTCGCTTTAGGTTTCATTCTTAGAGAAACAGGCCAAGCACTCAATGTTCCCTGCCCAGTGCCTGATGTCCCAACTTATGAAGCAATCTCTAGACCTGCTCGCTTACTTTTTTTTTAATTGAAGTACAGTTGATTTGCAATGTTGTACTAATTTCTGCTGTACAGCAGTGACTCAGTTATACACGTATACATATTCTTTTTCATATTCTTTTCCATTATTGTTTATCCAAGGAGGTTGGATATAGTTCCCTGTGCTATACAGAAGGACCTTGTTGTTTATCCATTCTAAAGGTAATAGTTTGCATCTACTAACCCCAAACTCCCAGTCCATCCCTCTCCCTCCCCCCATCCCCCTTGGGAAGCACAAGTCTGTTCTCTACTATGTCTGCGTCTGTTTCTGTCTTGCAGCAACATGGATGCAACTAGAGATTATCATACTCCTTTACTTTTGAAAGAAGGACAAGAAGCACAGCTCAGAGTTCTGTCATGTTAACAAGCCCAGGTCTTCGGTTCCTGGAAATCGATGGGCTGATCAAGGTGGTTGAAGTTTCTATCCCAGGTGATGACTTTTCCTCACACAGTCAAGTCAGCCCAGGCAAACAAGACAAGCAGCTCAGTTTCCACCAAGAAGGCCCTCGCCCAAGGCAGATGGGGGTGCCTGGATGTCTCTCTGCAGAACCCGCACGGAACTGATTCACCACAGAAGCTTCCGGCAGGTGTGAGGGCAATTCAGCCTCAGCCCCAGGTTCATTTCAAGCTCAAGAGTGGGGTTTCCCTGTGGCGCAGTGGTTAAGAATCCGCCTGCCAATGCAGGGGACATGGGTTCGATCCCTGGTCTGGGAAGATCCCACATGCCACAGAGCAACTAAGCCCGTGCGCCACAATTACTGAGCCCAAGAGCCACAACTACTGAGCCCACGAGCCACTCAACTACTGAGCACGCGCAACTAGAGCCCGTGCTCCACTACAAGAGAAGCCACCGCAATGGGAAGCCTGCGCACCGCAACGAAGAGTAGCCCCTGCTCGCCGCAAATAGAGAAAGCCCACGTGCAGCAATGAAGACCCAACGCAGCCAAAAATAGATAAATAAATAAATTTTAAAAATAATAATTAAAAAAAAAAAGCTCAACAGTGACCCCCACCCCACCACCTGAAACCAGGCTGGTGGGCAGTTGGGTGAAAGTGGATGTTTGTATGCGTGTTTATGCTCTCTGTTCTGGTCAGTCTGAAATGGTCCACCACGTTCCTTTTCTTCTTCCCCTTTCCTTGGTAAACACTATTAACATTTAGTATTTAAAGGTATAGCTGCAGAGTTTAATTTTGTCCAATGCATCCTCACCGATGTTAAAAGCTGCAGGAAATACTGCCCCAAAAAGCACAGGATAATTTCCTCATATGCAGTTGGGTCTATGCACTAAATATGAAACACTGTTCTCACCATTCAGGCTAAAGTCCAAGGTAAATGGACCAGGTCAGAGAGGGCATATGAGAACGTCATGGGAATTTTAAAGTAAACCTTTGACCACTGTCAGCTCCATATTTGGAATCTGTCTTCCCCCGAGTCTTCTCTCTCTGGCTACACGGAGAAGTGTCCCTCTTCCCAAGGCCAAGCCCTCCACCTGGGCTTTGGGCCCCGCCCGCCCTGCCCTCTCAGGAACCCCGCACTGCCAAATAAACCGACTCTTCCTCTTAAGAGTCAACTGGATCCTTGTAAATGTACTTCAGTCTCTACTGTTTAAAAAAGAAAAAAAAAAAAGGCCTTTCTCACCTTCTGGGACGGCCCACACTCTGTCTGTGGAGCATGTTTCTCTCTAAATAAATCCACTTCTTACCTATCACTTTGTCTCCCACTGAATTCTTTCTGCGATGAGACATCAAGAAGCTGAGCTTCATCAAGTCCTGAAACCAGGTGCTGACGCTTTATTCCCAACTTACAGCTAGACCAACTCCATCGTCAACGCCACTGGGGACGTCTTCTGTGCCGTTTCTTTGCGAGAACTTTTTGGGCACTAACACCTGGTTGGGAGACTATCTTGGAACGGATAGCATCTAAAATCATACCGAAACCCCTGCCAGGTGGGAGAAGTTAACTGTATGCTGCCCACAAGCACGTAGACCCCAGACCGGTTGGAACCAGAAGGCTAATGATGCCGACTCCCACTTACCTCCCCACCAACCAATCAGAAGAAATGTCCACCAGCTGACCGTGCCCACCTCTTTGAACCATTACTATAAAACTCCTCACTACCCGCTCCGGGTTGGAACACACAGTTTTGAGGGCATGAGCCCACTGTGGCCCCCTTTGCCTGGCAAAGCAATAAAGCTGTTCTTTTCTACTTCACTCCCCCCCCAAAAAAGCCTCTCAGCCTCATCCCCCTTCCAGCTGCAGACCTATTGCTATTCCTCCCTTCATGGCCAAACTTTTAAAGAGTTGGTTGCTCCCTGTCTCCCACTAATGCCTCAGCCCACTCCAATCTAGTGTCTCCACGCTCGTTCCACCAAAACAGCCCTTATGAAGGTCACCTCCATGCTATTCAAGCCGGCAGTCCTTTTCAGCACGGCACTCAATTCTGCTGACCACCCCTCCTCGAAACATTCCCTTCCCCTGTCCGTGTCCTACAGCAGCCCCTCCTTACCCTCCGCCTCCCTCTCTGCCACTTCTCAGTATCTGTGACATCCTCCCCTGCTCAACCTCTCACATCCCAGGGGGCCTCGCCCACATTTTAAACTTTCTCCTTAGATGCATCGCTTCCTGCAAGACCCAGATAACTCACAGGTTAGACAAAAGCATCTCAAGCTCAGAAAGTTCAAATGCTTGCTCTCTCTCGTGTGTGCTCTCTCTTTCTCTCCCTCTCCCGGCCCCTACCACCCCACTGTCCACCCAATGCTGCAAAGCCAGAACCTGGGAGTCACCCCTGACCCCCAGCCCCATATCCAATCTCAGCACAGTCCACTCCCCCTTCTCCAAGAGGTCATCACCCCTCTCCATCTCCTCTGCCCCACCTGGTCCATGCCCACCTGGTTTTCCTCGACAGCCTCCTAATTCTCTCTCCCACCCCCTGCCCACTCCTCTCCTCTAATCAGCTCCCACACTTAGACCAGAGTCATCATTGCAAAGTGCCACAAGGAGAGCGTTCCTCCCTCCCCAGTTTTCCTAGTTAACACCTCCGCATTCTTCAGACTTCAGCTCCCTGGGGGAAGCCTGCCCTGGCCCCGCCCCTTCTCCCCATCCCCCCCCCTTTTCAGGACTCGATGAAGCTCAGGTTAGATAGCCCCAGGGCACTCTCCTAACACTGTATGCTTCTAACTAACACTGTGTGCTTGGCTTTTGTTGGAGTTCACTGCAGCTCTAATTTTACATTTTTTCATGTGGTTTTTTTCATTAATATCTTTGCCTGCCCCATGGCAGCCTTGAGAAGGCACTTCCCACACAGGGAGCATAATGGACGGAGGAGAGCCCCAGCTGCTGCCCTTGGAAATCCATCTGGGTGTGGGCATGCTGGGGGCCCAGTTCCTAGGGGGCCGTCCAGGGAGTGACCGAGAGCAGCGAAAATACTAAGACACACCACATCCTAGGAGACCTGGCATTCCCTGTCCTCTGACTTTGACTCAAAGACTCTCTGACAGCTTTGCCAAACCTCCCTAGACCACACAGGATGCTTCTACACAAGCCTCTCTCCCTCTTGCCTTCACTGGGGTCGGACCTACAGGTCCAAAGACTCTCCCATGTTTCTGGCTCCTTCCTCATTTTCTCCCCCGTTAGGGCATTTTCCCTAATAAAATCCTTACACTTTCGATCCCTTTGCCTCTGCTCCTCCAAGGACGCTGACTAACACAACCCTCAAACCCTAAGCCCCATGAGAGCAAGGACCTTGGCTGTTCCGGTTGCTAGCTGACTTCCAGTGCCTCATGCAAATAACAGCACACGCATACTCGTGGAGGCTCCTAGGATACCAACACCCAAAACCTCCTGTTGACTTTATGCCCTTTACTTAGTGCCACAGGTATCTACACAAAACACTGAGCAAACGTGCAAGGCAGTCACGGAGTGAGGGCAAGTTCCCAAGTCACTGGCGGGGAGTCACAGTGGAACCCAATCTGCCTGCCGCACTACAATGCGAGCGGTGCATTAGTTTCTACGAAGAGTAGACAAGCACAGAAGGAAATGCATCGGGTCACCTCCACGGTGTCCTCCGCACCGCCAGCACGCCCCTGCCTTTCCTGAGGGCAAGGAATACGGTGACATTTAATAGACAGAAAACTTGTGACCCATAGCGAGCGGAGTGTCCATGAGAAACCACCACTGGTGGAACCCTGAGTACAGGCACAACATTTCTGGAGAAAGAAAAGAATGATTTGGGGGTAGAGAAGACTTTTGAGGTTCCACGGAGACAGAAAAAGACATTTCAGAAAAAGCATTGTAGAAAGCTCTCCATCACCCACTCATCCTTCCCACTAAGTATCTGAATGTGAGAAGTTTTTGGCTGCCTTCTGACTTGAAAAAAAAAATGCCCTAAAAGAGATACCTTAAAAAGAATTTTAAAAAACATCATTCTGAAAGAACGTTGCCTGCTCTTTCAGGTAATTTTAAAGCTATGCAATAAGAATTCCCCCTCCTGAGGCAAGGTGTCTAAGGCAGTGACATCACACCTTTGAGTACTGGTAAAACCGAATCAGAGAAACTGTAAGCACCCATGAGATAAAAATGCTGGGATGTGAAGAGGGGGTGTCCGTCAGCTCTCTCTCTGCACACAGATCTTTGGTGGCATCTCATGAGCAAATCTCTGTATTTTAGAGAGGTGTCGTCCAGGGGTTGGATGCAGTGAACACGAAGTCTTGACCTGATAGGCAGGACAATTATCGGGCTGCCCCCCCGCTCCCAGCAGGACCCCAATAACCATTGCTTCTACAAAGATTTAATGAGTCTCACTCTATACCAGGCACCGCTCTTGGCATTTTAAACATTTCCAAAAAAGAGGATTCTCTCCCTCCCTCGTTCACTCTCACTTCACTTCTAAGACTTTATTCCCTGAAGCCTCACTTTAATGTCTTTCAGAAGTGTCATCTAATCTCTTTCACTTTGGTGACAATCCCAAACAGCTAACCCACTGGGCCTCTAAAACACACAGATTTGGGAGCTGTTACGTCTGTAGCCTTTGGGGCAAAAAGTACTCACTTCCATACCCTTTTTCCTTTCCTAGAGACCTCCCTTTGCAAGTCTTCATGCTCACTGGACTGGTTGAAGGGCTGGCTATCCTTCAAAGTGACTCCCAGAACTTCATGTCTGAACCTGACATGTGACTCTGCTCGGATTCCAACCTGGGTGCACCAGTTGGGCTCTTTCCACCCGGAGCTCTTCTTCTTCTTATGACCCTTCATTCTCTAGTCGACCTAAGTCACTTTAGTTGTACCATCATTTTCACCTGAATTTCGAGGGTCATGATCACTCCAAGCTAAGACAATTCCCACTGCAAAGCGTATTCCATTACACAGCCATTGGTAACATATTCAACAAACTTCAGATCCAAGACTAATCTTCCTGCCTGTGCCCCCCCCTGCAATTTCACACTAACCCACCTGTAGCCACCAAGGGCACACACATCCGGTGGCTGTGGGCTCTAAACCAGGGCTGCACATCAGAGGCACCTGGAAAGTTCTTAACTTTTTATTCTGAAATAATTATAGGCTCACAAGAAGTTGTAAAAATACTGCATAGTACTCAACCTCTTCATTTCTCTCTTCTTCCTCTTCTTGTTTTCCTTAACCTTCTTGTCTCAGATCTTATTTTCTGTGTAAAAATGTACCCATCACCCAACCTGCCCCGATCATGACATCTTACAGAACTAAAGGAAGGTGGTCGGCACAGTACTATAAACTGGACTACGGACTCTACTCAGATTGCACCATTTTTGCATGCATTCATTTATTTGATGTGTCTTTGCATATAATTTTATGACATTTTATCACATGTATAGATTAATCAAGATACAGAACAGTCCTGGCAACACAAAGGAACTCCTCCTGCTGCCCTTCACAGTCACACCCTCCCTCCCCATCCCTAACCACCTGTCTGTTCATCTCTATAATGCTGTCATTTTAAGAATGCTGTACAAATGGCATCATACAGTATATAACATTTTGAGACTTTGGAAATAATTTTTTCCACTCATTGATAGCTTTTAATAAATAGCATCTCCTGAGTTTTATCACTACTCTCACTATGCCAATCCAAGCCCCAGGATTCTGATTCACTAGGTCTAAGGTGGGACCCAAAAGATGGCATTTTAAAAAGCTTCCCATATACACACTACTATATATAAAATAGATAACTAATAAGGACCTACTGTATAACACAGGGAACGCCACTCAATACTCTGTAATGACCTACATGGGAAAAGAATCTAAAAAACAGTGGATATATGTATATGTATAACTGATTCACTTCGCTGTACAGCAGAAACTAACACAACACTGTAAATCAACTATAGTCCAATAAAAATTAATTTAAAAAAAAAACTTCTGCTCACATTTCCACGGTCAAAGCAAGCCACAAGTTCTGACTTCTGAGGGGTCGAGAAGTATAATCCTCTCCCAGGAGGGAAAGCAGATATTTGGTAAATAAAAATGAAATTTACCAGGATTGCCAAGTCAGAATCTAAGAGAACATAAACATTTAAGTTGCTCTTGGAAAAAGGAGTATCTCTGAAGAAAGCTGAACAGGAGTGAACAAAAATATAAGTGGAAAACACAGGGGAAAAAAAAAAAAGCTTCCCAGGAATCTTTATCAACTGTGGTGTATGAGCCACTGGCCTGGGCCATTTCCCTAGCTAATGATGTTGAAGATGGAGTCAAGTATCTTGCTAAAAGGCAGACAACGTTACATCCATCGCTTCCTTCACCTGCCACACCGCACAGCGCTTCCAAGAGAAATGGACTTGTCTGGTGCACTACTTCCTTACTAGCTATTACTTCAGTGCCTGTTCTTTTTCTTTTTGGTTTTGAAAGTGGACCATTTTTTTTTTTAAGTCTTCATTGAATTTGTTACAATATTGCTTCTGTTTTTTATGCTTTGGTTTTTTGGTCACGAGGCATGTGGGATCTTAGCTCCCCAACCAGGGATCAAACCCACACCCGCAGGTAGGCGAACCCGCATTGGAAGGCGAAGTCTTAACCACTGGACCGCCAGGGAAATCCCCAGAGCCTGTTTTTTTCTAAGCTGCCTCATAATTGGGTTTGTGAGAGGGTTTTTTTTAAAACTGTTTTTATCTCAAAGGTCTGCAAAATTTTATACATAAATTCTTACTTTTTCACTCAGAAATCATTTTTTTTGAATGCACTGTAACAAATCCAGCCAATTTTACTAGACTAGTAAGTATCGCCATGCCTGAATAGCACTAAAATGATGTGGTACGTTCTACCCTTACTTGTTTTCCCACCCTCAGTGGAAGGTGATTACAAAGGAAGCACAACATATTTTTTGAGTGCAGTTTGGCTGACCTTTGGGATCTAGAGGATCCCAAACCAGAAATGAAAAACAGATGCCCTAAGGCCAGGCAGTCTCCCGGCCACAAACAGAAGCCGCCAGTGAAGTGCTGACAAGCCAGGCTTGCTCCAGGGAGGCACTGGCCACCTCTTGGGACAGCAGCCAGGAGGCGGAGAGAAACCCTCTCCACGCAGCAGCTGCCGCGCCCTTAGGGGAATCAGGGAACCATGGAGAAACACTTTCATGGGATGATGGTGGAGGTGAAGAGAAGGAAGAAATGAGAAGGCTGAGGGCAATTCATTCGCTCCTTCACTTCCCTGGATTCTGCAGCCTCCCCGCTGGGACGTGAGCTCCATGGCAGAGGCGTGGTGTCTTCTGTCACCTGCTGTGCTCTAGTGCTGGACTTCTGTAGCTGCTCAGTCAGCATCCATGGAGGAAGGCACTGACTACAGGAGCGGCTGGGCACCCCTCAAACGCCTCACCGGAAGACAGAAGGTCACCTCAGAGAACAGGACCTGCACTGCTTCTGCTGAGAAGAGCGAAGGGGAGCAGTTTCCTGCACCAGCCACAGTGGAGGGTAACCTGCTGCTGCCTGGTCTCCGGAAGGTGGGATCCAATCAGAGCTTCCGAAACCAGATGCCTGGCTGGGCCTTGGGGTAGGTTCTCTTAATGCCATGTGGCTGACAGGGTCCGGGTGCTCCGGCCGGGTGTCAGGCCTGAGCCTCTGAGGTGGGCGAGCCGAGTTCAGGACATTGGTCCACCAGAGACCTCCCGGCCCCATGTAATATCAATCGGCGAGAGGTCTCCCAGAGATCTCCATCTCAACGCTAAGACCCAGCTCCACTCAACAACCAGCAAGCTCCCGTGCTGGATACCCTATGCCAAACAACTAACAAGACAGGAACACAACCCCACCCATTAGCAGAGAGGCTGCCTAAAATCATACTAAGTTCACAGACACCCCAAAACACACCACCGGACATGGCCCTGCCCACCAGAAAGACAAGACCCAGCCCCACCCACCAGAACACAGGCACCAGTCCCCTCCACCAGGAAGCCTATATAAGCCACTGAAGCAACCTCACCCACTGGGGGCAGATACCAAAAACAGCGGGAACTACGAACCTGCAGCCTGCGAAAAGGAGACCCCAAACACAGTAAGTTAAACAAAATGAGAAGACAGAGAAATACGCAGCAGATGAAGGAGCAAGGTAAAAACCCACCAGACCAAACAAATGAAGAGGAAATAGGCAGCATACCTGAAAAAGAATTCAGAGTAATGATAGTAAAGATGATCCAAAATCTTGGAAATACGATGGAGAAAATATAAGAAACATTTAATAAGGACTTAGAAGAATTAAGAGCAAACAAACAATGATAAACAACACAATAAATGAAATTAAAAATTCTCTAGAAGGAATCAATAGCAGAATAACTGAGGCAGGAGAACAAATAAGTGACCTGGAAGATAAAACAGTGGAAATAACTACCACAGAGCAGAATAAAGAAAAAAGAACGAAAAGAATTTAGGACAGTCTCATAGACCTCTGGGACAACATTAAACACACCAACATTCAAATTATAGGGGTCCCAGAAGAAGAAGAGAAAAAGAAAGGGTCTGAGAAAATATTTGAAGAGATTATAGTTGAAAACTTCCCTAACGTGGGAAAGGAAAGAGTCAGTCAAGTCCAGGAAGTGCAGAGAGTCCCATACAGGATAAATCCAAGGAGAAACATGCCAAGACACATATTAAGCAAACTATCAAAAATTAAATACAGAGAAAAAATATTAAAAGCAGCAAGGGAAAAGCAACAAATAACATACCAGGGAATCCCCATAAGGTTAACAGCTGATCTTTCAGCAGAAACTCTGCAAGCCAGAGGGGTGTGGCAGGACATATTTAAAGTGATGAAAGGGAAAAACCTAAAACCAAGATTACTCTACCCAGCAAGGATCTCATTAAGATTCGACAGAGAAATTAAAACCTTTACAGACAAGCAAAAGTTAGCACCACCAAACCAGCTTCACAACAAATATGAAAGGAACTTCTCTAGGCAGGAAACACAAGAGAAGGAAAAGACCTTCAAAAACAAACCCAAAACAATTAAGAAAATGGTAATAGGAACATACATATCAATAATCACCTAAAGTGTAAATGGATTAAATGCTCCAACCAAAAGACATAGACTGGCTGAATGGATACAAAAACAAGACCTGTATATATATGCTGTCTACAAGAGACCCACTTCAGACCTAGGGACACATACAGACTGAAAGTGAGGGGATGGAAAAAGACAGTCCATGCAAATGGAACTCAAAAGAAAGCTGGAGTAGCAATTCTCATATCAGAGAAAATAGACTCTAAAATAAAGACTATTACAAGAGACAAAGAAGGACATTACATAATGATCAAGGGATCAATCCAAGAAGAAGATATAACAACTGTAAATATTTATGCACCCAACATAGGAGCACCTCAGTACATAAGGCAAATGCTAACAGTCATAAAAGGGGAAATCGATAGTAACACAATCATAGTAGGGGATTTTAACACCCCACTTTCACCAATGGACAGATCATCCAAAATGAAAATAAATAAGGAAACACAAGCTTTAAATGACACATTAAACAAGATGGACTTAATTGATAGATAGGACATTCCATCCAAAAACAACAGAATACATGTTCTTCTCAAGTGCTCATGGAACATTCTCCAGGACAGATCATATCTTGGGTCACAAATCAAGCCTTGGTAAATTTAAGAAAATTGAAATCGTATAAGTATCTTTTCCGACCACAACGCTATGAGACTAGATATCAATTACAGGAAAAAAACTGTAAAAAATACAAACACATGGAGGCTAAACAATACGCTACTAAATAACCAAGAGATCACTGAAGAAATCAAAGAGGAAATTAAAAAATACCTAGAAATAAATGACAATGAAAACACGACAACCCAAAACCTATGGGATGTAGCAAAAGCAGTTCTAAGAGGGAAGTTTATAGCAATACAATCCTACCTCAAGAAAGAAGAAAAATCTCAAATAAACAACCTAACCTTACACCTAAAGCAATTAGAGAAAGAAGAACAAAAAAACCCCTGAAATTAGCAGAAGGAAAGAAATCATAAAGATCAGATCAGAAATAAATGAAAAAGAAATGAAGGAAACAGTAGCAAAGATCAATAAAACTAAAAGCTGGTTCTTTGAGAAGATAAACAAAATTGATAAACCATTAGCCAGACTCATCAAGAAAAAAAGGGAGAAGACTCAAATCAACAGAATTAGAAATGAAAAAGGAGAAGTAACCACTGACACTGCAGAAATACAAAGGATCATGAGAGATTACTACAAGCAACTATATGCCAATAAAATGCACAACCTGGAAGAAATGGACAAATTCTTAGAAAAGCACAACCTTCCAAGACTGAACCAGGAAGAAACAGAAAATATAAACAGAGCAATCACAAGCACTGAAATTGAAACTGTGATTAAAAATCTTCCAACAAACAAAAGCCCAGGACCAGATGGCTTCACAGGCAAATTCTATCAAACATTTAGAGAAGGGCTAACACCTATCCTTCTCAAACTCTTCCAAAATATTGCAGAGGGAGGAACACTCCCAAACTCACTCTGAGGCCACCATCACCCTGATACCAAAACCAGACGTAGATGTCACAAAGAAAGAAAACTACCGGCCAATATCACTGATGAACATAGATGCAGAAATCCTCAACAAAATACTAGCAAACAGAATCCAACAGCACATAAAAGGATCATACACCATGATCAAGTGGGGTTCAACCCAGGAATGCAAGGATTCTTCAATATATGCAAATCAATCAATGTGATACACCATATTAACAAATTGAAGGATAAAAATCATATGATAATCTCAAAAGATGCAGAAAAAGCTTTCAACAAAATTCAACACCCATTTATGACACTCTCCAGAAAGCAGGCATAGAGGGAACCTACCTCAACATAATAAAGGCCATATATGACAAACCCACAGCAAACATCATTCTCAACGGTGAAAAACTGAAACCATTTCCTCTAAGATCACGAACAAGACAAGGTTGCCCACTCTTACTGCTATTATTCAACATAGTTTTGGAAGTTTTAGCCACAGCAATCAGAGAAGAAAAAGAAATAAAAGGAATCCAAATCAGAAAAGAAGTAAAACTGTCACTGTTTGCAGATGACCTGATACTATACATAAAGAATCCTAAAGATGTCACCAGGAAACTACTAGAGCGAATCAATGAATTTGGTAAAGTAGCAGGATACAAAATTAATGCACAGAAATCTCTTGCATTCCTATACACTAATGATGAAAAATCTGAAAGAGAAATTAAGGAAACACTCCCATTTACCATTGCAACAAAAAGAATAAAATACCTAGGAATAAACATACCTAAGGAGACAAAAGACCTGTATGCAGAAATCTATAAGACACTGATGAAAGAAATTAAAGATGATACAAACAGATGGAGAGATATACCATGTTCTTGGATTGGAATAATCAACATTGTGAAAATGACTATACTACCCAAAGCAATCTACAGATTCAATGTAATCCCTATCAAACTACCAATGGCACTTTTCACAGAACCAGAATGAAAAATTTCACAATTTGTATGGAAACACAGAAGACCCCGAATAGCCAAAGCAATCTTGAGAAAGAAAAACAGAGTTGGAGGAATCAGGCTGCCTGACTTCAGACTATACTACAAAGCTACAGTAATCAAGACAATATGGTACTGGCACAAAAAAAGAAATATAGATCAATGGAACAGGATAGAAAGCCCAGAGATAAACCCACGTACATATGGTCACCTTATTTTTGATAAAGGAGGCAAGAATATACAATGGAGAAAAGACAGCCTCTTCAATAAGTGGTGCTGGGAAAACTGGACAGCTACATGTAAAAGAATGAAATTAGAACACTTCCTAACACTATACAGAAAAATAAACTCAAAATGGATTAAAGACCTAAATTTAAGGCCAGACACTATAAAAGTCTCAGAGGAAAACATAGGAAGAACACTCTTTGACATAAATCACAGCAAGATCCTTTCTGACCCACCTCCTAGAGTAATGGAAATAAAAACAAAAATAAACAAATGGGACCTAATGAAACTTAAAAGCTTTTGCACAGCAAAGGAAAGCATAAACAAGACGAAAAGACAACCCTCAGAATGGGAGAAAATATTTGCAAACGAAGCAACGGACGAAGGATTAATCTCCAAAATATACAAGCAGCTCATGCAGCTCAATAACAAAAAGAACAAACAACCCAATCCAAAAATGGGCAGAAGACCTAAATAGATATTTCTCCAAAGAAGATATACAGATGGCCAACAAGCACATGAAAGGATGCTCAACATCACTAATCATTACAGAAATGCATATCTAAACTACAGTGAGGTATCACCTCACACTGGTCAGAATGGCCATCATCAAAAAATCTAGAAATGATAAATGCTGGAGAGGGTGTAGAAAAAAGGGAACCCTCTTGCACTGTTGGTGGGAATGTAAATTGATACAGCCACTATGGAGAACAGTATGGAAGTTCCTTAAAAAACTAAAAATAGAACTACCATACGACCCAGCAATCCCACTACTGGGCATATATCCTGAGAAAACCATAATTCAAAAAGAGTCATGTACCACAATGCTCATTACAGCACTATTTACAATAGCCCGGACATGGAAGCAACCTAAGTGTCCATCGACAGATGAATGGATAAAGAAGATGTGGCACATATATACAATGGAATATCACTCAGCCATAAAAAGAAACAAAATTGAGTTATTTGTAGTGAGGTGAATGGACCTAGAGTCTGTCATACACAGTGAAAAAAGCCAGAAAGAGAAAAACAAATACCATATGCTAACACATATATATATATATATGGACTCTAAAAAAAAAAAAAGGTTCTGATGAACCTAGGGGCAGGACAGGAATAATGACACAGATGTAGAGAATGGACTTGAGGACACGGGGAGGGGAAAGGGTAAGCTGGGACGAAGTGAGAGAGTCATGGACATATATACACTACCAAACGTAAAATAGATAGCTAGTGGGAAGCAGCTGCATAGCACAGGGAGATCAGCTCCGTGCTTTGTGACCACCTAGAGGGGTGGGATAGGGAGGGTGGGAGGGAGACGCAAGAGGGAGGGGATATGGGGATATATGTATACATATAGCTGATTCACTTTGTTATACAGCAGAAACTAACAACATTGTAAAGCAATTATGCTCCAATAAAGATGTTAAAAAAAAATGAAAAAAAAAAACCCAGATGATTGAGGATTTGTCACATTAATGTCACAGAGGGCCCACCTCATGTCTCACCCAGCCCAGTTTCAGAAGGTGCCACCCACTGCCACCCTGTGAATTCAACACTTCCCAGGACACAGAGGCAGGAAGACTGGTTGTTCCTCAGCATCGGTTTGCCTCTTCTTCCCCAGTAACAGGAGGTTGAGCAGGGCACACAGAAGCTCAGAACAGACTCGTTTCCCAATTGCCTTTGCAGTTAGGTAGGACCAGTGATCAGGACCCAGCAAATGGGATATGCATGGGGAGGCCACACAGCAGCTCTAAAGGAGGCAGCTGGGGGTTCCTCTTTGCCCCTTCTTCTTCTCTTTTCCATCCTGGTGCCTGGAACTCAGATGCAATAGCTGGAGCTCTGGCTGCCATCTTGGTCACAGGAACAAGGGTCACATCCCAAGGAATAAGGAAGGGATGAGAGGAAGGAGCTCGGATCTCCGTAGACCTTGTGGGACAGAGCCGCCTGGCCAGCCTGCACTGCCGACCTCTGACATTTTACATGGGAGAAAAATAAACTTTTATCTTGATTAAGTCAGTTATTTGGTGTGTTTTCTATTATCCACAGCAAACCTAATCCTAGCTAAAATTGATGTATAAAACAGACATATACCCTACATATCAGATTCTGCCAATGAAATGACTTCTTAAAGATTTAACATCATTAATATTTCTGACTCCTACTTGGGCCTAGGTCCACATTTGGCCCTTATCATTTTTTGAAGAAAGACTCTCATATTTCGTAGCAACATGACAATACTTATAAGAGCATATAGGACTCACATAAAAACAACCTGCTTCCTGATTATTTGATTTCTGAGAAGTAGATGGTGAGTTTACTTAGCCAGGCGACCCACCCAATCAAAGTTTATTTACTTCTAAGTTCACATGCCATCCTAATCAACCTGAAAAAAATATGGAACGTGGAGCCAGGCAAACAAGAAGTGTTTGTTCCGTCAGACAAATTAAATGAACGTATAAGCACCCAGGTCTGCCCTTCTTGAGGATGAAAGTACACCAATTTTATTATAATCATGTGGTCAAAGCACCCAGAGTTCACCTTTTTTTTTTTTTTGCTTTTACTTTAGGACTGAGACAGCTACTGTGTTCTCAGATGAAAAGTGGCTTGGTCTGGGCAGTCTAAAACAATTATCTGGAGAATTTAATTTCATAATGGGAAGAACCCTACGAGTTAGTTTTCCTTCTAAGGGATTGCTGGGAAGTTTTCTTGCATCCAATAAATTTTGGCTTAACAAAGGGAAATCAGGCCAGCAAAACCTAGGAAGAATATGAAATGTCTGGGACCTTTATCCAAGTGATGACTGTAGGGCGGAGGGTTCGCTATCCAGAGACCACCTCTGGGATGCAGCCTGAACTCACTGGAAATGCAGGAAAGGGGGAGGCAAGGCACTACCCTGGTCCCAGAGGTGGGACTGCAGGGCAGCCCAGGCTTGTAGAGTTGGCACGGGGTGAGGAAGGCAGAATGAAGTCCACAAGGAATGAGAGCAGGTCTGCAGCCCCATGGCCTAAACCCACATCCTAGTTCTGCCACTTATGAGATGGGTGTCTCTGAGCTAATTGCCCACCCTCTCTGAGCCATAAGAACTGCCTGCATTGCAGGGCCACTTGTTGGAAGGATTAGTGATAGGTATCCAAATTCCTGGCTCATAATGGGTGCCTGTTACACTTATGGAAATATTATTATATACCCAGGGCATTTCTAATCCAAGGTTTGAGAATGGTGGCGCTTAAATGAAAAGCCAGTACATACATTAATGACTGACACCTGGGTATTCGACAAGCAGGTATTTCCTTCTCCCAGCCTCCGTTTCTGACTTGCAGACAGGCACAGGCTTTTCTGCACCTCAGGCTGTTAGGTCAGTGGGGACCCAGCATCGCCAAAGAAATGGAGAAAGAGGAAGACTGGAGAAAAATGAAGAAGGGCCATATGTCCAGTTGCACAGTTCGTGCAATGAACAAAAGCATTACAATTAAGAGGCACTATTTACACTGTAGATATCATAGAATTATATCTTTATTTTGATAACTTTCCAGCAGAGAAATATCTTTGTTTTAATAAAAATATTTATGTAATGATAATTTCCTGACGGCTGGAAATAAATCACCTTGAAGGAATGACTTTCTCAAGTTTACACAAAAGTACCATATAAATTAGTGATGGATCAATCAGGATGCTTCTGGGGAACTTCCGGCTTAAACAGATATTCCTTCTGAGTCTGGGAATATGCCCTCCACTCACTCAGCAAGTCAAATTCCATCCAACTCCTGGAGCTAAATTTTTCTGAAATCATATTCAACTAAATGCGTATGAATTCAATGCCCTAGTCTACCAATATCATAAACTCAACGTGATAATCATGATCCCACTTATAACAAAACCTGGGACCCATCATAGGGTCAGGAATGGCAAAACAGACACATGGGTCCCTTTGACTCTGGAATCCTTTCCCCCTTCTTCCTCTTTCCTATTCCTATGCCCTTCCCTCCCTAATTAATCTCTGCACCATCCCTCACCATCCCCCAAAGCAGCTTCCTATTTAGAGCCTCAGACCTGGTGAGAAAGTGATAAGCTAACACACACTCTGGAGCTGGCATGATACAAACTTAATGTATTACCTCTCCCATTGGGAATTAATAGTTAAAGGAGCGTGCCCTCGAAAGGCCAAGGCTTAACTCAACAAATGATGCCAAGGGTGGCATGTTCCAAATAGAAAAGGGAACAAAGAGGAGAAGATTGGGGTCAGAGTGGGGATGGGGCTGGGGAGTAATTATCCAGAATTCTCAATTGATACCCCATCTAAGACTAAATCTTCATGTACCAGTCCACGCCTGCCTTCATAACACTGAATTATTACAAAATCATGATAAAATGTCTTTGTTTGTACAGTGCTTTATTTTTCAGGTCGATCATTATGTCTAAGCACTGAACCACAGCCTCATTTGTAAAGTGAAAGCACTGCTAGGCTGTTATAATAAAAAAATCATTTCTATTTGAGCAAATAGTATCTCAAAATTCAGTTCCTTATGCAAATATGTAGTGTAGTTATTAACAACACAACCTACTTTCTAAATCATTATCTTCATCCATATAGACTCTTGGTCAGGTTTCCTGGCCAAATTTCCACACCCCAAATGAGGAAAGAACATTAAAAAACAACATTTTTGAGCCTACTTGGGGAAGGTTTTGCACGGGATCTTGGCGATGCAAAAATGTTTCCAGATGGGTTTCTCTCCTTGTTTCACATTTCTGGATTCAGACTGTAGGATAAAATATTCCTGAGCTACTTCAAATATATTTTTTTAATTAGCCAAGAAAATAAATAAATGAAACAGAGGAGATTCAGCTTTGTTGCTCTTCTCACTCCAAGGTTGGACTCCACCACCTCTGAAGGCATGTGGGTAAGAATGCTCTGCATGGACTGACTTGGGAGAATTGTCTTTTTCACCCACCGCTTCTAATTTACTTGTATATATCTTTTTTCCTGAAATGCCAGTAGTGCATAAAGAATTCATTCATGAGCTCTTAACTCCTGATGAGAAAAATCTATCAATGTCTAAAGAGCATATGAAAAAGAGGCGGAATATGAACAAGCAAACTGAAAAGTTACTTATTTTCACAATTTTTCTGTAAATATAAAAATATACTAAAATTAAAAGTTTATTTAAAAACCAGTCATCTGTGTCTGTGAGTTAAACACAGTGTTAAATGCTCCAGAAACATTTTCTCCACCAAGCGCTGCTAGGGAACTGCCAGAAGCTACTGTTATTCCATTTTTAGAGGAGAAAACTGAGGGTCAGACAGCTGCACTTTTGAGAGAAATGGGAAAGACTCTCAATAAACCAACTCAATACCTACTAAGGCTTCTGTCGGCACTCGGGCGTCTTAAGAAAGCAAAGAATATTGAATAATGGCACTGCTAATTAGTATAGAAGGACACCAACTTCCCCCCCCAAAAAAAATCCACCTGCCACTTTCAGCAAATACAATTTTTATGGACAACAGGCTCTAATGATCTGTGACTTAATCTGTTTTCTCATCTGTAAAATGGGACTGATTTAACAGTACCTACTGTCGAGGTTGTGTGAGGATTAAGTAAGATAATGCACGAAAGCCCTTCGCAGGCACCTGGCACTTATAGGCAGGCCCAGTGGTAACCATCCTCAGGCTGTGCCTTTGTGCTGGGCAGCGGTGTGGGCGCAGGTTGGCGCTGGTCTGGCAGGAGCCCAGCATCTGCAGCTCCGCAGCATGCGAGCCACCTTCCTTGGCTGCCTCTCATTCTCCCTGACCCAGTGAGGTGCTTGAGAGTGTGCATGTTACGGTGTCACTTTAGCTAATGAGATCGTACTGGCTAAACGAAGCTAAGCTAATGAGCTCTGCTTAGCTAATCAGCTCCTAAGAAACGAGCTTTCTTTTCTGGTGAACAGACAGCCCCCAAAGTTAATTTCCACGTTGGTTGTTTGAAAGTGGGAATGTGTTTTACCACAGGAACAATGTGATAAACTCTGCCCTGAGGCAGAGTTCTCAGGCCAGTCCCACGCCCTTTTGAATCCTTAAGGCAGGGAACAACAGTGCAGGAGTTCTGGGTCCTAGGAGCCATGGGTCTGTGGGGCAGGGAAGAAAGAAACAGACTCTTTCACAGGTTGGGTAAGGGTGAAAAAATGGAAGAAAAAAAGAAAGAAACATCAATGACTATTTCATTCCAACCCAACTAAATGACCACAAATTTCACAAAATGTATTCTTTGGTTCATCACCTAGAAGGTTATTTACTTTCCTCACAGCTTGTGTGTGAAACATCAAAATGGTATTTGCTGGAAGGACAACACAAAGGAATTTTGTTAAACCCCTTTCCCATCCAAGAGTGCGTATTAGGAACTGTATTTGTGTTTTCTTGTATGTGCTTAGACTTTAATGAAAGCAGGTGCTCTAAAATAAAGCCAAATCTATGAACTCAGGTGAAGATGAACATAATTTTTTATTGTGCAATGCAACAAATCCAGTTCAGAAAGCAACAGTATGTACGCATCACCAGTCTGAGAATATTAATACCTTCAAATGAGGGATGAAATGTGGCTCACTCATCACTTTTCTCAAGGAAGACATATAAGCTTAAAATGAGAAATTCTCAAAAGAATTTCATGTTGAAGATAAGATTTGTTGATAGTTGTGAGGATGGAGAAAATCACACTCCCTTTCACTACCTTCTTAAGTCAAGAGCAAGGGAGCCCCAGACTGGCAATGAGCATACGCTTCCACCCTGCCTTTGCTGTTAGGCCTCTGTGTTACCCTGCATGAGTCATCTAGCCTCATGGGCCTTAGTTTTCTCATCTGCAAAATGGGGGGATTTTTACCAGTTTTGCCCTTATATGATCGGAAGTAAAAGAAAAGGATTCCTGGATATAGCTAGTAAAATTCTAGAACGCAGTTTGCCAAGAAATTGACCAGAGTCAACATTAATTATGAAAAAAGCATTATTTTGAAAAGCACCTATGTTTACATATTTCTGTGTTTCTAAAAATTTTTTTAAAAGTCCATTATTTGAAACACCCACGTTTCTATGTCTTTGACCTCTATGTCTAGACGTTGGGTTACTGGTAAGAGTTACTGCAATGCCTCTTGAGAAGAGGCTTTAGCATCTGACCCATAAATAATGAAGGAGGTTAATGCAAACACTCCATGCCTGGATGGGAACCTGGAAATGGATGTAGGAAGACTGGAAGGCAGGTTTCTGTTGGCCCCTCCAGGCAAGGACATTACTGTTTTCATGCAGTTCCGCAAGCACTGATTTAGCGCCTACTGTGTGCCACCCACTAGTCCAGATGCGTGGGAACAGAAGAGCAGTGGGACAGCCAGTGGGACAGCTGCGCGCTCAGCGAGCTCGCAGCCCGAGGAGAGGAAGGCGTGCGCTGCGCCCCTCCAGACGCGCGGGAAGAGTCACTGTTGGGGACGTCAGCAAGGCTTCGGCAAACACGCAGGCTTGAGTTACAGCAGGGAAGATGGCTTGTGCGCGGCCTCACGGGTGCCAGGTTGGAAGTAGGAGGCACGGCGCGGGTGAAGACAGGAGGCTTGGGGCCACGGCAGCCGCGGCGTGTGGAGGGTGCGGGCTGTGGTGCAGTGTTTCTCAGTGTGCGGGCTGTGGGTCATGAAATCAATTTAGTGGGTCAAGAAGCATTTTTAAGTGAAATATTCTAGAATAAAACAATAGAGTAGAATAGAATAGAGCTCACTGCGCATGGTCAGAGAAGCGCTGCTTTGTAAAATTTTCATCTCTGTTTGTGAGTGTGTGTGTGTGTCCTGGATCTCAATGATGTACTGCTGGGGATAGGTCACTCCCTTAAGGTTTGAAAAAGCTGCAGTTCGGGGTGTTGGGTGCACCCCCATCACCGCCTTCCGGGTTGGAGTGCAGTGGTGGCAGCAGCACTGAAGCCCAGGAAAGCCCTGCAGGGCTGTGCTGGCCCCTGGCTCCACCCTGACAACTCTCCACAGTCAGACCTCCACCAGGTTACCTCAAGGGCAGACCACACAATGCTTTGGGAAGTCCATGGGACAAGGGAGTAAAAAATGAGAGAAGTTCAGCTTCAGTGAACTTACTCAGAATTTTGGAATTGGAAAAATATGTTTTTGTGTCTTACAATTTATTTTGGCATACACATTACTTTTGGTGGTGGGAAAGGGGGTTGGCCACATAAACTTCTTAGTGTTTCTGGCTTTTGAAAGCCTTTAATCCAGCCCTGATGGTGACAACACAATTGATTCTGAGCAAAACTCTCCTTGCACCAAATATCACCATCCCGTGTCCCTTTTCAAAGTAATCTGACTAGTGTTTGTGGGAAGCCCACCCTGGGCCTGGGCCTACAGTGGGCACAGTATGTCTTATATATATCTCCAACACATGGCTCCTTGTAATTGGCATGCAATAAATACTCAAATATGTCTTGAGTAAAAAGACAAAGAAATACTAGCAAAAGTAAAAGAAGAGTGAAATATTCATGAAAAAAGATATGGAAAAAATAGGTGGCCTGAAGGAATGGAAATGAGGCTCCTATTAAGAGGGATGATTTCATCTATTTGCCTAAGTGCTGTAATCAGGAAAGTAAGGTCTGGGCTTCCCTGGTGGCGCAGTGGTTGAGAATCCGTCTGCCAATGCAGGGCACATGGGTTCGAGCCCTGGTTCGGGAAGATCCCACATGCTGCGGAGCAACTAAGCCCGTGAGCCACAACTACTAAGCCTGTACTCTAGAGCCTGTGAGCCACGACTACTGAGCCCGCGTGCCACGACTACTGAAGCCTGCGGGCCTAGAGCCCATGCTCCGCAACAAGAGAAGCCACGGCAATGAGAAGCCCGCGCACCGCAACGAAGAGTAGCCCCCGCTCACCACAACTAGACAAAAACCCGCAGGCAGCAACGAAGACCCAATGCAGCCAAAAATAAATAAATAAATTTGTTTAAAAAAGAAACAACTAGACAAAAACCTGCAGGCAGCAACGAAGACCCAATGCAGCCAAAAATAAATAAATAAATTTGTTAAAAAAAGAAAAAGGAAAGCAAGGTCTGATCAACCAGTCTGGCAAAGAGAAAAACCTTAGGTTCCCTCCAGAAAAATCACATAGGTTCATAAATGTCTTCATTACGTTGATTACTGTATTAGGTCAGACACTTCAAGTAAAACCATTTTTCTTTGGAGGCTGAATTAACCTGTGGATATTGAGAAAGTAAGCAAGCTATTTGCCAAACCTGCACTTTATGTTTATCGCACAGATACGTAGTCAGAGCTTTTCCTCTTCCCTTGTGCTGGTCAATGTAGATGCAAAGTGCAGCCTTATTGACAGTGGAATCATTATAACTACAAAATGCCTTTCTCTAGCCAAAAAATGGAAAATAAATTAAAATGGCGATATTTGTTTTAAAGTGAAGAAGAAATAGTTTCATTTGATACAATGTACTGTGTTCCTATAAAATATTTCCACAGCCTTCCTGACTCAGAAGAGAAAGTTCTTTTTCAAGTCTTTTTCTAGAGCATCACTAATTACTCCCATTATCCTGTCTAAGGTAGAAAGAGGGGAGGAAAACAATGAAATATTTAAAAGCCTTCTTTGGGGGAGACAAGTCTATCATACACTGAGAAAGAAATGTAGTTACATGCCAAGTTCAGCCTGGTTTCTAGCCTCATGTCCCTTTTCTACCCCAAACTCAGCAGGCCCTTAGATGCAGCCCCAGAGGGCACAGAGCAGCAGAAGCCCACCGTCAGGGGCTCTCCCCTCTGCCAGCCGACTGCCCCTCCACCCTGACACTGTGTCCGGTCCTAGGACTACATCCCCGCCCTGGGCTCGTCAGGTTCCCTGTGCTTGAGGCCCTGATCTACAGTGCTCCAGAACCAGAGCCTCACCTGGCACTTATGCCCCACCAGCCCCGTCCCCACCGCCAGGAACAAAACTTCTTACTGAACCTCAGTCTTGGGCCTGAGACCCTGCCCTCCACTGACACAACTCTCTGTCTCCAAACTCCACAAGATTAAATCATTGGGCCACCCCGATCCCATCTGTTGCCTGCCAGGCTGGATTCCCTCTTACCCCTCCAGTTGGTTTGTCCCCAAAAGCCTGGGTCATCCCACTGGGCAGCTGACCCATCTGCAACATTCAGTTGTGCCTAACTGTAGTGGATGCTGTCGTCAGGCAGACAGATAACCACCCCCAACCCCTGACCGCACCCCACCACCTATTCTTTCAGGACAGAAGCACCCATTCCCCCAGTTGCTGGGAATGTTGGCATCTGCCAGCTTTCAGCCGAATCTCTCTCAGAAAACTGCCTGCAGCTGGAAAGAGTGGTCTCACCGGAGATCTTGCCCCCTTCCTGGGGCAGCTGACATCTAACGCTGGTTAATGCAGGGGTATAAAGACCCATTTCTTTGGCCGGCAAGATCGGCAGAGACTTTATAGTGACTTGTCTGCCCGGTGCTTCTCCCTTTGTCCCCCACAGGTGTTGCTCCCCCGTAGGTGTAGCTCCCTGCTAAATGCTCTACAGGTAAACGTGTAGAGTCGGCTTCCCTGGGGACCCTATCTGTGACATTAATCAGGTGAGTCAAGTTCAGTCCATCCCTGAGATACTCTGCCTCATCTCATTTGGAATTCCTCGGAATTCTGCAAATAATCAAGGGGTCCGTTTCATGCACCCATTTTATGATGTCTGATTAACAAGCCCTTCTCTCAGCGTGTATAAAAGTCTTCAGCATTTCAAGTCCAGCTTAATATGGAAACTACAAAGGACTGGGGGTGTAGCAGACAGAATAACGGCCACCCAAAGACATCCGTGTCCTAACCCCTGGTATTTGTGAATATGTTACCTTACATTGTAAAAGGGGCTTTGCATCTGTGATTAAATTAAAGGCCTTGAGATGGGGGGTTATCCTGGGTGATCTGGGTGGGCCCAATCTAATCACATGGGCTCTTAAAAGTGGAGGGCCTTTCCTGGCCGTCGGCAGAGGGAGGTGTGATTACAGAAGGAAGGCACCAAAGAGGGACTGTGGCTGGCTTTGAAGGCAGAGAGAGGGGCCACATGTCAGCTCTAGAAGCTAGAGAAAGCAAGGGGATGGATTTCCCTTAGAGCTGCCAGAGGAGGACACCCTGCTGACACCTGGATTTTAGTCCAGGGAGACCCATGTTGGACTTCTAACCCACAGAATGGTCGGATAATAAATCGGTATCATTTTAAGCCACTAAGTGTGTGGTAATTTGCTATGACAGCAATAGAAAACGTATGTGCGGGAAAGGGAATGAGGCGAAAGGAATGCGAGTCTTCACTTATTTCCACACTTGAACTCTCCCCTTTTATGCTTATTCGGGGCTCCCACTCAGGAAAGCTTAAGATCTTTCTTGAAAACAACTAGGGTCAACTCTGGGTGATAGGAACAAACCCACACAACATTGTAAAACCAATAATTTCACACCTTCTTTAGAATGAAGACGAATATTAATCTCATGTTCTAGGAGATGACATTTTCCCGATCAATCGTAACCATCCATAGCCAAGAGGTGGAAGAGTTTAGTTACAAATGAGTGGGACTCTGTTTGGCTGCCACTTCAACTTCTAAATAAAAAATAGAATGGAAATAGTTTCCTACTTCAATAAAGGCATATAGCTTTAAAATAATACCTTTCACCCTTTTTAAAATTTTGAGCCAAAGAAGAAATAATTTCTTTTTATACAATGCTATTCAATGTTAATCCTGACTAAATAATAATGCTGTGATGAAGAGTTCTCTAACTTTCAGTATCTATTTATTTTTAAAAAGGCAAGAGCATACCTTTCGAAATATCTGTGCAAAATATGCTTAAAGCTAATGGAATAGGAAGAGAAACACAAACTCAGTAGGTCTTCTAAACAGAGTAGAAATCATCATTTAAATGTGTGTGTTGGGACCATTCTGGAAGTTAATTTGTATAGGTTGCTGTCTTAAAAAGAAGCAGGAAATTTTATATCAAGTTGGTAAGTATGAGATAATCTGAGTAAAGAATTCTTCTCCCTGGTTATAAAGACAAATAGACTATATATAGCTGCAGGATTTAACTTGACTTTGGCTTATATGTTCAAATATGCCCTTATCTGTTATCAAGAATGTGTATATGGGAAATTCATGGCATCAAAAGACCCCAAAATAGTACCATTCAAGATGATAAATGGCATTGATTATATAAATCTGAAAGATCAGCTCGCTGGGAGTCACTGGTTGTCTAGTGCCCACTTCTGGGGCAGCACAGCTCTGCAGATACAAGGTCACCACAGGCCGTTATTAGAAAGGCCTCAGTAGGTCAGAAGCATGGCAGGCAGGCGAGCCAGGTCCCTGGCCTTCTCGATAACAGGGAAGAGTGGACATCCAGCTCCCAACAGTGTCAGGGAGGCATCCCTATCCGGACCGTGCTTCCACATTCAACCCTCTCCAAAATAAACAGACAGGACTGCTCAACACAGAGCTCTTAGAGAAGAGAGGTTCTCATCTATACTCAATAAAGCGGGAGAAATCCAGAAAGTCCTTGAACACCACTTTTTAAGTTTTGTGTGGATTTACTTTTCCACATAATGGGCATGTGAGTCTACCACTATAAATGCAACGAACACAGCATGGAAGGGAACTTGAGAAAGGAAGCCAGGAGTGGCCCCGGGGTGATGAGGGCCTAGACCACTGGGACTAAACTACTTTCCCACCAGGACACATGTGACAAAGGACACCCCTCCCAAGGGAGGTCTGGGGTTGGCACACTTTTGGATGCCTTATCTAGCTGCAACTTCTTTCTCTCCTGCTCAAGGGCATGCTGGAATGGAGGTGAGTGAGAGGAGCTGGCCTTGAATCTACTGTAATTAAGAACAAATGCTCTAACTCCAGCACTGAGTGTTGCCAGTCACACACTGATTGCTGCATGCTCAAACCCAGTCTCAACACTTCATTTGAGAAATTCTGGTGGTGAAGTTTTCCAGTTACTATGGCTGTCTAATAAACCTCCCCAAAGCATACTGGCTTGGAACAACATTATTTTGTTCACGAATCTGCAATGTGGGCAGGGCTGGGCAGGGACAGCTCATGTCTGCTCCGTTCAGCTTCGACCAGGGTGGCTCAGAGACTGGGGAGGCATGGATTGGAACCATGTGAAGGTTCACACGCTCACATACCCAGCCTCTGAGCCATAACGACTCAAACAGCCAGAGGCTAGAACAGCTGGGCATCCGTGGGCACCTCTGTCTCTATATGGCCTGGGGTCTCTCCGCATGGTCTCTGTATTATATAGCTAGACTTCTTACATGGCAGCTCAGGACTCTAAGGTACATGTCCCCAGTAAGAGAGAGCAAGAGAGAGAGAGAGAGAGATGGCCCATGTACCAGGTGGTGGAAGCTTTACCACATTTTCTAACCGGGCCTCAGAAATCACACAGCATCACTTCTGCCATGTTCTGTTCTTTAGAACTGAGTCTCTAAGGCTGGACCATATTCGAGGGGAGAATTACGCTCCATCTTTTTTTTTTTTTGATGGGAAGAGGGTTAAAGATTTTGTGAATATGTTTGAAACCCACTACATAAGTATGGAAGCAGGAAGAATACATCCTAAGAGACATTAAAGCAAAAGATTAGTAGAGTGTGGTAACTGAAAGTATATGAGGAAGGTGAAAAGAGAGAACACTTCCAGGATGAACTCTGGGGACGAGGAGTGTTTTCTTTAATGAGAATGGTGGAGCCATGAACAATGCATTTGGTTTTCAATACCTTGTTTTCTGGGCATCAGAGGACATCTGGGTAAAGGTCTCCACAGGCAAGAGGAAATGCAAGACAGGAGAGCAGGTGCTCTAAGCAGGGGACAAGAGACAGATGAAGTCACACTGGAAGAGGTAAGAGTGTCACCATGATGGCTCAAACTTGCTTGAGAAAGTAAGAAAGGCAGACAGGGAATGGACAAAGGTAATTAAGGGCAAGGAGGACAGAACAGATATAATACAGGAGAAAAAGAAGTAACTAAACGTAAGTAGAAGATGAACACCCTAGAAGCTAAAGGAAGAAAAAGTTTCCAAAAAAGAGAACGTAGTCACAGGCTCTTATACCACTGAGAGAAAAGGAAAAAGAAAAACGGAAAAAAAGGGACACTGGATTTTGTCAAGGAAGACAAAATCTACTATCTGTACAAGGAGAGACAGTAATTTCTACTATCTGTACAAGGAGAGACAGTAATTTCCCATTGCAGTAAGTAGGACTAACGCCTCTAATAGACTCCAGTGTTTTGTGTTAAAATAAGCTGTTTCATGAGAAGCACCTGAAAACCATCAAAAGATATCAGACTATAAAACTTAAACTCTTTCCCAAGTGAGTCAGACAGCCAGCCATTCCTCCACCGATAAGACTATCTCCAGGCAAACCACATCCACCCTAGGGGGCTGTTGGCTACACCCTCCTCTATCAGCCACCTTGCACAGCCTTGTTGCATTCCAATGGCTCTCAACAGCAAGACCAGTCCCTGTGGTCTCTGAAGTCAGAAGTTTTGAAAGCCCAGTTTGAAGATGTATGGAAATTCACATTTCTTAATGGTTTGTTCTCTCCAAATACACTTAAAATCTTCTGAAGTAAAATAGTCTCCTTATAGTTGAAAGCAAGTCTACTTCAAAAATCTCTGAGGGAGAGGGGGGGACAAGGAAGTCTATTCTAATGGTATGACAGCTTTCAGCTGAAGGGTCAAGGAGGTAGGGGCTGAAACAGGCAAAAATTAAGGATAGGACAACCTCTACAAATTGGAGAAATGGAGGCAAGGGAAAGGGAGACACACACACACACACACACACAGCCATCACATTTCTCTTCATCCTGGGCCTGATCTTGGCAGGGAAGAGATTTTTCTCTCTCAAGTAGAGCAGGGAGACTGACGAGTCTATATGAGCACAGGGCTGGCTGTTTCAATCAGAAATCCTTCTATCAGGACTGTCAACGAAAACCAGCTACATGAGAAGAGGTTGGTAACAGAATCTTAATTACAGGTACTCTGAGGGGCTGTATCTAAGTTACACATGAGATGAGAGAAGAGTTTCCAAACCCAAATTATAAGTGAGGGGAAAAAAGTTAAAGTTTTCTCTTAAAATCAATGAAAAACTAGTGTCAAATTAAACTATGAAGATGAAGGTGAAATTTGTGATAAAGTACCTCACTCATCATAAGGATATATATTTCTTTAAACCTTGCTCTTAATTGTATACAATTTCAATGACTAGTTGATAGTCATGATTTATCATTTTGATAAATATTTTATCATCGTGTAAAAGCATAACAGATTGCGTCCCATGCTAAACTCTCTCAGTTACCCAGGCCTAAGCATTTGGGTCTAGACATCACAGTCATTGCCAGGACATCCTTAAGAAGCAATCAAAACCTACGCAGAGGCAGCCTTGCATATTCTACCCTATAAAGTGATAGTAAATGCCAAGAATCAGTGAGAAGTCAAAGAAAGAAATATTAGAAAGAGTATAAGGAATAAATGGAGCATATTTAAACAAACCAAATATTATAGCAATAAAAACTAATTACATACATATGCAACAACATAAATGAATCTGAGAAACACAACATTAAGCTAAAAAAATCACAAGTTGAAAGTTGTAAGAGCAATCACTCCCACTCTAACAATGAGAACAAGCCAGATTAGCTACAAAAGCACAGTTTTTAAAATATATCAGGGAGCTGAGGATGCAAAGAAGCCTAAATGTGTCAGGCCCTTCCCAGCTTTCATTCCCAGCAAAGTGGCAGGAAGAACAGGAATAGACAGGAATAAGGAGAAACCGGCAAATTTTTAATTAGGTTAACGGCTACAAGTGGACTGCTATATGGCTTAGAATTCCAAGGAGACACAGCCACAGAGTAGGTCTACACCACCAGCCAACTCTTCCCCATGGATCTTCACCAAACACATAGCAAGAATATACTAAAGGCTTAGACAGGGCAGGAGTGTTGAGAGACATCTGCCCTGACACCTACAGGACTGTCCCCAAGGGTAAGGCAGGGGTCAGAGCATAAAAATATGAGAAAATCTCTCAGGCACTTCAGGCCTTCACTCAGGCCACTCTGAAGTCATCCAAAAGCTGAGACTGAACAGCTGGGCAGAAAGAGATGTCCTAGGTATAGAAAGCTGGGGCAAGACTGCAAAGAAAACTCTCCAGTAACCCAAAAAGCTGGCAGTCTAGCTGAAAAACAAATCTTCCACAGTAAGCTGGTGCTGGGCTGTGAAGCATGAAGAGTTTTGCCAGGGATAAGATCCCAATCCCTGCTAAAGGGAAAGTCCTGATTCTTCCCTCAAACCATCTGAAGTCAGTGATGCAATGAATCTAACTAAAGCTTCACCAAAGCACACACCCATTTCAATTACAAATGAGACTGACTCAGCCCACACTCTACTGGCCTGAAAGAAGGCCATGCCCTTTTAAATTACTGAACTGTCAAGAATTCTTTTACACACAATATCTAGCATGTAATCAAAAATTATGAGAAATACAAAGAAGGGCGAAACTGTAAGCCACAGTCAAGAGAAGAAATAGCCAAAAGAAGCAGATCCAGAGATAACAGATGCTGGCATCATTAGGCAAGGATTCCAAAATAACTACCAAAAATATGTTAAAGTATCCAGTAGAAAATATGGACATAAAGAGATTGGTTCAAGATGGCAGAGTAGAAGGAAGTGCTCTCACTCCCTCTTGCGAGAGCACTGGAATCACAACTAACTGCTGAACAATCATCGACAGGAAGACACTGGAACTCACCAAAAAAAATACCCCACATCCAAAGACAAAGAAGCCACAATGAGACGGTAGGAGGGGTGCAATCACAATAAAATCAAATCCCATAACTGCTGGGTGGGTGACTCACAAACTGGAGAACACTTACACCACAGAAGTCCACCCACTGGAGTGAAGGTTCTGAGCCCCACGTCTGGCTTCCCAAGCTGGGGGTCCGGCAACGGGAGGAGGAATTCTGAGAGAATCAGACTTTGAAGGCTAGCGGAATTTTATTGCAGAACTTTGACAGGACTGGGGGAAACAGATACTCCACTCTTGTAGGGCACACACAAAGTAGGGTGCGCATCGGGATCCAGGGAAAGAAGCAGTGACCCCATAGAAGATTAAACCAGACCTACCTGTTAGTGTTGGAGGGTCTCCTGCAGAGGCAGGGGGTGGCTGTGTGTCACCGTGAGGACAAGGACACTGGCAGCAGAAGTTCTGGGAAGTACTCCTTGGCATGAGCCCTCCCAGAGTCTGCCATTAGCCCCACCAAAGAGCCCGGGTAGGCTCCAGTGTTGGGTCGCATCAGGTCAGACAACCAACAGGGAGGGAACCCAGCCCCACCCATCAGCAGACAAGTGGATTAAAGTTTTATTGAGCTCTGCCCACCAGAGCAACAGCCAGCTCTCCCACCACCAGTCCCTCCCACCAGGAAACTTGCACAAGTCTCTTAGATAGCCTCATCCACCAGGGGGCAGACAGCAGAAGCAAGAAGAACTACAATCCTGCAGCCTGTGGAACAAAAACCACATTCACAGAAAGACAAGATAAAAGGCAGAGGATTATGTACCAGATGAAGGAACAAGATAAAACACCAGAATAACAACTAAATGAAGTGGAGATAGGCAACCTTCCAGAAAAAGAATTCAAAAAAATGATAGTGAAGATGATCCAGGACCTCGGAAAAAGAATGGAGGCAAAGATCGAGAAGATGCAAGAAATGTTTAACAAAGACCTAGAAGAATTAAAGAACAAACAAACAGAGATGAACAATACAATAACTGAAATGAAAAATACACTAGAAGGAACCAATGCAGAATAACTAAGGCAGATGAACGGATAAGTGACCTGGAAGACAGAATGGTGGAATTCACTGCAGCAGCACAGAATAAAGAAAAAAGAATGAAAAGATATGAAGACAGCCTAAGAGACCTCTGGGACAACATTAAACGCAACAACATTCGCATTATAGGGGTCCCAGAAGGAGAAGAGAGAGAGAGAAAGGACCTGAGAAAATATTTGAAGAGATTATAGTCGAAAACTTCCCTAACATGGGAAAGGAAATAGCCACCCAAGTCCAGGAAGCGCAGAGAGTCCCATACAGGATAAACCCAAGGAGAAACACGCCGAGACACATAGTAATCAAAGTGGCAAAAATTAAAGACAAAGAAAAATTATTGAAAGCAGCAAGAGAAAAACGACAAATAACATACAAGGGAACTCCCATAAGGTTAACAGCTGATTTCTCAGCAGAAACTCTACAAGCCAGAAGGGAGTGGCATGACATATTCAAAGTGATGAAAGTGAAGAACCTACAACCAAGATTACTCTACCCAGCAAGGATCTCATTCAGATTCGATGGGGAAATCCAAAGCTTTACAGACACGAAAAAGCTAAGAGAATTCAGTACCATCAAACCAGCTCTACAACAAATGCTAAAAGAACTTCTCTAAGTGGGAAACACAAGAGAAGAAAAGGACCTACAGGGCTTCCCTGGTGGCGCAGTGGTTGAGAGTCTGCCTGCCAATGCAGGGGACGCGGGTTCGAGCCCTGGTCTGGGAAGATCCCGCGTGCCGCGGAGCGGCTGGGCCCGTGAGCCACAACTACTGAGCCTGCGCGTCTGGAGCCTGTGCTCCACAACAAGAGAGGCCACGACAATGAGAGGCCCGCGCACCGCGATGAGGAGTGGCCCCCACTTGCCGCAACTAGAGAAGGCCCTCGCACAGAAACAAAGACCCAACACAGCCATAAATAAATAAACAAAAACAGCTAAATAAATAAATACATACATACATACTAACATCAACATCATTAAAAAAAAAAAGAAAAGGACCTACAAAAACAAACCCAAAACAATTAAGATAATGGTACTAGGAACATACATATCGATAATTACCTTAAACGTGAATGGATTAAATGCTCCACCCAAAAGACACAGGCTCGCGGAATGGATACAAAAACAAGACCCATCTATAAGCTGTCTACAAGAGATCCACTTCAGACCTAGGGACACATACAGACTGAAAGTGAGGGGATGGAAAAAGATATTCCATGCAAATGGAAATCAAAAGAAAGCTGGAATAGCAATACTCACAGCAGATAAAATAGACTTTAAAATAAAGAATGTTACAAGAGATAAGGAAGGACACTACATAATGATCAAGGGATCAATCCAAGAAGAAGATATAACAATTATAAATATATATGCACCCAACATAGGAGCACCTCAATACATAAGGCAGCTGCTAACACCTATAAAAGAGGAAATCGACAGTAACACAAAAATAGTGGGGGACTTTAACAAGTCACTTACACCAATGGACAGATCATCCAAACAGAAAATTAATAAGGAAACACAAGCGTTAAATGACACAATAGACCATATAGATTTAGTTGATATTTATAGGACAGTCCATCCTAAAACAGCATTAGCCCCACCTAAAACAGCAGATTACACTTTCTTCTCAAGTGCACATGGAACATTCTCCAGGATAGATCACATCTTGGGTCACAAATAAAGCCTTAGTAAATTTAAGAAAACTGAAATCATATCAAGCATCTTTTCTGACCACAACACTATGAGATTAGAAATCAATTACAGGGAAAAAAATGTAAAAATCACAAACATATGGAAGCTACATGATACATTACTAAATAACCAAGAGATCACTGAAGAAATCAAAGAGGAAATCCAAAAATACCTAGAGACAAATGACAATGAAAACACGACGATCCAAAACCTATGGGATGCAGCAAAAGCAGTTCTAAGAGGGAAGTTTATAGCAATACAAGCCTACCTCAAGAAACAAGAAACATCTCAAATAAACAACCTAACCTTACACCTAAAGGAACTAGAGAAAGAAGAGCAAACAAAACCCAAAGTTAGCAGAAGGAAAGAAATCATAAAGATCAGAGCAGAAATAAATGAAATAGAAACAAAGAAAACAATAGCAAACATCAATGAAACTAAAAGCTGGTTCTTTGAGAAGATAAACAAAATTGATAAACCATTAGCCAAACTCATCAAGAAAAAGAGGGAGGGACTCAAATCAATAAAATTATACATGAAAAAGGAGATGTTACAAGAGACACCACAGAAATACAAAGCATCCTAAGAGACTACTACAAGCAACTCTATACTAATAATATGGACAACCTGGAAGAAATGGACAAATTCTTAGAAAGGTATAAACTTCCAAGACTGAACCAGGAAGAAATAGAAAATATGAACAGACCAATCACAAGTAATGAAATTGAAACTGTGATTAAAAATCTTCCAACAAACAAAAGTCTGAAAAATCTGAAAGAGAAATTATGGAAACACTCCCATTTACCATTGCAACAAAAAGAATAAAATACCTAGGAATAAACCTACCTAGGGAGACAAAAGACCTGTATGCAGAAAACTATAAGACACTGATGAAAGAAATTAAAGATGATACCAACAGATGGACAGATATACCATGTTCTTGGATTGGAAGAATCAACATTGTGAAAATGAGTATACTACCCAAAGCAATCTACAGATTCAATGCAATCCCTATCAAATTACCAATGGCATTTTTTACGGAGCTAGAACAAATCATCTTAAAATTTGTATGGAGACACAAAAGACCCCGAATAGCCAAAGCAGTCTTGAGGCAAAAAAATGGAGCTGGAGGAATCAGACTCCCTGACTTCAGACTATACTACAAAGCTACAGTAATCAAGACAATATGGTACTGGCACAAAAACAGAAACGTAGATCAATGGAATAAGATAGAAAGCCCAGAGATTAACCCACGCACCTATGGTCAACTAATCTATGACAAAGGAGGCAAAGATATACAATGGAGAAAAGACAGTCTCTTCAATAAGTGGTGCTGGGAAAACTGGACAGCTACATGTAAAAGAATGAAATTAGAATACTCCCTAACACCATACACAAAAATAAACTCAAAATGGATTAGAGACCTAAATATAAGACTGGACACTATAAAACTCTTAGAGGAAAACATAGGAAGAACACTCTTTGACATAAATCACAGCAAGATCTTTTTTGATCCACCTCCTAGAGTAATGGAAATAAAAACAAAAATAAACAAGTGGGACCTAATGAAACTTCAAAGCTTTTGCACAGCAAAGGAAACCATAAACAAGACGAAAAGACAACCCTCAGAATGGGAGAAAATATTTGCAAATGAATCAACGGACAAAGGATTAATCTCCAAAATATATAAACAGCTCATTCAGCTCAATATCAAAGAAACAAACACCCCAATCCAAAAATGGGCAGAAGACCTAAATAGACATTTCTCCAAAGAAGACATACAGACGGCCACGAAGCACATGAAAAGATGCTCAACATCACTAATTATTAGAGAAATGCAAATCAAAACTACAATGAGGTATCACCTCACTCCTGTTAGAATGGGCATCATCAGAAAATCTACAAACAACAAATGCTGGAGAGGGTGTGGAGAAAAGGGAACCCTCTTGCACTGTTGGTGGGAATGTAAATTGATACAGCCACTATGGAGAACAATATGGAGGTTCCTTAAAAAACTAAAAATAGAATTACCATATGACCCAGCAATCCCACTACTGGGCATATACCCAGAGAAAACCGTAATTCAAAAAGACACATGCACCCGAATGTTCATTGCAGCACTATTTACAATAGCCAGGTCATGGAAGCAACCTAAATGCCCATCAACAGACGAATGGATAAAGAAGTTGTGGTACATATATACAATGGAATATTACTCAGCCATAAAAAGGAACGAAATTGAGTCATTTGTTGAGACGTGGATGGATCTAGAGACTGTCATACAGAGTGAAGTAAGTCAGAAAGAGAATAACAAATATCGTATATTAATGCATGTATGTGGAACCTAGAAAAATGGTACAGATGAGCCAGTTTGCAGGGCAGAAGTTGAGACACAGATGTAGAGAATGGACATATGGACACCAAGGGGGGAAAACTGCGGTGAGGTGGGGATGGTGGTGTGCTGAATTGGGCGATTGGGATTGACATGTATACACTGATGTGTATAAAACTGATGCCTAATAAGAACCTGCAGTATAAAAAAACAAACAAAACAACTAATACTAAACTTTCATTGGGTTATTTGTATGGAAATATGTTAATATAAATGTTTCAGACATTACATGAAATTTCTAAAAATCTTATATTTGTATTTGTATGGAAATATGTATGGAAATATGTTAATATAAATGTTTCAGACATTAAAAAAAAAAAAAAAAAATCTTCCAGCAAACAAAAGTTCAGGACAAGATGGCTTCACAGGTGAATTCTATCAAACATTTAGAGAAGTACTAACACCCACCCTTCTCAAACTCCTCCAAAAAACTGCAGAGGAAGGAACACTCCCAAACTCATTCTATGAGGCCACCATCACCCTGATACCAAAACCAGACAAAGATACTACAAAAAAATAAAATTACAGACCAATATCACTAATGAATATAGATGCAAAAATCCTCAACAAAATACTAGTGAACAGAATCCAACAACACATTAAAAGGATCATACACCATGGTCAAGCGGGATCTATCCCAGGGATGCAAGGATTCTTCAATATACACAAATCAATCAATGAGATACACCATATTAACAAACTGAAGAATAAAAACCATAGGATCATCTCAACAGATGCAGAAAAAGCTTTTGACAAAATTCAACATCCATTTATAATCAAAACTCTCCAGAAAGTGGGCACAGAGGGAACCTACCTCAACATAATAAAGGCCATATATGACAAACTCACAGCAAACATCATTCTCAATGGTGAAAAACTGAAAGCACTTCCTCTAAGATCAGGAACAAGACAAGGATGTCCACTCTCACCACTGTTATTTAACATAGTTCTGGAAGTCCTAGCCACAGCAATCAGAGAAGAAAAAGAAATAAAAGGAATGCAAATTGGAAAAGAAGAAGTAGAACTCTCACTGTTTGCCGATGACATGATACTATACATAGAGAATCCTAAAGATGCCACCAGAAAACTACTAGAGCTAATCAGTGAATTTGGTAAAGTTGCAGGATACAAAATTAATGCACAGAAATCTCTTGCATTCCTATACACTAATGATGAAAAATCTGAAAGAGAAATTAAGGAAACACTCCCATTTACCACTGCAACAAAAAGAATAAAATACCTAGGAATAAACCTACCTAGGGAGACAAAAGACCTGTATGCAGAAAACTATAAGACACTGATGAAAGAAATTAAAGATGACACAAACAGATGGAGAGATATACCATGTTCCTGGATTGGAAGAATCAATATTGTGAAAATGACTATACTACCCAAAGCAATCTACAGATTCAATGCAATCCCTATAATTACCAATGGCATTTTTTACAGAACTAGAACAAAAAAATCTTAAAATTTGTATGGCGACACAAAAAACCCTGAATAGTCAAAGCAGTCCTGAGGGAAAAAAACGGAGCTGGAGGATTCAGACTCCCTGACTTCACACTATACTACAAAGCTACAGTAATCAAGACAATATGGTACTGGCACAAAAACAGAAATAAAGATCAATGGAGCAGGATAGAAAGTCCAGAGATAAACCCATGCACCTATGGTCAACTAATCTATGACAAAGGAGGCAAGGATATACAATGGAGAAAGGACAGTCTCTTCAATAAGTGGTGCTGGGAAAACTGGACAGCTACATGTAAAAGAATGAAATTAGAACACTCCCTAACACCATACACAAAAATAAACTCAAAATGGATTAGAGACCTAAATGTAACACCAGACACTATAAAACTCTAGAGGAAAACATAGGAAAAACACTCTTTGACATAAATCACAGCAAGATCTTTTTTTGATCCACCTCTTAGAGCAGTGGAAATAAAAACAAAAAGAAACAAATGGGACCTAATGAAACTTAAAAGCTTTTGCACAGCAAAGGAAACTAAACAAGACGAAAAGGCAACCCTCAGAATGGGAGAAAATATTTGCAAATGAATCAATGGACAAAGGATTAATCTCCAAAATATATAAACAGCTCATGCAGCTCAATATTAAAAAAACAAACAACCCGATCAAAAAATGGGCAGAAGACCTAAATAGACATTTCTCCAAAGAAGACATACAGATGGCCAAGAGGCACATGAAAAGCTGCTCAACATCACTAATTATTAGAGAAATGTAAATCAAAACTACAACGAGGTATCACCTCACACCAGTCAGAATGGGCACCATCAGAAAATCTACAAACAACTAATGCTGGAGAGGGTGTGGAGAAAAGGGAACCCTCTTGCACTGTTGGTAAGAATGTAAATTGATATAGCCACTATGGAGAACAGTATGGAGGTTCCTTAAAAACTAAAAATAGAATTACCATATGACCCAGCAATCCCACTACTGGGCATATACCCAGAGAAAACCATAATTCAAAAAGACACATGCACCCCAATGCTCATTGTAGCACTATTTACAATAGCCAGGTCATGAAGCAACCTAAATGCCCACAGATAGACGAATGGATAATGAAGATGTGGCACATATATACAATGGAATATTACTCAGCCATAAAAAGGAACGAAATTGGGTCATTTTTAGAGACATGGATGAATCTAGAGACTGTCATACAGAGTGAAGAAAGTCAAAAAGAGAAAAACAAATATCATATATTAATGCATAAATGTGGAACCTAGAAAAATGGTACAGATGAACCAGTTTGCAGGGCAGAAATCGAGACACAGATGTAGATAACAAACGTATGGACACCAAGGGGGGAAAGTGGCGGGCGGTGGTGGTGTGATGAATTGGGAGATTGGGATTGACATATATACACTAATATGTGTAAAATGGATAATTAATAAGAACCTGCTGTATAAAAAATAAATAAAATTCAAAAATTCAAAAAAATAAAAATTAAAATTAAAAAAAAAGTAAAATGATACATGCAAAAAAAAGAAAATATGGACATAAACATAATTTCAGGAGAAGAATGGAAATTATTTTTTTAAACTAATGTTAAAAAAACTAGTTTTTCAAATACAGAAATGCTCAAAATAAAAAATAAGGTATCAAAGAGGGCTCGTCAAAAACAGGACACAGCAGAGAAAAAGGTCAGTAAACTTGAAGACAGACCAATAGGAATTATTCAAACTGAAACACAAACAGATAAAAGAAAAAAACAGAAAAAAATTTTTAAAAATCCAAGATGTAAGGAACTATATAAAATGGTATCATATATAAATAAATGGAGTTCCAGGAGAAGAGGGAGAACAAGACAAAAAATTTTTTGAAGAAATAATGGATGAAAATTTTCCAAAACTTCAACATATCAATCCACAGATCCCCAAAGCTTTAGTAAACCTGAAGCAGGATCCATATAAAGAAAACCACACCTCAGTATGTCCTCATTCAGCTGCTGAAAACAAAAAACAAAAGATAAAGAGAACATCAGCCTGGGAAAAAGTTCACCCATTACATACAGGGGGAAATGCAAAAAATAAGAGCTAACTTCTCATTGGAAACAAAAGAAGCCAGAAGACAATGGGCCAACATCCTCAAAGTTCTGATAGAAAAAAACTGTCAAACTAGAGTTCTATATCCAGTGACAATATTAAGGCAAAATAAACATTGAAGGCAAAATAAAAATGAAGGCAAAATAAACACTGTCAAAACAAAAACTAAGAGAACTTGTCACCGGCAGACCTGCATACAAGAAACGCTAAAAGAAGTACTTTAGGCCATAGGGAAATAATACAGATGAAAGAAATAAAGAGTACCAGAAATAGTAAATATGTGAGGATAAATACAAAATTCTATTTAAAACTATCTCTATTTCATATATGTACAAATGTATGTGTGTCTTAGATTTTATATGTTTGTATAGGTTTTATTTTAAAGTATATTTATTTTATACATGTATATACATTTATGTTTCTTTTAAATACTACTGACTGGTTTTAAATAATAACATTACTGGATTTGTATCATACACAGATATAAAATATATGACAATAAGAGCTCAAAGGGTGGGAGAAGTGGAATTATAACATTATCGGTTTCTTGTATTATTTCTGAAGTACAACATTACTATTTGGAGGTAGACTATTAAAGAGTAAAGATGCATATTCTAATCTCTTAAGCAACTACTAAAAAAATACAAAGAAACATAGCCCACATCTTTTTAAAGGAAATAAAATGGAATACTAAAAATAGGCAATTCACCTAAAAGAAGGCAAGAAGGAGGAAAAGAGAAAAAACATATTAGATAAATAGAAAACAAATACCAAGATGATAAACTTTAACCCACCAGTATTGGGACAAAGGCAAAATTTGAATGTTGATCATTGTATCCATGTTAAATTTCCTGAAATTGATGCTAATACTGTGTTTGTATAAGAGAACACCCTTTTTCTTAAAAATTACACGCTGAAAAATATGGATATAAAAGAGCATGACAGCTGCAACTTACTCTTCAATGGGTCAGAGAGGGGAAGGAGAGAGGAGGAAGAGAGAGTTTTTTTAAATAAAAGATTTTCATTATTTTTTTCTATATAGAAGAAAATTTTCTTTATATTTTTTATATAGAAAAATAAGCCAAACTAAACAACCTGTTGTTTGGGAATGCATACATTCAACAATCTTGAGGAAAAAAGGGCAAGGCATTAATAATGACTAGCTCAGGTAGTGATGACCTCAGGGAGGGGCAGGAAGATGGGACAGGGCTGAAACCCAAAGGATATAAGTAGATTCGAAAGCCCTGGTAATTTTTTTTTTTTTCAAAAGCCCTGGTATTGATATGGTTCTTGAGTGAGTGGTAGTTTCACGGGGGCTCTTTATAGTCATGAAAAGTGTTTTATTTCAAAATTGCATGTGTGTTGTTATATATAATCTTCCATATCAATCTAATATTACATTTTTTAAATGGGGGGGAATTGAAGAAATACTAGAAGATTATCCAGTTTATAAAAATAAGTTTGAATTAGGACCAACTTTTATATTTAGTGAAGAACTAAACAAAAGCATTAAGAAAGTCCCCAACTCTTACTTGAACCAACTGACATTTTATCAGATCCATATTTCTGGGTGTATCTAATTATAAGCATCTATTGACCACCACTGTTTTCCCTTTCCTAACAACCTGAGCTACAAAACAATGGACATACTTCCTTGAAACCCTTAATTTCTCTTGCTAAGACATAATAACTCTGCCTTGAATAAATTATGTGTAGCATTGTAATGCAAAAGAAAAATCTCCAGGTTATGTAGATATGGCCCAATAAATAATTGATCATCATTACCCTGTTATAGGAACCTACAAGAGTCCTTTCTGCATAATTTGATGTCAGTTCCCACTAGCTGAGAGAAGACGGTGAAATACAAGTAGTCAATAGAATCCTTAAAAGTCCTATTACATAAATTCAAGTATCCAAAGACAAGAACCTATAAAATGCAAAATTACTCTACATGTTGGTGGTTGTTGGGTAACCTTCATATATATCACAGAGTGCTTTATTTGTTTAAAGTGTTTAGTTAAAAAATAAAGGAAAAATAGAAAGAAGCCTTGGTTAGTGAAGAGAACATCACAACTCTATAACTAGTTTTCTAAGTAGCTAAGAAAATCTTTTATTTCTTCTGCTTCAACTGATACATTGGAAAAGGGATGATATCTGATTCTGAATTCAGAAGAATTACATTGATAATCAAGGCAAATATGTTCTATATTATTAATTTTACATTTTATTAATGTTCCCAACTTTACAAAATGAAAAACTGAAGCACACGGAAGTTATTTTTCAGTCTGTTTCAATTTTACCATTATTTCATTAAATGATAAATATTTACTGAGAGCCTGCTATGTACCAGCTACTACTCTAGGTGCTGGGGGAACATCAGTGAACAAAACAAATCGAGTCCCTACCCCCATGGAATTTACATGTGTTAATCACTCATAAATGAATAGGTTAGTGCACTCATGTCAAGAGGCCATTAACAAGGTTTTGCAGCCACCTAAAATTCTTGTGGCACCACAGTGGGTTACAAAGTAAAGTATCCTTGACTCTGTCTACTATGTTAATAGGGAATGTTCAGTGTAAGGTGCTGATGGTCACCTACCATCACCTACTACCAACCCCACGGTGTTCTATGATGCACAGCATGGCCAGCATCTGGCCAGCCAAAGATGGGATGCTTTCCAGACGTTTTCTGAGATGATGGAGAACTTGATGCAGTTCGGAATAGGACAGTTGAGAAAAGATGAGATCGCTACATATTATAAGGGCAGTACCCTCTACTCGATAATAAAGGATTTCCAATCTGAAAAGGAGACATTAATGTTGGAAGTGACACTTTTGTTTATGGGGACAGTCCCTTGTTCCATCTTCAAGGCAAACATGACTCCAGTTCAACTGACTACCAATTATTCATCAATTATTTCAGAGGGGATGAGCCAAAGCAGAAGAAAAAGGAGGAGAAGGAAGAGGAAGGAAGAAATGAAGAAAAGAAGGGAAGGAAGGGAAAGGGGAGGACAAGAGAGAAGAAAAATATGGCTTTTTTTAAGAATCACCAATGGACTTCTAGGTGAGGAGAAATTTAAGAATGTTGCCACATTCTCAAGGGCTTCAGCCCTAATAACATCTCCAAACTGTCCATGGTGACAGCATAGACTTGGGAGACAGTCAAGTCCAAGATCTGAGCAGGCCTCCCCTGGCCTCAGGGGATGCTCCTGGAGACAGGAACCTCACCTGCAACTCAGTTCATCTACTTCTTTTTGCACCTGTGATCAAGAGACTATGAAATGTCAGTACTTCAGGACCAAAGACATTTTTTTTCAAATTTTCAACTCTAAACAAAAGTGGGCTATATGTGTGTGTAGGTCAGAGAGAAAGAAATTGATAATGTTCACTGATCTTTTCAAATGGCAATTCTGGGGGGTGTGAGAATGAGGACACTGTAGGGAGTCTTTGATGAGCCAGCCCCTCAGTAAGTGCAAGGAGCAGTGAGATGTCTCCACAGAACCGCAACCAACTTCCGCCCTTCCCTCTTAAAACACAGCCATGAGATGCTGTCACTTTTGACCAGTAGTCCATATGCTGAATAAAAGATGTCTAAAGATAAATAGCCCCGCCCTACTTGACAAAGACTGGAGAGTTGCTTCAGGTTTCTTCTAGTTGCTTTATTACCGTCTTCTCGATTCTGAGATGGTAGCTCCAAAAATGGAAATGAAATCCAGTCCCTGCTTCTTGTAGGCTTCCTCACGGCCCTCGCTCAGGGTCTGGATAAAAGGCGCAAGAGCAAAGCTGCTCCTCAGACTCACGCAAAGGTCTCTGTTTTAACTGCAGACTACACAGTTCCACATTTTTTCAGCCCTAATATGCTATCATGCTTGCTTCCTAATCCACATACTCCATCCTTCACAGGTTCTCAGAAAAGGGTGACCAGAGTCCTTGGGAGGCTATTTCTAAGTTCTGCTCTAATAACATGTACCATTTAATGAGTACTATGTATCAGACACTGTACTAAATACACTTCATTTAATCTTCACAACGTTTAAAGGTAGATATTATTAATCCCATTTAACAGACTGGGAAACGAAGGCTTAGAAAAGTCAACTAATTTGTCTCGGGTCATACTTCTGGGAAGAATTTTGGGATCTGTCCTTCCGAAAGGCATACATGCCTGTAACCACTATTCTGTATTTGGAGGAGGAGCAGCACAGAGCATCAGAAAGGTCACAGGCTTTCCAGCCAGAAGCCTGGCCACTAATTAGTGTGTGATCTTAGGTGATTATTTAACCTCTCCAAGCCTCTGTCACTTCATCTTCAAGGTGAGAAAAATCATTCTACTCTGCCTTTCTTCCACGGTTGAAGACAGTATCAACACCTGTTGCTGCATTCCAGGAAGTCCACTTCTCTTGAACAAAGTTCCCTGTCCATCGCCTTAAGGTCAGGAAGGAGAGGTGGGGTGGAGAAGAGTTGCAGGAAAAGGAGGTCTAAAACTAAGTTTAGAAGTTATATGTCTTATTTTCAAATTTCATATTTGCCTTTGTGTTACAGTATGGAGAAACATGGACCCTCATGTTTAAAAACAAATTCTGCTAATATTAAAGTTATCTAGATAAGAAATTAATCAAAATAGGCAACCACATAGTATATGCTCAATAAATAACTGAAGGAATGGCAGAAGGAAGGCAGACAGAGAGCAGACAAAACTGGCATTCTCTCTTGATCTCTCTTAGCCTGTTGGCATTTCATTTCCCGTGCATGTGACTAATTGGGTCTCTGAGTCTCTATCAAATTAATTTGGTCAAAGTTATTTAATTTCACTCTGGCATTAGCAATGGTAAAGAACTTATAAGCAATACAGTGACAAATGTTCTTGCCAAAGCGTAACATTCTATGATTTGAGCAGCCCTATGATTTTTTGTAACTGAGGCATCATGTTACGATGAGCCTATTTTCTTGAAATTTCAAATTGCCTAACTGAAGCAACGCTCATGGACACAAGGACACACATACATGTAGAGCCGATCTAAAACTGAAGCTGCCGACAGTAACTAATAAAATCCCAGTGCACATGTTTATTCCTACAGCCATCCGTTAACACAAAGCTGACACAGAAAGATCCCTAACAACCTGCTAGCGAGGACTTTGGGGAACTCTTGGAAGAAACACACAGAGATGAGGTGAAAATGAACTTATGATGGTTTTGTTAAAAGCAGTGTTTGAAAGAAGAAAGTAAAAGATGGTAAGTAATAACTGCAGGGGACCACTAACCATACAGTGGGGATTTGGGTGTTTAGCGAAAATGAAATAGTCAGGATCCTAAATGAAACACACTTGTGGCTGAAGCTCTGCAACACAATCAAAATTAATCCATTTTCTCCACTCTTAACATTGCTATAAAAGAGCAAAGATGGCAATATAGATCCATTCAAAACTTTGTTAACATTAGGAACATAGTGAATATGCTCTACGTAGGGGAACACCTGTAATGAAAGCCACCATTGGAAGGATGGCATTTCTGTTCAAGCGTATGGCATCACCATGTCAGTGCCGGGATTTATTATGACTCAGACTGCAAAATCACCCAGAGCCTCTGGCCCCTTCCACCAGTTCCCCAGGTCTGTAAGGACAAGAGGGTGGCTCTGGTGGCTCTGGATGGGGGCAGGGGAGCAGCAGCAGGAACAATAGGGCATTTCTCCCGTCATTCTGGAAGCCTCTCCACACCCTTACCCTCCCGTTACCAGCTCCCCAGACAGACTCCACCAGCTAGTCTCAAATGTGCACAAAAGTTAAACTTCTAGAAGAGACCTGGAAACTTTACATAGTCAGAAATGGAGGTGTTGTCTATAAGAAAGGCTGGGGGAGGTGAGGAGCTTATATCTGAGATCTCTCTCCTCACCTGTTCTCACTCAATCCCGTTAAAATTGTTCATCACAGCACAATGTTCAGATACAAAATGCTTCCCCTCAGAGTCAGAGGGCTTTAAGTGAAAAGCATTACATTGTCAAGAGATCATCCATTTCTGACTGAGACAGCATTTGGAATATCAAACACCAGGCACAAAATCAGAGCCTATTAATACTTACCACAGACAAAAGTAAACATACACAAAAGCTTTTAATTAACCCTATCCAACAGAAGCAGAAAGAGTATCATGCCCCATAATAGCTAGGAAAAGCAAAGAACTCCTAATAAATATATTGCTTTTTTTTTTTAATGGGAGGGGGTAGTAGCTACAAGTTTCATTGAGCATAAGATAGCAAGAATTACGTAAGAAGCTGCATTGCAAATGCTGGACCCAATAAGAGCAACTGAAGTGGATTCTGAAATGTGGTTCAACTACTTTATCTAATACTATTAACAAATAAGAAGATCTTTCATTAGTTGGCAGGAGGATAGTTGCTACTAGTCAATTTGATTTTCCTGAATGGAGAAGATGTGCATGCACTTTTTTCCCCCATAAAAGCCCTAAAGTCCCAAAGTTTTGTTTCTGGAATCAGAAGTTACTATGCAGTGTCATACTCTTCCTGAACAGGCCTACAGTCTCCTTTTACCTGTTCCCCAATATTGGGAGGGGAGGGGAAAGTGTTTGCTTGGAACATTTTTTTTACTGAAACTTTTTTTTAAAGTGAATCGTTTAGAAACCTGATAGTAAATCAGAAATTGTTGATCAAGAGTGAACATCTAAGGAGAACGAAAAATGAAAATTATCCTTCCAAGCCACATGGAGTGGCCGACACTCTGAGACCTAAAATAACCAAGATTTCTCGTTAGTCAGGGAAGGTATGTAGAAGATTTAGTCCACTGAGCTTCGCAAGATGCCCTACACCTCGTGAGCACGAAAGGAAGTCGATTCTGTTTATCCCTGACTTAAGGATCTGCCTCATCCCCGCTTCCCACAGAAGGCTACATCTGGGCTGGTTTGCTAGTCTCCAAACTCAGTAGGGCCCGCGCCAAGAATCAGTCACCTGCGAGGTGCCACTCAACCCTTGGGAGCAACAAGGCCGGCACACCTTCCAAGTGTCCTCTCTCCCCTCTCCTCCACTCCCAGAGCCCGACCCAGAACTGCATTATCTCCGGGGACCGAAAAGCAAACAGACCTTTTAAAGAAAAACAGAGGGAGCGGGGTCTGTATTATATAACAATATACAATAGATAAGGCTTCTAGAAAACGAAAGTAGCGAGGGGAGAGGGCCAGGGATCGGGGAGGCGAGGGGTGCCCGGCGTCGGGGAGCTTTCGCCGCCACTTACTCGAAGGCGAAGAAGAGTCCGCTAGTGACCAGGATGAGGATGAGAGTCAGGTAGAAGACGCCCGTCTGCCGGGCCATCATGATCCTCCCGTTGCAGAAGAACTTGTTTCTTCCCGGGAAAACCTCCCATTTCCTCCGGGCCGCGATTTTCTTCTTCTTGTGGGGCGACTCCATGGGGGAGGAGCTGTGGGTGCTGATCTGACTGTACTCGCAGTCTTTCATGGGCCCGCCGCCGCCGGGAGGCATCCACGAGGGCAGCCGGCTGGGGGCGCACACCCCCAGCAGCCCCCCGGCCGCGCGGCCCCCGCCGCGCCACGACCGCCGCCGGCCGCCCGGCCGCCCCCAGAGCCTCGGCGCCGCGGCCCCTACGCGGGCTCCCGGCTCGGCGACAACTTTGCCGAGGACACCCAGGTTAACCCTTTGGGGAGCCCAGCTGTCATAGCCGGATCCCCTGCCTAGAGGGACGGTGCTCGCCCGCAGCCCGCGGCGGCGGTCCTCAGTCGCTTCCAGCACGCGTGCCGGGGCTCCGGGGCCCCGCGGGGCGCGGGGGGCTGCCCAGCCGCCCCCCTGCTTGCCGCGCGCCCTCCCCCTCGCACAGCCGCTCGCTCGGCCCCGCCGCCCCCGGCCCTCCGGCCGCGCCTCGGCTCTGGCCCGCCGACCCCCGAGCGCTGCGCCCCGAGGCGACACGAGGCGGCGGCCCCGGCGCCGGCTTCCTCGGGAGCCACTTCTGCGCCTCGGTCAGGTTTATTCTAATCCTTCCTCCCGGCGGCGGATCCTCCCCAGGAGAGAGCGATGGAAACTGGGAGGCAGCTCGCGGCCCCGGCAACCCCTCCCAGGGGTGGGGAAACCAAGCACGTTATTCTGTCAGGAGCGGGCTCGGCGACAGCCCGGGCGCTGCTCGCTCGGCGACCCCGCGCCGGCGCGCCTGGCAGCCGAGCCGAGTCCGCGGCCCCCGCGCTGAGCTGCCGGGGCCGCCTGGGCGGAGGGTCGCGGCGGCGGCTCGCGGGCTGCGCGGCCAGGGGCTCCCTGGTTCCCTCCGGCCCCATAGGGGCCAGGCCCGGCGCAAGGAGGGCCGCCGGGAGCGGCTGAGCGCGTCTCTGGGCCGCGGGGCGAGCGCCACAGACACTTGTTTGCGAGGCTGAGCCCCGGCGCGCGCGCCTCGCTCCGAGCTGGTCCGCCTCCTCCCGGCCCGGTGGGCGGCGGCCCGCGCCTCGCCCGCCGGGCTCCTCCTCCGGCTCCTCCTTCTCGCGGGCGAAGCCCGCACGAGCTCGGAAGGGTCCCCCGCCCCCGTGCCCACCAGCAGGGCAGGCGAGGCCCCGGGGCGGGCGCTGGACTCCCTCCGGCATCGCCCGAGGGCCTCTCCGGCCGGGCACCCGATGCCCCGCCGCGCGCATTCCCACAGACTTCTGTCCGCTTCCCGGCTTCTCCCGGTTTATTCCCGGCGGCCGCTGCCGCCTCGGGACACACATTTACGCAGCAACACGCAAACCCATTCTGGCGACTCCGGGGGACCTGAGGAACCGGCGCGGAGAGGTGACCCTCCCCTGCCCGCCCCGACTCTTCCTCTCCCTCCCCCAGCGGGGGCTCTGCTGCTGCCCGGGAGTGGGTTGGGGGTGCCCCGGCGACAGGATGGGGAGGCGCTGCACGAGGCGGGCCGGACTCCGGGATGGGGGCTGCGGGCGGGAGTCTCCGTGCCCGGCCAGCTTCCAGGCCGGGTTTCCAGGCTTCCCGCGGGGAGGAGGGGACAGCGAAGCGCCCTGGGTCCCTCCCGGAGGACAAGCCCTGTGGCAGCCAGGCTCTGCGTGCGTTGCTGCTTCCCCTGCCCTTTCTCACTTCTCCGACACGGGCGCTCACAATTTGCTCGCTTTATTTCTCTCCTTTCCCCCCGCGAGCTCCCACGGCGGCAGAGGGGCCACCCGCTGTGGTCTCCCGCCCAGCCCGACTGTCCCCGCGTATCTGCTCCTGCGCTCGGCCCTGGCTTTGCCGCGGGGTCTGAACCCTCCCGCCGTGGGCACAGCCGGTGGGCCGCGAGAGCGAAGACAGGGCGGGGACGATCGGTTTTCCGCGCCCCAATTTCCTTTCACGGCCGATTGGGATGTGTAGTTCTTCCTCTCGCCGTCCGGCTCCGAGAGGAACCGCGACTAGGGGACCAAAAAACTACAAATCCCTGCATCCTCCGCGACGAGGGCGGGAGAGGCGCGGTGCTGAGCGTTCTGGTGCTCTTTGGTTGGAGATGGAAACCAACAAAGGGAAGGGTTGGGGTTTGGCTGCGCCTTTTCGGTGCTGGGCGTTTCACACGTTACACACGTTCTTTATCTAATCATCACGACAACCCTGCGAGGCACTATTGTATCCAGCCGAGAGAACGCTCAACTACTTGCCAGAGATCACAAACCGCCCGGGTGGTAGAGATGGGATTGAACCGAGAGCCCTGAGAATTTCCCTTATTAAGCGCTGCCTAGGTGAGCGGTGTCAAAGGGAGATGAGATTGGTTTATCCAAGAGAGGAAGAGAACTAGGGCCAGTTGGGAAGAGCTTCCTGTAGTAAGTAAAAAGTGGTGGGAATGGCAATTCGAGTAGGACCTGAAATTATAAGGAGTTATGAATAAAAATGGTATTTACAAGGATCTATTCTAAAGCAGGTTAGGGGAACGGGTAGGAGCTTAGTCAGAAATGGGTTCGAATGGTTTTAGATATTGTATGACCAATGAGCACATTGTAGGGACAATTAAGTACTCTGCGGCTGTACTGTTTTTTAAAAAAACAACTGGCAAGCCTCAGACAATTCAAATGAAAACTCTCCCATGCTTTCCTATCCTTTAGCTCATAGGATCAACAGGATGTTACTTGATTTATTGCAAGCACCTTTTCTCCAGGTGTCCAGTTAATATACTAACTCCATTGACTTGGTTGCTTTAAAAAAAGACTCCTATTCTTGTTCTCAATTAAGCCCTTAATTTTTCTGGCATCATGGTTATGCTTTTTAATAGTCCTTCTCTGTTAGAGAAACATACAAAAATATCTGCATGTGCTTTAAAATACTCCAGCCCATCCACCCCCAAAAAACATGAGGATATAGATATTGGCAAACTTGAAAATTGTTAATGTTGGGTGATAGATATATCTGTACTAGTTATCTGTGGCAGCAAATTATCACAAACCTAGAAGCTTAAAACAACACAGATTTATTATCTCAGTTTCTGTGGGTCAGGTGTCCAAGCACTTGGGTCATCTGCTTAGGGTCTCACACCTGCCATCAAGGTGTTGGCTAGGCTGTATTCTCATCGGGAGGCTCAACTGGAAAAGAATCAGCTTCCATGCTCACTTGGGTCACTGGCAGAATTCATTTCCTTGTAGCTGTAGGACTGAAGACCTTGGCTTTTGCTGGCTGTCCACTGGAGACTGCCCTCAATTCCTAGATGGCACCTGGCATTCATGGGCCAGCACGGCCAACTTACTTCATTAAGTCAGCAAGGAGAGTCTCCAGAGCGAACCTGCTAGCAAGACGGAATCTCATACAACACAAAGTAATCACACAAGGGTGACGTCAAATGTGCCCTACTCTATCCGTTAGAAAGCAAGTCACAGGGGAAGGGATATTACAAGGGTGTGAATACTAGGATGAGCACACTCGGGGAAGGGATATTACAAGGGTGTGAATACTAGGATGAGCACACTCGGGGAAGGGATATTACAAGGGTGTGAATACTAGGATGAGCACACTCGGGGAAGGGATATTACAAGGGTGTGAATACTAGGATGAGTGGCTACCCTAGGGTTTGTCCACCACCGTGCACAAGAGGGTCCATGTTTATGTTTGAAATTTTCCATAATAAAAAGAAATGAATTACATCTTTAAAACTTATCTCTAAATTTCCCACTGCCAGCAAGTTTCTAGATAAGCTGATATGATTGTTTGCAGTTGTCTTCCTAAGAAGTCCTTGTTTCTTCCTACTCCATGTTTACTCAGACCTATGGCAATTAATTAGCTTAGGACACATACTTAAATTCACTAGAACCTGGCATGACAGCCATGGATTTTAACTCACCACCTAAAAACTACTCTGTAAGGTGTGGAAGAGTTTATTCAGTCATTTCTCAATTATTTAGGGGTCTAGTTTGTGCGAAGTATTTTTTTTGCAGCAGGGATATAAAAGGATCCAAGATAGAAGTTTACATTTGGGGGCTAGAGGGAGAGGTGGAGAGAAAAAACCATAAATGCAAATAAAATGCAAACCAAAAAAGGGAAATAAATGATTAAATGATAAGACAATTTCAGAGAGACATGAACAAAAAAACAGAGCAGGGTTGTTGGATGGAGAGACTGGGGTGGGGTGAGAGACCTCCGTGGAGGAGACGCTTGAGCAGAGAACCAAATGGTAAGAAACAGCAAGTACAAAGACCTCAAGGCAGATCAAGCTTGGAAAATTCTAGGGGTGCAAAGTAAACACAGTCTGGCTGGAATGGAGTGAGGGACAGGATGAAAGAAGAAGGGCTGGGTGAGGCATCTGGAATCTATTCTCCATGCACTGGGAAGTCACTTAATCTGTGACCACCATTATAGTAAGTGTGGAAGGGTCAGGAAGAAGAGTAACATACAGTACTTGCCCTCAGGAATATATAGCTTCCAAACTTTAATGCTAGAAGGACCTCAGTGCATCTAGAATTATAGACCAAAACATTTGTTTTTTATATGAGAAAATTTGAGGCCCAGAAAAGGAGTTACTTGCAAAAAATTCCTTGAGAATGCCTCACAATAACAAATAATTCATAAATGAATCTTGAAAGAATGTATCCTCTGATTTAAAGCTTTAGAAAGCTGATAACTAACGATTATTTAGTGCCCGTCACGTGAAAGGCATTGTGATAAAGAAGTTGAATATGGCAGAGAAGCTACAGTCTAGTTGGGAAAACAAGATGGAGACACATAAGAAAGTAAGTAATGGAAGAAAATTATGTAATAAAAATCACTATCATTTCTGGAATATCTTCTTGTATTAGGCAATATCCTGGTTCTTTATACATTTAGCTTATTAAATCAAAAGGACAACCTGACAAGGAATGTTACCTTTCTTTCACAGAGGAGAAAACTGAAGATCAGAGAGGTTAGGTGATTTGCCCAAGGTTTCACAGCTGGTAAGTAACGGAGTCAGGATTGATGGCCAGGTATGCATGTCTGATTCCACTACACAGTGGAAGAGTATACTGTGTCTGACTCACTGCCAACTGAGTAGGGAAGAGTATCTTGATTTCAGCGGAAAGGGAGATCTATGAGGCCTAGACTGTAGCAAAGTGAGACTCCAGGACTCTGACAATATGATAGGCAGGACAAGAGGAGTTGGAATCTCAAGGAGATGGGAAGGGTGGGAAAACACATGATGTTTCCAGTTAGAGTGGAACTGACAAGGATTCAAGAGCAAATACTTTACTTGGGAGAGGATTCCATAAAACACTGCGAGATAGGAAGTGAGCTAGGGAGGGGTGAGCCTATAAAGCTTGCATGGAGAAGCTGCCACTGTGGGCGGCTGGAGCTCAGACCCTCCAGGCGACTGTGGGAGGTGGTACAGACCCTGCCTCACAGTTTCCCCACCTGAGGGGCGAGTTAGCTGAACTTTGTCCACCAACCCATCTGTTATTAGCTGGGAGCTCCTTATGGGAGCATTAACTCTTCATCTTCTTTACATGGGGCCATGCTCCTCAAGCTACCACAGCCGTGAACCCTAAGAGCACCAAGCTGGCCCTCCCTTGAGTGTTGGTGGTATCTTTGATTGCAGCGCACCTTTCCTTGTTCTCATCTGCCTCAGTGGGTCTACCGACAACAGGAGTTACATTATTAACAAAATTAGAGCTTTGTTCCTTTCACCTGAGCATTCCACAAACCCACCTCGGTCATTCTCAGAATACCTCCAGGCAGCCAGGAGAAAGTACGGTCTTATCCACGGTGAAGGGGGAAGACATTCAGATCCCAAGACAGATGATTTGTATACCTTTTGAGGCCAAGTTGAGTGTGCACCTGTGTGGTCAAAGTACGTAAGTCAAAGGGACCCAGTCCTAGAAGGAGAACTTTGAAAATGCCAGAAGGGGATTTCTTTTGAGAGTTCAGGGGTGGTAATTCAGGAATTAGCTCAGGAAATAATTGCTGAAGCTCCCATAGCAAACAAAATTCCTCAGAAAATCAGGCACCCTAATTCCTTCCAACCCAGAGAGTTTGCTCAAATTTTTACATGTGCTCAGCACATCTGGGAACATCTTGTGTCAAAACACGTAAGATGTTTAAAGTAATAAACTCATCACTGCAAGAAAAAAATTGGATGAGGCAGAAAAAATTTAATCCAAAAGGTACTTATAATTTCCCCAGTGACTTTTTCTTGGCTCTTTAACACCAAAAAGTTACTTTTTAGGATTTTAATAAAAATAATTCATGTGCATTGAAACCATTGTATTACAAAAAATTTTCTTACACATAAATATGAAAAATGTAAAAGTTCAAATTCCCATTACCTTAAGATAACAGTCATTAACATTTTGTTGACCATCTGTTATGTAATGCATTTTATGCACACACACGTATCATGTTTTTTATATATATATTTATTTTATTTATTTATTTTTGGCTGCGTTGGGTCTTCGTTGCTGTGCACAAGCTTTCTCTGGTTGCGGTGAGCGGAGGCTACTCTTCGTTTCAGCACGTGGGCTTCTTATTGCGGTGGCTTCTCTTGTTGCGGAGCACGGGCTCTAGGCCTGCAGGCTTCAGTAGTTGTGGCATGCGGGCTCAGTAGTCATGGCTCATGGTCTCTAGAGCGCAGGCTCAGTAGTTGTGGCACATGGGCTTAGTTGCTCCGCGGCATGTGGGATCTTCGCAGACCAGGGCTCGAACCCGTGTCCCCTGCATTGGCAGGCGGGTTCTTAACCACTGCACCACCAGGGAAGTCCCCATACACGTATCATTTAATAAAAATGGAATCGTGTCATGCGTCCTGTTCATCCTGTATGCTTTTTTAAAGTGTGGTATTTTTCCCCTTCATCCCTAATCCCTACTGTTTCCCAAGTAACCAATGTTAACAATTTAGTATATATCCTTCTGCAGGCTCATATAATTATAGGCAAACGGTATATACACATATATGCAGTCCATAATCCAGTTTCATCAGTTGTCTGAATAATGTCCTTTATAGTTAATCTTTCCTAGTTCAAGATCCAGCCCAGGTTTCATACCTAGCACTTACTCCTTCAATATGGAACAGTTCTACCTCCTTTCTTTTAGTTTCTTGATCTTGACATTTTAGAAGAGTTTAGGCCACTTATTTTGTACAATATCACTCCATTTGGGTTCGACTGGCATTTCTTCCCAATGTAATCCACAATGGGGCTCTCATCAGGTTTCAGCCACAGGCATGAAGGCAACGTTGCTGAAACTACAAGATACCTGCGTGGGTCACACCTGCTGCCGCCTCTGGGCCTGCAGTTCCTCACAGGATTTCGAAGAAGCATGTCCATACTGCTTCCAGCTGCAGGTGCTGGATAAAGCTGGAATGTATCTCCAGCCCAAGGCTAAACTGACACCCCAAAATACAGACACTTATTAATTGAGAAGCAAAATAAATATGCATTCAGGTTTAAAGAAGCAAAGATGATGAAGAGGTAGAAAGGCTCCAAAACTATTTTGCTGATTACTTGTAAAATATGCATCAGAACACTAACTGGTAAAATAACGGGAAAAGGAGAAGCATCCTATGGACGATGAGAAACAATTCTACCACTCCCCAGATTTAACCCTTGCAGGAAGACACGGAGACTAAAGTTCTGAGTTCTGCAAGTCTGGTTCCAATGGCGAGAGCCCAGCCTGGTTTTCAAAACACCTACATTTGGACAGGCAGTACCCATTTGCTCCTCAAAGGACGTGAGCAAAACAAAGAAACACTTCTCTTAACTAAAAATGCAGCTTAGAAAGAATTCCAAAAGAATCCAAAGTGGATTTCAGAAATTTCTTGTCTCCTCTGTAAAGAATGGATTTTGAGAAATGTCTAATGCTATTTCTGAACTAAAGCTAGTCAGTAAAAAAAACTTGTTTGACTTTTATTTATTTTCTGAATACATGGAAACCAAATCCAAGAACGAACTTTCCTTGGCATCCTTGGCATTTGTGGGAAATAAAAACCTCACTGGAATGAATAATTGAAACCTACCCACCTCAAGTGTTGGTTGTGAGATCAAAAAAATCTCTGAAAGTGCTTGTCAGTAGTAAACTCATAAGCAGGTATTACTGGTATTCTTATTATTTTCCCTTTTCTCATCAGTTTTCACCATTTATATCATTCTCTTTCAAAAGGAAATTAAGACCTTTATAAGTGTGTCTGCTCACTCAGAAGGACTTCTTCGGGGGGAGGGGGGGGGTCAGTAGCCTGACTGCTAATTCAGAAAACCAATGTGTCCTTTTTCTCCTACAAACATCTGCGTAACTGTACATTAGTGAAACCTGAAGATTATCCCTATTTGGGGTGTAAAAATATCCGGGATATTCTTAATTATAGATGATCTAATAAGATAAAGATACAAATATATTTTAAAGAAATTTTCATTTTTTTAACTTTCTGTTGTTCCTGTAGTAATATTTCACCTTAAGAGGCAGTTTAATTTGTTCTAGTACAGACTTATTTCTGGGTTTAAAATTATTTCAAAATGTTAACTTTTACTTTAGCTATCTTACATCTTTTCTGGAACAACATAGATACAATTTGTTTTTTTGTTTTTTTGTTTTTGTTAATAAGCTAAGATGTTTTCCACCTTTCTATTTAGCTCATTTAGATATGTTGAAGAAATATCAGGTTATGCATTTTTGGTGGGAAGTGAAGTGATGTGTCTTTCTCAGTATCAGGTCCAAAGGTCCATGGTGCTGGTTTGTCCCAATATTCATGATGTTCATTTTGATTACTAGGGTAAGGAGGTTCCACTAGGTTTTTCCAATATAAAGTTGTTATTTTCCTGTGTAGTTAATAAATACAAAGACTGCAAATGTCTTGTTCTTCATCAAACTCTCACCTACTAATTTTAGTATCTATTGATTTCTTGATTCTATTTCCTTCCCTTTCCCTCCTTCCCTTTCCTCCCTTCCTTCCTTCTTTCTTTCCTTTATCTTTCTGTCTCCCCCCTACCCACTTTTGTTGGCATATGAAAGACCTTTCTTTTCTTCCCCATTTATTTATTGATTCACTGGTTTATTTATATCAGTATGGCCTCATAGATACTTTTATTATTCAGTGGGATATAGTCTATTGTTTAGTTATAAATAACTATAACTATAATCTGTCAATAGTTATTTTGACATTCTAACTGTTCCAGGTTTGGCTAGCGTGAGCCCCTTCATGCTAACTCCTGTGAAATTTGACATGACCTAGTCACTCCTTGAGCACTTGCTTCCCTAGCTGCCTCAATCAGATGTTCCAGGCTCCCCCTGTACTTTTCCTGTCCCAGCCCTGCAATCTGTCATTTCTCCAAGGGGTCCTAGTTCCTTTTAGTGGAAAACACATATGTGCTTATATATCTCTGTATATTTATATATCTATTAGAACATAGGCACAGATATTTATTTTTCTCAATGCTAAAAACCATGTTTTCAAACTGATAACATGCACTTCCAATCAAAAACTACAAGCTGTAATGCATGCTTCTCACTTTCCGTATTTGTAGCTCATTCCTTCCATTATTCTCAATGTATTTATTCATTTCTTCAAGTCTAGAGTACAAAAAAGTTTTGGAACTGCTAACCCGTGCCACCATGAAAAGCAAACCAGCAAACTAAAGTTAATTAATTATTTACAGTTCTTTTGTTTTGTTTTGTTTTAGAAAAAAAAAGTGTACATCCTTGCATGTTCCCAATGTTGGGGGTAAAGCAACAACTATGTCATCATTAAATATGATGTTACCTTCGGGATTTTTATAGATGCCTTTATCAGGTTGAGGAGGTTTCCCTCTACTACTGGTTTGCTGAGAGTTCTTATATATAAGGATGCTGAATTTTGTAAGCTATTCTTTCTGCACCTATTGAGATGATTCATTTTCTCCTTTATTCTATTAATATGACGTATTACATTGGTTGATAATTGAATGCTAAAATTTACATTTCTAAGATAATCCTCATTTGGTCAAAATGCATTGTCCTTTTCATATATTATTGGATTTGGATTACTAATATTTTGTGAAAAAACTTACATCTATGTTAATGAGAGTTATTGGCTACTGATTTTTTTTTTTGCGGGGGTGGGGGGAGGTCATGTCTTGTCAAGTTTGGTTTCAGGATTCTCCTGACCTCATGAAAACAAGATGGGAATTGTTTCTTCATCTATTTTTTTGAGAAGGTTTGGTATTGTTTATTTATTAAATGTTTGATAGAATTCACCAGCTAATTATTTGGTTCTGGAGTTCTATTTGAGGAAAAGATTATGATAGCAAATTCAATGTCTTCAAAAGATATAGAACTACTCTTATTTTTTACTTCATCTTGTGTCAGTTTGGGTAAGTTATACTGTTAAAGAAATTTTTCTATTTCATTTAAGTTGTTGGATATATTGGCATAAATTTGTTCATAATATTCTGTCATTATTTATTTAATGTCCATAAGATCATTTATTGTAGATACTGGCAGTTTTCTTAATCAGTCTTGCTAAGGGTTTATCAATTTTATTATTTTTTTCAGAAAACCAAATTTTTGCCTTGTTAGTTTAAGCTATTGTTTATTTTCTATTTCATTTATGTCTGTTCTTACCTTTATAATTACCTTCCATCTATTTACTTTGGGTTTAATTTGCTCATATTCTTCTAGATTCTTAAGGTAGAACCTTAGATTGATTGTATACCTTTTTTCTTTTCTAATATAAATATTTAAAACTATAAATTTCCCTCCAAGAACCTCCTTAGCTACATCCCACAAAATTTGATATGTTGTATTTTTATTATCATAATTCAAAGTATCTTCTAATTGTCCTCGTGATTTCTTCTTTTATCCATGGTTTATTTAGAACTGAGTTGTTAAATTTCTAAGTATCTTAGCGTTACTGAATTCTAATTTAATAATTTTGAGATCAGAGAATGGGCTCTAAGATTTCAATCCTTTTAAATTTATTGAAACTTGTTTTATTTTCAAGCATATGGTCAGCCTGTTACGATTCCAGGTGCACTTGGAAAGAATGTGTTTCTGCCATTCTTATGTGTGGTGTTCTTTAAATGTCAACTAGTTCAAGATGGTTGATAATTTTGCCAGGTCTTTTATACCCTTACTGTTTTCTCTGGTTGTCCTAACAGTTACTGAGAGGTAGGTGTTAAAATCTCCAGCAATGTTTTGTCTACTTTCCCTTTAGTTCTGTCAGTTTTTGTTTCATGTTTTTGAAGCCTTGTAATTAGGAGCATATACATTTATAATTGTTTAACTGTTATATATTCCCAATGAATTGGCCATTTTGTTGTTATAAGTGTTCTTCTTTTCTCTGGTTATATTCCTTGTCTTGAAGTCATTTTTTATAGTATTAATTTGCCAGCTCAGTTTTCTTATGTATACTGTTTTCACGGTACATATTTTTCCATTATTTGACTTTCAACTCCTCTGAAACTTTACATAAAGGTAATTATTTTAAACAGCATGTACTTAGGTCTTGCTTTTTTACCTCGTCTGACAGTCTCTGTTTTTAATGGGAGTGTTTAGTACATTTATATTTAATGTAATTACTGATATGGTTGGATTTAGGTCTACCATTTTTATTTGTTTTCGATTTGTCTGATCTGATATTTTGATCCTTTGTTACACCTTTTGGTTTTATCAAAAAAAATTCAGTATTCCATTTTAACTCATTGATGGGCTTTTAACCTATTCCTCTTTGCCTTATTTTTTTAGTAGTTTCTCTAGGGATTAAAATATGCATACTTGTCACAGTCTTTATGTAAATGTTGATGATGATGAAAAACCACGATTGAAACAATACTACTGCTGGTGAAGAAGTGAAACAATGGAATTCTCATATACTGCCTCCATCTAGGCCTTTAGTACTATTAAGAGGAAGACAGGTACAAGAGCATTCACTGAAGCATAGTTGTTGTTGTTTATTTTTATTTTCTTATAAAGCTTACCTTTTAAAAGAATTTTATTTATTTATTTATTCATTTATTTATTCATTTATTTATTTATTTATTTATGGCTGCATTGGGTCTTTGTTGCTGCATGCAGGCTTTCTCCAGTTGCAGCGAGCGGGGGCTATTCTTTGTTGCGGTGCACGGGCTTCTCATTGCGGTGGCTTCCCTTGTTGCAGAGCACAGGCTCTAGGCACTCGGGCTTCAGTAGTTGTGGCTCGCGGGCTCTGGAGCACAGGCGCAGTAGTTGTGGCACATGGGCTTAGTTGCTCCGCGACATGTGGGATCTTCCTGGACCAGGGATCAAACCCGTGTCCCCTGCATTGGCAGGTGGATTCCTAACCACTGCGCCACCAGGGAAGTCCTGTTGTTTTTTAAATAGTAAAAAAAATTAAAACTTGAAATAGCCTATATGTCCATTAATAGGGGATTAGATAAATAAATTCTGAGCTATTTATTCAATAGAATATTTTATAGAGTGAAATGGAATAATTAAAACTATAATAATAAACAAATTTCAAAAAATATATTGAATGAAAAGAAATTTGCTGAAGGTCACAAAAATATATCTTTTATATGAATTATAACAGGATATACTGTTTATGATTATATACATATATAAGTATATACTAAAATTCCCCCCAAAACCCAAAGGCATGCTACACACAAAATTCAGGGTATTCTTTTTTCAAGACAAGGAGGGAGGAAAGAAGAAAACGAGGATCAGGAGTCCAAGCTGCATGGCTGATAGGAGGGAGTTTTTATGTCTTTATTATATCATTATCTAAACTTTTTTATATTCCTGTAGTATTTTTTAATATTTTTTGGAAGAACAGGATTACCTTTTTATCTCCATACCCCAGTTTGTTTCAAAATGAATAAAAGAATTTCCAAACAATATATTTTTCTCAGTTAAAAATCTATCCTCTGGAAACCACCAAATGTAAGGGACTTTCTCTTTTGACATTTCCTATTCTATAATTAGTGAGAATTAGTTATAATTCTCACTTTGTGGCTTTGTCCTCTGTTGATGAGGGACATCCACATACTCAGATACAGAACAGCACTTTATTAGCAAGGTTGATTGTTGAGGTTTAGGCAAAATATGGGCATTATCAAGCACAGGTAAGAAGGAATGGAATACCTGGAACAGAAGAAGACATGTTTAATTTACTAGAAAAATGTAAATAGGTTAAAGTGCTAAGTTACATATCAGTATTGTCGAGCCCCCATGATGGATGGCTCTGTCTACATGTAAATCCATCATCACAAGAAAAACTTACCATGATCTCAATCAACTTTTCTGTTGTAAATGTTTATCATCCTCCTGGCAAAAGGGAAAGTAAGTAATAAAAATTCCATTTTTTTAGCTTTGGTATCTTAATAGTGAAACAAATCTATCTAGATTAACACAGATGTTCAGTGAGCTTGAGGCAAAGCTTTGAAAAATCTCTTGTAGGCTGAAAAAAAGACTATAGAAGAGAAGATGGAGAAGAAAAAAGGAGACAAGAGGAGTCTAAATGATATGAAAAATTTAAGGTTTGAACCTTAAAAGCTTTGGGCACCCAAGATAAATTTGAGTAATATTGATGAACTATATCTTATCCATCTATCCTCAGAGTCCCAGGCATGTGCTAGACTATGAGAGTGCAGAGATGGGTAAGAACTAGTCTCTTATATTAAATGTAGCATCCAGAAGGTAACTAAAGACACTCCCATAAGGCAGACAATTGCCACAATGATGGTACACGCAATAGAGCAAGGGGTCACAGATAAAGGAATACTGTAACTAATGTGGAATCTGACATTTGGTCTGGACCTTTATTCATCCTTAATCAAAGGCAAGAAAGGAAAATTCCAAAACCAAGGAAGAAAGACAGCTCTCATGGCATTGTTTAAATATTTGGGGGAAAAATGTTATGAATGGGCTTCCCTGGTGGCGCAGTGGTTGAGAATCTGCCTGCCAATGCAGGGGACACGGGTTCGAGCCCTGGTCTGGGAAGATCCCACATGCCGCGGAGCAACTGGGCCCGTGAGCCACAACTACTGAGCCTGCGCTCCGCAACAAGAGAGGCCGCGATAATGAGAGGCCCGCGCACCGCGATGAAGAGTGGCTCCCGCTCGCCGCAACTGGAGAAAGCCCTCGCATAGAAACGAAGACCCAACACAGCCAAAAATAAATAAATAAATAAATAAAATTTAAAAAAACAATGGTATGAATGAAGAATTATTTTTTAAAATATATGTGCTATGGGCTGAAGTGTGTCCCCTCCCACCCGAATTCATATGTTGAAATTCTAATCCCCAGTACCCCAGAATATGGCTGTATTTGGAGATATGGCCTTTAAAGATGCTGGGCCCTAATCCATTTTCATAGGCATACACAGAGGAAGATCATGTGAAGGCACAGAGAGAAGATGGCCATCTACAAGCCAACGAGAGAGACCTCGGAAGAAACCAACCCTGCTGACACCTTGATCTCAGACTTCTAGCTTCCGGATTTGTGGAAAAATAAATTTCTATTGTTTAAGTCTGTGATACTTTGTTATGTCAGCCCTAGCAAAGAACTAATACACTTAAATATGGTCCACTTAAAGTGATGGCAAAAATCCTGTGTTGACCTACAGTATTCAAACCGTATTATCGATTTAAACATAAGTATAGAATGATCCAATTTTGATAAAATGGTGCAACTATATGCATAAATATAGATAGACGATAAATGTTACCTTTAATGTTTTGTGTGATTTTTTTTTTTTTTTACTTTCTCCGTGAGGCTTTTCTATACTGGTCCATTATTTTAATAAGCATGTGAGTTGATGGATTCAAATGGGAATAAATACATAGAGCAAGGAAAGAATGTAGCTCAGGGCAGAACCTTGGGGAATGCTGATATTTAAGGGACAGAAGGTGGGAGTGAGCAAAGGCAACAAAGGAGGATCGTCCAGAGAGGAAAAAGACCTGGAGTATTATTCCGAAGAAGCCAACGAAGGGCAAACTTTTAGAAGGAACAGGGCATTACCCAGTGTGAAACGTTGCAGAGAAGGTCTGCACGGAGTCTCGCAGCAGGAGGACGTTGCACTTGGAAATGAGGAGGTCATGCTGTCTTCTGAGAACAGTTTGAAGGAGTGGTGAGGCCAGTTTGTAGGGTTTGTGGAAAGGATGGGCAGTGTGGAAGGAATGCAGCAAAGTCATGAAGAGTGACAAAAATTACAGATCTTCAGGTACAGCCACAGACTGTCATCATCATGCTAGGAATAGCCTGAATACAAACCTGGGGATGTCAAGATGCCTGTTACCCTAGACACCCAGAGAAGAGTACCTTAGCAACATGTACCAAGCTGCTCTATTCTGCGTGGCGCCTGAGATGTTTCTGGACCCATTCTAGTGTGTGATGTCAATTAGCCTGTAGTCTTTGATTAATGGCAAAGATGTTTCTATAAACCAAAGGCCTTGACAATGAGATCACTTCGTAGCCCCTCTAGAACAGCACAGGGAATGACAGCTGCCAGCAAGTTTTGTTATTAGAAAGGCTCCCAATGTCGCAAGAAAATGTTTATAAGCTTATTTGACTACTAGGGAACATGCTTTCTTGTCTAGTTTCCCTACCTCTTAGCCAGGTTCCCTTGGGATAAGGACACAATAAAAACTAAACAGACAAAAAGAGGAGAGAGAGAGGGAGAGGTATGTGTTTAGAAAGTATGCCAGGCACTGCTCTTTCTTCTTTCACCTTAGCCAGGTGGCCCTGGAATGGCATATCATCAATGTATGGCAATCATATATATATGATTATATGTATATATATATATATATATATATATATATATATATATATATATACACATATGTAAAATGATACAGTATTGGAGTATCATGTGCCAAGCAGCATACTACACACTTTACTTAATTTTTAATTTAATTTTTATATAATCCCCAAATCCCAGTTAGGGGAGTACTTAATATTCCTTTTTTATTGAGGAAACTGAGGCATAGAAAAGTTACGTTATTTGCTTGAGATCACACAAGTTATTTGATTTAAGGTCATTTCTGGATCTACAGAGGGCACAAAGTAACTTTAGACGTTATATCTCCCCCTGAGGAACCTGCACCCTGGTAAAACAAGTTAGGCACACAGAGAGTTATCAACACCTAACACATAAACGCTGTATGAGAGGGTCCAGGTGTTCACTCCTAGCTGGGGCAACCAGAAGTTATCTGAAAGGAGGTAGCTTTAAACTTTAGCTTTGAGGGGGTAGGAAGAATTTTAATAACTGGAGATTCTTTTTACCACAAAATCTAAATAACAGCTGCTTTTCCACCTTCATTTCTTTGTGTTATTCCTTCCAGGTCTTTTCAAGCTGTCTCTAAACAGCAAAGCATCACCAGTACCAACCTCTTTTATTCCCATCATCTCGTATTTCCCTCAGGGCACTGAAATTCTTTAGCAATAGCAGACAGAGCTGGGCGTGCCCAGATGCTCAGATGCCAAAGCAGGTTTTGATTGCCAAACAGCTGTGGCAAGGACAATAGCCCACTTCCCTTTGGACAGGTATCTCTGAGTGCTGTTTTGACCAGCTTCTAGGAGAGGCATTGTCTGAGGCAACCAGAATTCACCCTGGAGTCATTTCTGAGCACAGTTCTGTCCCATGATGGAGGTGTTATTTGAATTCACCTTCAATTGTTGTCTGTTAAATAAAATTCTAAAATTCTATGTCTCTTTAAAGTTTGAGGATAGAGGGATTGAGTGGTCAATTTCACACCTGTGATTGGGTGACATGAGCATTGATGAGAAAGTCCATTCGTCTGTACATTCTCCCAGGACTCTGTAGCTCCCATATCTGACCCTGCTTCCTCTAAATCTGTCTCTAATTCCTCCACCAGAAAGCAGAAAGTAATTGTTAAAATAAATCAGTTTTTAAAATATTAACAGGGCTTTTCACATTGCTCATAATCGGATGTCTGTAATTCTGTGATCAGAAGGGAGAGGACATGTTTTAGAATAGTTCTTTAAGCAGAGGGTAATTTCTGGATACCTGTAGAAAACAAGTCAAAAGTTTTGAAGAAAAATTGGAGTCATTTGCTCTTATCAAAAACAAATTATTTCTTTTGAGAAGAAAAGCTCATGACTGTTGGTTGATAACTCAGCCAGCTGAAAGAAACCTCAACAACTTAAGAAAACCTTTCAATAGACAAAAAATTGAAACATTTGATTGCAGTGTCAGTTTCATATTTTTGACCTATAGGAAAGGCTGAAGATATTTCAATACCTTTTTCAAGCACATGCAGGTTACAAGGAACAACCTCTTCTCCATCTCTTCAGAAGAGGAGTTTAATTATAAGAACAGTGAATATTACATAATTTGAAAAAAACCCTTGTCTCTAAGTTATGATCATAAAATAAGATACTAAAATGATTGCAACTTTAATTGTTCCTAAGAGTAGAGTGGACTACCACCCGCTCACACCCCTTATTTCCAGCCTCCCCACAATGCATTACGTGAACACTGGAGTACGATCCACTTTGTGGTTCCAGGTAATGTAATCTAAAGAATACAGCAAGGAGGCTGTAAAATCAAAATATAGCTGAATCTTCAAACATTTCCTCTGTTATTCTGTGTTATTTTAAAATCTGGATACCAGAGTGTCATTTCTTCTCAGTTTAAAAATAATGCTATTTTTATTGTTGTTTCCTATGGAAACTGTTTCCCTAGGCACAGCAACGGCCGTATCTTAACAGGGGATTATTTATTTAAGCCAGTTGCCCTTGTTGCGTTTTGGATGACACAAAGCCATATTTCATCCCAGTGGAGTCTGCAAGGGGAATCCCTGCCCACTCTTGGAGGATCATCTAACGCTCCATCGCCACACTCCCAGCTGCGAAGCGGCCACAGAAGCCATTCTGTTCCCTAGAGATCAGATTGAGGAACTTCAGGTCCCCAGCGACTAATGGAGAGTTACAAAAGCTGTGACCAAATCGTCAGAACTCTCCAGATCTGCCTAAGGTCAAATGGGAGACAAAGCAGTGAGGCTCAGAAGACACATAGACGTCTCAAGAAGCCTTGCACAGGAACAGAAGAATTGAGTGACGCTTGCACAAGAGCAAAAGAACTTTCCCTTTGCATAGTACATATTTCTGACAACACAATATTCTTCTTTAAACATTAAGGAATGGGAAACTTCTATCACACCTATAAATAAGTAGCTTGTATCAGACTAACTCTCCCACAAAAACAGCTATAAAAACACTCTCTCCAAATAAAACAGCTATTAAAACAACAGAGAGTAACCAAAGCAGCCCGGACTGAAGGGATCAAGATCCTGGAGAGGAAAAAAAATGCACTGGGGTGAGCCAGATAGTTGCCACTGCTACTTTCCCCAGGGAGTTTGCTGAGGTGTAGAGGATAGATAGATAGATAGATAGATAGATGATAGATAGATAGATAATCTAGTGTTGCAGGAGTCTTACTGGGCTGCAGAGACACAAAGTGGAAGTCAGGGCTATCAAACTGAAAGGATTTGAGGAGCCAGCCCATTTTCCCTGTGTGATTTTCCCTCAAGGCATTGACATAGTCCTAAACTAAGTGGGCACAGTCCAAGAGGAAGAAACCAAGCAACCACCCAACAGAGAGCTTCTCAGGCTAAAAGTGTCACCATGGTCTTAGTGGTCTCCTGGTACTAGGAAGACAAAACTTGGAGTTCAGAACCCTCCAAAAATGAAGGGTCCTGGCACACAATCTAAACTTTCAGTTGAGACCCCTGAAGGGTCCCACCCTGCGAGGAAGGGTGTGATAACTCAGAGATAAAACAGCCCTTACAAAACCTGAAACTCACCTCCAGTCAGCTGAACTCCTGATTGGACCAAGTTGTCAATATAAAGTAAATCTTCTCTGTGGGAAGGTAATCGTCATTTAGAGTCTCTATAATTGTTTATACACAATGTGCGTCATTCAATCCAAACTACCAGGCATGCCAGAAAATATGACCCATGACCAAAATTCAAGAGAAAAAAAAAGCCAAAACAATAGAAAGAGAATCACATGTGACCCAGACATTGAGGTTCTCAGACTCACACTTTAAAATAACTATGATTGACATGGTCATGGAAATAGATAAAAATGCGGAGAATTTCACCAAGAACTGGAGTCTATTTAAAAAGTATTAAATGTCAGTTCAAGAACTGAAAAATATAACTGAATTCAAAAACTAGATTTAATTATAGATTAAAAGCAGAAGAGAGAATTAGCAAACTGGAAGATAGGTCAGTTCACAAAGCCAAACTGAAGCACAGAGAAGAAAAGAAGACAGAAAAATAGAGAAAAAAGTGAAGGACATGGGACGTGGTGGAAAATTCTAACATATGTGTAATTAAAATTCCAGGAGAGGAGAAAGAATGGGGCAGAAACTATTTCCCCAAACTGACAAAAGACATCAAGCCACAGATTCAAGAAGTTCTATCACCTCTAAGCAAGAAAATACAAAAACAAACCACACTTAGGCACATCATATTAAGACTGCTGAAAATTGGAGTTAAAGGGGAAAAATCCTAATAATAAATAAAGAAAAAAACATATTACCCTCAAGAGGCAACAAGACAGTTCTGAGGCAAACACTATTTCTTTATGACGGAAAAAAAAAGGGGGGAATTTAAAAGACAATACCATTTACAGTAACAGCAAAAACCATCAAATGGATAGGAATAAACCAAAAGCACAAGGTCTCTTCACTGAATACTACAAAACATTCCTGAGAGTATTTTAAATAGACCTAAATAAATGAAAGAATATACCAAGTTCAAAGATTAGAAGACCCAAAATTTTAAGGGTTAATTCTATCCAAAACAATCAATAGATTCAATGCACCCCCCGCCCCTCAACAAAAATGCCTGTAGGTCACTGACAAGTCGGAAATTGACAAATTGATTTTAAAATTTATATGGAAATGCAAAGGGCCAAGACAAGTGAAAACAATCTTAATGAAGAAAAAAACTTGGAAGACTTCCGTTACCAGATATCAAGATTTATTAGAAAGCTAAATTCAATAACTGTGGTATTGGTGAAAGGATATAAGTCACTGGAATATACTAGAGAGTTCAGAAAAAAAATGTAGTCTTTTCAATAAATGGTGGTGGATCAATATGGGAAAAAATTAACCTTAATCCTCTACCTACACCCGAAAATCAATTCCAGATGGATCATAGATCTAACTGTGAAAGGTAAAATAATACAGCTTCTAGAAGTTAATAATATCTTCATCACCTGGGGTAGGCAAAGAGTTCCTAAATAGGACACAAAAAACACTCAATGTAAAGTAGAAGATGAGAACTGGACTTTATTAAAATTAAGAACTTCTATTTATCAGAAGTACCATTAAAATAATGAAAATAAAGAAAAGGCAAGGAACAAACTATGAGAATACATAAATAATGAATATATATGTATGTATATGTGTGTATCCTATAAATAATTGAGAAGGCAGATAATTCAATTAAAATTGGACAAAGGCTTGAATAGTCTCTTCCAAAAAAGTATATTCAAATAGATAATCAACACATGAAGGGTGTTTGATAGTATTAGTCACCAGGAAAATGAAAATTAACAACACAACAAAATGCCACCACTCACTCAACAGAATGGCTACAATGAAAAGGACTGGTAATACCAAGTATTGGTGAGGACATAAGCAACTGATCTCTCATCACTGCTGGTAGGAGTGTAAATTGGAACAAATACTGTGGCAGATTTTAAAAAGGCAACGCGTTCTTCCCATCTGTGTGTGCATTTGCAATTGACACATATGATTTGCAACTGACTTTGCAGTTTCTCCCTCCAAAAGGTCTATGGAGATTCCTTGAAACGGGGCTTGGCCGTGTGACATGCTTTGGATGATGGGACATTAGCAAATGTGATACCAGAAGAGGCCTTGAGAAGAGCTGGTATGTTGGAGTTTGCTCTCATTTTCTGCTCTTGGCAACCCTGCTACCACCACCAAGTGAATGAGCCCAGGCTGGCTTGCCAGAGTGACTCGTTGTCCAATTAGCTCCATCTCTCCTACAGACAACCAGCCAACAACTGCCAGAGAAGTGGATGAGGCCGCCAGCCACCAGTTGACTGCTAATGCAGGACTGAGCCCAGCCCAAACACACGGAGCACAAACAAACCGTCCCGGATGAGTTCAGTCCACTCGGCTGACCCAAAGAACAGTGAGTTATTGTTTTAAGTCACTACATCTCCAGGTGGTATGTGATGCAGCAAAAGTTAACTGAAAAAACCACTTTGGAAAATCGTCTGGCAGAATCTGTTAAACACATACCCTGTTCCCCAACACTTCCCCTCCTAGTTATGCACCCAACAGAAATGCATCAAAAGACACGTGCAAGAAGAATGTTCTTTGTAACACTGTTCATAATACCCCAAACTAAAAATAACACAAATGCACATCAAGAGTAGAATAAATATAATGTGGGATAGGCATGCAATGGAATACTATATAAAAATACTATAAAATACTATAAAAATGAGCAAACTATTGGTAAATGCTCAGCATGGATGAAACTCACAAATACCATGTTAAGTTTAAAAAAAAAAAACAAACCCAAATGCAGATACAAAAGAATACATACTGCACGACTTCATTTATAAAATTCAGAAACTAGGAAAAATCGGCAGTGATGGCAGAGTAATGATTACTTTGGAAGGGTTTTTGGCTGGCAGGAAGCATAAGGAAAGTTTCTGGGTGACAGTAATGTTTTATATCTTTATTCAACTGTGTTTACTCTAAAAATTCATTGAATTGAGTATCGAAGATGTGTGCCCTTTACTGTATGTTATACTTCTATTTTAAGCAAACTTTTTTTTCTGGCCGTGCCACGTGGCTTGCGGGATCATAGTTCCCCGACCAGGGATCGAACCCGGGCCCCAGCAGTGAAAGCACTGAGTCCTAACCACTGGACCACCAGGGAATTCCCTATTTTAGAAGTATAAAAATATAAAATAATAAGGAATTATTCTCAGTTCTTTTCTTTGCAATGTTTTCTTCAAGGAATTTATCTAACCCCACACACTTTTAGTTACTAGATTTCTGCTGATGACTTAAATCTCTGTCCTCAGGCCCTGTCACTCTCCAGTCCTTCCATAGCCATTTGTCCTTACATGATCCATTAACGTGAATGCAGAGTCTAAAACTGAACAAACCTCACCTCCCCCATGTGTTTGGGTTCACGGTGCTCCTCATTTCCAAGTACCTTCTCAGGCACCTCTCATTGCCTTGTCTCCACATCATAATGTCAAGTCCTATCATTACTTCCTTTGGATTTTCTTTCAACTGTCTCCCTTTCTCCTTTCCACTGTGTCAGAGTTCAGAGCCAGGAAACAGAAACCACTGTTATCTTAAGCAGAAAGAGATTCAACACAGGGAACTCAGGCTTAAAGAATTGTTGAGAGGCTGGAGTTGCCTTCTTCAGGCTGACCTCCGGGAATGACCCCCCAAAGCAAGACCACCAAAGTAGATCTCCTGGGGGGTCCTACCTCTGCCACAACCAAGCAGGTGGGCTGCAGGAGGCTGTCACTGGAAGTGTTGAGTTCAAAAACACCCTATCCCGGCTGCAATTCAGGTATCAGGGAACCAGCCAGCCATCTCACCAAGGCACGCAAAACTGGTAACACTAGTGACTGGACGCTTGAGAATAAACCCAGACTATGCACGACTTTGCTTGTCAGCAGTAACAACCAACACGGGAAAGATGGCCCCCATCTCACTTCCCACTCCAGGAAAGTGCATCTAATTAGTAGATGAAAAAGATGGTCTTACTAAAAGATTTTTTTTTTTTTTACTGTCGAGTACATTTTTTAAAAAATTAAGATAACCATTGGAAATCCTTAGATTGCCGTCGAAAATTACAGACATATTTCATATCAGTTATAGCAAGGTGATGCTTCTAAAGGATATGAGTGTGTTTTGGAAAGTCTGTTCAGATGCATATCAATTATAGCAGGCCAATTTGGGGTCTAAAATAAATTATACTGTCCATGGGAGAAAACATCTTTTACTCAGTCCCTGTCCCATTTAATTGGAATCCACATAATTTAGGTTTTATCTTTGCTCAACTTAACTAAAATCACTGCGTGGAGGGCATTGTGCTTACTTCATCATAACCAGCTCTGAGATGCCAGATGTAACCCCTTGTGTCCAAGCACGTCACAGGTTTTTACTGGGTACCTACCACATTGATGTCACACTTGTCCTGACTTGTGGTTCATGTTTGGAGATGCTGCTTGTAGTTTATTTATCCAGGTGTGAGTGTAGCTGGAGATTCCAGTAGATAACTGAGATATAACTGGTGTGTCATTCTTACAGTACTGACTCTTCCCTTTGGGGGCTGTTTGATTCCTTGGCTCAAAATGTGTCACTCTGTTTCTAATTACTGCCAGCCAGATGAGTGTACCTTCTGTTATGTCCTGTCAGGCCCCAGATCTGTGCATTATTAAAAACTGAGTAATTAAAAAAAAAAAAAAAAAAAGAAGCTGAGTAATGCTCATTGTCTTTAAAATACAAATTATAACTCCTTTAGACCAGCTACCATATGAACTGAAGGCAGAGTTAAGTGGTGATGGTGTCTAGACAAATAGTAATAGCTAATATTACTCTAGGGCCAGAGTTCTGACCTAGGTTAAAGCGTAAAGGGGGCAAGTTTGTGGGTGAGGGTGATGCATCCTGGGCTCTCTCAGGCGTAGTCTGGTTGTATCCAATGCTGGCCCCTGTCTCTGAGGATATTTCTTTTTAAAAAGAGTATGTGTGGCTTTCTTGAGTTCACCTGCCCCAGAGGCAGAGCCAGATCTCCTTTTGACCTTGTAAGCAGTGTAAGTCCCTGATCCCTTCTAGAGAGTTGGTGGAACATCTCACTGCCTGTCACCAAGACCTCGTGGGCAGCCCCTCCACTGATTTCATAAAGCCACAGGGACCCCTGAGCCTCTTGGGCAAAGATGTTAGGGAATTGGAAAGGAGGAAGCCATGCCAGATTTTCAAACCGAGTTTTCCTTGCGCCTCCAAGTTCAAATTACAACTCTTAGTCCATTTATACATCTAGTAAAACAAGAATAATTAATTTCACTTTTTCTTTCATTAATGACCAATTATATCAATTACACAGACTAAAACTCCTTTAAAATATCACTCCCATTTACATCTTGGTTAATTAAATTCCCTCAAATATGGAAAACTGCAGTTATAAATTTAATGTGTTCAGCTTTCTTTTGAACTACTTCAAATGCCTATCCTAAGCAGTAAAGCCTTTCCAAATACTTAAACAACTGTAATCAATCTAATAAATTAAACCTATAAATATTGTGATTCTCAGTTCACTTAAACATTCCAATACTGTTTATAAATGTAATCAAATTTTTGTACTTAATTTAAATCACAAGTCTAAAATCAATTACTTAATTACACATTTAAAATTGAAATCACAAGGCTAGTCTGTCTTTGTGCTAATACATCCAATTCCTTCATGACAAACAGTGAAATCCAAGCACACCCAGAGTTCCTCAATGATTTCAAAGGTATTCCTGAACTACACAAAAGTATGAATATGATGGTTTGATTTACTTAAACAGCTCCATGCCTAATTCTAAACTTTCCTAGGACTAGAAATATAGCTCACCCATTGAAGGAACGATTTCATCATCCCCCAAAACCTGGGTTGTCTTCTCAAGGTGTTGGAATCACTTATTGGCCAGGCAGCGTGTCCCAGAGGAGCCTGCATTTGTCAGAGCCTGCATTTGCCCCAGACAATCGTACCTGCAGCCCTGGTGGACCTGTGAGCTTTTGTAGTCAGACACCGAGGGACTTCAAGTCCTCACCTTACAGAGAGTTAGTCTTGAAGCCCTGGCTGCCTGGGTTCAAGTGGAAGCATGACCTAATCTTCCAAATCTTTCAACATTACTGCCTGATGGAGTGTGATGGAAACCTGCATCCCCATTAAGTTTTCAGTTAACCTTCTCTAACCCCTCACTGCATGCCGGAATTTGAATTCTTTTGATCTTCCTTATGGCCAGGCCACAACTCTTACAGACATTTAAATGACATCTGGTTGGTTCTGCATGTGTCATGCCTCCATCTGGCTCTGTCGTCATGCTAATGATGCTGGCCCCGGTACACAGCGCCCTGGCAGAGCCATCTAGTGGGCTACTAACCTTAGTAATCCAGACCAGAAGTGACAACCTTTCTCTGTGTTCAACTGCACCTCCAAACCACTGATCTAAAGACATTTAGCTAGGCTTCCCGATGATGAGAGGGAGCACGAGGTGACTGGGCGAAAGAATGTATAAGTTACAAACATCAGTTCTATCAGGTGCCAGTCATGTATTTGCTTGTGTGCCAGGGAGCATGGTGATAGTGATGGACAAGACCCACCATGTTCCTACTGTCACCCAGAGAGAGAAACCAGATGATAACAAGCAAACCACTGGGTGCCTCAGTGGTCTCTCAGATCCACACAGCCCTCCTATGGCTGAGGACCCCAACACCCGCCCCTGTAGCCTGGGCATTAGCACGGTGGGGCGCACTGTTTTTTGGCAGCACTGCACCAGTTCCAGCAGTCTGCCCTCCAGTGATAGAAGCTTCCACTCCAGTGACAGAAGCTGCCCTCCAGTGATAGAAGCTTCCACTCTGGCTGGCTATGTGATCTGTAGCAAGACAGGAAGAATTCCTTGGACAACAGTTTCCTCCTGTGTCAAATGGTGCGGGGATTAAATGCGCTCGTTCAGGTAAAGCACGTGGCAGTGCGTGGCACCAAACACGTGCTTGATAAACGATAGCTACTACTGTCCTCAATAGATGCATTTTTTTTATTTGTACTGTTAAACTATATTATTTATTATTTACATTATTTAGTAATGAAAGCTTACATTTCATTTATCCACTAAATTAGTTTTCCACAGAGCTTTCTTATTTGTTTCCTTATTTAATCCCTATGAAAACTCTGCAAGAAAGGCATACCCATTTTATAGCTGAGGAAACTGAGGCCAGAGACATTAAGGATAAGGTGGGCAGAGCCAGGATTGGAAAATAGATGCATTTTTAATTTTAGGTATGTGTCTTAGTCAGCTCTGGCTGCTGTGATAGAATACCATGGCTTAACAACAGTAATTTACTTCTCATAGTTCTGGGGACTTGGAAGTCTGAGATCAAGATGCCAGCATGGTCGGGTTCTGATGCGGGCTCGCTTCCTGGCTTGCAGACAGCCGCCCTCTCACTGTGTCCTCACATGGTGGAGAGAGAGAGCAAGCTTTGGTTTCTTACTCTCCTTTCAAGGACAGTAGTCCCATCATGAGGGTCCTGTTCTCATGATCTTGTCCCAACCTAATTACCTCCCAAAGGCCTCCCCTCCAAATAGCATCACACTGGGAGGTTAGGGTTCCAACCTATGAATTTGTGGGGCACACAAACATTCAGTCCATAGCAGTGTATTTCTCTGAGACTCCGGTGGGCTTGATTTTTTTTTAGTATCTCTTGAAAATGATACACTTCTGAAAACATACTTAGATGAAACTTGAGGATGCATAGCTAAGCATTGCCAAAGTTGTCCTCGAGGTGTTATCTCCTTTCAAAGAACAAAACATCCCTTCAGGGAGGGAGATGGTCATTTTCCGCTTGTGCCCCCAGATCCATTCCTCACCCTTCCTGCCTTTCTCCATGCTCCGAAGAGCTCTCGTGGGGTCCCTTTTGGCTGGTTTCTGATAGGATTTGGCAGTGGGAGGCACTGGAGGACACTGGCTGCAGGAAGCAGGGCAGTTTTTCCCTGTTCCCTTTATGCTTTGGTGCCTGGCTCAGCAGGTGGCAACATCTCTCCATGACACTCCTTCTGCCAGAGTGATCACCTCCTGCCTAAGTCCAAACCTCGCCGGGCCCCCCATTTCCCTTCAGGCCAGTGTCTATAACAGCTTCCGACTGTTTTCATTCCTGGTGCCTTGACCTCTCTTAACCCTGCCCACTCCTCTGTAGAGTCCCTTCATTAAGGAATCTTCTGTTGAACCACCTGAGGTTTTCTATGTCCTTCTGGGACCCTGGTTGATAGATGTAATTATAATAAATTTCAATATTTTCCCATGCAACCTACTTCCCTATCAGTCATGCTGTTAGTTTAGTAACATATTTTCCATCATTAAAAAAGAAATTCTGGAGAATTTCCAACTGGCACATGCAAGGTCATGATGATAATTGCCTTAAGGGAAATAGTCATTTTTAGTGTTGCTTGGAAATGAGATTGAGAAATACAGTAAAGGAAATACAGTCTTTGCTCATGGCTTGAGGTATTAAGAAATACGCTAAATGGGAAATTAGAAGTCAGCACAGGAGTTCACAGACTCGAGTTATCAAAAGATCATTTTGTGATCCCTCATTCGCTTTCCCACTGTAAGGCAGAGTCCTAATTATCTTTCTATAGGAATCCAACACCTACCCCTCAGCCAATATTTAGGAGGGACAATGAGGCATACCCTCATCTCCCCCCAGAAGCTTGGAAATCAGATTACTTTCAGAAAGTTCAACTTTAAATCACTTGGACTGGATCAGAACAGAGAAATGCAGTTACCTTAAAAGCAGAAGGGCCCTTAGAACTGTAAGGGTTGGCCTTAGCTGGCCTGAAAACATTAAACGATCTAAAGCAAACATATGTCTGTCAGAAGAGGCCAGCCGAAGGAGAATCACAGAAACAGACATCAGCTGTGTTCAACAAATTATCTTGCAGAGGAACAAGCTTGAATAACTCAAAATGTTCTGGTAGCCTTATAATGAGACAAACACCTCAGCTTATCTTGGCCAGATACTATTAAATAATCAATCCTAATTCCCTGTGTTTCAACTCTGTGCTCACCAAGGAATATTCTTACAGTAATGATTTTCTTATTTCAAAAGCAATACATGTTTATTACAGAAATAATCAGAAAATGTGGGCCAAGCCCAGAGATAATGTTAGTGTCTCGATACATTTTCTTCCATGCTGTTTTTCACACACATAAATACACAAACATACATATTGACAAAAATAGAAATCTTTCATCCTTACTAAAGTGCTTTGCAACTTACTCTTCACTTAATGATGAATAAGGAACATCTTTGTGTGTCAACAAATATACCTCTACTACAGCAGGTTAATGGATACATTTTTTAAGGTGGGCAATCCTATAAATTTACTTAATCAGAGCTGTATTTTTGCACATTTCTGCCATTTGCATCATTTTGCAATTACCAGCAGAACCGCAGGAGACATCCTTGTAGCAAACCTTTGGACCTCTTTAACCATTTCTCTGCACAGATTCCCAAAGAGCATGGACATTCCAAGACATTTGATATATTTTGCCAGATTGCTTTCCAGAAAATATCATAAGTGTTCCAGTGTTTGACAATTTTTATAGGTGATAAATCATTAGGTTATTATTTTAACTTATATTTTTCTGAGTACTAGTGAAGCTGAAATTTTTTCATGAACTTATTAGACATTTGAACTTTTTAATGTTCCTATTCATATTCTTTTCCATTTTTCATTCATCTATCTCTTATTTATTATAGAGCTCTTTGCATCAGTAGGGATATTAACTTTTATGACATATTTTGCAAATATTTTTCCCAGTTTGTTATTTGCCTTTTATTGAAATATGGTATTTTGCCTTAAGCTCAGACTCTGTTAGGAATGAATTTTAAGTAGCAGGGAAACCAACTCCACTGGCTTAAACAAAGAGGACTTATTATTTCACATAACAAGCACCTCATAGAGAGGAAGTTGTTGGAACTGGTTCAAAGAGTTGACAGTGTGAGGGCTCACATCTCTGCCCTCTCTTGGCCTCCTCCTGCGTGTCATCTTAAGGTCACTAAATGGCTGCTGCAGCACTAGCCATCAGGTCTCTGTTCTAGGCAGAGGAGGAAGAGACAATACCAGCTGACTCTTACTTATGCCCATTGGACAGAACTGGTTACATGGCTACTCCCAGCAGCAAGTGAGGGGCAGGCAAGGGTGAAAGGTAGATGGGATTAAGTGAGAAATTTGCACTGTCTACTATAGAGCAGTTTTAAGATGTATATAGTCAAATTGGTCTATATCTATTTCTTTGGTTTCATGCTTAGAAAGTTCTTCTCCAGCTCAAGGATGTATTCCAGTAGACAGTCATCTATATTTTCTTTCATTACTTTTATGGTTTCATTGTAACATGAGATAGAAATTAAACTTTTTTTCGAGATAACCAGCCAGTTGTCCCAAAACCATTTTTGGACTTTCTCCACTGATTTGAAATATCTTAATTGTTTACTAAGCTGTTAGATACACTTCTATTCTGTTCCACGGATCTAGTTAGCTATTCCTGTTATGGTTAGTACTTTAATTAATGTAATTTACCATGTATTTTATCATTTCAGGGCAAGTCCCCCCTCATGGTATTGCTTTTTCAAAAATTTCTTGACCTTTCTTGAATGTTTATTATTCAGATGAATTTTGAATCATCTTGTCAAGTTTTTTAAATGATCCTATTTGGATTTCAACAGTAAATACATTAAATTTATAAATTGAGAAGAATCGACAACTTGTACAGGTAAGTTTTCTGAACCAGAGACATGGTATATTCAAGTCTTCTCTCATACGTCAGTAAAGTTTTGTGATCAACACATAGTAGGATCTTTTTTCTCTGTTTTGTACTTTAATCAGTTATAGCTAATATACAGGAAAGCTAAAGATTTTTATAAGATTGATTTTACAGCCAGCCACCCTACTGAACCCTCAATTCATTCTAAAAGTTTTCCTTACTTGTTACTTGTGTCCTTGATCTGCCAGAGCCTGAGAAAGGGGGGTGTCACACTTCACCTCCTGATTGTTATCTGGCTTCCTGTCATGGTTCTTACCATATTTCTCATTACGTAGTATTAAACTGGCATTCAGACTCATGAGCCTGATTAATGTGATTCTTCCCTGAGGGATCAGTCGGTTCTTGCTCTGCCGACAAAACCAAGTTTCAGAGATGGCAGAGCTGAGTTGGCCCATGTCCTGTGACATAAGCCTTCTTGGAAGTTCTAACCTGTCACGAGGGCAGGAATTTCTTCTAGCCTCGTCTCCATCAGATATTAATCTAGCTTCTGTTCAGAAAGTCCTAGGGATAGGAAACAGTATAATTCAAGGTTCCTAATTCCATCTGGGGGACATTTCAAATCGTCAGAGGCTCTTATTTATCGTGACGAAATCTACCTAGTCTACCTTCTCCCTGTGTTTCTGGGAGATTCTACTTCCTCCTTTAACACTTTCTCTGAACTATTTCTTCTTAGATGACATGGTTAAGATTTCCCTCCATCCCTGTCATCATCCCTATAAATGGGGCTCCTATTTGGCAGAGTTGCTGACCTACAGATGACAGTCTTTGGGTCTGGTGGTGATCCTGGTCCGATTTGCTTTGGCCAGGGCAACTGGGTCACGTGATCATGTGACATGAAGCATAGAAGTCTCTGCAAGTGGAACTCCTATGGCCATTTTCCCCAGAAGCTGAGGCTGTGATTGGCATACAGCACACCACTGGGTTTCTCCAGTATGTGCTACGCTCATAACCACAGCACACGGCATTCCTTTAAGAGAAATTATGTATAATGTAGAAGAATGTGCCTAAGCTAACTGGTTACCTTACAATCAGGAGTCAAGATGGACCTGCTGCTGAATCTGTAATTAGGAGAATCTGAGTGAAATCCTTCCTGGATACAAGATGATCTGCTACGTGACCTCTTAAGGTCACTCCTATTTCCATAGTCATGCAACTCTGTTAAAAGCAACCAAATAAGGATAAATATATAACAGGGCTTGAAATAGTAAATCTAATTCTACTGTAAGTCAGTCTATTTTGGTTTCTCAACTCTATCAATTCAGAATGTGCTTTGGTGACTGCATTTTTCTTCCTAATTGATTGGAATGAGTAGATTATTCATGACCCTTTTGGCTTCCCCCCCTTTACCCCCCAATAAATAGCTCTCTTTCTTCTCTCTTAGAATGTGGAGAGTAGCTCTAAATTTGACATGGGAAAGTGAGATGTTATTTTTGGCTCAAGTAGAATTAGAACTTCGACCCCTGAGTGAAATCTGGTCTTCACTAATCCAGCCCCTCTTTGGGTTCAAGCTAACTGCTGGGCGGAGACATTAAATTTTAGATCTGACCTTGAGCTGTAAGAAGGGTAGGCATTGCTCTCTGCCCCCTAAATGAAATAGCCTCATTTCTCCAAACTTAGCTAGCATCATAGAGTTGGAGGGGAGGGGACGGATGGTAGAAACAATCCTAGTGAGCAGCTAGTTCAGAATTTCTCAAACTATAAAGTATACACTATGCTCCTAAACAAAGGGTTCCATGCTCAGATTCCCTGCAGAATCATTGCTTACTGTGTCCTCCTCTTGAAGACTCTGGGAAGCCCTACAGCAAAGCAACCTGTTATATCTTGTTCGCCAAACTTCTTTGAACACAACCCCCCCCCACCTTTTTTTCCAGGTAGCACCTAACAGATCGGGAACTGACATGCCATGAAACATATTTTGAAGAGTGCTGATCTATTCACTCCACTCATTTTACGGAGCAGGACAATGAAACCCCTATTAAGAGATGTGGAGACAATCATCCCTCATGCCTGGCAGGGCTGGGAACTTGACCCTGGCTTCCAGACAACTTGTCTAGGCTCTTTCTCTCACCTTGAAAGAGGAGTCATTAATGGTGGTAGCTTTGATGTATCCCTTAGCACATTTTCATTGTCTGGAATTTGAGGTTGTATTTGTTTATAGTTCACTCAGCAATGAATCCATCAAATGCTCTGAATGTTTCTAAAAGGGCATTGGGCCCTGTACAGCTGACCTAAATAAAACACTCTCTTTTAAATTGCATGTAATTTACTATATAGTGAAATATTTTATCATGCTATATAATACCATTCTAAGAGGTTATTATTTTTACATGAAAAAGTAAATCAAAAGGATCAAATCTCAGTAAAATATGTCACTAAAGTGAAAGTGTATGGCCCAGTGAGAAGTAACCATAGACACTTCTTTTAAACACAGAGCGCAATAGTTGGTGAGTCAAAATTATAAAAAGTTGTCCAAAGGCCACGTGTATACTTTTTCAAATTGTGTAAAGTCAAGTAGTTTGAGCATGCTAGCACTCTTTGGAAGTAACATTTTTCTGACTTATTCTCTGAATTCCAAAGGCACTTTGAATCTATATGCGTTTTAGCACTTCTTTAGCCATACAATTGTTTATGAGACTGTAGTCCTGGATACTTTGAAATCTTTCCCAAGATTTTTTTTTCTGCCTGAATACACTTAAGGTAAGAGATATATTCCCATCAGCTGGGATATTTTAAATTGGCTTCTAGCTTCTGAAAATCAAGTTTCCAAATATGTTTCCAAAACCAGTACTGACCCATGCGATACCTTTTTGTGAGTGAGAAAAAGTGCCCCTTCCTGGGGGCATTTGCAGCTCTGCACTGGGGCGCGAGTCCTGGTGAGCGGACTGCAGGCTGGATTCCAGCCCCACCTGTACCCCCAGACGGGGGCCCTCGTGCAAATGAACAAGTCGCACAAACAAAGCAGGGCTCCTGTCTGCTTCCCTCCCTCTCCTCCAGCCCTCCATGCCTGTAGGCCTGAAGACCTGATCAGGCTCTGTTTATGGACCTTGGGCCTCTCACCTCATCTTGCTGACTCAGCACAGAGTCCTGCTGACTCTTAGTGCTCCGGATCTGATAACTGAGCTCCTGACCATGGTCTCTTTTTTGGTGCCCTTGCTATTTTTTTTTAATTAATTAATTTATTTATTTATTTTTGGCTGTGTTGGGTCTTCGTTTCTGTGTGAGGGCTTTCTCTAGTTGCGGCAAGCGGGGGCCACTCTTCATCGCGGTGCGCGGGCCTCTCACTATCGCGGCCTCTCTTGTTGCGGAGCACAGGCTCCAGACGCGCAGGCTCAGTAGTTGTGGCTCATGGGCCCAGTTGCTCTGCGGCATGTGGGATCTTCCCAGACCAGGGCTCGAACCAGTGTCCTCTGCATTAGCAGGCAGATTCTCAACCACTGCGCCACCAGGGAAGCCCCAAGTGCCCTTGCTATTTTAACTGGGTTTGTGCCTTGCAATGACCAGTTACCATCTCTGGGTCTTCAGTTCTGCCCAAGGTCAGGACCTATTATCCGTGAACAAATCTCTTGGTAATACCAGCCTTCCTGCCTGAAGTTCTGAACTCTCTCCCCTGCCCTGGATCTCATGATGTCATGTTCATGATTGAGAAATCCTCCCACTTCATCTCACAACTAGACCACCTGAAGTGAAGCCCTCTCTTGCAGTGACCCCTTAGGCATGTGCTTTGTCCCCCAGAATAAGCCTACTTGCTTTTGAGTCATTTGTTGGGGTCTCAGTTGCTGAGCCTACTTCTGGGAACTAGCCACTTACTTGCATGCCCCGCTCTGAATTCCAAGATCCCACAATCCAGATTCAGTACAAGTGCTGACCCATCTCCTAGGCTCTCTATATCCACGTGTGCAATAATAGTTAATATTCAGAGGGGTGACCTTGAGCAGTGTAGATTTCGAAAGCAAGAAATAAAAATGTTGCTACTGTCCATATTTTACTTTTTAAGGCAGAAAGTAGAAGAAATATAGGTAGAAAGAATATCAACCACAAAGGTTGAAACAAAAAAATGCCTTGATGAAATTCTTACTTACTTAGAAAATTGAGGGCCATGGAACTATATGCTCCAAAAAACCAAGAGCTGTGCCTCTTGACTTCACCACAGTAAAGCCAGGGCCAAGACCATAACAGGTGCTTAGTTAATACTTGCTGAATGAATGAAACTAAAATCTATCTAAACATAGTATTTAGTCAAGAAAGTTTTCTTGTTCTAGTTCATATAGTCATTCTTTTATCATACATGTGATAGAACCTGTTTTTCTAGTCATTTTGTAGTTTATGATCTTTAATACATCAGAATAAGAGGGGATAATTAATAAAAATAAACACAATACACATAATAAGCACTAATGACACTAGTGGTTGATATCATGGATCTCAGTAAACGTGAGTGAAATATGGGGCTGTATATGAAATACTGGCAAAGTGATAATACTGGTATAAATGCAAAGATATTTTACTTTTGGCAGTGTTAAAGGGTTTTCTACAACTGGGATACACACACAGGACTAAAAATAATCATGCTTTATGTTGCCAGAATACTTGACAATTTACAAAATACTTGAACAAATGTGATCATATTTGATCCTCACAAGAAAGTCGAGGAACATAGTTAAAGGAAATCATGTGCATCACTTTTTTTAAAGAAAATATCTAGTGGTTGATGAAATAGAACACCTTTCAAAAAGATTTCTGGTCTATCACTAACAATAACATCTCAACTGATAATGTAGAAAAAAATTAAAAAGATACTCTCTATAATAAAGAAAAAATGAAAGGAAGGAACCTGTAATGGCAAATTTCATTTCCTGTGATGAAGATAGACTTATATTATTCAACCTGGGAGTTATAGACTGCAATTCTAAGAGATAAGGAATGAGATGCTGGAAGTGAGTAATGAGACTCAAGCTTTGGAAGTCTAGTTTCAGCTCACTGAAGAGGAATTATTACCATACTTACCATTTATATTACATGATATTGATTGTTGTGCACTTCAAAATAGCTATAACTTTGGGAATCCAGAGCAGATATTGGGAAGCATTCAAGAGGCTCTGGTAGTCCACCAGGGGATGCAAATACCATGCAGGGTTCTCAGCCAGCCTGGAGTCTCTCCTTCTGACACATGCTTCTCACTCTTGCTTCCTTACTTTCCAGGAGTGTTGTCCCTGGATATCCTGCTGGAGAGTCTGGTGAGTAACTCTGGAAACCTACACAATATTTCTACTTAAACAGAAAAATCTATCTTTTAAATAAGGTGATATATTTTAAAGTATTTTTATTGTTTTCTTTCCTTTGTTTCCCCCTTTTCATAAAAGTAACAAGTCCTTTGTTAAAAATGATTCAAACATTATAGAAATATGTAAAAATGTTGCTTTGGTCATCATTTTACTTATTAAGGTAGAAAGTAGAAGAAATACAAATAGAAAATTTCACCTCCCCCTTTGCTCAATGTAACCTCCATTAATAAATCAGTGTAAGATCCATTGGATCTTTTCTTCTATGCACACACATAATTAGGCAATAACTTTTAATCTCTGCACTACATTTTTGACAGCTATCTTATATCAGGAAGTAGTGAGAAGAATGATCCTACTATGGATCCTATGTGATCCTTATGAGATTTTAAAAAGAATTCAACCTCATACTTCAAACAGGGAGAAATTGAATCTCTCAAGAAATATTTTTAAAAAATAGTTGGGGAAAAAAGCCCATCAGTGTTTGGAACTAGCTAGAGCTAGGGCTACCCAAATTCTGGGAACTGCAATGCTAACAGGTTTCTAGCTGTCAAAATTTGAAATAGAATCTACAGGGGCCAAAAGGTTTGAAATAAGAATGTGGTCAGAGGCATCACTGGTATGGACTTTGAGCTGACTAAAACAAACACCAAAATAGCAACAGAGGCTGTCTCAGATGAACTTGCTTTCCCAGCATGCTCTTTCGCTTGTGAGACAGTTACATTTTTCTGAAAGGGACTCATGCTTCCATTGAAAAGGCAGTCCTGCTCGCATTGCATGGGGCACCGTTTAGGAACTGATAACTGGTTTCCACTTGGAATGCTCTGTCTGGATGTTTTAGAAATAGTGTCGGGCTTCCCTGGTGGTGCAGTGGTTGAGAATCCGCCTGCCAATGCGGGGGACACGGGTTCGAGCCCTGATCTGGGAGGATCCCACGTGCCGCGGAGCGACTGGGCCCGTGAGCCACAGCTACTGAGCCTGCGCGTCTGGAGCCTGTGCTCCGCAACAAGAGAGGCCGCAATAGTGAGAGGCCCGCGCACCGCAATGAGGAGTGGCCCCCGCTTGCTGCAGCTAGAGAGAGCCCTCGCACAGAAACGAAGACCCAACACAGCCATAAATAAATAATAAATAAATTAAAAAAAAAAAAAAAAAAAAAGAAATAGTGTCGATGTCTTGCAAAGACACTGTGCTCCAGATGTTTGCAAGTCTCCTGTTTGGAGCTTGCATCATGCATTTCCATAGAAACCAGTCTAGGTGAGATTTCAGGGTTCCTAGAAAAGACCAGCTAATCAGATTGCACCTGAAATACCTAATTGTGTATGCTATAGAAATACGAGTGACATTGTCTTTAAAATATGTTTTCTTTAAGCATTCTAACTTGGGATGCCTGGAATGTGGTTCTAATCTCCGGGCCAGGGACTCTCCATCTTTGTACCAGGCATGTTTCCCAGGGCTTGAAATCACCGTCCCCCAGGACCCAGGAGAACAAGGCACAGTAGGCTGGGGGATGGTGTTGTAATCCCCCCACAAGCTCGCCTTGTCCAAGTAGCTCTCAGTCCCTCCTCTCCAAGGTGTGTGTCTGACTAGGATCCTCAAAATGTAAATTGCTTGCTAAGGCAAAGATTACCCATTGGTTTGCTTTAATTGCCTCTCTGCCCTCTGTTTACTGGGAAAGTAAGCTTTCGCGTAGGAAGGAGGAAAGCTGTCCTTTACTTTTGGGAGTTAGAAAGAAGATGGACGTTTGTGAACCACATGCTCAGAAATAAAAACAGACAGGTGTCCAACAGCGTTTGTAGTTACTGTCTCAAAATGGAGACAGGCTCCAGAGTCCAGGACACTGTAACTTTCCTAAATTTAAGGATGTTTTATCTCTCTTCTGTTTCTAACAGTAAATAGTAATATAATCCTTAAAATAAAAAATTTCTGTGCTTTTTGCGGGGAACAGCAAAGAATGGGGAGAGTCGAGGAGCCAGCACTTTTTCTCTCTAAACAGTCTTGAGAGAACAGAATTCCAAATGTTAAAACGGTCCTGGACTTTGTTTGTTGGGAATTCTTGAATGATTGATTTTATTTCAGTACCGCTCATTGGCCTGTCCATATGGATTTTAAAGGTGTAAACTGTCAGTGAGACGGAGAGAAGACGGTCTCCAAGTGGAACCTGCTGCATCAGCATCACTCGGGAACTTGTTAGACACGCATGTTCTCAAAACCCACCCTAGCCCTAGCGAATCAAAAACTCTGGGATTGGAGACCAGCAGTCTGTGGTCCACAAGCCCTTCCAGATGATTCCAATTACCAAGCTCAAGCTTGAGGAGCCCTCGGGGGCGGATAAGGACTTGCTGGAGCTGCTTTTAAATACTGGCTCTGCTACTTAACAGCTGTGTGCACTGAGCAAGTTCGTTTCGCAGAGTTTATGGTGTTGACTGAAAACGCATAACCTAAAAGCTTTATCTGAAGACCTTACTTAGCACTATAGCCTGGGAATCAGCCTCTCAGATAGCTCTGAGGAACTGTTCCAAAGGAGTAAGGGAGGAGCCAGGATATTTAGGAGTTTTTGCTAAAAAAACAAACAAAAATGTAGTCGAGCATCAAAAGATTACTGCTAATCACAAAAACCAGACATCTCAGGTAAATGATTTTAGTGCTTTTCTATGTATGGGAAGATGCAAGAGTCTGGGCTCATTGAATTTATTCCTTTGAGATGCACCTTAACTAACTAGGGCCAGTATCCTGTTTTTCTGCAGCCTGAATTCCCCTCAGGGAGCGCCACTGGGGTGGGTGCAGTGCCTGATGGCTTGATGGAGGGCAACATTCATTCTTTACTGGAATGGCAGGCAACAGTTTTTTTGTTGTTTTTGTTTTGTTTTGTTTTTGGTCCACAATGGAGAAGACTCAATGAGATAATTTATTTGAAGCACTTAGGGTAATGCCAGACACACAGAAAACAATAAATGTTAGCTGCTATGGTCACCATTGTGTATAGAGGGAAGGTTAAGTCTCGGGACCTTCAACAAATTAGCACAGCATTTGCCAGCTTAAAGGGCTCTTTCAGATTCTGACACTGTGCTTCCAAAGAATCCAAAGTTAAATAAATTCTTTGTGATTTCTCCCACACAGAAATTTGAACAGAGCAGTAGTGTTCAACCTGGCTCATTATCAGAAGCTTTTAATGGAGCTTTTAAACCGCCCTGCCTGGACCTTCAGAGCTGTCATCTCCAGTGGTAGGCCCTGGGCATCTATAATTTTAAAAAATCTCTATAAGCAATGCTGCAGAAGAGCTACTGGAACCGAAGGGGATAATAGCTAGAGCTAAGATGCACTGTTTGTGCCAGGCACTACGCTAACTCCTTTACCTACACTGCTTCATTTAATTCTTACGGCAGTACTATGAGGTGGGTTCTATCAGTTTCTGTATTTTGCAGGTGAGGAAACTGAGGTAAGTGAGCCTAATAACCTAATCAAGTTCACATAGCTGAGAAGTGGTTTAGGACCAGAACCCAGGTTTGGGCTATTAATTGCATTTTAACTGATGCATTCATTTACTCTTTCATCCAACATTTATTTATTATACATGACCAGGTAACACCCTGAGAGCCGGGACGTATAAAAATGAATAAAGATCTCCATCCGCATCTCAAGAAGTTCATGGCTTTTGCTGTTGTCGTTCAGACTGAACAAGAATGACAGATTGCCTCATTTTAAAAGATGATGTCATGTGTCTGTGTTTGAGAGGCTGAAAAGATTTTCTATGACTACCAGCCTCCTCCTCGCAATGGCCACTTACTGAATCCACCACCTTTTGCGAATTAGCCTCCCCAGTCAGTGAAGACCGGGTCTGTCTGCTGGCCGCTGGCGTTGAGCGGCTCTGGGGCAGCCTTGAAGCTCCGTGTTAGCAACTCCTTAGGGTGGTCCTCTGCTCTCCCGGCTGGGGTTGTGCCGTTCACTTCAGTTCAGTATGCTAGCCATCCAATCCCTTCGGTTGGCCAATCAATCAAACCGTGGGGTAGGAAGCGCATCACCACAGAGCTGTTAGGCTGGCAGTCTTCCAGGGATAAAGCCTGTCACTTACACCTAAAGCGACAACTGTTACGAAATTTCCCAGCAAAGTACAAAGAAAAGGCTGAGGCCTACTTTTTAGAATCGTGCAATGTTAACGCCGGCCAAATCCCCAGACATAGTGTACGGCTCACCGGGAAACTGAGCTGCGGGGTCTCTAACCAGGCTGGGACTGGGCTCCTGGCGCAATCTGCGACCCCTCACTGCCCCCTAGAGTCAGAGCTGAGCAGTGTTTCAAATAGACGCAATATTAAAGTGCAGCGATCATCACCTTGGAGCAGGCAAATGATCCTCCCTGGTTGACAGCCTTGGAAGACACCGCCCCCGGGGTGCAGCCACAGCAGCTTCCCCGCCCGCGCGCGGGAGAGGAGAGAAGTTTCGGGGCAAAGGTCGTTCTCCGGACCGGTATTCAGGTTGCACAGATGAGGGGTCAGCGGAACCTTTCTCCTCCGCCTAGCTCTCGCTTCCACCCGGTCCCAGTTGGCGCCGGACGCAGCAGTGGAGGCTTATAAACATGGAGACAGAGGACGCTGGGAGTGGAGAGCCGTCTTCTCGGCTGGGGGCTCCGGCGTCCACTAATGACCGGCTTTTCCTGGTTAAAGGTGTGGTGTGGTGAGGTGCGGGTGTCGGGGTAGCCTCACCCGGGGCCCTAGCCTGCGCTGGAGCTGGCATTCCCACGCACACCCCGCCCAGGGAGACCTTCGCTTGGGTGCCCTGAGTTTAGCCCGTGGGCTGGTCCCGCGAGCTGTTCTGTATGTGCTGCATTTCCCCCATTCCCTCTGCAGTTCCTCTCGTGTCCTCCCTTTTCTAACTCCCACTATCTCTTTTTTCTCCCCTGGAGAAACTTCACGCAGTTGTCCCCGGGAAGAGGGGAAGGGACCCTGCGCTTATTTTCTACCTTAGCATGGCCTCAGGAACCAGAGGTCGTGTGGTCACGCAGGTTTCCCAGCCGCTGTCATTTACCTTTGCCAAGAGCTTCTTAGCCATCGTTTCTCGAATTTCAAAAGTGATTTTTAAATAGTATCTGAAACTTACTTGTGTCCATCTTTTTAACGTAAGGTTTTTTTGTTTTTGTTTTTCCCTCTCCCCACCCTCCATGCCCTACCCCCAAAACTCTTGACAGGTGGAATTTTCCTTGGTACTGTTGCTGCAGCGGGAATGCTGGCTGGATTTGTTACAACACTATCATTGGCTAAAAAGAAAAGTCCTGAATGGTTCAATAAGGTTTGTGACACCGAAATCCATTCATAGCATTATTGTTGTTTACAAATCAATGGCAGCTGTTTTGACTAGGAAAAGTAAAGAAAGTGTTGATGGCCTTTCACATTACTTTAAGAAGTAACCCAATATGCACCTCATAGATTCAGGAAGTGTACAAATTAATCAACTGTCAGAAGTACTTAATTACGCACTTTTTAAACTTTCAGCAGAACAAGACTTTGAAAGCTCATCCAGTACATTTCCTATTCACAACATGACATTAAGTCTAAATCTAGGTAAATCATTCTCAGTAGTAAGAGACCCCAATATTGTATGTACCACTAAAAAAGAAAAAGAAAATGCCAATTAAATTCTTGAGACAGCACTGCAAGAGGCGTTTCTGTCTCAGAGATGTTAAAATGATGAAATACAGTGCATCTTAGTATAGATGAAAAACATAGGTCAGCTCCTTGAACCCAGAAACCATGCATGCTTGTGCAGTGCAACAGCCCCACTCCCTAGAAAATTGCCTGGCACATAGTAGGTGCTCAGTAAATTTTGGTTGAATGACTATAACCTACGGAAGGCAGAAAATCCTTATTCCATGAGCAAGATTGAGCAGTCATGCTGTCATGGACAGGTGTACTTCATTTTCCCAGTTGAGAAATTTTCTTCCCCTTGTGGTGGTTCTTCTGTATCATTCTCTTTCTGCCCTACCCGCCTCATAAGGTTTATTTATCCATTAATTAATTGCTTCAACAAATGTTTATTTTGGATCTTTTTTTTTTAACATCTTTATTGGAGTATAATTGCTTTACAATGGTGTGTTAGTTTCTGCTTTATAACAAAGTGAATCAGTTATACATATACATATGTTCCCATATCTCTTCCCTCTTGTGTCTCCCTCCCTCCCTCCCACCCTCCCTATCCCACCCCTCTAGGTGGTCACAGACCACCGAGCTGATCTCCCTGTGCTATGCGGCTGCTTCCCACTAGCTATCTATTTTACGTTTGGTAGTGTATATATGTCCATGCCACTCTCTCACTTGGTCACAGTTTACCCTTCCCCCTCCCCATATCCTCAAGTCCATTCTCTAGTAGGTCTGTGTCTTTATTCCCGTCTTACCCCTAGGTTCTTCATAAACTTTTTTTTTCTTAGATTCCATATATATGTGTTAGCATATGGTATTTGTTTTTCTCTTTCTGACTTACTTCACTCTGTATGACAGACTCTAGGTCCATCCACCTCACTACAAATATCTCAATTTCGTTTCTTTTTATGGCTGAGTAATATTCCATTGTATATATGTGCCACATCTTCTTTATTTTGGATCTTTTATGTGCAGGCACTGTGCTAGCTAGGTGCAAGAGATACAAAAATGAACAAAACATATGTACCCCTCAAAAAGCTAAGTCTGGTGTGGGAGACAGATGGTAAACAAATAATCACACAAATAATGTAATTACAATTTGATATTTGCTTTGGAATACAGTGTTATGTGAAAAGTCATAAACCGGTTGAATTCCTTTTGACTTGTATTTATCTTTAATAATCTAATAATCATATTTAAGCCTTAAGAATGGCAAGAGACCACATTTAAAGTGCATTTGGATTCCCCTCTGAATACTCAGAGCTCTTGTGGAGTTTCCCAAATCACTGTTATGAACTTCATGGTCATTTTCCCCCTATGTCACAGAATATTTTCAGAGCAGAAATATATATTTTGTGGCAGAAATCAGTGAAACCTGACTGATAGTGGTGCTTTAATAGTGGAGTTTTGGTTGATTTCTAAATCCAAGTTAACATGATAACCTTTGGGTCACAGATCTTTTTTGAGAATCTGTTGAAAGCTAGCGATTCTCTCTCAGGAAAAAAAAAAAAAGCACATATACATGTTCACAACTTTGCATTCTGTTTTGTGGTTCTGAGATTTGATATCACACATGGCCTTTACGGTCTAACATTGTGGTTTTAAACTGTGGTCCACAGAACCCTGGGGATCCTTGAGACCCTTTGAGGGTCTGAAAAGTCAGTTATTTTCATAATACTGCTAAGATACCTGCACTAATGGTACAGAAACAATAGAGGGTAAAACTGCTGGTGCCTTGCTGTGGTCGAGGCAGTGGCCCCAAACTATACTAGCAGGCATTGTTTTCTTCCTTCCTGTGCCCCCGAGGTTAAAGTCATCATTGCATAAGAGTATCCTCAATGAAGAAGTAAAATTATTTATTTTTAATATCTTGACCCTTGAACTTAACCTCTTTAATATTCTGTGTGAAGAAATGGGAAGTACACAAAAAGCACTTCTGCTTTATACCAAAGTAATATGTTTTTCTCAAGAAAAAGCAGTTGTGTGAGATACACACTGAACTAGCCACTTTTTTTCATGGCATATTATTTTCACTTGTAAGAGCAACAGACAAATTGTAGTTATTCAGAAGTGAGTATTTGGTAGACATTTTCTTGAAAATGAACAAAATGAGCCTGTCTCTTCAAGCAAGCAATTGTCAGTATTTGTTGCCAGTGATAAAATTCCAGTTTTTAGGTAAAAATTAGGTTTTAGAAAACTTGTGTCTGCCATTGTGAGCTTGCCAGCTGCTCAAACACTTAAAAGGCTTTTCCTTTTTTTTTTAAAGATTTACTTATTTATTTATTTATTTATTTTTGGCTGCTGTTGGGTCTTAGTTGTGGCATGTGGGATCTTCATTGTGTCACATGGGCTCTTCGTTGTGGTGCACAGGCTTCTCTCTAGTTGTGGTGTGCAGGCTCCAGGGCTCATGGGCTCTGTAGTTGCGCGTGGGTTCTCTAGTTGTGGCATGTGGGTTCCCGAGCGCATAGGCTCTGTAGTTGTGGCACGCGGGCTCTCTAGTTGAGGCGCATGAGCTCAGTAGTTATGGCACGTGGGCTTAGTTGCCCCACGACATGTGGGATCTTAGTTCCCTGACCAGGGATCGAACCCACATCACCTGCATTATAAGGTGGATTCTTTACCACTGGACCACCAGGGAAGTCCCTAAAGGCTTTTCTAATGAGATTGGTAGGGATATAAATGATGTAATTTTTTGGTATTTAATAAATAAATGATGTCAACAGTTGAAAGATAACTGTTATCTTGGCAAATCATTATTTTCTGAATGATCATGATGCCTGGATAAAAGTTTCATTCAAAAATGCAGATTAGACTAATGGATTTTAATGTAATAAAGTACAAAAATTCATTGATACGATTTTATATTCCATGTTGCAGATAATTTTTAAGAAACTATTTGTTGAGTTTGGGTATAGTATCAAAGAAGGGAGGCTATTAAAATACTCCTCCCTTTTCCAACCACATATCTGTATGAGGAGAGATTTTATTCATATACTTCAACCAATAAACATATTGCAACAGATTTAATATAGACACATATATGAAAATTCAGCTGTCTTTATTAAACCAGACATTTAAAAGATTAACAAAAACGTAAAACATTGCCTATCTTTGCACTAAATGTTTTGTTTTGTAAGATGGTTATTTTTTTTTAATTAATTAATTTATTGATTGATTGATTTTTGGCTATGTTGGGTCTTCGTTTCTGTGCGAGGGCTTTCTCTAGTTGCGGCGAGCGGGGGCCACTCTTCATCGTGGTGCGCGGGCCTCTCACTATCGTGGCCTCTCTTGTTGCGGAGCACAGGCTCCAGACGCACAGACTCAGTAGCTGTGGCTCACGGGCCCAGTTGTTCCCGCGGCATGTGGGATCTTCCCAGACCAGGGCTCGAACCCGTGTCCCCTGCATTAGCAGGCAGATTCTCAACCACTGCGCCACCAGGGAAGCCCTGTAAGATGGTTATTTTAATTCACATAATCAGAAATCTTTGGGATCGAAGTATAAATGGATCTTGAGACCAGGAAGTTTGAGAACCCCTGTTTCGGAGGTTAAATATCCTTCAAATAACAGTTATTTCAAGACCCATTTAGGTAATGAACAGACCATAAGGGTGAGTCATCATCTTTCTGATATGGCTACAACTTATGAGAAATTATAAAAATAAATCTTTAAAAAATATATATTGTTTATGTTACAACAACATGGCTATTTCTGTGATGTAAAGAATATAGCAAAATGTATCAGATAAGAATGCTCTGTAAACGAAGACCCAACACAGCCAAAAATAAATAAAGAAATAAATAATAATTAAAAATAAATAAATAAATCCTTAAAAAAAAAGAGTTTAAAAAAATAAAAAAAGAATGCTCTGTAGGGGAAATAGCTAGATTGAGCATTCTTTTTTTTTTTTTTTTAAAGGATTTTCTTATTTATTTATTTATTTATTTATTTATTTTTGGCTGTGTTGGGTCTTCGGTTCGTGCGAGGGCTTTCTCCAGTTGCGGCAAGCGGGGGCCGCTCTTCATCGCGGTGCGGGGACCGCTCTTCATCGCGGTGCGCGGGCCTTTCTCTATCGCGGCCCCTCCCGTCACGGGGCACAGGCTCCAGACGCGCAGGCTCAGCAATTGTGGCTCACGGGCCCAGCTGCTCCGTGGCATGTGGGATCTTCCCAGACCAGGGCTCGAACCCGTGTCCCCTGCATTAGCAGGCAGATTCTCAATCACTGCGCCACCAGGGAAGCCCTGAGCATTCTTTTTAAATATCAGTTTGATTTATGTCAGATTCAGCCCAGGATTAAACTGAAAAAAAAAAAAAAAAACTAAAAACATGAACCTTATTCTTAGGTAAGCAGTTAACTTTCTGAAAAACTGAACAATTTGTTCTTGATAGGTCCTGCACCTGTGAATAATAGATTAATTCTTATTAAAATAGATAGAAGATAAGGGGCACCCATGTCTTTAAGCATAAGAGGTATTATAAACACAAAATAATGGAAAATAATTTTTTTGTTTTATCTTGGATATTAAATATCATAACTGCATTGTGATTTGTTAAATTCAAACTTCCATATGCACGTGGCTTCATTTTAATTTAAATGAAAAAAATAAACAGTGTGGTAGTGAAGAAAAAGGTAGCTTTCATTTATATATATGTGACTAGCATATGTGGTTATATCTAAAGATCTTTTAAAGCAACATTATTTTTTGGCAAGTCAGTCTTTCCCTGCAACAAGTCAGTATTCATTTTGAAAATTCTGAGCAGGCTATGTGAAGGTCATGTGATGTATAACTCCAGCAGATAAAGCTTGTGACTAGACTTTTAAAAACTTAATAATAAGGGCAGATCAATTTTTTAACATTTCCGCTAAAATTCTTTTTTGGAAGTATGTAGACAGTAACTGATAATAACTCACTTCCTTTCACAATCAATTTCTGAGACTGATATACAAATACAGCATGTACCTTTTTTTTTTTTTTAATCTGAAAGTTTGGCAAACCTAAGATTTTATTTGGAGTATTGCTGTGTTATTAAGGGTTATTTTTATACATAGTTACCTTTTTTACTTAGCAAAACAAATGTGGGTTTGTGTAGACTTTTAAAAATTTATGTATATCTGTAATACATATATAATTTCTCTTCTTAGGGAAATAAGAGATTTTTAATTTAAGTTTCTAAAATAAAATTTAAGCAAAGCACTTAAACTGACCCTGGTGTAATAATATTTGGTTAATGATACTGCTTCTGGATGAAAATGCAAGCCAATTAGAAATTAGTGCATTTGTGTGAGATCTGTTGCTGAAATTATAGCAACATGAGAAAAAGGAATAAGATTAGAGAGTAGTATATTGTTTTCATCATAGAAAATGGCTAAAGAAAAATCTCTTGAAAATCTGGTCAGGACCAGGATAGATCTACAAAAAGTATGTCATTAGATAAGATCTGCTAGGTCTAGGCATGGGGATACAGATAAAGTGTTTCTATATACTATGAATAACATTCACAATCACAAATGCATGCATAAAAAAACCTTTATTAAGAAACGGGTTGAGCAATATAAAGAAAATTATTCTTTTTTTTTTGTTTTGGCTGAGTTCAGTCTTTGTTGCTGCGCGCAGGCTTTCTCTAGTTGCGTCGAGCGGGGGCTACTCTTCGTTGTGGTGCGCGGGCTTCTCATTGCAGTGGCTTCTCTTGTTGCGGAGCACGGGCTCTAGGCGTGCGGGCTTCAGTAGTTGAGGCTCGCAGGCTCTAGAGCGCAGGCTCAGTAGTTGTGGCGCACGGGCTTAGTTGCTCCGCAGCATGTGGGATCTTCCCAGACCAGGGATTGAACCCGTGTCCCCTGCATTGGCAGGCGGACTCTTAACCACTGCGCCACCGGGGAAACCCAAGAAAATTATTCTTAAAAAAAAATACTTGAGTAAAGAAATATATTTCCCGATGAAAGACAGGATGTTATAAATTTGCTGTCTCTTGCCAGTTAGCTAATGTTTGATGCCATTCTAATGAAAATGCTAATAAATGGGGAGTTGGAGAACTTGACAAAACGTTTCAGGGTTTTTCTGGAAGACTTAATAGATAAAAATGGTAAAGAAATGTTTGATAAAAAGTAATGAGTATGATATACTTTCTGGATATTAAGACTTTTTAATGATTCTATAATTAAATCTGTGTGATTCTGTTATTAAAAAAACCAATTCATAGTACGAAAATAGCTTAGAAACAAACCTCTGTATCTAATTTTCTAAATAAGTTGGGAGGATAAGGATGAATCTGTAGAGTGGTGCTGGGGCAGATGCTAAGCTACTGGGGAAGTAAACCCCCTTTAGTTATCAGCTTCCATTAAAACTAAAGTAAATACCAGCTGAACTAAAAAGTTAGGGGTAAAAGTTTTTTTAAACCAAAAAAAAGCTAGAAGGAAAGAGAAATGACTGACTTGAATGAGGGAAGGTTTTTTTTTTTTGTTCACTTTGTGTCTCTGTGTTACATTTTGGTAATTCCCTCAGTATTTCAGGCTTTTCTTTATTTGTTACAGTGATCTATGATCAGTGATCTTTGATGTGACTATGATAGAAAGATTACTGACTTGCCGAAGGCACCAATGATGGTTAGCTTTTTTTGTAGCAATAAGGTGTGTTTTTAAATTGTCATGTACATTGTTTATTTATTTATTTATTTTAATCTCTTCATGTCTTCTATTACTTAAATAGGTTTTTAAAATTCGTTATCTATTTTATACGTATTAGTATATATATGTCAATCCCAATCTCCCAATTCATCCCACCACCACCCCTCCCCAGTTTCCCCCCTTGGTGTCCATACATTTGTTCTCTACATCTGTGTCTCTGTTTCTGCCTTGCAGACTGGTTCATCTGTACCATTTTTCTAGATTCCACATATATGCGTTAATATATGATATTTGTTTTTCTCTTTCTGACTTCACTCTGTATGACAGTCTCTAGGTCCATCCACGTCTCTGCAAATGACCCAATTTCGTTCCTTTTTATGGCTGAGTAATATTCCATTGTATATATGTACCACATCTTCTTTATCCATTTGTTTGTCAGTGGGCATTTAGGTTGCTTCAATGACCTGGCTATTGTAATAGAGCTGCAGTGAACATTGGGGTGCATGTGTCTTTTTGAATTATGGTTTTCTCTGGGTATATGCCCAGTAGTGGGATTGCTGGGTCATATGGTAATTCTATTTTTAGCTTTTTAAGGAACCTCCATACTGTTCTCCATAGTGGCTGTATCAGTTTACATTCCCACCAACAATGCAAGACGGTTCCCTATTCTCCACACCCTCTCCAGCATTTGTTGTTTGTAGATTTTCTGATGATGCCCATTCTGACTGGTGTGAGCTGATACCTCATTGTAGTTTTGATTTGAATTTCTCTAATAATTAGTGATGTTGAGCAGCTTTTCATGTGCCTCTTGGCCATCTGTATGTCTTCTTTGGAGAAATGTCTATTTAGGTCTTCTGCCCATTTTTGGATTGGGTTGTTTGTTTTTTTAATATTGAGCTGCATGAGCTGTTTATATATTTTGGAGTTGAATCCTTTGTCCATTGATTCGTTTGCAAATATTTTCTCCCATTCTGAGGGTTGTCTTTTCGTCTTGTTTAGTTTCCTTTGCTGTGCAAAAGCTTTTAACTTTCATTAGGTCCCATTTGTTTATTTTTGTTTTTATTTCCATTACTCTAGGAGGTGGGTCAAAAAAGATCTTGCTGTGATTTATGTCAAAGAGTGTTCTTCCTATGTTTTCCTCTAAGAGTTTTATAGTGTCTGGTCTTACATTTAGGTCTTTAATCCATTTTGAGTTTATTTTTGTGTATGGTGTTAAGGAGTTCTAATCTCATTCTTTTACGTGTAGCTGTCCAGTTTTCCCAGCACCACTTATTGAAGAGACTGTCTTTTCTCCATTGTATATCCTTGCCTCCTTTGTCATAGATTAGTTGACCAAAGGTGCATGGGTTTATCTCTGGGCTTTCTACCCTTTTCCATTGATCTATATTTCTGTTTTTGTGCCAGTACCATATTGTCTTGATTACTGTAGCTTTGTAGTATAGTGTGAAGTCAGGGAGCCTGATTCCTCCAGCTCTGTTTTTTTCCCTCAAGATTGCTTTGGCTATTCAGGGTCTTTTGTGTCTCCATACAAATTTTAAGATTTTTTTGTTCTAGTTCTGTAAAAAAAAATGCCATTGGTAATTTGATAGGGATTGCATTGAATCTGTAGATTGCTTTGGGTAGTATAGTCATTTTCACAATATTGATTCTTCCAATCCAAGAACATGGTATATCTCTCCATCTGTTTGTGTCATCTTTGATTTCTTTCATCAGTGTCTTATAGTTTTCTGAGTACAGGTCTTTTACCTTCTTAGGTTTATTCCTAGGTATTTTATTCTTTTTGTTGCAGTGGTGTATGGGATTGTTTCCTTAATTTCTCTTTCTGAACTTTTGTTGTTAGTGTATAGGAATGCAAGAGATTTCTGTGCATTAATTTTGTATCCTGCTACTTTACAACTTCATTGATTAGTTCTAGTAGTTTTCTGGTGGCATCTTTAGGATTCTCTATGTATAGTATCATGTCATCTGCAAACAGTGACAGTTTTACTTCTTTCCCAATTTGCATTCCTTTTATTTCTTTTTCTTCTCTGATTGCTGTGGCTAGGACTTCCAGAACTATGTTGAATAATAGTGGTGAGAGTGGACATCCTTGTCTTGTTCCAGATTGTAGAGGAAATGCTTTCAGTTTTTCACCATTGAGAATGATGTTTGCTGTGGGCTTGTCGTATATGGCCTTTATTATGTTTAGGTAGGTTCCCTCTGTGCACACTTTCTGGAGAGTTTTTATAATAAATGGGTGTTGAATTTTGTCAAAAGCTTTTTCTGCATCTTTTGAGATGATCATATGGTTTTTATTCTTCAGTTTGTTAATATGGTATATCACATTGATTGATTTGCATATATTGAAGAATCCTTGCATCCCTGGGATAAACCCCACTTGATCGTGGTGTATGAACCTTTTAATGTGCTGTTGGATTCTGTTTGCTAGTATTTTGTTGAGGATTTTTGCATCTATATTCATCAGTGTTATTGGTCCATAATTTTCTTTTTTGTAGTATCTTTGTCTGGTTTTGGTATCAGGGTCGTGGCCTTGTAGAATGAGTTTAGGAGTGTTCCTTCCTCTGCAATTTTTTGGAAGAGTTTGAGAAGGATGGGTGTTAGCTCTTGTCTAAATGTTTGATAGAATTCACCTGTGAAGCCATCTTGTCCTGAACTTTTGTTTGCTGGAAGATTTTTAATCACAGTTTCAATTTCATTACTTGTGATTGGTCTGCTCATATTTTCTATTTCTTCCTGGTTCAGTCTTGGAAGGTTATATCTTTCTAAGAATTTGTCCATTTCTTCCAGGTTGTCCATTTTATTGGCATAGAGTTGCTTGTAGTAGTCTGTTAGGATGCTTTGTATTTCTGTGGTGTCTGTTGTACCTTCTCCTTTTTCATTTCTAATTTTATTGATTTGAGTCCTCTCCCTCTTTCCCTCGATGAGTCTGACTAAAGGTTTATCAGTTTTGTTTATCTTCTCAAAGAACCCGCTTTTAGTTTTATTGATCTTTGCTATTTTTTTTTCTATTTCATTTATTTCTGCTCTGATCTTTTATGATTTCTTTCCTTCTACTAACTTTGGGTTTTGTTTGTTCTTCTTTATCTCGTTCCTTTAGGTGTAAGGTTAGATTGTTTATTTGAGATGTTTCTTGTTTCTTGAGGTAGACTTTTATTGCTATAAACTTCCCTTTTAGAACTGCTTTTGCTGCATCCAATAGGCTTTGGATTGTTGTGTTCTCATTGTCATTTGTCTCTAGGTATTTTTTGATTTCCTCTTTGATTTCTTCAATGATCTCTTGGTTATTTAGTAACGTGTTGTTTAGCCTCCATGTGTTTGTGTTTTTTACGTTTTTCTCTCTGTAATTGATTTGTAATCTCATAGCGTTGTGGTCAAAAAAGATACTTGATATGATTTCAGTTTTCTTAAATTTATTGAGGCTTGATTTGTGACCCAGGATGTGATGTGTCCTGGGGAACGTTCTGGGTGCACTTGAGAAGAAAGTGTAATCTGCAGTTTTCAGATGGAATGTCCTATAAATATCAATTAAATCTATCTGGTTTACTGTGTGATTTAAAGCTTGTGTTTCCTTATTAATTTTCTGTCTGGATGATCTGTCCATTGGTGTAAGTGAGGTGTTAAAGTCCCCCACTATTATTGTGTTACTGTCGATTTTCTCTTTTATAGCTGTTAGCATTTGCCTTATGTTTGAGGTGCTCCTATGTTGGGTGCATATATATTTATAGTTGTTATATTTTCTTCCTGGATTGATCCCTTGATCATTATGTAGTGTCTTTCCTTGTCTTTTGTAACATTCTTTATTTTAAAGTCTATTTTATCTACTATGAGTATTGCTACTCCAGCTTTCTTTTGATTTCCATTTGCATGGAATATCTTTTTCCATCCCTTCACTTTCAGTCTGTATGTGTCCCTAGGTCTGAAGTGGGTCTCTTGTAGACAGCATATATATGGGTCTTGTTTTTGTATCCATTCAGCCAGCCTGTGTCTTTTGGTTGGAGCATTTAATCCATTCACGTTTAAGGTAATTATTGATATGTATGTTCCTATGACCATTTTCTTAATTGTTTTGGGTTTGTTTTTGTAGGTCCTTTTCTTCTCTTGTGTTTCCCGCTTAGAGAAGTTTCTTTAGCATTTGTTGTAGAGCTGGTTTGGTGGTGCCGAATTCTCTTAGCTTTTACTTGTCTGTAAAGCTTTTGATATCTCTGTTGAATCTGAATGAGATCCTCGCCGGGTAGAGAAATCTTGGTTGTAGGTTCTTCCCTTTCATCACTTTAAATATATCGTGCCACTCCTTTCTGGCTTGTAGAGTTTCTGCTGAGAAATCAGCTGTTAACCTTATGGGAGTTCCCTTGTATCTTATTTGTCATTTTTTCCTTGTTGCTTTTAATAATTTTTCCTTTTGTCTTTAATTTTTGTCAATTTGATTACTATGTGTCTCGGCGTGTTTCTCCTTGGGTTTATCCTGCCTGGGACTCTCTGCGCTTCCTAGACTTGGGTGGCTATTTCCTTTCCCAAGTTAGAGAAGTTTTCAACTATAATCTCTTCAAATATTTTCTCAGGTCCTTTCTCTCGTCTCCTTCTGGGACCCCTATAATGTGAATGTTGTTGCGTTTAATGTTGTCCCAGAGGTCTCTTAGGCTGTCTTCATTTCTTTTCATTCTTTTTTCTTTATTCTGTTCCATGGCAGTGATTTCCACCATTCTGTCTTCCAGGTCATTTATCCGTTCTGCCTCGGTTATTCTGCTATTGATTCCTTCTAGTGTACTTTTCATTTTAGTTATTGTATTGTTCATCTCTGTTGGTTTGTTCTTTAATTCTTTTAGGTCTTTGTTAAACATTTCTTGCATCTTCTTGATCTTTGCCTCCATTCTTTTTCTGAGGTCCTGGATCATCTTCACTATCATCATTCTGAATTCTTTTTCTGGAAGGTTGCCTATCTCCACTTCATTTAGTTGTTTTTCTGGTGTTTTTTTTTTTAAATTAATTAATTAATTTATTTATGGCTGTGTTGGGTCTTCGTTTCTGTGCGAGGGCTTTCTCCAGTTGCGGTGAGCGGGGGCCACTCTTCATCACGGTGCATGGGCCCCTCACTATCGTGGCCTCTCTTGTTGCGGAGCACGGGCTCCAGACGTGCAGGCTCAGTAATTGTGGCTCATGGGCCCAGCTGTTCCGTGGCATGTGCGATCCTCCCGGACCAGGGCTCGAACCCATGTCCGCTGCATTGGGAGGCAGACTCTCAACCACTGCGCCACCAGGGAAGCCCTTTTCTGGTGTTTTATCTTGTTCCTTCATCTGGTACATAATCCTCTGCCTTCTCATTTTGTCTGTTTTTCTGTGAATGTGATTTTGTTCCACAGGGTGCAGGATTGTCGTTCTTTTTGCTTCTGCTCTCTGTCCTCTGGTGGATAAGGCTATCTGAGAGGCTTGTGGAAGTTTCCTGATGGAAGGAACTGGTGGTGGGTAGAGCTGGGTGTTGCTCTGGTAGGCAGGGCTCAGTAAAACTTTAAAACTGCTGATGGGTGGGGCTGAGTTCCCTCCCTGTTGGTTGTTTGGCCTGAGGTGACCCAGCACTGGAGCCTACAGGCTCTTTGGTGGGTCTAATGGTGGACTCTGGGAGGGGTCACGCCAGTGAGTACCTCCCAGAACTTCTACTGGCAGTGTCCTTGTCCCCATGGTGAGCCACAACAGCCCCCCGCCTCTGCAGGAGACCCTCCAACATTAGCAGGTAGGTCTGGTTCAGTCTCCTATGGGAGACTGCTCCTTCCCCTGGGTCCCGATGTGCATGCTACTTTGTGTGTGCCCTCCAAGAGTGGAGTCTCTGTTTCCCCCAGTCCTGTAGAAGTCCTGCAGTCAGATCCTGCTAGCCTTCAAAGTCTTATTCTCTGGGAATTCCTCCTCCCATTGCCAGACCCCCAGGTTGGGAAGCCTGATGTGGGGCTCAGAACCTTCACTCCAGTGGGTGGACTTCTGTGGTATAAGTGTTCTCCAGTTTGTGAGTCACCCACCCAGCAGTTATGGGATTTGATTTTATTGTGATTGCGCCCCTCCTACCATCTCATTGCAGCTTCTCCTTTGTCTTTGGATGTGGGGTATCTTTTTTGGTGAGTTCCAGTGTCTTCCTGTTGATGATTGTTCAGCAGTTAATTGTGAGTCCGGTGCTCTCGCAAGAGGGAGTGAGTGCACGTCCTCTACTCTGCCATGTTGAACCAGTTTCCAGATGAGGGAAATTTTAGTAAGTTTAAAAACTTTAGAGTGTATTTTTGACCAAAAACAAACAAACAAAAAGCAAAATAAAAGGATAAAAGCAAACCAAAGTAGGGAAATATGATAGCACATATGATAGGTATAAGGGCTTCAAAGAACATTAATATAGAAAGAATATACAAATCAGAAAACTTTAAATGGACAAATAACATGAATATGCAATTCAAAAGGTGTGAACATTGGCTTATAATAACTTGGACAAATACTCGTTCTCAGTAACAGTAGAAATGTAAGTTATAAATAGTCTTACATAAATTTCAAAGGTTTCTTTTTGTGTGTTTTTATTTTTACTGAGACCATCTAATGCAGGCCAACTTGAAATGGTCCTCGTAAAACAGCATTGTAACTTAGTACAACCTTTTGAAAAACAGTTTGTAGTGTTTATCAGCTTATAAAATATTCATGCTTCTCCACTTAATAATTCTACTTTGAGGAATTTTCCCCAGGGACTTAAATCAGAAGTGCAAGTAAGTGTTTAGGCACAAAGAAGTTTTTAATATAAAAAATTAATATAAAAAAGTGAAACTAGTATACATTAATAACAAATGGCTAAGTAAATTATGATAAATCAGTTGCCATGTAACCAGTAAAAATATTTGAGTTTTTGACACAACGAGAGGATGAAAGTTGAAGATTAAAAACATTTTAATGGTGTTAAGTTGTTTTTAAAATGTCCACAATCAGAAAGAGGGAGAATATGTCAAAATGTTTAACATGATTTACTGGATAATAAAATGGAGGTTTTTTTCATTCATTCTTATGCTTTCTCATACATACCAAATTTTGCACAATGATATATAATGAGAAAAAAGTAAGATACAACGTTAAAGTTTTTATTGTTTCTGACTATTTTTGTTAGTTGATGTTTAATGTGTTTTAGCAGACAGGCTCACAGGGAAAAATAATAAATTCTTAATATTTCCTAAATTCTACAGTCTCCTTTAAAAAATTTTTAAAGATAAATTACATTTCATATTCAGGTCAGACTATGGGAATAAGTGAATGCCCCTTGGTTACATTTCAAGTAGGCCTGTAAGTATTATCACTTCTTTCTCTACTTCCAATAGTGTAAATATTTGAATTATCCTAAGTAATGATGTTTTTATTCTAATTTACACTATGATTTGTTTCCGCTTAAAAAGATACTTTCATTTACATTTTGTATTGTGTTGTATTTAGAATCAGAAGTGATAAATGACTGAATGGCAAATTCTACTTAGTCTGTAAAGCCAGGCTGCTGAAGTGCTCTAGCTTTTATAAGCCATGAAACCTTGAACAAGTTATTTAATCTCTGTCTACCTTAGTTGGTCTTTAGTAAAATGAGGATAATAGTACGTCTCACAGAGTAAGGTGAAGTAAAATGCTTAATGAATTACTATATGCAAAATGCTTTGAACAGTGCTTGTCATATAGTAAGGGAGCAATATATATATAATTGTGTGTGTGTGTGTGTGTGTGTATATATATATATATATAAAATTATTAACTGTGATATAGTATTTGGAAATACAGGATCCCTGGGAGATTGCAGTCCTGCGGTCTTATTTAAAAATTAATCTCATTTAAAAATAAGATTAATGGTCCTTTAACAGTGTAAGGAAAAATGTGGCTTTGGTCCTTCTGATCAATGTAATTTAATCATTAGTATCAATAGTAAAAAGAAACATTTAGCATGTGAATGCCACTTGTGCAGTTTTATTCATGAAATAGATATGGAAAAAGAGCTCACCACATCCATAGAATATCACCATACTTTACAAAAATTAAATTAGCTCCCTTCGTGTTTGTCAGACCTTTACTGTTTTGTTTTTTTCTTATTATGAGCTCCTTCTAACCTAAATTAATAGACACTAACCCTAGATATTGTCCTCCAATGAGTGTCTGACCAGTGTAATGGAGGAGTATCTTTGTTTTTTATTTCAGAGTTTAAATCTTTAAATAAAAATACACTGTCAACTTACATTTTAAATTACTAAGTCATGGGGCTTCCCTGGTGGCGCAGTGGTTAAGAATCTGCCCGCCAGTGCAGGGAACATGGGTTCGAGCCCTGCTCCGGGAAGATCCCACATGCTGCGCAGCAACTAAGCCCGTGCACCACAGCTACTGAGCCTGCACTCTAGAGCCCACGAGCCACAACTACTGAGCCCACACGCCACATCTACTGAAGCCTGCATGCTCTAGAGCCTGTGCTCGGCAACAAGAGAAGCCCACGCACTGCAACGAAGAGTAGCCCCCGCTTGCTGCAACTAGAGAAAGCCTGCACGCAGCAGCGAAGACCCAACACAGCCAAAAATAATAAATAAATAAAAATAAATAAATTTATAAATTACTAAGTCATGGAATTGGAAGAGACTTTAGAAATTAGTACTCTATTCCTCCCAGTATCTCTTTTTACAGCGCACCCACCCCTCCCCCAACCTCAGCGCATTTCGTAATGGGGGCAGTTATTCTTTTTTTTTTTTCCTTTGGCCTCGCCCGCAGGATCTCATTTCCATAATCGCAGGCCACAGCCATGAAAGCCTGGAATTCTAACCATTAGGCCACCAGGGAACTCCCTCGGTTATTCCTTTTTGAAGTGCTCACTGCATTCTTATTCTTCTCTAGTCAAGTTCGTTACGCTGATAGTCTGAAAGTTGTTCAATTAGTATAATTGTAGATTTTTACCTTAATATTATATCTTGAAACTTGGGAGGAGGGTTACTGTTTTTTTTCTAGTTTCTTATTAATAGTTGCCAGGAGCTGAACTTCTACTATATGTCAGGCATTCTGCATAAATATTTAAAAGTCCTCACAATGAGTTATATCACAAGTCTTTTCTCAAACTTAGATTTAGCACACCTCTTCCGGGAAGCTTTCCTTAAAACTTCCCCTTCTTGCGAGTAGATCAGGTGTTCTCCTCCTCTGGGTACACAGTGCCCTGTGTGTATATGCAGGTCTGTCGTTGCCCTTTCCATTTTGATCATAATTTACTTCTAGTTGTCTGTGTTTCCCCCTCCCTCACCAGGTCTTAAGTGTTTTGTCAGAAAGAAGTTGCTCTGTGTACCTAGCACGGATCTTGGCACGGAGGCTTGCACACTCAAATATTTGTCAGAGCAGCTGTGACTTAAGTCGTGCAGTTATTAAGTACATTAACTTGGGTTGGTCTGGCTTCCTAATATCATGGTGCTGACACAGAGTCATTAATTTCAAACACTTTCCAAATATTTATTCTTTCAGAATGATGATTTTTACCAGAACCTTTCCGTCTTCATTGCAGGGAAGTGTGGCCACGGCTGCCTTACCGGAGAGCGGGTCCTCCCTTGCCTTGCGAGCCCTGGGGTGGGGCTCACTTTATGCCTGGTGTGGGGTCGGTGTGATCAGCTTCGCCGTCTGGAAGGCTTTAGGAGTTCACAGTGTAAGTAACTGCAGTCCTATAATTGGTATCTGGAATGTTTATTCTACTTTGTGAGGTCTAAATCTTGCAGATTTTCAAATTTGCGTATAGTTTATTCACTATCTTGCGAAGTGATGACAGAGAATTGACTAAATTTTTACTAATAACTAGGCAGCTTCTCATTACTAGTAAATCATATAAATAATTTAAATATTTAAGGGTGGTGAAACTTCAAATATAATTAATGACTAATGATAACAAATGTTCGTTCTGTATAAATTTGTGGGAGCTACTTGTTCAGTAAAATAATTTGGAACAACTTTCTATGCTGTTTGACATCCATATATATAAACATCGTTGTAAAATAAAGCATTTTAATATTATTATTTAAATTATTAATGTGTTTACACATTATTGGAAAAAGATCCTAGTACCTGTGTGTGTGTAACTTATACTCCAAGCTAAAAAGCTGTACATTCAGAATATTTGGCTTCTTTTTATTTAAACTACTGGTAGGAAGTTCTGTGGACCAGGCTCTTTGTGACAGGTGAGAATTGGTGGTGGTTTAGAATGGGTGGCAGAAGTAGAGTTGATGAAAAGAGGTTCTGGATATATTTTGAAGGTAGGGGCAACAAGGACTTGTTATAAATTGAATGTGGGTGGTGAGAGAAAAAGTCAAGTCAAGGATGTCTCCAGGCTTTTGGTCTGAACGACTGGAAAATGGATGGGACCAGTGTGAAAGGAGCAGATATTAGGGGATCATGTCAGGGGCTCAGTCTGTGACTTATGAGTTTGAGGTAGATTTTAGATAGCCAAGTAGAGAGTCAAGTAAGCAGTTAGATATAGAAGTTTGGAATTCAAGGTGAAGATCTAAATCAGTATGTGGATAGTATGTAAACCATGAGATCAGATGAGCTCACATAGGCAGTGAATGTAGAGAGAAAAGAGAAGAGGTCTGAGGAAGGAGCTCTTGGTTTAGGAGCTCCTCAGGTTTAGAGGTTGAGGAATGAGGAGAAGGTTTCCCTGCTGAAGAAGCAGGGAAACCAGGAGAATGGTGACTTGGATGCCAGGTGAAAAAACATCTTTCAAGGAGGAGGATGCTGGGTATAAGTCATGTAAGATGAGAACTGGTAGTTCACTGAGATGTGGTGGTCATTGGTGGGTAAAGCCTGAGTGGAGTGGATCCGAAGGAGAGTGGAGGAGAGAGCTTGGAGGCAGTGTGTATGGGCAAGTCTTGAGTTTTGCTGTAAAGAGAAAGAAAGAAATGGGGTCGTAGCTAGAAAGGGGAATGGGATCAAGAGAGGTTTTTTTTTTTTTTAAGTTGGGAGAAGTAACAGCATGTGTGTGTGCTGATAGGAGTGATTCAGTGGAGGGGGGAATTGATGCAAGGGAGAGGGAATTGCTGGAGTAATAGGGATTATTATTATTGAATTTTTCACATTTAGTTTAATCATAACTACATAGGCATTATTGTACTTTTCACTTAAAATATACTGATAGACAAACAGATGTTGCTTTTTTCTTAGTCTGAGTAACCTTTATTTTTAAAGTAACTGCCTGCTAGTCATTGTTTGCAACAATAAAGTAGGGATTACTTGAAAAAAGTTAGAAAACCCATGACTGAAGATTTTTTCTTTAAAAGGAACGCTATTTATTTATTTATTTATTTTGGCTGTGTTGGGTCCTCGCTTCTGTGCGAGGGCTTTCTCTAGTTGCGGCGAGCGGGGGCCACTCTTCATCGCGGTGCGCGGGCCTCTCACTATCGCGGCCTCTCTTGTTGCGGAGCACAGGCTCCAGACGCACAGGCTCAGTAGTTGTGGCTCACGGGCCCAGTTGCTCTGCGGCATGTGGGATCTTCCCAGACCAGGGCTCGAACCCGTGTCCCCTGCATTGGCAGGCAGATTCTCGACCACTGCGCCACCAGGGAAGCCCCGACTGAAGATTTTTGATGATTTTTATTGTTACCTCAATTTTGCTTTGACCAATATAAAATCTCTTCTTCCATTTCAGGGATTGTACCAGACATTTTAGACATAGCAGATTATTTAATCCTCACAACAGCCATGAAGTAGGTGTTAATATCCCCCATTTTATAAATGAGGAAATAGGGACTCAGGTTAAGTCATTTGCCCAAGATCACACAGCTTGTAATTGGCAGAGTCAAGATTTGAAGCTAAGTCTGATGGTCTGCAGAACCTGGTTCGCTTCCAATTTTACCTCTCTAGCTAAGGTGGGAGATAAAGGAGTAGGTGGAAGGGGCAGGGGAAGGAGCTGGTGAATCTGGTTTTGACTGTGGCGTGATCCACACAGTCTTGATCATTTGACAGGTTTTACTGGGTATCTTCAGTGTGGACCTCCCAACATCATAATTGACTTCAGTCTGGTATAGGACCAGCCATTCTTCTCTCATATGAGAGCAGTTATTTGAAAACAAATGGAAAAGATTGGGAGGAAATATGTCTGGTGATAATATGTGAAAGAATTATGGGCGTGTGGGTGAGTTTTGTATTTTACTTTTCTGTGTAATTCTTAAATATGTATTGCTTTGACAATAATACTGCTTTTTTAAAAATAGTCCTAGATTTTATTTTTATTAATTTATGCTGACTGTAAAGCACAGCTGCCTAGGAGTACACAAAACTTCCTTGACTACATATGAAATCTGCTTTGGGGGAGGGGCATGCAAATAATAATAAAGTTATTAAGCTTTTGGTTTCTATAAAAATGACGGTCTGTTAGTACTTCATATTGAGTGCATGGAATTGATAGGTAATGTTTCTAGAGTTTAGTAATGTAGGTCATAAATTGAGTAGTAAAGTTTTAAGGTATTTGAAAATATGAACAGTCTTTGATTTAGAAGAGTCATAATGAATCAATCCAAATTTTCATAGACCAACAAAATTAGGTTGTTTAAATTAAATTATATGCTTGAGAACTTGGGCTTTATGGGCTAGACTGTGCTATTTTAGTTTCTAGAATGTGAAATTTTTTGTTTTATGGCACTGATAAGAGGATTATTACCTAAATAAAATATTTGGGGGCGGGATTCTTTTCTTTTTTTTTTTTTTTTTTTAGGGGGATTCTTTTCTGATTGGCACTATTGAATGTATGGAGACTTGGAATCCTTTTATATTGCATCTTCATGTCTTTAACCAAAAAGAGAGAATGCAAATATCCTCTCCCTACTGGTAAGTCATTAGGCATATCAGTTTGATTTCCACATCTGAGAAGTCTCACAGAAAAATGAACCCACTGATACTTTTTTAGGACACATCTTTTAAAAGCAGTCGCGTTTTTTAATTTGTTTATTCAAAAGACATTTGTGGGCCTACCCTGAGCTGGCATTGAGCTAAGACAGCGCTCCCCAGTGGACTGTTAGTATGTAAGGCATAGGTTTTTAAGCGTTATGGGTGACTTTCCAAGGAAATTCTTATTATATGACCCTGCCCTGAGGCTTGTGGAGAGCAATGTGGTATATTTCGGTTCTGCATTTAGAGAGTTGTTGTTTTTTTTAAATAAATTTTTTTTTTTTTTTTTTTTTTGGCTGTGTTGGGTCTTTGTTGCTGCTCACGGGCTTTCTCTAATTGTGGCGAGTGGGGGCTACTCTTCGTTGCAGTGCACCGGCTTATCATTGTCGTGGCATCTCTTGTTGCGGAGCACGGGCTCTAGGCGTGTGGGCTTCAGTAGTTGTGGCACGTGGGCTCAGTAGTTGTGGCTTGCGGGCTCTAGAGCGCAGGCTCAGTTAGTTGTGGTGCACGGGCCTAGTTGCTCCGCGGCATGTGGGATCTTCCCAGACCAGGGCTCGAACCCGTGTCCCCTGCATTGGCAGGCGGATTCTTAACCACTGCGCCACCAGGGAAGCCCTGCATTGAGAGAGTTTTGATGAGGTTGCCCTGATTCCAGTGATGAACTTTTATCGCTGTTTACTTCCTCTCATTAGGAAACGTCATGTGTCTACGAGGAATGAAAAGTTTTAGTCAAAAAATGAGCAAAAATGGTTGCGGTCTGTGCACTCAGTAAGTAATTGAGATGATCATTCTAGATAAATGCATGTAAATCAGAATCAATTCCAGTGTCAAAATAGTTGAATTGTATTAAATCTCCAATGTAAACCAGTTCCATAGAAAAGGGTGCCATCTAGTGGCTGACCAAGAGCAGCTTGCGTTCCCTATTTTAATTCACAGCTACATCTGCTGGCTGAAAAGGCTTAAAGCAAAGCTCTTCAGTTTATTAGAAATATTTTGGATTTACTCTTTGTTTATTCATAATTAGTGCAGAATTTCATTCACATGGAACATGTTTAATACATCAGATATAAATAAAAAATTTTAATTTACACAATGGTAGATCATTTAATCAGAGGTTCCAAAAAAGGAGAGCTAGTGGAAGCTATCTTGTCAGCCAACTGTAGCAGATCAGGCCGCCCAGGATTTAAAATGGGACCCTGCCTGCCTTAGCGTAGGAATGAGTGCAGGTCCAGCCTGGCATCGCCACACCAGCTCCACCCTGCTGACCAGCCATGGGCATGGCCTGATTGCTCAGAATGGGTTCATCACTTACTTTGAATTACGGTATTTTATCATGTGGTTATGATCGAGGCAGCATTAATTTTATAACAGGAACTGAATTGTGAAAAGAATGAACATTTACTGTGGGTTCACGGTCCCCCTAATGCAGCTGTGCACATGAGCCTGGTGCATTCGGGCCATGTGAGTGCACAACATGGGGATGTGATTAGATTGTTTATTAGGGCAGGTGTTTTAAGTTTAGAGAATAGGGGCGATAAATGCTCTTCAGGCAGTAAGGGCGTTAGTGATACTAACTGGTAATCCCCCAGTTGTCAAAAAAAAAACCCATGCCACCTACAGTTATTTACATGTTAAAACTTTTTTACCTTTTATTATTTATAGGAGGTATTGAGCAAGAGGTTGAGCATATTTATGGTTAGGCTGTCTTGGTTTTTTTTTCTTCCCTTTGAAGGAGAAACATTAGGTGTATAAAAAATTCCTGATAGATAGGATTGGAATCACTATAGCTTTTTATGCCTAACGGTCCCGTGTTCTGCATTTGTTTGAAGTTATCTCAAAATATTGGTCAGAATCACCCACTGCTAACGTTTACTGTGGTTGTGTTAGAATATATCCATGATACCTGGTGTAGTTAAATTTACATGTCATTTATAGTTGTCTTCACAGGAGCTAAAACATCGATAGAAATAAAACCATGAATGGAAACATTCTCAGTTATTGTAAAATACTTTAAATTGTCCAGAGATTTAAATTTTAAAATTAACTCTTATAAATGGAGGGTTTTTTTTAACCATGGGATAAGAGGTATTTGTTTTTATTTACATATATTGGTGTTTATTTTTAAAGAAAAAATATATTTAGGACCTACTTTTTTTAAACAAAAATGGGTTTTTTGGGGCTTTCCTGGTGGCGCAGCGGTTGAGAGTCTGCCTGCTAATGCAGGGGACGCGGGTTCGAGCCCTGGTCTGGGAAGATCCCACATGCCGCCGAGCGACTGGGCCCGTGAGCCACAATTGCTGAGCCTGCGCGTCTGGAGCCTGTGCTCCGCAACGGGAGAGGCCGCGGTGGTGGGAGGCCCGCGCACCGCGATGAAGAGAGGCCTCCGCTTGCCGCAGCTGGAGAGAGCCCTTGCACAGAAACGAAGACCCAACACAGCAAAAATAAATAAAATTAAGAAGCGTTGTAAGAAAGGTTTAATTAAAAAAAAAACAAAAAAACAAAAACAAAAAAAACCAACTTACCCCATCTTCTAAAAAAAAAAAAAATGGGTTTTAAAATTAATTAATTAATTAATTTATTTATTGGCTGCATTGGGTCTTCGTTGCTGTGTGGGCTTTCTCTAGTTGCGGCGAATGGGGGCTACTCTTCATTGCGGTGCACGGGCTTCTCATCGCGGTGGCTTCTCTTGTTACAGAGCAGAGGCTCTAGGCTCGTGGGCTTCAGTAGTTGTGGCTCGCGGGCTCTACAGCGCAGGCTCAGTAGTTGTGGTGCACAGGCTTAGCTCCTCCACGGCATGTGGGATCTTCCCGGACCAGGGCTCGAACCCGTGTCCCCTGCATTGGTAGGCGGATTCCTAACCACTGTGCCATCAGGGAAGCCCATGGCTTTGCTTTTTGTAAAAAAAAAAAAAAAAATATATATATATATATATATATATATATATATATATATGTACTCATTGTTTGAAAAGAAAAAATCAGTGTAGAAAAGGTCAAAAACAAAAATCACCAAAGATCTCCCTGAATTGTAATCACTTATTATAGTAGGAACATCCTTGTAGAGCGTCTATAGGCATGCTCATATAATCATACATAAATATTGTTTTACTGTACTACTCTGGAACTTTTTTTCACTGAATAGTCATTAAGAACATCTTTGCACAGTGGAGTATATGAATCTCCATCACTTTTAATGGCTACATGGTACTCAATTGTATGTTATAATTTACTTAATCAGTCTCCAGCCAACAGCATTTAGATTGTAATTTTTCACTATCAAACACCATAGTGAACCTCTATAGGCATACATCTTTTTGTACTGTTCTTTGTCAAGAAATGTCTTCTAAAGACAGAAGATGCTATTGTTGAATCAAAGTGTATTTTTAAAATGTTTTTGATATTTGTTGCTAAATGGCCTTCCAGGAAAGTTTATACAATTTAGAAGATAACAGCAATGTATACAAGTTTCCTAGCACCCTTGCCATTAGTAGCTTTTATTACTCTGAAATTTTTGCCAATCTGATACGTGGAAAATTTCTTCCTTTATTGTGTCTCTCTGAACACCTTGCTGCTGTAAAGACTTTTATGGAAATAATCTGTGACTGGAGTCACAAATACTCTCCAGCCCCAGTCTTGCCTCCTCATCTAATATAGGTTGCTTTTTTCTCAAAAGGCCAGACCTCTTTTTCTTTAAAAAGCTAAAAGTAAAACATGTTAAAACATAACATATTTTAAATATTTCTCTAAAAAGTGTCATTTGACTTTCCTTTTCAAAGAAAGATTTTTTAAAATTCTTCTCCATTATGGTTCATCATAGGATGTTGACTAGAGCTCCCTGTGCTGTACAGCAGGACCTCGTGGCTTATGCATTCTCTATGTAATAGTTTGCGCTTGCTACTCCCAAACTCCTGGTCCCTCCCTCCCCCACAACTGCAAGGCTGTTCTCTCTGTCTGTGAGTCTGTTTCTGTTTTGTAGATAAGTTCATTTGTGTCATTTTAGATTCCACATGTAAGTGATAGCGTATGGTATTTGCCTTTCTCTTTCTGACTTTGCTTAGTTAGTATGATCATCTCTAGGTCCATCCATGTTGCTGCACATGGCATTATTGCATTCTTCTTTATGGCTGAGTAATATTCCATTGTACATATATATACATCTTCTTTATCCATTCATCTGTTGATGGACATTTAGGTTGTTTCCATGTCTTGGCTACTGTAAGTAGTACTGCTGTGAACATAGGGGTGCATATATCTTTTTGAATTACAGTTTTGTCCCGATATATTCCCAGGAGTGGGATTGCTGGATCATATGCCAACTCTATTTTTAGTTTTTTGTGGAACCTCCATACGGTTCTCCATAGTGGCTGCACCAACTTACATTCCCACCAACAGTGCAAGAGGGTTCGCTTGTCTCCACACCCTCTCCAGCATTTATTATTTGTAGACTTCTTGATGATGGCCATTCTGACCGGTGTGAGGTGATACCTCATTGTAGTTTTGATTTTCATTTCTCTAATAATTAGCAATGTTGAGCATCTTTTCATGTGCCTATTGGCCATCTGTATGTATTATAAGAAAGATCTTTTAAAAGAAGTAATATTATACCTTATCTCTGAGACAATGGTGAATGCACTCTAACAAAATTTATTTTCTCCAGCTCTTTTTTGTAGCTGTTGCTAAGCATACTTTTATATTAATATTTAGGCTCACTTCTTAATTACCTTATGACCAGCTTGAGGGCTTTTGCTAATTACAGTCAAATTTCTTTTACTTTTTGCTGATTTCAGTTTTACCAACATTCTGGTATAGCTCATATTAAATACATTTATTCTTACACCGTGTTTACTTACTTCAAATGAAAGCAGCATTGTAGGGTGAATGCTTGAACCCCACACGTAAAATAAAACTATGGAAAAGCTTAAAAGTTTTTAACTTCTAAGATATCTAAGAAGGAAATAAACTTCATGCTGTATACTTTTCATTGGTTTAGGTCAAAGATTAAAAACAAATTCGAGTCTCCTGGCAAACTGTTTAATGGTAGCCACTTCTGAGCGGTCTGCAGGGGAAGTCTGAAACACGGCTGAAACGTTTCCCTCTGTGTCCTCGCCTAATCTAATTTCAGTGCTTCCAAAGATTTCTACCAGCTCCGCCCCCAGGAAGAAAGCTTCAGTTTCTTATTCTGACTGCCTTATGTCAGCAGCCGCCGCCTTGCTTCCTCTTCCTGATGGTGCTTCCTAGACCGCCCAGAACGCAGTCGTCATGGTCTTGCAGAGATAGCGCCATCTGTCAAGCCCTCGGGCCTTCAAACAGCTTAAGCACTGAGGAATATTTTTCCTGGAATCATTTTTAAATTAATTGGAAGTGGCACTGTGCGTCAGTTAAATTCAGGTCTGAGGTGACAAGAACATCTCTATACTCCTTATTTCCCATTCCATTGCAGCTCTAATAGGCTTGGCATCCCAGTGGTGAGAGGTACTCTGTGTGAATGTGAAGGAGCAATTTGGTGACAGAGAGACCGAATCAAAGGGACTTGCTCAGTTTAAAATGGGATGTAATGACTGATGTCCTTTCCCTTTTTTTTTTTTTTTTTTTTTGCCAAGGGTTGGGGGAAATCAGCCGTTTTGGCGTATTGCCAAGATTCCTCTTTAAAAACCTACCAGTTTCCTTTTACAAGTGAAATAGGGCCCCAAGCATCTTATAAAGCATTTTATAAAGTAAGAATGTGCAACACTTACCAGGAAAGATAAGCTCTGCCATAAAAGCCTTCTTGTTCCAGGCCTGACACAAATCAGGCTTAATCACCTCAAGAATGTTCCCAGTCTCACTCCGCTGGAGGGAAGGTAGCCTTGATTTCACTTGGGTTTCTTATTGAGCATAGAAAATTGGACTCACATGAGCAGGTCTCTCTAACCAAAGCATTGTGGAGTGCAGACCTGATAGCGCACGCTTTCCCCTTCAGCTTTGTGTAAGTATTTCCTGACTGAAATACTTCTAACAATGTTAAGAAGAAATCTTTTTTTTTGTTTTAATGTGCTGTATATCTTTCCACAACGCAGATTGTGTTGAACATAATTTCACTTTTTCTTGATGACTCAGATATATCAGTTATCATTTGCTTCTGTGCTAACAGATTCTGGGCTTTCATAGTTCTTATTCTTTTTGTACTTCTTCCTGATCCTACTTTGGCTCTTGTTTTTCACTTCCCACCATCCTGTTTACTTCAGGTTCCTTCTTTGCCCTTGTATTTTCTCCACGGTTCTATCCATTCCAGTGGCTTCATCCACATGCAGACAACTGCCAGGACTGCGTCTTCAGCCAGACCCCTGAGCTCCTAGGTCATGGGCCCGTTTGACTGGGCCCTGATGCTTGGATGTCCTACCGGTGTCATGTGTGTTTCCACCTGAACTGTCATTTACCCCCCCCCCCATTTCGCCCCCCAACCTACTGCCGGGTCACCCACAGTGAATGGCAATATCATCCGTCATCTAGCAATGCTGCTGGACTGAAAAGCTGGATCTTATGACCACACTCCTCTCACCCCTGTATCTGATCAGTCACCACGTCTTGCTCCTCCCCCACCCTCACAGCCACTGTAGCTGGGGCACCTTCCTGCCCCAAGATGCTTATCACAGCTGGTGTCCCTTCTCCCTGCCTGCCACCTTGCCCCGTCACAGCCCTTCTCCCACACTACGGCAAGGACGCACTGGCCCTCATCTTCCCCGCACCTCTGCCTTTCTACCATGGGTGAAACATCCATGCTGCGGCCAAAGCCCCCCACGCATGAGGGCATTCAACCGCCTCCCACCCCATCTACCCAAGGACCTCGCTCCCATAATTATCCCCAGCCTTTGATGAGCATCAGTTTTCCCTCTGCTGCAGTGTGTAGAGACGTGCTCTAGTTTCTCCAAACTCTAAAAGTCTTCTCTTGGTGTTCCTCACCCTCCTCCAGGTACCAGCCCATTTGCCTGCTTCCCATCATAGAGGAGATTTCTTGAAAAGAGTTGCCTGTGATCACTGTCTCCACTTCCTCTCCTTTTTCTCCTCAGTCCGGCTGCTTTCCCAGCACACCCAAAACTGCTGGTGTGGGTCGCCAGGGCCCTCCTTGTTGCCAGATCCAGGTCTTGTTGTTATCCTTCTGTTACTTGACCTCTCAGCAACACTTGACACAAGTGAGCATTCTCCCCTCTCTTGGCTTCTACCCCTTCCACCTCACTGGCCATTTTTGTGCATCTCCTTTTCTGGCTCCTCCCCTGCAGACCTGGAAGTGTTGGAGTGTCCGGTGGCTTCATACTTGGACGCTTCTGTTCTCCATCTGTCCTCAGCCCTTGGTGCTCTTGCCTAGTCCCTGGCATTAAAAACAATCTATACAGTCTGATAATGTCCAAATACATAGCTCCAGCCTGACCTTCAGATTTACCTTGAAACCGCACATGGTCCATCTCGTCTCACAGACATGTCAAAGCCCCACGTCCCAACCAGAAGTTGTGGTTTCCTCTCCTCCTCCCCAACTTGCTCCTCCCTTAGTCTCTCCCATTTCAGTGAGTGCCACTCCCATCCCCCCAGTCGTTCAAGCCAAAAACCCAGCAGAGAATCATGGTAGATTTTCTCATTTCCCGTCATTCCCTTCACCTAAGCCGTGAGCAAGTCCTGCTCGTTAGCCCAGCTGCTAAACAGAGCCTGGCTCTTTCATCTCTCTCCACCTCCATTCGTCTTTTCCCTGGTGTATTGAAATAGTTTCTTGTCTAGTATCTCGGCCTCTCCTTTACTTCCCCTAGAATTTTTTTTCCACGCAGATATTTTTTAAATGTAGGTCAAATCATGTCACTCCTTTATTTAAAAACCCTTCAGCATCTCCTGTTGAGGAAGTCTCACAGGATGTAGCCCCACCTACCTTGCTGACCTCATCTTGAGCCACCACCGTCACCTCTCCCATCCCACGCCCACCTTGCCCTGCCAGGCCCTGGGCCTTCTTGTTCCTTCAGCACGCCAGCCTTATGTCTGCATAGGGCCTTTCTAGCTTTGCCCAGGAAACTCCTTCCCTGGGTCTTTGCAGGGCTGGCTCTATGTTACCATCCAGGGTTTCAACCCAAATTTATTTCACCCCCTCAGAGAAGCTTCCCCAGACCATCTAATTAAAATACAGTAGCCTCTTCATTCCCACCACTCAGTTCCTCTCTGATGCTATCCTGTTTTCTTTTCTTCATGACACTTGTTACAAAATGAAGTTATATTGACCATTTTAAAACGTTAATCTGTTTTTGCTAAAAGAACATAAATTCTAAGAGAGTGGAGTTTACCTTGTTCATTGCAGTATCCTCAGCACCTGCACCGTGCCTACTAGCACAGAGGAGGTACTTAGTGAACTCTGTTGGATGAAATCTGATCACACTGCTTCTGTCACTTCGGTGGCACGCTCTTGCCTTGAGAATACATTCCAGGTTCCTTGAAGAGGTTTGTCAGTTCCTGTGTGATCTGGCCCCTGCTTATTCTTTAACTCATTGCTTCTCGACCGGGGGGGGGAGGTGTGTGTGGCAAATTTGCTGTGTCCCACCCGCCCACCTCCACCCACGACGGAGATTTGGCAGTGTCTGGAGGTACCGTCTGGGCCGTCATAACTACAGGAGAGCTACTGGCATCTAGTGGGTAGAGGCCAGGGAAGCTGAGGAACATCCTGCAGTGCATAGGACAGGCCCACAAAGAATGATCTGGTCCAGAATGTCAGGAGTGCTGCGGTTGAGAGTCTAGCTGTGCCTCTAATAAGCCTCTGTCTCGGTCAGAGGTCTAGCCGTGCCGAAAGGCCATGTGCTTTCTAGCCTCAGAGATTTGTCCTTGCTGATCCCCCACCTGGAACACCCCTTTCTTTCTTCACTATTCCCAGTTGCTGCTGACCCTCTTTGTTGCCCAGATGGAGTCTGGAGGCAAATTAGTTTTTAAACTTTATAACGTGGAGTTAATCTGTTTTGGCAGTTTGGAGTTTATAAAGGTAACTTAAGGTTACCTCAAATTGAAAGTAACTTCCATACACAAAAATATCCTTTGTGTCATTTTTTTTTTAGATGGGTAGAGCTGTTGTTACTGAGGACTAGAGTATTATTTCTATTAAGCCAATTGCAGAGAATAAATGAGCTGAATTAGTAAAACAGCACTTATGCAGTTAGAGCCTATAGCCATAAAATTACTCTCTCAATTTTTAGATACGATTTAGGATGTTTAAACACATACTAATGAATATTAATTTCTTTTTTTTTCATGTTTTGTGCCACATTAAAATAATTCCTTTTTAATGATTAATACAAGCAGCTTTTTTACATTGCATTCAAAATTATGTGTAAGATGATGCCTTTAAAGAACAAAAGTGAGGTCTGGGTAACTTATCAGAAGAGCTTGCCAATTCATGTTATAGTATTTGAATACCATAAATAGGAAGTTGGTGTCAGGGTTGCTTTTTGAATGGACATTCTACCTTTATTCTACTCAGGAGACAAAGCTTTGTGGCCCTGCTTTTGTCTTTCGCCCAGCATTCCCAGTATTGCTGACGAAAGAAAATACTTTGAGGTACTGTGATTTGTAAAGACGCCCCACACGAGGATTATGGAGCTAGGTAGATTTTAGTATCTATGAGCAACAGAATCACAGCCCACTAATTTTTTTAAAAAACTACAATTTGCATTTTATGAATTTCAAATCACAAGACTTTTAAAATAATTGTGTTTATATAATGTTCTACTTGCATGCTGGTGAGTTTATAGCTTACAGTATTAACACTGCTTTCATTGCATCTTGTTTGTTTGTTTTTTTTTTTCAAATCAAGGGTTTTGTGCACGGATTATTTTCTTAAAAGTTTTCGACAGAACAAAACATTTTAAATAACTTCAAAGGATAAAAATATTCCTTCTGCCTTTGCATATTTATTTTACTGTGTTTCTAGCACTGTAGAATTTTTTTTTTAATTTGTATGTTCTAAGGTGGTAAAGGTGGGCATTAGCTTTGAAAGTAATTAAGAAATCTTTTAGCTTATTCGTAGCTTTATCTGAAATTTATGCATCAACCTTGCTAAGAAACCCCAGACAGGCACCATTTTACTTACTCCTTTATTCAGAACTCCAGCACCAGGTGGATTCTCCAGCCCTGCCTTTCCATCTCACTCACCTTTTAGCCCTCTAGCCTTACTTGGGTCAGTTCTGTAGTTATTTCCTCATTCTTTTCTACCACAAACATTTACTGAATCCCTATTCATATACCAAGCTCTGTTCTGGAGAATAGGGATATGCTGTTAAATAAAAAGTGATCCCTTTTGGAGTGACAAATTCATAAGTAATTACATTTAACTGTGTGTGATAAATCCTGTAATGGAGAGAGGTACACAGTACACTGGTGGCGGATTTTTAAAAAGTCAATTCTCCTTGGGAGATTGTAGAAGACTTAGGAGAGCATGGAATATTTGAACTGGACTCCTAGATGGAAAAAGGGCAGGGGGAGCTGGGGATGAGAGTCCAGGTGGAAGGAATAGAGTGACTTAGTTTACAACCATTCTTGGTCCAGACGCTTGCTAGTCATCTTTATTTCCTGCTTCCTCCCTCCTAAGTGGTGTAACCAAAAGTATTATGGCATAATCCTGCCATCAGCTATAATATTATACTGAATTTTGAATAGATAATTTGAATTAGATTTTCCATTCAAAAGGAATAATGAGGCACCTAAGATAGAAGGTCATTAGGGAGCTGGCTAGCTATAGTTGGCTTTCCACATCTTTGGGTAGACCTAAGTCATCTGTTCATCTTTTTTAGTTCTTTCCTTCTTATCTCAAGACTTATTGTAAATAAAAGGCTGCTTTGTTTGAGATATTTTTATTTTGGAGAGTGTTATTTTTCTCAAAATTGATTTAGTGTGGCTAAGGGGAAAAACTGAAGAGGCAGCTGTCATAGTGATGGTATTTCTGAAGAGGTTCAAACTCTAGAAAGAAAATTACTGTAGAAAAACGCCGTCTAACTAAGAGTCTTTATGTCCTTGAATTTCATCCTCAAGAACACTTATAAGAAAAATGACTTGACTGGTCAAAGGAATCATTGTAGGAAAAAGGTGAGAACAGGCATCAGGTTAAAACATTTCAAGCTATGACTGGGATAAAAGAAAGAATAAGATGTCAGCCACCATTAAATAAAGATCATTTAAAGATTCTCCTTTTTAATTTGACAAATGGTGACAAATCTGACCACCAGGGTGGAGAGAACGCATGTATGTGGTGCTCTTACCATTTTGTGTGTCACGGAGCTTGTACTGTACCATCTAAACAGGGTGCCAGCAAGTCCCACTGAAACAGGATTGCAGGATCTCCACTGTTACCACACTTTTCTCACCTCTCACCAGCTCCTTTGCTTATTGTTGCTCTCTTCCTGGACTGCAGCTCAGTGGCAGAAAGAATGAGAATAGCTTGTCAAGTCCTGAATATAAAATATTCATTTTGTCAAGATTTGGTATTCTAAAATGGAATATATATGTATACATACATACACACACACACACACATATATAAATATACACACAATTTTTTTTTCTGCCTGTGAGGAGGCTGCATGTACCAAGAGCTCCGTTAGGGGAGAACATACTGCTTTCTTGGAATGAGGAAAGCTTTGAGGAATCATTACATGGTCAGAATTCTGTTTATATAAGTGAGGAGAAAGTACTATTATTTTTGTTTGGACTTTTATAGTTTATTGGATTTAAGGGTATATATATATATATATATATATATATATATGTGTGTGTGTGTGTGTGTATATATATATATATATAAAACATATATGTATCAGATGTAAAGTTTTTATTTCCTTAGAAATTTGAAAGGACATTCATAATACTGACCAGAAAAATGCAGAGGAAAGTAAGGTATACTGATGCCATATTGTACTAGCTAATATTTTACTACTTTAATCAATAATCTGGTTTGTGCAGTTGGTCAAAATTTGCCATTTTAAGGACATAGAAGATATATCTTCATGCTAATATTAGGCTACATCATCATCATCTTTCTACTTGAGAAGTCGTTTTTGATCAGGACTCTCAGTTAGGAGCTTTCCTTTGTCATGACTGTTTGACTAGCTCACGGTCGGCTCCTGCCCCTTGTCGTCAGGATCCTGCGACTTCCGCAGTTACGGTCGTGACTGGCATAAAGGCAGCGGAAGCCTTTCCAAATATAAGGTTCTCGAACTGGATACAACGGGAAACAGGAGTCCCACTTTTCCAACGGATGCAGGGAAATGGTGCAGGAGGCCATTGGGAGACAAAGGATACGCACCTGGTTATTCCTGGCAGGGATACAGTTAAGAAAATTTAACCTTGTTTTCATCTGTACTTAATGGAAATGTTTTTACTTGGCATATGTAGTGAAAACAGAAAATCAGTAATCCCAAGGATCTGGGTTGGCTCATTATACATGCTAAGTAGTGGAGAGAATTCGAGTTCTTAAAATTGTAACTCCAGAATTCATTTGCGAGAGGAGCCCTTCCGCGTCGTCGTCCGTCCCCACCCCCCCAGTCAGATCGGACCTGCAGTACTTTGTGGAGGCCCGTTTGAGGCCACGAGAGCTGGGCCCGCCTTGCGCAGCCGCAGTAGCCGGCCGCGGCCAGCGGTCCCGGCCTTGCGCAGCCGCAGTAACGGGCTGAGCAAACGGCCAACGGGCACAGCTCTCCGCTTTTGAGCTTGTCAGGCTGCCCGCTGCCTTCTTCCTATCTCTCTTCCTTCACCTCTCCAGTGAGTAGCCATGAGCTGGGCTGTGGGAATGCTGCGCGCCAGCCAGAGAGTGGGCGCTGTGAGAGCGAATTGCCTGTGCCCGGGGATGGAGCTGAGTCCCCGCCAGCCGGCAGGCGTCGCCCGCAGGGGCGCCTGGCCCATCGCCCCCGCGTGCAAGATGGCTACGGTCAAGTGTGAGCTTATGAAGAATTTCCCCTCAGAGGAGCCCGTTTGTTGCAATAAGATCTCCATTGTAGGAACTGGCTCGGTTGGCATGGCCTGTGCTGTCAGCATCCTGTTAAAAGGCCTGAGTGATGAACTTGCCTTGGTGGATGTTGACGGAGGCAGACTGAAGGGTGAGACAATGGATCTTCAGCATGGCAGCCCTTTCGTGAGAATGCCCAATATTATTTCCAGCGAAGATTACCTGGTCACTGCAAACTCCAACCTCGTGATTATCACAGCAGGTGCACGCCAGGAAAAAGGAGAAACACGCCTTAATTTAGTCCAGCGAAATTTGGCCATCTTTAAGTTAATGATTTCCAGTATTGTTCAGTACAGTCCTCGCTGCAAACTGATTGTTGTTTCCAATCCAGTGGATATCTTAACTTACGTAGCCTGGAAGTTGAGTGAATTTCCCCCAAACCGTATTATTGGGAGTGGTTGTAATCTGGACACTGCCCGTTTCCGTTTCTTGATCGGGCAGAGGCTCGGTATCCATTCTGAAAGCTGTCATGGGTGGATCCTTGGAGAGCATGGAGACTCAAGTGTTCCTGTGTGGAGTGGAGTGAACATCGCCGGTGTCCCTCTGAAGGATCTGAACGTAGATATAGGAACTGATAAAGATCCTGAGCAGTGGAAAAATGTGCACAAAGATGTGGTTGCTAGTGCCTATGAGATTATTAAAATGAAAGGTTATACTTCTTGGGCCATTGGCCTGTCTGTAGCTGACTTAACAGAGAGTATTGTGAAGAATCTTAGGAGAGTGCATCCAGTTTCCACCAGGATTAAGGGTCTCTATGGAATAAGTGAAGAAGTATTCCTCAGTGTTCCTTGTATCCTGGGAGGGAGTGGTATTACCGACCTTATAAAAGTAAAGTTGGCCCCTGAAGAAGAGGCCCATCTGCAGAAGAGTGCAAAAACACTTTGGGAAATTCAAAAGGAGCTTAAGTTTTAAAGTTGTTTAAAACTACCATTCTGAAGTTATTGAAGAAAAGAGAGTAGTTATGGAGTTGTGTATGTCCAATTTTTTAATAAACTTGAATTCCTAAAAGTTGGAAACAGGGAAGGGGGTGGAGGGACTCCCCTGTTTATTTAGCACCCCCACCCCCAGCTCTTTTATTTAGCATCCAGATGCTGGATTATACTTTTTTTTTTTTAAACAATTCCTAAGTGACTGCATCAAAGAAGGTGTTTTTGTACCACTGATGTACCAGTCCTTGCCCTGTGTATGTGTGTGTGTATAGTTGCCAGTTGTCCCCAAAAATGTAGGATGCAGGTGTTTGTTGTATTACAGAAATTCTGATTCTTTTCATTAAGTACAGGTTCATTCTTTTGTTCTGGGTGACTTATACCTATGTTCATTTATATACTGTTTTTTTGAAGTTGTAACTTCTTATACAATGTGAAAATAAACGTATACACAGAAGCATTTTCTGTAATGGAGCCATCAGCTGTCTTCATTGCCCTATGACAGCCTATCAGCCAGGCTTTCAAAAAGGCATCGTAAAATGGGAGCTGGAAGCAGGTCCTGTGTGTGCTTGCGTGTGTGTGCATGCTCATGTATATGTACCAGTGAAGCAGGATCATTAAGTAAAAAATGAAAATAATAGTGATTTAGTTGGTAGCTATTATAAAGTATTTAATGCAGTAAAGTATAAAGCTTTAGAAAGAGGCCTGACAGAGGTGGTAACAGTTACTAAAAATAAAGTCGGACTGAAATAATTTTAGAACTGCCTCTGAGAACCTGACCTCTTAGCACATTAAATCAAGAAGCACATTATAAATTGTTCCTATTGGGCTGAGTCTTACCTGCAGAGTGTGCCCTGGCCCTAAGACACTCCAGGGTCATCTCTGTTGCTCAGTTTACTTCACATTAACAGAAAGCTTTTGCCTTTGAATTGTGCCCTGTTAATCATTGTCATAAAATTTGGCCATTTTAATGAGTACTTCAGGGATTGTATTTCTCAGAAAGTTACATGTTCGCTTTTTATTCCTAAATCAATTGACTTTACTACAGATTCTATACTGTACGGATGTGATACAGTGAAGGTTTAGGAGAAAGTAAAGATGCTCATCTGACCTTTATCTAAATAATGGTACTAATAACTTAGGAAATGAGAATCTTAGCCTTCCTATGCAATTGAATATTAAATAAATTATATGTTTATGTTCAAACATATCTCAGGTTTGGTGTGGATATCAATAGGTCTAATCAAAATTGAAACGTACTAGCATCTGCTTGCTTTGTTTTTTTTTGTTTGTTTTCTTGGCTGCATTGGGTATTCGTTGCTGCGCACGGGCTTTTCTCTAGTTGTGGCGAGTGGGGGCTACTCTTCGTTGTGGTGCACGGGCTCAGTAGTCGTGGCTCGCGGGCTCTAGAGCGCAGACTCCGTAGCTGTGGCACACGGGCTTAGCTGCTCCGCGGCATGTGGGATCTTCCCGGACAGGGCTCGAACCCGTGTCCCCTGCATTGGCAGGCGGATTCTTAACCACTGCGCCACCAGGGAAGCCCCTAGCATCTACCTTCTAAATTAAGCCACTCCTGCTTAGTTCAGTTTTATCAAGTAGACATAGGACAGTGATCCACCCCCAAAAACTGACCCTTTACTTAACCATGCTGATCAGAGCTCCCCTACTATTTCATTGAAAATATCAAAATGTTCTGATTACCCAGGAAGCTGTGTCATATTATGGGATTAATCGATGTGATGAGCTCCGTGAAGGTGGGAAGAGTGGTGGTTTGATTGTTCCACGTGGTTCTAAAACCTTTTTAAGCTTAATTGCACCAAGTTTCTCTTCCCCTTTGTCCAGCCCTTGCATTTTTATTCAGCCATGTTTCAGCCAAATTTAATGTAATATTGAAGGAGATCAGAGCCTGCCTTATGTCTGTTTTGTAATTCTCTTCACCAGCTACTTCAGTCAGGATAAGCTGGGTTATACTATAGTAAAAAATAATCTCCAACTGTGTGGCTTAAAATAACCAAGGTTTATTTCTCTCCTAAAATTCACTGGGTTTACACAACTTTCTAGGGAAGCTGCCCTCCACAGGCTGGCTTCATACCTCAAGTTTCTTTGATCTTGAGGCACCACTGCAGCAGCACAGGTTTCCATGATTGCTATGGAAAGGGAAGAGAAGCCTGGAGAATTGAACACTTGCAATTATGTGCTTCCACCTTGGAAGTGACACACATCTCTCTTCCTCATGTTTCATTAGCCAGAATTAGTTAGATGGTTACCTAACTTCAAGAGGGTAGAGAAGTAAAACCCCCTGTATCTAGAAGCAGATGAGTACTGGCTATCAGTGAGCATTGGTAATAATCTGCCATATAGCATTCTCAATAACATGGTCACCATTGCAAGAGATACATATTATAGGCTTTTTAAGTCATTTTTATTTAAAGCTGGCACATGAGTAGAGGTTGTAGAGGTGCCCTGTCTTTCCAGGTCACAGAACCAGGGTGGTTGTGGGGAAAGAGCCTGGATATCAGTCAGGCAATTGTACTCATAAACCAGATCACCATGGGTGGGTTAACCTCTCTGACCTCTGGTTTCTCATATGTAAAGTGGTGGTCCTCATTTCTGCCACACAGAATTGTGAAGACTAAATAAAAGCCTACTGCTTGGTATGGTGTCTGGCATATAGGTGATCTCAAATGGCAGACATTGTTATTCTTGTTCAGGGAACATTTATAGTCTTATTCTGTTTTATGAAGAAGCTGTATTTCCAGGTTCTTCAGAATTACCATTGGCACTGTAATTATTGACATATCCAAAGGCTTTCTCGTCAGTAGGTCTTATAAAGCGTTCATTATTCTAACCTCAGCACAGAGGCTGGCAGCAGTCCTGTACCTGCAAGTGAGAAAACTGAAGCTAAATGAGCTAGTCAATGACAAAGACATTTTAAAACTTGAAGCTTTTAATTCCAATAGCTGTCTATTTATTAGAATAAATGCTGTAAGGGTTTTCTCAAATTAAATTGGGGGCATAGCCTCAGCTTTTTTTTTTTTTTTTTTTTAATTTTTTTTTTTTTTTTTTTTTTTAATTTTATAGCTACTTTATTTTATTTATTTATTTATTTATTTTTGGCTGTGTTGGGTCTTCGGTTCGTGCGAGGGCTTTCTCTAGTTGCGGCAAGCGGGGGCCACTCTTCATCGCGGTGCGGGGACCACTCTTCATCGCGGTGCGCGGGCCTTTCACTATCGCGGCCCCTCCCGTTGCGGGGCACAGGCTCCAGACGCGCAGGCTCAGTAGCTGTGGCTCACGGGCCCAGCTGCTCCGTGGCATGTGGGATCTTCCCAGACCAGGGCTCGAACCCGTGTCCCCTGCATTAGCAGGCAGATTCTCAACCACTGCGCCACCAGGGAAGCCCATAGCCTCAGCTTTTAAGTAATTTTTCAGCACACTATGTATTAGACCAAAAGTTTTCGTGTTGTTTTTTTCCTTGCCAAGACATGCATGGTAAATGTACAGCATATCCCATGTTTCACTCCTGGCATACCGGCTAAATCGCCCTTCAAAAAGCTGTTGAGGTGTGAATGAGAGTAGTAAACATTATTGGAGACATGATCGTGAATCTATTTTAATATCTAAAAAGTCAATCAGAATGTCCATGTTAGTGACAAATTACTTGTAATACATTTTCCAGTTGTCGTAACACTCTTTGAGAACTGCTGCTTTGGAGAGTGGTAGTTTCTGATAATATTACAACCCAGCACTGTTGGACACAAACATTGGGACTTAAGGATGCGGTTCTTGGAGCAGTGGGCTCATTGCCTAGGGAGTGCCATTTGTGTCTTAGTCTTTGTGGAGAGCAGCCCCTGGAGTTGTGCAGTACAGAGTGGCCCTGTTCAGAAGGGTAGGTTTGTGGTCCATAATCATGGAAAAATTCTCCCTGGTCAGAGATGAAACAGGAAAGAGGAGGACTGCAGGGAAGAGGTCCCAGAGTTTGGAAAATGCTTCAGAGTAAAGCTGAGTTGCTAGATAGAGACTCAAGTTCCCAGAATGCCCCATCTTCACCAAACTTTTGAGGTGTTAGGGTAGGGGGATGGTTCTGTGGCAATAGCTGTAATTATTATTGTGGAATTCAGTACATTTATTTTATAACGATTTTTGCTTAAATGTACTCAATCCCTAAATCTTTTGTCAAGCACATTTTTAAGCAGGGGAATGTTCTGTTGGCCTGTACTAGAGTATCACTGATAAGACCAGCACTTCTGATCTGCATATCAGCAATTGAAACAGGTGGAAAAAACTGAAGGTTTTCGTTTACTATCCATATACTATAAATAGTGTAAGCTTAAAAACTTTCTGTGAGCCCTACTGTTGAAAGCAACTTGAGGCCCTGTTTATAAGTAGGGTGTAAGTAAAGACTCTGGGTTTCCATTCCCACAGCTGTAAAATTTAAAAAAATTTTTTTCATTGAAGTATAGTTGATGTACAATATTATAGAAGTAACAGGTGTACAATATAGTGATTCATAATTTTTCAAGGTTATACTCCATTTATAGTTATAAAATATTGGCCATATACCCTGTGTTGTAGAATATATCCTTGTAGCTTATTTTGTACATAATAGTTTGCACCTCTTAATCCCCTACCCTTATATTGCTCCTCCCCCCTTCCCTCTCCCCAGTGGTAACCACTGGTTTGTTCTCTGTATCTGAGTCTGTTTTCTTTTTTGTTATATTCACTAGTTTGTTGTATTTTTTAGATTCCACATATAAGTGATATCATACAGTATTTGTCTTTCTCTGTCGGACTTATTTCACTTAGCATAATGCCCTCAAAGTCCATCCATGTTGTTGCAAATGGCAAAATTTCATTCCTTTTTATGACTGATTAGTATTACATTGTATATATATATACCACATCATGTTTATCCAGTCATCTGTTGATGGACACTTAGGTTGCTTCCATATCTTGGCAATTGTAAATAATGCTGCTATGAACATTGGAGTGCATGTATCTTTTCAAATTAATGTTTTTGTTTTTTTCAGATATATACCCAGGAATGGAATTGCTGGGTTATATGATTGTTTTATTTTCAGTTTTTTGAGAAACCACCATACTTTTTTCCACAGTGGCTACACCAATTTACATTCTCACCAACAGAGTACAAGGGTTCCCTTTTCTCCGCATCCTCGCCAACATTTGTTATTTGTGTCCTTTTTGAGGATAGCCATTCTGACAGGTGTGAAGTGGTATCTCATTGTAGTTTGATTTGCATTTCCTTGATGATTAGGGATGTTGAGCATCTTTTCATGTGCCTGTTGGCCATCTGCATGTCCTTTTGAAAAAATGTCTATTTAGTTCTTCTGCCCATTTTTTAATTGGGTTGTTTGTTTTTTTAAAATTTTGAGTTGTATGAGCTGTTGATATTTGTTGGATATTAACCCTGTATCGGTCATATTATTTGCAAATATCTTCTCCCATTCAGTAGGTTGTCTTTTCGTTTTGTTGATGGTTTCCTTTGTTGTACAAAACCTTTTAACTTTAACTGGGTCTCATTTGTTTATTTTTGCTTTCATTTCCTTTGCTTCAGGAGACAGATCCAAAAATATATTGCTATAATTTATGTCAAAGAATGTTCTGCCTGTGTTTGCCTCTAGGAGTTTTATAGTTTCCAGTCTTACACTTAGGTCTTTAATCCATTTAAAAATTTTTGTGTATGGTGTTAGAGAATGTTCTAATTTCATTCTTTTACTTGTAGCTGTCCAATTTTCCCAGCACCACTTATTGAAGAGGCTGTCTTTTCTCCACTGTATATTTTTGCTTCCTTTGTTATAGATTAATTGACCATAGGTGCATGGGTTTATTTCTGGGCTCTCTGTTCCATTGATCTACGTGTCTGTTTTTGTATCAGTACCATACTGTTTTGATTACTGTAGCTTTGTAGTATAGTCTGAAGACAGGGAGTGCGATTCTTCCAGCTCTGTTCTTCTTTCTCAAGATTGCTTTGGCTATGTGAGATCCTTTGTGTTTCCATACAAATTTTAAAGTTATTTGTTCAAGTTCTGTGAAAAAAATGCCATTGGTATCTTGATAGGGATTGCACTGAGTCTGTAGATTGCCTTGTGTAGTATGGTCATTTTAACAATATTAACTCTTCCAACCCATGAACATGGTATATCTTTCCATCTGTTGGTGTTGTCTTCAGTTTCTTTCATCACTGCCATAGTTTTCCAAGTACAGGTCTTTTACCTTCTTAGGTAGGTTTATTCATTGGTATTTTATTCTTTTTGATGCAGTGGTAAATGGGATTGTTTCCTCAATTTCTCTTTCTGATAGTTCATTGTTAGTGTATAGAAATGCAACAGATTTCTGTATATTAATTTTGTATCCTGCAACTTTACCAGATTCATTGATGAGCTCTAGTAGTTTGCTGGTGGCATCTGTAGGATTTTTTTTAATTTATTGTATCATGTCATCTACAAACAGTGACAGTTTTACTTCTTCCTTTCCAATTTGTATTCTTTTTATTTCTTTTTCCCCTCTGATTGCTGTGGCTAGGACTTACAGTACTATGTTGAATAAAAGTGGTGAGAGTGGACATCCTTGTCTTGCTCCTGATCTTAGAGGAAATACTTTCAGCTTTTCACCTGGGGTTTTTTGTTTGTTTGTTTTTGTTTGTTTTTTGTTTTGGCTCTATTTCATTTATTTCTGCTCTGATCTTTATGATTTTTCCTTCTACTAACTTTGGGTTTTGTTTGTTCTTCTTTCTCTAGTTCCTTTTGGTGTAAGTTTAGGTTATTTATTTGATATTTTTCTTGTTTCCTAAGGTAAGCTATATCACTATAAACTTCCCTCTTAGAACTGCATTTGCTGCATCCCATAGGTTTTGGATCATTGTGTTTTAGTATTCATTTATGTCTAGGTATTTTTTAATTTACTTTTGATTTCTTCAGTGATCCATTGGTTGTTTAGTAGCATATCGTTTAGCCTCCACGTGTTTTTGTTTTCTGCAGTTTTTTTCTTGTAGTTGATTTCTAGTATCATAGTGTTCATATCGGAAAAGATGATTGAAATCATTTCAACTTTCTTAAATTTACCAGGGCTTGTTTTGTGGAAACGTGATCTATCCTGGAGATAGATCTATTCCAATCCATGTGCACTTTAAAGGAATGTGTATTCTGCTGCTTTTGGATGGAATGTTGTGTATATCAATTAAGTTCATCTGGTCTAATGTGGCACTTAAGGCTAGTGTTTCCTTATTGATTTTCTGTGTAGATGATCTGTCCATTGATGTAAGTGGGGTGTTAAAGTCCCCTACTATTATTGTGTTACTCTCAGTTTCTCCCTTTATGTCCGTTAATATTTGCTTTATGTGTTTAAGTGCTCCTATGTTGGGTGCATATATATTTACAATTGTTATATCTTTTTCTTGGACTGATCCCTTGATCATTATGCAGTGTCCTTCTTTGTCTCTTGTAACAGCCTTTATTTCAAAGTCTATTTTGTCTGATATAAGTATTGCTACCCTGGTTTTCTTTTGATTTCTATTTGCATGGAATACCTTTTTTCACCCCCTCACTTTCAGTCTGTGTGTCTTCAGATCTCTTGTAGGCAGCATGTATATGGGTCTTGTTTTTGTAGCCATTCAGGCACTCTGTTTTTTAACTGGAACACTTCCATTTACATTTAAGGTAATTATTGATATGTATGTTCTTTTGACATTTTGTTAATTATTTGGAAGTTGTTTTTGTAAGTCATCAAGTCACAAAAGAACAAAAGAAGTGAAAAAAAAAAGACCATCTTTAGTGTTACGTTTGGATTCCTTTTTGTGTATGTGTATATCTATTATAGATAATTTGGTTTTTGGTTACCATGAGGTTTTTATATAGTGAGATACATATATATATATATAGTTGTTTTATATATATATATAATATATGTATTACATATATATTTGTTTTAAGTTGCTGATCTCTTAATTTCAAATGCATTTTAATACCCCTGCATTTCTACTCTCCTCCCCTCACAATTACTGTCTTTGATATCATATTTTACATCTAATTGTTTTGTGTATCCCTTAACTGCTTATTGTGAATATAGATGATTTTACTACTTTTGTTTTTTAACCTTCCTACTAGCTTTGTGTGTGGATGACTTCCTACCTTTACGGCATGTTTGTCTTTACCATTGAGCTTTTCATTTTGTAATTTTCATGTTTCTAGTTGTGGCATTTTCTTTTTCACTTAGAGAAGTTCCTTTAACATTTTCTGTAAAGCTGGTTTGGTGGTGCTGAACTCTTTTAGCTTTTGCTTGTCTGTAAAGCTTTTGATCTCTCTATCAAATCTACACAAGAGTCTTGCTGGGTAGAGTATTCTTGGCTGTAGGTTTTTCCCTTTCATCACTTTAAATATATGGTGTCACTCTTTTCTGGCCTGCAGAGTTTCTGCTGAAGAGTCAGCGGATAGCCTTATGTGAGTTCCCTTGTATGTTATTTGTTGCTTTTCCCTTGCTGTTTTTAATAGTCTCTCTTTACCTTTAATTTTTGCCATTTTAATTATGTGTCTTGGTATGTTTCTCTTTGGGTTAATCCTTTATGGGACTCTCTGGATGTCTATGGCTGTTTACTTTCCCAGGTCAGGGAAGTTCTCAGCTATTATGTCTTCAAATATGTTCTCAGCCCCTTTCTCTCTTTTCCTTCAGGGACCCCTATAATGTAAATATTAGCGTGTGACTGGGGGATTTTTGCAGAAACTAACGCCTGTGGCCAGCAATTTTTATTTTGGCTGGCCAAAAAGTAATTGTTATTATTTCACTAACACTTTGCAGGTTATTACATTCAGTAGTTAAACCTGACACACCTGTAAAGTCTTCTAATTTTCATGAAATATTGTCTTCAGTCCACTCTTTTGTAGTAGCAAAGGAGCATTCTCCAGCACCATGAGTTTTATTTTCACTTTCTGTATCAGAATCAATCACTAAGGTTTTTTGTCTTTTTTTGGTCTTATATTCACATCATCTGAATCAGAACTGTATTCTGAAGAACTATCATCTTCTGAGACACCAGTCAATATATGTCACTAGGACAGTCAGAGAAAGTATCTGCATAAAATTCACCAAAAAATTCTTCACTCAAAATTTCATGATGCATCATTTTTGAAAATTTTACATTTGTAATATACACAGGGTTGGCACAAAAACCTAACGGAGCAAAATGTGAATGATAACAACAATCATAAGTTGTATAATGAACCCTTGATCAATTTTAAGCTCTAACAGCTTCGCACAGTGATGTTAATTGTATCACTCTCTAAAAACATACTGATACGTCTCTGGTCAGTGATGCATTCAACTGCCTTCATTTCTTTTCATTCTTTTTTGTGTTCAGCATCAGTTATTTCCACTACTCTGTCTTTTCTGTCTTGCAGCTCAGTGATCTGTTCCTCTGTATCATTTAGTCTACTGTTGATTCCTTCTAGTACATTTTTCATTTCGGTTATTGTATTCTTCATCTCTGTTTGGTTGTTATTTTCTAGCTCTTTGTTAAAAACTTCTGACTTCTTGCTCTAGGCATCCATTCTTCTCCTGAGTTCTTTGTTCATCTTAACGATCACTACACCCTGAACACTTTCTTGGGTAGATTGCCTGTCTCCACTTCACTTCATTCTTCTTCTGGGGTTTTACCTTGTTCCTTTGTCTGGAGCATGTTCCTCTGTCACCTCATTTTGCGTGTTTTGTTTTGTTTTGTTTTTTTGTTTTAATGTATATGGTAGGTTAGTTACGTTTCCCGACCTTGGATAAGTGGCCTTCTGTAGGAGACACCCTGTGTCCCAGCAACACAATCCCCTCTTATCACCCAAGCCATATGCTCTAGGAGTTCCCCCTATGGTTGGTCCTTCTCTTGTGACAGGCTGACTGAGTGGGTGGTCTGGTAGGTTTGGTTGGCCCCCAGTCCAGTTAGTTGCCAGACCCTGCCTTGTGTGGAAGCTGCTGACTGCTGGTTGACAGGGCCAGGTCATGAGGCAGCTGACTGCAGAACCTCAGGGGGCCCTGGGGCTAGTGCTGGCTCACTGGTGTGTGGAGTCAGGATCCAGCAGATTCTGGGGCTGTTGTCTGCCCACTGGTGGATGAAGCCAGGTCCTGGCGTTAATGCTAGACTACTGGCAGGCAGAGCCTGGTCCTGGAGTCTGGTTACAGGGCCCAAGGGTCTTAGAGCTGGTGTCAGATTGCTGGTTGGGTGGGGGTGTTCCTGACCCAGTTGGGTCCAGGGTCCAGGGTGTCCCAAAGCTTGTGTTGGCCTGCTGGTGGGGAGGCTGGTCCGGAGGCTAGAGCAGGCTTCCTGGAGGGCTGGGGCTGGAGATTCGGGAGCTGGTGCCTTCCCACTGGTAGGTGGGGCTGGGTCTTGGACCCTCTGGTGGACAGGGTCATGTCTAAAGGCAGCTGGGCTCACAAGGTCTTAAGGCAACTGTCTGCTGATGGGTGGGGCTGTGTCCCCAACCCAGTT